>NC_141028.1:40555000-41257500 GCF_052040795.2 Danio rerio
TCATCTCAGCTCTCACTAGCGTACCTTGCCCCTCACCTTCTGCCACAACAGTCATAGACGAGTCCTGCACAGAGATCACGCCTTCGTCCAATGAGGTGACAGTCAGACGATAGTGAGCAGGGTCATAAATGTCCAGTGGGGTGAGGGAGCCATCGCTAAATTGTAGCCAGGAGCTCAACACAGCTTCCTAAAATGAGAATAAAGTGTCATTTAGCAATGTTGGTAAGAATGGTGGTTAAGATTACAAAAGTGGGAAGTGCAATGACCTGTTTAGGATTGCTGAGAACTTCCTGTGTGGTTGCTGTGGCACTAATGACTCGATTACTTCCTGTGTTGAGCTGAAGGTTGAGTGTGAGACCACTGATCAACTGCAGGCCCAGTTCAGTGATGGTCACTCTTTCTTCCACAACTTTCACTGTCCTCTCTGCCAGGATTGAGTCTGATAGCGGGGAAAGGACCTAAACAAATGAAGACACCTGGTTAGCAAGTTGGTCATAATGATTTGCTGTAAAAACAAAATATATTTGTTGCCATACAAGCAGCAACCTCTCGCTCGTGAAGCAAGTACGTGAGTAACTGATACAGCAATTCATCAAAATTCCGCTAGGCCCGGCTCCGTAATAGATTTCTATTGACTCCAATTTTAAAATGGCCAGCTTTACAGCAGAAATAAAGGTGTTTACAGCCTGGTACTAAAACGATTTTGGTGTTGTGGCAGACCTGCTATTGTGGCTTCAGTGTCGCCATGAAAATAACTCCCTCACCATAATCACCGCTCCTCACGTGCTGATCAGGGACAGCCGCTGCCTGGTTGGGTGAAGTAGGACTGGTGGGTTACATGTGGGGCCCGTCCGGGATGGGAGTGAGGTTTATGGGGGTGAGTGTAATGAAGGCCACCTAGCAAAGTGCTATGCAGGTAAACCTCACTCCTGAACTCAAAAGGTGCTCTAGCGACAGACTCTAGAAGCCATGGTCTTTAGCCTCCTTGTTAGACTAACTGACTCCCATGCAACGAATCATGATTCAATCCCAGCTCAGAGCGGGTTGGGTGCAGTATGTCCGTTGGTTACACGTAGGGGCACGTCCGGGATGAGAGTGAAGTTTAGGGGGCATGAGTGTAATAGAGGCCAGCTAGCGAAGTGCTAATGTAAGTACACCTCACTCCTCTGATGTCAAAAGGTGCTTTAGTGACAGACGTTAGGGGCCATGGTCTATAGCAGGGGTGGGCAAACTCGGTCCTGGAGGGCCGGTGTCCTGCATAGTTTAGCTCCAACTCTAATCAAAAACACCTGAACATGCCAATCAGTGTCTTCAAGATCACTAGAAATCTATAAGCAGGTGTGTTTGATTAGAGTTAGAGCTAAACTGTGCAGGACACCGGCCCTCCAGGACCGAGTTTGCCCACCCCTGGTCTATAGCCTCCTTGTTGAGCAACCAACTCCCATGCAAAGAATTGCTGGTTTGATCCCAGCTCAGACCAGGTTGGGTTTAGTAGGACCAGTGGGTTACAGACTGTTTACAGAAATTTAAATGATGACAATACATATATATTAATTTTTGTCATGTGTGACAGTGAAAATGCAACGTCTACAACCCATAGACTGTATTTGCTAGGGTTTATAGTACACTAGAGTTCATACAGTGGACTAAAAATTAACAAGAACAGAAAAAGATGCTTTCTGAAGGTGTGCAAATACATATTGGCTTGACTGTAACTGTATGTGTGGCCTGATCAACCATAAATAAGCCAAAGTCAACTGATCAACTGACAGAACTGTACCTTTATAGTAGTGGTGCCCACATCTTGTCCTGACAGCACTCTGCCTGCCTGCAGACGGACAACATTAGGGTCCTCCACCTTCAGAAAGTACCGCACCAGCCTGGTCACATCCACCTGCCAATCAGAGCCCAGGAAAAAGGCCTGTGGCTCTCTTGGGTCTGATTGCTCTGCCACGAAGTGCGTCAGGACTCGAACCAGAGCGTGCTGGAACTGCAGCATACAGCCTCGGCCCTTGCGCTCTTCTTCACTGCTCCAGCCTGCTTTACTGTTGGAGACATAAAGATGTTACTGGTAACCCACTTATAGTCATGTAAGTCCATCTGTCACCTTTCCTTGTCTTCATAACAGCTCAGATTAGACCTCACAGGAAAAAAAGGAACCACATGTACACCTTTATGTAATTCAAATAATGTGGAAAAGAATGGAGAGCACATATCAGACACTGACTCACTTGATAGGATCAAACTGTGAATTAATGAAGGGATGTTTCAGCCTGATGTAATCCATTACACAATAGAATTTAACCTACGAACAACCTTACACAATCTTATTCACAATTTCATAATCTACTTTACCCTTATGAAACTGGATTTACAGCATGAACGCATTTTCTGGCTATTATTTTCTAACAACTCCCCATAAATTAATTGTATTAATGCTATTTTGCCTTCACAATCAATACAACCATTTTATGTTATGTAAACAAGTTTATTAATGCAAAGTGTGGATGTTTCAAATTATTTCCTGGAATCTGAAGCTTAGTGTTTCGTGGATAATGTGTTAAATAGGGTATTGAAGACACTCATCTTTAAAGCGAAATTTGTCCAACAGATAAGACTAAGGTAGATGAAACCAGGATGGGAAAATATAAATTAAAACAAACTAAAACTCTTAATTTTGTTGACAAAACACATTATTGATCGAAAGTAAAGAACAGCAGTAATTGTAGCATGAAGCAAATGTACAACTAACATGTCTGAAATTTACAGCAACCAAAAATGAAGTGTAAAGACCCTTGTGTTGAATGATTTCAGCTCATATGTGGCCACAGCACATCACTAGTCTTTTAAAGGACATAACTAGTCTGATACACTGATCTACTGTGATCTTGAACAGTTTACTGACTGCAGTGAATTTATTAGCCCTAAATTTGTTTTCAGGGATTTTCTTGCAATTCTCAGTCAGGTTTATATCAGGAGCCTAGGCTGCCATTTCATTATTTCAATGGTTTCAGCCAACTTTTATGTTTGCTGTTCGACAGGGACTCTTTGATCATTACATGTACCCACAGAGTGTATATCCAAATGCTCATTAAGAGTTTCAATGTTATCCTGTCCTCTTATGTCTTCATCTGTCTTTTTTGGACAACCAGGCCAGATATTTTAGGAAATTTTAAAGACACAATATTATAGAAATCAAAGATCTGAAAAAATTAAAAAACAACTTCTCTTTTTTTAATTAAAGGGTCATCTCTTACTGGTGATTACAGTTAAGTAATTATCCACAGATATATGATGAAACAAGTGGATACCTTTAAGTATCTTGGAGTAGTCACTGAACTTAAACTGACTTAGAGAGCCCACATTGACTACGCCTGCTCAAATTTAAAAAAATAGACTATATATATATATATATATATATATATATATATATATATATATATATATATATATATATATATATATATATATATATATATATATATTTTTTTTTTTTTTTTTTTTTTTTTTTAAGGAGACTCAGACTGATTGGTGTAATTAAAAAACCTCTAACGAGAATGTTGCTGTTTTATCAAGCAGTTTGGGGAAATTTACTAAATTATGGTATGCATATTTTTTTATTTTCAATAAAAAGTTATTGCACATCTTGTTAAATTGCCATGAAAGTGATTGGTGATCCATTGAGTTGTTCGTTTTTAGGAATGCACAATTAATAGCAAATTATCCAAATCAGGTTTTATTTTCAATGTATAAAGTACCGTCATTGGGGAAGTGATAAAGGGTTCCTTTATGTAAAAGTAATCGTAGCAGGAAGTCATTTATACCAGCGTCCTTTAGCATTTTAAATGGTAAATTACTCAATGTTACATGTTGTCTTAATTTTGTATGTGGACTAAGTCTAAGACAAATGTGCTGTTTGAGTCCAACTCATCTCTTGGTTTTCATCTGGACTCTCAGAGTTTTAGTGCGTTTATAAATTCTCACCATCTTCCAAAGTCAATTAGACTGTCGTTTTAATATGATTTGTCAGTCAATTAATGAAATTACCACCAATTTCCAGATTAACACCCATAACCAGGAGGATCTAATAGTGTTCACTGAATGTGATCAGTTATTTTTCAAATATCTCATTTAAGCTTTTTATTAAGCTTTAGAATAAATGTACTTCTTAAAAAATATTTATTAAAATTAGCTTTTTCGTTTTGTTTTGCATCTTAAGCATTGATTCAGACATCAAAATGTAGGGAATTGTATTTTGTTTTCTAATTTTGATATTCATTTATATACATTTTGTGTTTTTAGTAGAAGCAGACCGAGAATCATTAGCCTCATCTTACTCCACTTGTTTGACATACACACCAAGGTTTGGATGCCATGCAAGTGTTTACACTTACTCAAATGAACCACACAAACAGAGTAATCTAGTGCCTACTGTGAACACAACCTAAATGCTTTAATACTAAATCCTCAACCTTACATGAGTGTACTGTACTGTCAGATCAGTGCAGCTCACTTTTGGGGGCTTTTCTTTTGGGTTCCATACCTATTACCTGATACCTTTTTAGTATTACCTTGGATGAAGTTCCAATCTGTCATGATTAACAGCGATCCAGCCTGTGCAGATTGCTGGTAAACACGCAAATCGGCAAGAACTACAAATCCTCCATCATGCAACCCACATACCTGCTCCAAGTCTTCATTGATTAGACGCTCACAGCTGGTACTCATGATCATTGATTCTTTAAACCCCTCTGTTCCACACACATGCTGCTGAGTATTGTTAAGCTGTTGCTGTCCTTACGTATGCGGTTTTCCAAAAACGGGCGAAAGGTTCAGGGCAGGTAAAAGAATCAAAACACGATAAACAGTTCGAAGTCAAAAACACCGGAAACAAGGAAAACCGCTTATGTAAGGACAGCAACAGGTCAACAACACTCAGCAACATGTGTGTGGAAAAGAGGGCTTTAAATAGTCCAAATAATCAATGGTCATGAGTATCAGCTGTGAGTGTAAAATCAAAGGAGATTTGGAGCAGGTGTGTGTGTAAGTTGCATGACTGGATCTGTAGTCCTATTAATGGCGTATTTGTAGTTCTTGGCAATTTGCGCGTTAACCAGTAATCTGCACAGACTGGATTGCTAATAATCATAACACAAACAAGCTTTACAGTTACCAAAACAGAAAATATACATACTTTTGATCACCGATTAGTCCAAGAGGATCATCACTAACAGCATCATTGGATTTGTGTGATGTCCGCTTTACCATATAGTTCTTTTAAAATGTCTTTATGTTATTAATGGTAAAGCGTCTTTTCTTTTCTATTTTACCTCCTTTTTGAGTCTATTGTGTTACATGTGTGTGTGGACAACAGCACTGGAGAGAAAATCATATAGACCATTGTGAGGGTTGCAAACAATAACAATGGTTCTAACGTATTTCCTGCGTTACATTTTTAATTTCCATAACTTCTGAGAATCCATAAAGGTCCACATATTGATAAATAATGTTATGACAGCTGTTTTATTGTTAAGTCATGATTAGACCCACACGGAATCTGCGCGCGCAGAATTCCGCAGATTTCAGCAGATTTTCCGCAGAATTCTGCAGATTTTTGCCCATCATTAATTCTGTTTATTCACTTGAGTAAATGTGTAAATCTGAATTTATTCAGTTTTTATTCAGTAATGTATTACTTTTTATTTCATATATTAAGGATTTAGTTATGATACTCTGCTGGATAGTCCCAAAATAATTCAGCAGAAATCCGCAGATTATTACCAAAATTCTATTAGAAATAGCAAAAAACATCCGCAGATTCCATCTGGCCCTGGTCATGATTGAATAGCCTCTTGTTAAAGTTATGAATGGTTTGACAACAAGCAGGGAATGTTCATCGCCACACTGAAGGGGTCTATAAAGGCTTATGGAGGGATTGGAAGTAGTCTGTGCCTCTTTTTTAAATGTCTGGGTAAACACAGACACATAGCAACCCCATTACTCTGTACTTGAACTGTACTATAACAAAGTGGAGTGGAAAAGCAACTTTTCACCGCCAAGCTGTACTGAAAACTTGACTTCAAGTTTGAGTTTTGTACAAAGGTTTCGTACAAGTTTGAGTTTCATACAAAATGTATCATGTTTTCCTACCATAT
This sequence comes from Danio rerio, assembly GCF_052040795.2. Lineage (NCBI taxonomy): Eukaryota > Metazoa > Chordata > Actinopteri > Cypriniformes > Danionidae > Danio > Danio rerio. The sequence goes on from NC_141028.1 coordinate 40,561,156, forward strand.
AACTAAAACATATGTATGCTAATGTGATCACAGTATGTACCTCTTGGTGGACATAATAGGGATCCTCCAGCTCTTGATGGGACTCAGCTCTGAATCAGACACCTCGATATCCAGTGGCAGACGAGGGAACCAAACCTTCATCTCCAGCTGAGCGCTCAGGTAACTGTAGGTGAAGTTCACCAGCATCCTCAGTCTCCCCTGGCTTTCTTTTCCGTTCACGTAAACAAAGTCACATCTGTCGGACACCTGGGGGGCATCCAAAAAAACGTTGTTTTACGTTATTTATAACTGCAGTCCACATGGCTGGTCGTAGTGTTTTTCATGTTCTGCTGGATTGGAATGGATGTGTGTAAGAGGATTTCTTAGCGCTTAGTCCCAGTGCAAACATGCATTTTTGGGAGCAAGTTTAATTTGGAGTTTTGGAACTGCTTGGGATTGAACTGCTTTAGTAGTAATTTGTTTCATCTGTCAACGAACTCAGTTTGAAAGTAAGATATTCAGAGCAAAATAAAGATGTAGTAAACCTTGTTAACTTAATTGCACTCGAGCTCTATTTTCAATGGAGCCTTTGGAGGTTTGCTGTCACTTTTGAAATATAAGACATGGCACTGGGAGTCTCAGAGACACTTAACGGTTCGGCATGGGCTTATCAAATGCATGCCGCCACATGATTAAATCAGTTGTATAATTTATGGAGCAATTAAATTTTAACAAGATTGAGGAAGGCTTACAGGGGTGACTTTGACCACCTTTCTAGCATGTAAAATAAGCATGTTAGCTTAGCCTAAATGGGTTAGTGAGTATGTGCTGTGTTTATGAGTTAATATATCTAGTGTGTCAGTTTGGCTTGCGGTGATTGGCGGTTTTATACATGCACAGCTATAAACGCCATGATTACTTACACATACAGGATTTAGATGGATGGCAAATGATGTGTTTATGGGCGAATAAGATGGTATAATCCATAATACTGAATTTATGCTTTTTATTTTATCCTATTAGTCAATTCACACGGAATCCAACGCTTCAGATTTCCACAAATGATTCAGATTGCCTGTTATATATATAATCCCATATATCTTCTATATATTTTCCATTTGTTGTTATTTTAATATTACTGATAAAAGTGTACTATTTGAAATGAACTAGTTACACTGAAAAAAATAATAATTCATTGGATTTACTCAATTTTTAAGGTAGGTGGTTGCAAACAATTTATATGGAGACTATTCAAATTCTAATTAAACTGAACATTACTAAATTGAATTTGTTTTAATTCAGCCTATTGTTACACTCCATGGTGAATGTATTGTTGTATGTTGTGTTTTGTTGTCGCGGCGTCAACTCACAGCAAGAAGGTTGCTGGTTCGAGCCTCAAGTTGGCATTTCTGAGTTTGCATGTTCTCTTCGTGTTCGTGTGGGTTTCCACTGAGTGCTCCTGAGTGGTCGGTCGTGAAGGTGGGGCATTGATACACTGCACCCCAACCAACCATCAAACTTTTCACTGTTACTCTCTCACCCGTGCTAGTTAAATGGTGGGAAAGCACTTTGTTGCAAAAATGTCAAATATTTTCAACTGACCAACTCATTTATGTAGTAATAAAACAAAAGTAATATAAACAAAGCACTTAATTAATGTATTTTATATATATATATATATATATATATATATATATATATATATATATATATAAAGGTAGGTTACATTTCACTACTGTAGTAAAATACAAGGCATTTAAAAGTATTTATGTTTATTGTATCCTAACTGGTCCTCAATCCACATTAGGCATGGGACGTAAACTGTTTTCAATGTATAACACGGTTTGGTAAAGCCAAGGTTTTAAAACCGGCAAAATTTTCTGCTATACCGACTGTTCCTAGGGTATATGTAAGGTTTCTTTTATTTATGTTTTTTTTATTTTTTATTTAATTAATTTATTTATTTTTAGGACAACAGTATCTCCCACTGAAATGCCGTTTTTAATTGTAAAGAAATCTGTTTTAGGACCTAATGAAGAAAGCAGAAGTCAATGATTCATTTGAATTACTTAGCCTGACTTGTTTACTGCTCCAAATTACTTTAAATCACAATATCTTGAAACCGTGAGTTTCAAGTTTTATTCAAGGTAATCATACCGCCAGAATCTTATACCGGCCCATGCCTAATCCACGCACTCGTACCGAGCGATGATTGAACGCATGGGAGGCGAATGCTCTTAGGAGGAGGCTATGAAAGTAAGGCTTTTTTGCACTGCACTTGCCAGCTGGAATCCGTTATACACTACATACTAATAATATTTGCAGTGGCCTTCTTTAAAAAATTGTTGTAAATAATATGCAAATACACTTTGGTATGGTTCAAAAGATTAATAAATTACTGTTGTATTTTAGTTGAATTACTGCTGTGTGGGACCGGTGCAGTGCTTTCAAACAGCATAAATGTATGTAATCGACGCCTAATCTCTTGCTATACACTTTACTAACCCACAAGGGTGTTAAAACCTTTGAATCAAATTTCAAAGCAGTCACGTGAATATAGGTGAAATTGCAGCTCCAGACGTCACTAATCATGTTATTATGGCAAAACGAATCAAGCTCATGTACACTGCTTCACTGTGAGATGTAGAATTTTTTTGATGCTAGCTTTAAAGCCTCGGTGCACAACATCGACACAACCCCTTCTATTATAAAAAAAAAAGAAAATCCAATGAATCATATTTTTTTAGTGTATGAACCATTCCATATAATCAGGTTACTTCACAAACAGTGCAGAAATACGAGTATTAAATATTATATCAATCCCATATATCTTCCGTCTTTTTTCTTTCATTATTATTTTTTGATCATACTTTCTGATATATATATATAAGTGTACTATAGTTTAAAGGTAAAAGCCATCTCTGTGTACCAGACTGTATTTAACATGTATGAATGCATTCCACTACATACATTTCTCTTTAAAATCACTATAGAAAATGACATAGTTCCATGTATGCCTATGTATTCATTGCAAAAGAAGTCCTAATAAGTTAATAAGCATATATAATGACTATATTTCTTCCGTTCTCATCAACGCTAAATGTATTATAACCAGTCAAAGTACCACTCGTGTTTTCATGAACAGATTTAGCTTTGAAAATAAAGAGAAGAGCTGGATGCTGTCTTGAATGCACTGAAAGTGTGCGCTAGACAGCGAGTGAAGATGCTTTGTTTATGCCTGATGCATTGGCTCTGGTGTAAACACAACAGGAAGCTCATGCACAAAGAATTTTGTGTTCCAAAAAATGACAGCCGATAGGGAGACTAAGTAGTAGTTGCAGAACTTTATCTGGCCGCAGGTAAAATATTAATTGTTTACTGGTAGAGTAGCATGTCTGAGGAGATAGCGACGGATAAGAGAACGGGAGACTCTATAATTGCCATTATTTATCACATCTCTCTTTAGAATAATTTATATGGTACATCCGCATTTTATTCCTACTACACACATTCATATTGAATAGTACATACTTTTTTAAACGTAAAAGTTTCAAAACATTTTTGGTACCAAATCTGGTAGCATTTACAGAATCAAGAGTCGACTTCAGCACAGGAATCAGCTGTTTTTGTTTATGTGATAGTATTTGCTTATGCCCATAATCATCCCCTTCAATTGATGTTGTTTTGTCTTTTATCCTTTCATTTTTCTTTTGGTTGATTTGATGACGTCAGGCTTTAAAATTGAAGAAATCGAATCTCTCGCTCATTCCTCCATGCCAACCACAGTCTCCTTTGTACTGTCTTTTGATTTTAGTTTGGAGTGGAGAGTCCCAACCTGCTTTAGGTTTGTTTGGATATTTGTTTAATAAGTTGTTGGGCTCCCCATCTCTCATTGTTTTGGATCGTTTTGCGGATTACTTAATCATGTAGTGTAACAATGCAACTTAATAATGTAAAGAAACCTTATAGGTTAATAAATAATTCAGTTGGAGAACTTTTATGTTACGTTTTCCTGAAATCACGAGTCTTATTCAAGTATATATAACAGCTGAATTTTTGTTCTCTAATTCTAATGTAGTAAAATGGTGGGTGGGTGACATTTGCTACAGCGTTTGAGTTAGAGAATTTTTTGTGGTTGAAGATCAGTGTGCTGCAAATGGTTCATAGGGCTATCATAGACTCCAAGAGGAGAAGAAGAATCCAGAAGAATATTAATAAGAACCGGAATGGATACAATAGGTGCCTATGCTCCTTCGGGGCTTGGCCCCTAAATATAGCTGCAAGCAGCAATAGCGGGGTCAAGCAATCCAGAGGCACAATGACAAAACAGTCCAGAGACCATGAGCAGCAAGCTCTACAGAGTTCAAGCTACATATTTAAAATGAGTTGAAACAACACAAATTTTAAGTAGTTTTAATAAACTTAAATTTGTTCAAACAATTTAGTTATTTGTCTATTTGGGATAACATGAAGGAAAAGTAATTGGCTCAACTTTTATTTACGGTGAGAAGTGGCAGAATTTGGACACATGCAGTGTGTTAGCATTATCACTTACAAATAACAAATAGCAGTCATATTGACTATACTTTGTACTCTTACTCTTACATTCGTGCCATTTTTGTAGTTTAACTGATAATATTATGATGTTACAGTATGAAATGCTATATTAATGTAATGCAGTGTTCAGTTGTTTTTCCATTAACCTATTTGTGTTCATCAATCATAATCATTCATTGAATCATTCAATTACCATGAATCATTACAAACTCACAAGTACAGTATAATCAAGTCAATTATTGTAAGTATTTGTGTGTGTATCACATGCTATTTTAAATATCTTTATCATTTGTGTTAAAGGGATAGTTCACCCAAAAATTGCAATAACCTCATTATTTTTAAATTTACTCTCCCTAATGTGGTTTTAAACCTTAATACTAAAATACTAAAACAAAAGAGACACAGAAAAGAGCATGGGCATTCTGTTCTGTTGTATTTGTTAAAGTGTTTCATTTTAATCATATTAGCATGTTACTAAATTATAGAAAAAGTAAATATCCCAATGATTATTTAACTCCCTGTTAGGAAAGCCAGTATCGATAAAAATTAAAAGCAAGATTGCGTCTAAGATTGTATTTTTGACACACAAAGATATTTTGAAGAATGCTCATTACTGGGACCCATTGACTTCTATAATAGAAAAAATACAATGGGTCCCAGCAAGCAAGCATTTTTCTAAATATCTTCTTTTGTGTTTAACAGAAAAAAGAAACACCCAAAAGGTTTTGAACATGTGAAAAGTGAGTAAATGATGATTTTGGAGTGAACTATCCCTTTAATTCAGCTTTTTAACACAAAATAAACACATGCGTTTAGCGCCATCACCCGATCATTGAACTATGATTATTTCATTTGAAGAACACCTTTATTCTCATTTATTAAATTCTACATAATGTTCAACCACAGCTGCTCCTTGTGGCTTTCCCCCACTCGAAAATTAGGCCAAGGACAACATATGGGTAATGACTTTGATCCAGCAGCTATTTATCATTTCAAGCTAATGTGATGGCTAAATTAGACTCATTTGGACAGTTGTGTTGAAAGAGTGTTGTTGTAATAAGGGGATTAAGGTCTTATAATGGAGTAAAATAAGTTTGTAATAAACTGCAACCTTAGGGCGACTATTCCTCACCATGCTATGATATTAGTAAATGGAGTTTCTACATTTCTCTCAATATAATTGATGCATTTTCTAAAAGTGTTGTTACGCAACAATTTATCACAAATCTATGACAGAGTGTTTCCCAACACCATATTTCCAGCAAACAGTCACAAATAATAATGCAATCTGAACATATGGTGTAAAAAAGAACCTATAATCTTTAGTCTTGTTAACCAACTTGTTTAGTCTTATGTTATCTGGTTATAATTGTGACAATTGCCAAATATGTATTGTATGGGTCGAACTGATTTTTTATTTTTATTTTTTTTTTTACTTTTTATGCCAAAAATCATTTAATATTATCTTCCATGAAGACATTTTAAACCGCACACTCTAAATATACACTGTAAAATGGTTACTGCTTTAAATGTTTCAGTTCCATTTAAATCTATCAAATTAACGTTACAAGTCACTTCAACTTCCATCAATTAAACAGACTTAAAACATCGCGTTAAAATGTGCATTACTTGAAAAACAAAGTTGAAACCTAATTATTAATATATTAAAATAAGGTAAAGTAACATAAAAACATGTGTTGTCATTACTTTTTGATCGTAACATTGTTTGCAGTGTACCAAAGTGTAATTTTGATTAGTAATATTTTAGTCAACTTTAAAGGTGTTTTTCTCAATGTTCAGATTTTTCTGAACTCTCAAATAATAGTATCTTGGCCAAGTATCATCCTTTCCTATGCATTAATTACAATTTCCAAAAATTTACCCCATGACTGGTTTTGTAGTCAGGGTCACAAATCTTTTTTTTTTCCTCCAAAGCAAAATAGCAGAAAACAGAAAAAAGTTTTTAATTTACCACATCAACAATCTAGATCTAGTTGAAGCAACATGGTTCTAATAATGGATACATAACAATTTTACTAGGACTTCAGGAAACTGTCATGACATTGCATTTATTGAGCAATAAATTTACTGCAAAAACCTATACCACTGTAGAGAAGCGCATCCTAGAGCAATTAGATTGATATAAAACTTGTTGTGGATCTGTAGTGATTATAGAGCTCTTAATGAGGAGGTCACTCCACTCCACTATGCTGTTCCAAACTGACTTTCGATTTGTGTACTTCTTTGTAACATACAGACCTTTGAGACTTTGCCTATTATGGAACTATTTTACTGGTCAAGATGTAATACAAAAATGAACACGTGTTTTGACTTTAATGGAATGTTCATTAGGAAAATTAACATTTGATAAAAGTTTACATTCAGGCTATGCGAGACAGGTGATTTTCTCCAGTGAAACATTACAGAAGATTTTCAGCTGAGCTCAGCATCTTTAGTGTTTCATATAATTCAAGTCAGTGTTTGCTGTCACTTGAAGATATATCGAGGTTTTAAGCACACAAAATTGTGTTCGCTGAAAACATTTTTCACAATATTATTACCTAATTTACAGCCTCAGGCAAACAGTGCTTTGTGAGTTTATGAAATTCTGAAGCTTGAGATTTCTTGACATGATCGGTACCAAAATCAGATGTGTACTGATTCCGTTGCCATAGCTGTGGACTCTTCAGTCATGACAATATTGATAATAATGTCATCTATTGGCTTACAAAGACCCTAATACATTAATCAGATCTATGGGATCAATTTTGTGTTGTATATGCATGTATATGAATGAATTTTTTAATGCTAAATGACTAAAACATAATCATACACGACAACATGATGGCACCAAATTGGCTTCTATTAAAGGGATGAAAGTCTTCTATCAAAAAGACTTTAAAAACTGACAATGTAATAAACTCAAGTTGTTTAAAAATAGTCCTTTAACTAAGGAAGTCAATGGTTATCAACTGTTTGCTTATTAACAATCTTAAAAAATTAAGTTGTAACTGTACGCAAGTTTAAGTGAGTGGTGTAGGCCAAATCTGGGCCAGAATAAAAGCAAATTCTGGCCCAGAATAGGGTCAGTTCTGGTTTATTTGGTTGAATTCTAGCTGAAATGTGATATTGCTATGGCTTAATTGTGGCTCAGATCTGGCAAACAGGAACGAATCACCCTAGAGCCATCATTCCATTCAGTGTGTGGTCCAGAAGTAAGCGTCTGGAGTAGGCCAGATCTGGGCCAGAATAAAAGCAAACTGTGGCCCAAAATAGGGTCAGTTCTGCTTCATTTGGTTGAATTCTGGCTGATATGTGATATTGCCATGGCTTAATTGTGCCTCAGGTCTGGTAAACAGGAGCGGACCACCCAAGTACCATCATTCCATGCCATCATTTTGCTAGCTGGGTCCTGTTGGGCTTAATTTTCTTCAATGACATTAGCCCCTTTCACACATACAGACCTTTCCGGAAAATGGCCGGAATGCTGCGCTGTGTGAATGCAGAAGGAAGATTCCCGTAATAAGCGCGTGCACGTCTAGAACGTGCTGACGTGAGACGTCTGCTTTAGCCAATCACAACTGTCAGACGCATTTACGTCCGCGCGGTTTGTGAGAATAAAAGCCTTTGAATATTTTTCCAGACACATTTAGCTGCTAGAAGTTAGTCAGATCACGTTTATATGTTCTTCTTAATGCCAACTGTGTAAATAATCATCGATGAAATGCTTTTGACAAGCCGTTGTTTGTTTACCTTCAAGCTTTGCGTGTGCCTGTGAAACAGCCTGTGAGCGCCTGCACACGCACATATTATGAACATCTCGACATGCGAAAGTGATCCTGCGAAAGTTGTTTACAATATTGATCATCCACAGAGTTTGTAATTTAGTCAAATGTTTACAAATACAAGTGCAGCCGTTTAAAGCTCATTTGTGGTGAATGATGTCAGAATTTACCGGTATTTTGGAATGGATGTGTGAATGCTCTTTTCTGGAAAATTTCCGTAACGTCCTCGCCTGTGTGAACAGCGCTTTTTTGAATATACCGGTAAAGTCGTTCCGGATATTTTCCAGATATGTATCGGTATCACTGTGTGAAAGGGGCTAAAGACAAACTACATGAGAAGAAATTGTTGAATTTTGTGTCCCAATGCACATTTGTTCTTTACAAATACATTCAACACCTACAACCAAATCATGCCAAATCATGTAATCTGAATGGGACTTTAAGGCTGTAACTGAAGTTGTAGTAGCAGTTGTAGTTTTGTGTATCTCTTCAGTAATTCTGCTTGTTAACAGCAGGTCACTAATGCTCAATCCTTACTTAATTAATCACTTAATTATCTCATTAACTTCAACACTGCCTCTGTGTTCTTGAAGTTGGCATAAACAGAAGTTAAGATTGTCTTTTTTCCATTTTATGGATTGTACATCTGATTAAGACTGTCTTTAAGATGAGAAAAATTGTAGGACAGTACATGATTTTATTATTTGGGAACCAATTGTATCGTTAGAAGATTGACATGTTAAGAAAATGGAGGAAAATTGACAATTGGACAGAAGTGAAACACTCCTATACCCTCATCTGAGGCATTCCATGTGACCAGAATTAAAGAAATGTCTTTTCAAGGCTGAGGGAAGGTTATGGTTTTTGATAAAAGATTATGGAAGCATATGAATGTTTACAAAGTATTGAAGTGGACAGATACATCGTTTATGACAAGCACTACTATACAAGAAGACTTTCAATTAGTTTTTTATCTGATGAAAAGTCAATGTCAAGCGTCGTCCTTTCCACTGTTTATTAACTGTTGGTCTGCTATCTGGGTTATGGTCTTTTAAAAAAAAAATCACACGACAAACTTGTTTAGAGAAACATGACTATGATTGAATTATAGCAGAATTTTTCATTTTTGGGGGACAATTCCCAGCAAGAGGCTCATCATGTCTGTAGCTCATGTATAATCTACTAATCTTGTAAAAGTTTTCTCTCCCTCTCTCTCTCTGAGAACATTAAAGTAAATGCATTTCTGTGTAATTGTAAGAAATGCAGCCAGAAAGTGCTGTTGTCCTTGAATGAGACACGGCTGAAGTTGTTTTAGGTCTCTGCTCTTGGCTGCAGTCACGGTGTAGTGCTGAGCTGTCCTTTCAGATTAACTACTCAACAAAGAGGATACAGGGATCCGGAGTGAGGTCAAAACTTAATGACTTTCACAGGACTGTCCCAGCAACATGGGGGCAAAGGTTATATACACCGAGAACAAGCTTTACATGTTCCTCTGAGACTTTTTGTATGCTAATGACAAGTATATACAAATAAGACATCTTTCACTTTTATAATAACAGACACACTGTAAAAAATGGATTCCACACAATTCATTCCTGTTGTTCCAACAAAAGTAAATTTAGTTAACTTAATACATTTAAGGGTTACGTTGCTTTAGAAAATATAAAGAATTGTTTTTAAATATGCAATTTGATGAAGCAGCATGACTTTTTGAGTGCAGTGCAAGACAAACACCTGTCAGGTTGGTAAAATTGTGCACTTTTGATTTTGGGGCAAAAAGTTCAAACTAAATACTTTTTTTAGAAAATAAATAAATTAAATGAAAATAATTTTTTTTTACATTTCTAACCTGAAATAAATATATTATTAGCATTAATAATAAAATGTATTATAATTATTATTATTATTATTATTATTATTAATAAAATTATTATTAGAATGTCGCTGATATGTTTGACAAAAATAGTAAAAATATGTTCCATACACCATGAAAAAATATTAATATATTTATCTGATTAATTCAAGCATTTTATTATTATTATTGTTAATAATAATAGTTATTATTATTATTATCATTACTATTATTATTATTATTATGTAATTATATATTTACTTATTTATGTAAATAAAAAAGTAGAATAAAATGCGAAGTAAAACTTTATTTACTCAAAATATATTATTATTAGCATTATTATTATTATTATTATTACTACTACTACTACTACTACTACAGTTAATGTAGATTATATATGTGGCAAAATCGGAAAATATACATCTTGGATGATACATCTTGAATAAATAGTAGTTTATTTCTCTGATTCATTTAAACATTTTAATAATGATAATAATAAACATCAATTCATTACTTGATTTATGTGTGTGTGTGTGTGTGTGTGTGTGCGAATTTTTTTCAGACAGTAAATTACAATAATATTGTAAAATAAAATATTATTTTACAATCCCAGAATACCTTTGCTTGGGATTCCTTAAGGGATGTTTGAAATGCAAAAATAATAAATAAGTAACAATAATAATAACTTTTTTATGCAACACAAAACTTTAATTTGTGGGCAAGTTATTAAAAAAGCAGCAGAGCAATTAATTTAAACAATTTGTCCTTAAAATAAAACATCTCTGCCATTAGTAAGTCTTTAGTAATATCTATTTCAGTAATTTAATTATTTTAATGAGCCTTTAATTCCATTATGATTTGATGGTGAAATTAAATAATAGTGTCATTTTTTTACTTTATACCATGAAAAGATATTAAAAATATTATTTAATCTTTAGTGGACATCAACATCAAATCTAAAAAAAATTAAAATATCACAGGCTGGAAAAACAAAACAGTATTAACAGTATAGCACCTTTACCTTAAGAACATTTTCATCAGTGGAGCTGCAGTCCACAAAGTCCGAGACATCCGTCACAGAACCATCCTGTTCCACAGCAATGGTTCTCACTGCCACCGTAACCCTCTTACCAGTCAGCACTGCGGTGTTCAGCAGCTCTGTGTCCTACACAGGGCACAAAGATCAACGTTCAATAGCAGATCCTGATACTGAGATCAGCTTAAACTCTAGCGGGCCTAGAAATGGAGGTCAGGGATTTGACAGGTTATGTTGACCATGCAATCTAGTGATGAAATTAATGTCATAATATCACTGGCTTTTCCCTCCAACACCATTTCACAGGTAAAAATAGCATGTTTACGGACACAAAAGCCGATTTCAGTTTGGGAATGGACTGTGTCAATCTATTTAGATAATCTGGGGCAGAGATGCACTACCTAGACCCCTAGAACTTTATGTAATCAAAGTGATTTGTGACGAGGACGAGCGAAAACGGATTATTTCATGTGACAAAACCTCATTTCTCAATATTGTCTACAGTGAATGGGAAGCTTAACAGGGCAAACTTTTGAACTTTAAAGATCCTGACAGATGTAAAATGGCAGCTCATATAAATGAAACAGGATTGCAGGAATCAAAGACCGCTTAATTTAACTTTATGCAACAGATTAAATGCAAGTAGAAGCTTTATCGATTGTGATTTGACAAATGAAAATGGGAATTTGCTATTGCCATCATACTGATCAAAGGGCTCTGTTTGGTTTTAAAATAGTTAGATTAATTTCTTATCCAATATAATACTCTTTAAAATTATCAAATCCTTTACTCTCTAAAACCGCAATAGCAGTTTACAAATCATGGATTTCATATGACGTGAAATCTATTATAATCTATAGGTTATACTGGGCAGAAATGCATAGCCAAATGATATGCTTTCTATTTCAGTTAGCGCTTCATAAGTTCTAATCGAAAGAGCCTTAGTGAGGATGTCCCTTTAGCTGCTTATATGCTATTGGTTAAACAGTACATTTATATAGTCTACTTACAGTACTTACAGTGAATTTCATGCAGCAATTTTAAAGATAAACTGTGTTTTGTATAATGAAAGTTAATATCAGCAGCAGTAATGCATGAAAGTAAGACTTAAGACTTCATTCATTCATTCATTTTCCTTTGTCTTAGTCCCTTTTTTTTATTAGTGGTCGCCTCAGTGGAATGGACCGCCAACTTTTCCGGCATATGTTTTACATAACGGTCGAGTCACAACCCACTACTGGGAAATAATTTAGGACTTGTATCTGAATTCTGTCTTCACAACAATTCCCATTCAACTGGCAATATGTACTGGTTTAATTCAAGCCAGGCAGTAGCATACACCAAAGGCACTATATTGCAATCCAAACGTGTAAAATAAAAACTCCCATGAATCATGAGCTATTAATGTTATTTTATTGCATGCTATAATGTATAAATCATTTGAACTTAGAATTGTTCAAAGGAACTTGCTTAAAAAGAAAGAAAACTCATTCTCATTCTTCGATTCATTTACTCGTTTGCTGGAAATTAGACCTGAATTTAGAAATAGTTTTGAGACAAATAATTGTGCTTAACAGACAAAATAATTATGTAGGCTAATAGGTGTCTTCAGTGTGGGACGTACAACACCATTTCTTTCACAGAAGAGAGAAAGTGAAAGTAAAGGCCGAATGGAGGAGGCTCGTTCTTTATCCTCGAGCTGCAGTTGCTCTGTTTAACTGTTCTTAACTGTTTTGAAGTGTTCAGTTTTTCCATTTACAAAGTCCGCCATGTAAATAGCAAATGCATAAAGGGATGCAACTGACTCTTAAAGGGAATGGGAGATTAGACTCTGATTGGTTTATTCTGAAAACACACCCATAACTCATTAAGAGCATGATGTAGGCCTATAGTTCTAATAATATTCATTAATCTATAGTTATAATGATATTTATACATGATCAAACTAGTGTGCAACTTAAGTATAACTAATTCTAAAATTGTTTTAAATTTGGTTTCATAGTTCAGGCCCAAATAAATATTTGTGGCATTTTTTAATTGTAATCAAGTTCATTTGATTATCTATCTTTAATCGTAATCAAGTATATTTGATTATATATCTGTCGATACCATCGATGCGGTTATTGAGTAAAATTGCTACTTTTTACTGTCATTTAATGTGTTTTTGATCATGATCAATGCACTTTCACTTTAGCCGAGCGTAAGCAGCACAGCAAAGATAGACCCAATAGACCAAAATTATTGCAGCACTGCTGCTTCAGCGCCACTTACACTCCACACTGATGCACTGCTTCTGTGTGCAGTATGAAAGCTACAATCTGTTAACATGGATGCTGAAAAAAACATGCGCTGCTCACACTCTGCTCGCATGTGCACTGTGAAAGAGGCGTAAGGCTAAAAGATTGTTCTGTAAAGTGTCATTTTTTATCTTGTAAGTAAGAAGATAAAGCAGAGGGAAAGTTTTCAGTTTAAAAGAAGTGTACTAGTTGCCCACTTTTTTTGTAAGAGACCTGGCAAACATATTGAGAGTTTTTGGCAATTCTCTGCCCTGTGCTGTTTTCAGATTTCTGGGATGGTGTCCAGTGGTATATTAGAGCTGCTAGAGAAAATCTGATTGATTATGCCTAAATCTGCTCATGTTTGGACACAATCCAAAGGTCAACATGATTGGTCTTGCAGATGAAGCCTGTCGCATTTACAAGCTCTGTCACTGTGCCCAACCCCTGCTGCCCTGCTGGATCAATCCTGTCTTTCAAAATGCCACTGAATAAGTAATGAGGATGCTTTACTGTCTTGAATAGTAACCGGTTTTGTTAAATTGTTGTAAGTCATTTCTTTAGAAACTCAAAGTGCTAATTAAATCTGAAACCACCCCCAGATATTTGAACATTGAAGGGGGACTCACTGGGAAAATAGGCCTTCAGTAAGTCTTGGCTGCCTACTGAAGCGGGTGCGATCTGACTAGAGAAACCAAAGAAGAAGGACTGCTGTTTCTGAAATCAAATTGCACTGGGCATGTTGCTGTTTAAAGTCATTTCTACTAACTAGCCTCTACTGCATTGGATTGATTAAATAGTCAATTGATGTCTTCTTAGCTTTTACATTGACATTAATCTGCATTGTTCCCAGGTGCAAAAATTTAAAGACTAAACTTTATTGAGTGATTACATTTTTTTTTTTTAATTTTAAGTAAGATTTTCAGAGCAAGGAAGTACAGTGGATAAAGTCGCATCACACATATGAAGAGGACACCACAAAATAAAACTTAAGAAACCTTTTTATTTGTAGTCTTAATGGCACACTGGATGACTGAATACTGAGTTTCAGGAAAAATGAAGGGAGATTTTTTTCAAGTCTGGGTAACAGAGTATATATCCAAAACATTCATTCAGTCATTAATTTTCGGCTTAGTCCCTTTATTAACCGCCAACTTCTCCAGCATATATTTTACGGAGCGGATGCCCTTCCAGCTGCAACCCATCACTGGGAAACACACTCATACACTCTCATTTACACACATACACTACGGTAAATTTAGCTTACCCAATTCACCTGTACCGCATGTCTTTGGACTTGTGGGGGAAACCGAAGCACCCGGAGGGGAGAACATGTAAACTCCACACAGAAATGCCAACTGACCCAGCCGAAGCTCCAACCAGCGACCTTCTTGCTGTGTGGCGACAGCACTACCCACTGTGTCACCGCATCACCCATATCCAAAACAAATTAATCTTAAACTGGACTCGGTCACCACCGGCACAACTGTACAGCCACTAACTTTTTGGCATTCACAACTTGTCATTTTTAACCAGAACCAACTCACTCGACCAATCTCCGTTTGCGGTGCTCTTCCCTGTTCTTTTCTCTTCACTTACGATTTTCACTCTTTCTCCCATCTTTTCTATATCCTTCCTGCTCTTATTAAACCTTTAATTATTTTCCTCCCGATTTGGATCCTAATAGCCACAGAGTAACTTAAAAGTAAGTTAAAGTAACTCTTAAATGATTCTGTGAGTAAACAGGTGATCTGTTGAAATTTAGTTTATTAGCCATATTTCATTCAGGGTTGCATTTTCCCAACAACAATGTAAATCATTGGCTGACCTACAACTATTTTTGAAATGTATTATGGATGTGTGGATCCATGTTCATTAGAACAGTCACACTGGTGGAGTGATAACATTACCTCATTTAAAAGTTTGAGATCAAAATAATGTTAATGTAAATAATGACCATGGCACATAATAGCTGCTTTAGTGTTTTATTCTCTGGATATTTGCTTTATTAGGCGGGTTCCCTAACATCCACCAGCATGTCTGCATATGTGCTCTCTGCAAATCTTCTAACACAATGAAAAATATAGATTGTACTGTATGTTAGCTTACTTATTTGGTCATTTTCACTTAGTATTTAAGTTCATATTTTAAATTATGAATGGTGCTAACTACGAAACAATAACTGTATTTCATAAAACACAAGTTTGCGATGCTGTTTGTGAATGTGAATGGATTTGTGAAACACTAAATCGCTGAACTATGCTGGCAACAACAGAACTTGCTAACTTGAAGGGGGCCTAATGTGCCCTTATATATTACATCAAGATGTAAAATAAGCCTATGATGTCCTTAGAGTGTATTTGTGAAGTTTCAGCTCTAAATATCCCACATATAATGTTTTATAACTCTTTAAAACTGCCCCTTTTATGCTTTGATCCAGATCGTGCCATTTTGGTGGCTGTCGCTTTAAATTCAAATGAGATTGTGCTCTTTTTAAAAGAGGGCTGAGCTACAAATGCCTATGTGTCATCATAGTGGCAGATTCAAAAACAAGACTAACGTCCTATGCTAATGAGAGATTGTCACTAATGAGTGGGGCTTTCCCCCTCTGATGACATGTACAAAGTGAGAATCTCAATCAAAGTGTTTCTGCTTTGTTTTTAATAAGTGTGGCTAAAGAAATTAATTAATTTGTATCATTAGAGGCTGGCTATATCCACACACTTCTGCCACACAACTGTGTTAAAACCCATTATAAAATTGATTTTTCCATAATAGGTCCCCTTTAAGTCTTATTTACACTCCCAGCAATTGTGTATCTGTTTTTAGTTGTGTGAACATGATGCTCTTCATCATTGTGTCTGTTTATGTATTGTAGTTGAAATCTATCTATGTTTTAAGCTGAACTTTAAACTGCTTTATGAGCTACTTAAAGTTAATCATTACTGTAATACGTGTTTTAAAGGATGTACCGTGCAATTCCAGATTATCTACCATGAACTGCCTACCATAACTAGAGGAGCCAAGCCAACAAAGTCTCTCTGAGTGGTGTAGATCCTCATGGTGCCTTCAGACGCCCCCATCATTTTGACTTCATCCGGAAGAGTCAATTCCCACTTAATCATCTGAATCTCTGATTGGCTGCTCACATCCTCCACTTCAAAATCCATCTGAAGAACTGCTTGAAGTTTGCTTAATCTGAAAGAGAAAATGGCATTGAACGATTTACGGCATATCAGCAAAACTTAATTTTCTAAGTGATCTCCTTATTCACAATTCATTCTATGTAAATAATAAGATCATGTGAAAAGGGGATATAAAGGGATAAAGAGATTTGAATATGCAAAAATGTAGGGCATCTAGGCCTGTCACAATAATCAATATATCGACTTACCCCACAACACATAGACATGACCTCAATTATTTTTGGTGATGCAATATATATCGTCCATACATAAAAAAAAACAACTCTAGTAACATTTCAGCTGATTGTGCAACATCTCTCTCCATTGGAGGTGTCAGTGTCAGTATAGTTAAAAAACACTATAAGATTTACTGTAAATGACTATAGTAGTATCGTGGGAGTGTCTGACGACTGAAAATAAATCCTGTAGCAGATATCGCAGCCAAATTTAACCTTATTAATTGGTTAAACTGACTATAATTTAAATAAACATTCTTAAGAATAAAATATGATGTGTTCTTTAGGAGTGTACTTGCATTGTGATGATGATAATATCAATCTGAGATTATATAATGAGTGGCGTGAGATGGTCTTAAAGTGACTGTAATATTGTTTATTACAATATATTTTGGTGCAATATATCATACAACAAGAAATAGATATCATGACAGGTCTAAGTGCATCATGTAATTGTATTAATTTGGGAATTGACTGGATGGTAAATTTTGATAATGACTTTAAATGATGGATAGTTTTTACTATCAACCTTTCAGCAATCAGCAAGTCATATCCTTTTAACCTCTTAGCAATGCAATCTGGTCAGTGTGGTTCATAATGCTTTCAATAGAACACAGGATCACCCCTAATCTGATGCATCTGTCTCAAATCTTAGCTTTAAAATGCACAGCTTTCGTGCTCTAGGGGATGAACCAAATAGTTTAGATGGCTATTTTGGGTGGATGGCATATTCTTTTGGAAATGCGTGCATCTGCTTAGGCCAAAAGGCAATTAATTTAAAACTAGGATTGACACAAAAATGACTTTTGAAGAAGTCCCTGATAAAATAAAAACTTATGCATATTATAAAAATATATAAATCCAGTGGACAGTGGGAGCTCCTTTTGTTTTATTGGGTGAGATTTATCATGTACTACACAAAATAAAGTAAACAATGGCTGCGTTATGTGACAGTTAGTCAGTGACACCCAGTCAGAGTAATGGATTTTCTAAAAATGGAACCAGTAATCATTTGTTAATGCTTTGTTAACGCTTGACCATTCTACTGAACTTGAACTCTGAAAACTGGACTGACACGGTTTCAATTTACTAGAACTTTTAAGCTGCTTTGACACAATATCCATTGTAAAAGCACTATACAGAAAATGATTAATTGAATTGAATATGGATGCCAGCCATAGTGCCATTGAGTGTTTTTGTTATGCATCATCTACTTTTTTATGAAAAAAATAAAATAAACAAATAACTCTTTTCCCCAGCTGCTATATTTGAGAAAGATTTAAGTTATCCATTATACAGAAATCACTTTCTCCTCCTTAAAACTCAAAATGGTCCCTGGAGTACAAACGCCTTAATATAAATCCATCATAATGTCTTAACATTTGTTTGTTGTAAAGGAGTTATATTACACTCTCAGAAATAAAGGTACGTGAACTGTCACTGGGGTGGTACCTTTTCAAAAGGTAAACATTTGTACTTGAAGGGTCCATATACTGTAGGTTCCTCAAAGTATATACTAGTACCTAAAAATTTTAAGAGGAACACTTTTTAGGTACTAATATGTACCCTTGGGGTATCAATATAGACCTTTTAGGTACAAATGTGTACCTTTTGAAAAGGTATCACCCCAGTGACAGATCGTGTACCTTTATTTCTGAAAGTGTATGGATTAGTTCAAAGTAATGATTTGTGAATTAGAAACATTTTTTGACTAACAAACCATCCAAATCCTCATCACTGTAGGAGAAAAAAAAACAATATGACAATGAAGTGACATTCTCTCACAATAAAGATTTCCAACTGTTATTGTAATAAATGCTCTAGTGTTACAGTTTGTCGAATTAGTGGCGACCAGCATGAATTTGTACACCCTTATTTATTTGTTTCCGTTTGATTTGTTCATGTCCCATTTAAAAAAAAAATATATAAATAAAATAAAATAACATAAAATAAAATAACTAAATAAATAATAATAATAATAATTAAAATAATAATAATAATGGCAACACAGTGGCGCAGTAGGTAGTTCTGTCGCCTCACAGCAAGAAGGTCGCTGGGTCGCTGGTTCGAGCCTTGGCTCAGTACAGGTGAATTGGGTAAGCTAAATTGTTCGTAGTGTATGAGTGTGTGTGTGAAAATGGGTGTGGATGTTTCCCAGAGATGGGTTGCGGCCAGTAGGGCATCCATGGCGTAGAAACGTGCTGGATAAGTTGGCGGTTCATTCCGCTTTGGCGACCCCCGATTAATAAAGGGACTAAGCCAACAAGAAAATTAATGAATGAATAATAATAATAAAATTAATAATAATAATAAAAATAGTAATATATTTTTGTAAAAATTGAATCATATATATATATATATATATATATATATATATATATATATATATATATATATATATATATATATATATATATATATATATATATATATATAATTATATTTCCATTTTAATTGGGTTGAATAAAGACCACGAAAGAAATAACTTAATTTGTATAACTAACTGGATGAAATTATATTAAATAAAAAAATTTAAAAGCATAAAAAGTGACAAAAGAAAATGTTTAAACTTTTTTTTTTTTTTCTTGCTTCCCAGAAGAAATCGGTCATACAAGTTCAGAGTCAAATGGGGTTAGTAATTTTAAAAATGATATACAATTTAAGGGCTTTGTTGCGCCCAGCTTTTCATTTTTGTCACTGAACACACAACATCGCCATCCTAACACTACTGGATTAGACTTAAAAGTCTGAAAAATCTTGATTATGTGATCATGTTTGCTGATAACAGCGATTATAGTGAGTTATCCGAGGTCACTTTGAATCTAGTTGTTATCTTTCATTCTAATCCAGTGTGGACCCAGTTATGGAGCATTGATTTATGCAGAGTTCTAAAGTGCACCCTTTCTTTTTTTTATATCATGATTTTCAGTAAATTCACAAAATAAAATGCCACCAAACACATACCATTTAAACTGTTTCAAAATCTTCTGTCAAGACTCTAACTCAGGATTAAATGCCTTATTTCTTAAAGCAAGAAATACCACATGATCTAACATTTAAAAAGGATTGAAATCCTAGTATCGTTGAAGATGTTAACCCTAAATAGTAAGAAGACTTCAGGTCAGACTATTCACTAATAGGATTCAGGCACGCACCACTGTTCAACCCTGACCGTTTTGCTCCTATCTAATTCATGCATAGTACAACACACACACACACGCACACACTCAAAAAATATGTTTGCTGCTTGTTCTGCTACAATTATTGAGATTTTTCTGGGACAACTTCATTTTGTTATTTTCATTCCACTTAAATTTATTAACTTGATCGATTTGTGTTGGATCACCGAGAATGTTTTTTGTGAATCCCTGTGTTTTTTATAGAGCTTAAGGAAAAACATACAGTTGAAATCAGAATTATTAGCCCCCCTTTTTTTCTTTTTTAAATATTTCTTAAATGATGTCTAACAGAGCAAGGAAATTTTAACAGTATGTCTAATAATATTTTTTCTTCTGGAGAAAGTCAGCTAGAATAAAAGCAGTTTTAAATTTTTCTAAAACTATTTTAAGGTCAACATTATTACCCCCTTTAAGCTATATTTTTTCCTGATAGGTTACAGAGCAAGCTATCATTATACAATAACTTGCCTAATTACCCTAACCTGCCTAAATGTCACTTTAAGCTGTATAAAAGCGTCTTAAAACATATCTAGTCAAATATTATTTACCGTCATCATGGCAAAGATAAAATAAATCTGGTATTGAAATAAGTTATAAAAACTATTATTTTTAAAAATGTGTTGAAATCTTCTCTCTGTCAAACAGAAATTGAGGAAAAAAAATAAACAGGGGGGTTAAAAATTCTGACTTCAACTGTACATGTGAGTCAAGTGGTTAAATCAGAGGAAGCACTTTAATTTAACAGATACCATATCAGTTTTATTATTTAAAGTAACTAATAACTAATTATGAGAATAATCACAGGAATCTACTTTGACCAATCTGCTTTAGCATATAAGCTCACAGTTTAAATGGACGATATTTCCAGGAATGTCTAATCAGAGGCACCAGGGAGAGTTGGTTAATCACCAGCTAATTATGTGATTAAAAGTAATTAATTCAATTTTCCTTAACAGCCGCACTCACCTTTTTACGTTGGCAGTTGACTTTCTCTGGCAGATCACTCCAACGCTTCCATCTGGGCCTGTGTCTAGGGTGATATCCCATAGCAATGTGTTGCTAGGTGTGGCAGTCTGGAAGGACACACCCTTTTTTACCATGGCTCTGTTATGAGAGAAAGAAAAAAATGTAAGAAACATCGTTTATTTGTCTTTGGAAATCTCTTTAACTGTTAAAAAAGATACTGAAAACTTTCAAACTAAACTTAAAATATTAGTATTATTTATTTAAAATGAGCTAAAACAACACAATTCTAGCGGTTTTTCAATAGTATCTTGAGGCAGCCTTTATGATGCAAGCTAAAATTGCATCACTCAGCAATGAAATGTCAGACACAATGCACTCAATGGAGTGAGTGACATCACTGTGACAGGTAGGGTTAGGGGTGGGGTTAGGTGAGCGCATTGAAAAGCATTGGATGAAGCTCAGATTGCACTGCACCCAGGTCTGCATCCAGACCCCTCTCTGTTTTTTTGAGACAACTTATTTTTTTATGTTCAATCTACTTAAATTAATTCATACATTTTTTCAGCTTAGTCCCTTTGTTAATCAGGGGTCGCCACAGCGGAACGAACCGCCAACTTATTCAGCACATGTTTTATGTAGCGGGTGCCCTTTCAGCTGCAACCCAACACTGGGAAACATCCACACACTCTTGCACACACACTACAGCCAATTTAGCTTATTAAATTCACCTATAGCGCATGTCTTTGGACTGTGGGGGAAATCGGAGCACCCGGAGGAACGTGTGGAGAACTTGCAAACTCTGCAAAGAAATGCTAACTGACCCAGCCGGGCCTCGAACCAGTGACATTCTTGCTGTGAGGCGATTGTGCTACCCATTGTGCCACCGTGCTGCCCCTTACTTATATTTGTAAAAACAATTAATTAACTTCAATTTAAGTCAATTTTTGTTAGGACAACATGAAGAAATTGTGTGTAATCCAGCATTTTGTAATGTAATGCTTAATTATGAAGATGAGCTTGACCTGAAGTATGACTGGCATACTGGTTTTGCTATTGCAATTATAGAACAGCTAAATGACTATTATTACTTTTTTATAGGGCTCATTATTAACATAATTCGGCCTGATGTTTCACAAGTAGCCCATTTTGCATTATTCCTGCCTATTAAAGCTGTATGATATTGAATGACAAATTTTAGTCACACTTTACAATAAGGTTTATTAGTTAATGTTAAGTAATGCATTTACTAACATAAACAAACAATGAACAATACATTTACTACAGTATATATTCATGTTAATAAATGTTAGTTAATGAAAATACAGTTGTAAATTGTTAGTTCATGTTAACTTATGGTGCATTAACTAATGTTGACAAGCATGGACTTGAATGTTTTTAATGCATTAGTAAATGTTCAATTATGATTAATAAATGCTGTACATGTGTTGTTCATGATTAGTTCATGTTAGTAAATGCATGCACTAATAAACCTTATTGTAAAGTGTTACCCAAATTTTATATGCAATAGCATTAGTACTGTGATATTCGATTCAATATTTTTAAAAAGACTATTACCAAAATGTTTAATATTATTTCAGGCAAAAGAAAGCATTTCGATCTGAAAGTGAAAAGCCATGTTTTGCTGTTGCATAAAATAAATCAGACATTTTAACAATGTAAACGAATAAAACGTCATTCAACAATATTACCAAGACTTTCGAATTGCTATTGTTTTATCAAACATGAAGAACAATCAGGAAACCATTAAAAATGGAGTCCAATTAATTATTTGCCATCTTATTTCTGTAACATACAGATGCTGACAATGGAGGTGAGGATCCAATTGCAGTCTTAATTACACAAAGAATGGTCAGGCAGGCAAGGGTCGATCACAGGAGCAAACAGAATCAAAAAGGCCATAAAAGAGTAGTCAAAACCAGACAAGAGATCAGTACAGGCAGCTAACATCAAAGCAAAAAAATGCTTCATATAGCTACAGGTACAACAACACTTAGCAACTAATGTGAGTAAGTTAGGCGTATTCACAGTATAGTCATGGAAATCAGTGATGACAAGCTGTGTGACAGTAGCTGCTTCTAAAATGGCACACTATGCACTTATGCACTGTGTACTTATACACACTCAACAGCATATTATATCTATGTAGTGTTGTCCCAAATAGAACACTTAAAGGTTTTTTACTAAGAGGAAATTCAAACCGTTTCCCAGATGATGTTTGACAAGGGTTGCCAAATCATTGAAAATAAATGACCAAAATTCCAAATAATACCTGCCATGAGCATACCCACATTCACCGTCTGGAGGTGGTATAATCACCATTGTAGAAGAGTTTTGCTTTTAAAATACAAAATAATTAAACTTAACCAACATGTGCACCCGATAGCTCCGCACCTTCCACTAGGTGAGCAAAGCTGCAGTCATTGAGTGGGTGAAGTGTCCATCATTCCACATTTTACCGGGTGAATGAGTGCATCATCCAGGTAATTAAAGTGCACTTTTTACTTTTTTCAGTGTGAATGCACTTCTTATTTATACTATTTATACTACAAAATGGCTTAGAATAGTGCATAAGCATGCGATTTGAGACTCTGATGGCTACATCCAGCAGGATAAAGTGCGAATCATCTCAGACTGGTTTCTTGAACATGACAATGAGTTTACTGTACTCAAATGGCTTTCACAGTCACCAGATCTCAATCCAATAAAGCACCTTTGAGATGTGGTGGAACGGGAGATTCGCATCATGAATGTGCTGCCGACAAATCTGCAGCAACTGCTATCATGACAACATGGACCAAAATCTCTAAGACATATTTCCAGTACCTTGAATTTATAGCATGAAAGATTAAGGCAGTTCTGAAGGCAAAAAAATGTCTAACTTGGTACTTGTAAGGTGTACCTAATAAAAGTGAGTGTATTACACATTTTAGATTCTTTTTTTATTTAATGTAGCTCAGCATATCTATAGCATGTATATTCTCTATAAGGCATTACATTGATCCTGTTATTATTTTTCATTTTCTACTGGTTTCTACCTCAGAGAGTCGTGCTCTATACATAGCAAGTTTGCATGTGTGGCTGCACGTGTATGGCAAGGTGAGATAAGGCGAAGGATGGTTTGCTCAAAGAGTGTAAAGCTGAGGCTGACA
Organism: Danio rerio; assembly: GCF_052040795.2. Lineage (NCBI taxonomy): Eukaryota > Metazoa > Chordata > Actinopteri > Cypriniformes > Danionidae > Danio > Danio rerio. Next base: position 40,585,377 of record NC_141028.1, read on the forward strand.
GTGTGGTTTCCAAAACAGGGGTGAAGAAAAGAATGTTAGCCTCCGTTCCTTTACAGAGGACAGGAAATCAATGACACCCACATCAGACCCTGTTAGCCAAGCATGGACAGTCCCAACAACCCTAACCTAAGTACAAAAAACCAAATAGCCTTCAATTCATTATTTAGAAGCTCACCCAAAGAAACAAACAACTAAAATTAGACCATATATTGTACTCTCCAGATGTTCCAACCGTCGAAACTCTCAAAAGTTCCTTTATGGTTTTAATGACTACAGACAGAGTTCCTGTCCCTCATAAACCTTTACAAACTGTCACACTGACCCCATATCACACTATAATCAGAATAATGTATCAATATAATTGATCATACAACCGCAGCATTATGTACCAACAGAAAAGAGGAGATCCAGCAGCTCAATAGTGTCAAAATCCTGTTTCGCCCAAAGGACCATTAGAGCTCTAAGAACAGAATTTAAAAGCTTCCCGAGAACCAAAGCAGCCATCTGGATGGGGCATAGAGGATATCAATATAAGCTTAATGATAAATATATGACTGCTTTGGACATATTTTTGCACACTTTCCAGACTTCAGGACCCTCTAAATCTTTTGTAACATCCAAGTCATATTTGTGTTTTCATTCTCACTAAAGGGTCTTTTTGCTCCCTGAGTGTCTGACATAAATATTGTGGTTATAAAATGCCATAGGGCAGGGTATTAGTCTCACAGGAGCCGTAGAGTAAGACCTTAGCTGCCTGCTTGCTTGATAACCATGGACCAGATTTGTTAAAGGGCAATGAAACATACCCACACAATCATGTTTGCAAATCACGTTTTCGGCACAGAAAAGATTGCATTATGCTGATTTTAATAATGAAAACAGAACGATTGTGTTTGTTTTGTGCATGTATTACAAGGTTAAGGTTATGTGTGGGCTGTTTCAGAAATTGTGATCTTTTTAATATTTAAATTTGTGCCTGTGTGTGTGTGTGTGTGTGTGTAAGACCATCTGTACTCCCTTCTTGTAAGATGTAATCACAGATTCAAGTGAAGGGCTCATGGAAATACTAATCTTGGCACTGACAGATAAGATTTTAGGACTGTACAGATGCATTTGGCCCTCCCTTTTCGGACCGAAAAATCTTAATCTGTCACATGTATTTTTCATTTGTCATCATTCCACCTAGTTTCTGACTGTGTTTTCACTAGTAGGCACCATGGCATTCAATAAGATTTCGAACACAACATTATTTCATAATGGTTTCTTTAATCTGAATGGAAACTATACTATACTATTTAAGTTCTATTTTGAAACAATTGGTGCTTCCATTCATGCATGTTATGGATATCTGGTGGTCCCAAGGATCAGAAATCAGAACTTTTTTTACCCCAAATTACCTGATTGATATAGTATGTCCTTAGACAGATCCTTTATTTTGTGTGTGAGGAGTGTGACAACCCTCATCCACATCACACTATCTTTCAGCTTAGTCCCTTATTCATCAGGGGTCACATCAGTGGAAGGACCCGCCAATTACTATGGAATATGCAAGTCAGGCTCATTCTGAAAATCTTAAATCAAGAAATACGTCCCAAAAAAGTAAATTTCTTTGCAGTTTGTTTTCGCAAATTCACCAGAGGCCACTGTGTATGCTTTTTCAGATCTCCAACTTCTCTTGCGAGTGCCATTTCTGTCTTCTCTTCTCCCATAAATCCCCCAGAGACCGCTGTTGACTCACTGACTGACTGACTCACCCTTCCCTAAATCCAACCAATAGTGTTTTAAAAAGCACCGATTGACCCTCCCACCCACTTCCCTAAAACCAGCTGAAAGTTTTAAAGCTCAATCCAGAAAAAAAAGCCCTAGTGTGATTTTACTACGTTTTCAGATTTTACCACATTCTCACCCTCTTATTTACTTGTTTATTTTACTTTTTGGTTTTTGTGTTTGTCCCACCAGATTTCTAGAACCATTTTTAACTGGACTCAAACAATGTTGTCATGGTCAACTCCTCCCTGCATGTCAAGTCCAAAGTCCTGGACAAACTGGTAACAGCAGGAAAGCCGTCCATACAGAGGTAAGCGGTCAGCTGGTTAGCGAAAAAAGGAACAGCGTCATACCGTATGCAGTAGGTGATTGTCTTCAGAAGCATTTTTTGTTGTGCTGGTTGAAAGTGTCTTCACAGTCTAATAGTAATGATTAAAGTAAATGATCTAAATGTAATTATATGGTTTTTTATATTTTGGGTAAGGCATAAAACTAAAAAATGCTCATCCAATTAAATAGAGGTGGACCGACATCTTTCATAATTCCGATAAGTAGCCCAATCTGTCAGTCAGCAAATGCAGATTTGAACAACTGAGCAGCCTTTTTGTATGCAGCTCTGCCGACCGCCGCACTGTCATGAGAGAGAGAGCACGCACGTGATCTGTAAAAATATGCTGAATCAAAACTTTTCAAAAACCTAAATAAATTTTGTAGCTACCTACAAAATGAAAGGATGACACAATGTCTGAAGGATTTCTCTTAGACAGGTAATGTTCTGTTTTAAAACTTCACGAAAAGCTGATGTAACGTTAGATGTTGTTGTTACAAATGGGTTATATCTTTACAGGGGTGTTGTTCAGCCACTAAAATCTTCCGGTGAAAGATTGATAAGACAATTTTCAGTTTTATAAGGTATTTTTACAGCATTGATAATGTAGATTTTAATTAGTTTAACAACAAAACACAAGTAAATACCGCTATTCCGCCTAGTCTTTCACAAGCCTAGTCTAAGCACAAGCCAACTGTAACCTCAGCTTGCTGTTCTTACCTGACAGGATTGACACCCAGTGTAGCATCTCAGTAGATCAGCAGTTTTTGAAATACTTGGTCAGACTTTGTCTGGCACCAACGACCGTGCCATATTTAAAATCATTTGACTCTTTTTTTTTCTCTCATTTCTGAAGGTTAGTTTGAATTTGGTAGATCTTTAATCCCTTAACTGCTAACCCAATGAGTTTGATTATATGTACAGTAGTATGCATATAGTTTGCAGTTTGTCAAGTTAAGCTCCAGGTTTAGATTGTTTAATGTTTTGAAAAACATCTCACCTGTGGGAGTGTGGCAAAGGGTTGAACAATGTTCAAATGCATAAATCTGAGAAATTGCAGTCATGTGATTAGATATTTGCATTTATGATCAGCTAACCACGTAGCCAGGTCATATTTGTTTTAGAATTCATTCAATACGGCTTTAGATCAGATTTATCAGAGGTCATCACATCAGAATGAACCGCCAACTATTCCACTTTTGCATTCACACACGCACTCATACACTAATGCCAGGGCCGGAGTGGGACTCCTTTTCAGCCCTGGAGTTTCAAGCCTTAGACCGGCCCACCTCAGTTCACGACTGACTATATTAAAATAAGGTCATTTCCAATTCAGTTTATAATGACACTATCACATATTTTTCATGAAAACAGCTGCTTTAGAATTTCAAATGTTTAACAACCCTAACACTATTATATGTTTTAACAATAAAAATAAATAAATAAATACATTTTAATTACTCAGGTGAGGTTCGAACCTGGGTCTGCAGCGTCGTAACGCAATGTGCTGACCACTGGACCCCAATGGTGCTATTACGTATTTTTAAGAAGTTATGTCAGATTCATTAACTTAGTGAATCATCTGATTTTCATTGAGAAGGTGTAATATTCATTAATATTAATTATTTGAATTCTTATTTTCACTAAGGTGCCGCTGTGAGTGGAGCTGCAGCAAAATAATGAATAAAAAGACTGAGGCTATGTTCAAATAAATAAATAAATAAATGTTAAAAATTACTGCTGAGAGAGCAAGCAGCTAGGAACACCGGCCTTCGCGGCCATAAAACAGACCGGCCCACCGGGAATTCTCCCAGTCCTCCCGATTAGCCAATCCGGGCCAGACTAATGCCAATTTAGTTTATCCATTTCACCTATAGCGCATGTCTTTGTACCTGTAGGGGAAACCAGAGCAACCAGAGGAAACCCACGCCAACACGGAACTTGCAAACTCCACACAAAAATGAAAACTGACCAAGCTGGGACTCAAACCAGCGACCTTCTTGTTGTGAGGTGACAATGCTAACCACCGAGCCACCATGTCATCCCCATTCATTTTATAACGATAAACACCAATAATTATATAAATTTGATTGTTTGTTTCATGGCACATACTGTATATGCACAACAGTTACTGTTACTGTTGCTACTCAGAAATGAATGCAAGATGACCCTTCAAAGTATGTTAAGTCCACACTTATCATTCTCTGACACTGACAATCCCCGGAAACATCTGCTCGACATTTAACACCAAATAAATGAATTTGACCTATATGGATAGCAAATGACTTAATGAACATCCATCCTCAATCATCTTCTGTCTGTCACTATGGTGAAGAGCACAGTATATCAGAAGAGGGGATGCCACAGCGAGCTTGATGTCTGACATCACAAGTCCATTTGCAAGCCCTTTTTCAATTATCCGTCAAACATCACTGACATTTCACATAATGAATGTAGGCTTCGAAATGTCATGCACATGCTCGAACACATACAGAAAATGCCAGAGAACCATATTGAGAATATTAAATGACCAAGTAGCGGAAAAAACAAAATGAACACTCACCAAGTGCCAATTCTAAGAAACAGTAGAATAAATGTGGAACTATTCTCATAAAAGAATGCCATTTTTGAGAAAATAATTAATTTTCTATTTTGGTTCTTACCTATCTCCCTCTAATTAATAGACAATCTAATTAATACAGTGATCTTTCTGGCATCACATTTAAGACAAGGGCTTTCTGTGATAGCTCTGAAACATGCTTTAGGGTTGGAATATTAACTACTGACTATTCAATATAGAAATTACAGTGTGATTGTTTAATATTTATGCATTGAAACTTTTTCAATTTACTTTGGACATATTTAGAAGCAGTGAATTTCTCACAGTTAAAAGTTGGGCCCAATTTGGTTCCAAATCTTTTTCCATAAACAAAATTTTCCTTAAAGCTTTACAATATTATGGCATTTATGTCATACAGTACAGAATGATTGTAGGGTTTGCATTTCTACTGCCAATATAACCCTTACTTGGTGTTCACCAGAAAATTTTGACCAATATCATTCTTGCTCGAAGAAGAAAGTCATACAGACTATTCACATTGTAACACCAGGATGCTGGATAACTGAGTTGGGGATCCACATGCAGTTTAATAATCAAGAGTAGTCAGGCAGGCAATGGTCAAACAGGTACAAACTGGAGCATAAGAGTAATCCAAGGAGCATGGCTAAAATAGCAGATGGGGTAAAAATGGTCAGGACAGGCCACATAACAGCATTAACAATAAAACAAACCAAAGGTCAAAACAACATGTGAAGACAAGATAAGGATACCGCTTATGTGATGCTCTAAACAGAAACAAGACTCAGCAAACAGAGTGTGAAACAGAGGTGTATATATAGTCCATGTAGTCATTCAATGATGAACTTCAGCTTTGTGAGTGTGTCAGTGTCCAGATGACTGTCAGCTGTGGCAGGTGTGTTTGGAGCAATGACTTCTGGGAGTTGTAGCTCGGTTCAGTAGCAAAGTTGTAGTTCTCCAGCGGTTTGCAAATGTTAGATCGCTGGTGATCGTGACAAAAATATTGTTTCTTCACATATGATCGGCCTCGCAAACAACAATGGTGAACATTTAGCAGATCCTGTTTTTGGTGTTTAATGGTTCAATGCTACGCACCATAGTTTTAATACGATGTCATATTTCAGCTGTGTTTTTTAAACGTTGTTTTTCCCTTAACCCAATGCAGACGCTTTTTGAGGATTCTCACACTCAGAAAATTTATGTTTGCCATTTGTTCCAACTACTTATTGAAAATTAGCTGAAACAACACATTTCTTGAGATTCTTTGGGACAACTTGATTGTTTTGTGTTTTATCAACTTAAACTTAAACTAAAACTATTTAGTTAGCTTAATTCCTTCATGTTGTCTCCACACAAATCGATTGAGTAGAACCACACATTTTTTACAGTGCAGAATTGTCATGTTTAGAATAGTTTAGCTCCATTCTTTTGGTACTGTACAGTTGTGCTAGCTACCCTTCGGAAAGGATGCCAAAAAGTGTTACATTTGACACTGGAAATGAAAATAAATGCATAGTGTACTCCACTGTACTGAACAGTACTATTCAGTGGAAATAGTCCATTAGAGAGAAACCCATTAAATACCCAGTTCATTTCTAAGTATTCTCAGAGTGTTTGCATTCAGAAAAGATAAATCACTAATTTGTTGAATTACTCATTTAGTCAAAACAATCACTGATCAGCAGTCTGTCTTTCCTGCCTCACAAACTCCTTAGTTATGAGTGGCTATAATGCATCTGAATCATGTCCATTCCTGTGTGGTATTGTATGAGTGTGACTACAGGTAAAATTTATCATGGTGATGTCAAACAGGGCTCCTGACAGATTTATATGTGTGTAGTAGTAGCTATTTTTCACAATCCTTGATTGGGTAAAGCCTTCTCTATAATGGATCCCTGTGCAATTTGGGATTTAAAATACACAGCGGTGAATCCAGCTACTGATTTTGGCAGCATAATAATAATGTGATGGCTGTACATGTGTTTCAAAGCATGGAAAATATAAACTTCACAAGAACATTGCTAAGCGTGAAGTGAATGTGCTATTTAAAGAAACTTAATTAATTATGATTAAATGAGAAAGAAGAAGAGGTTAAATTATCTTCAGTTAATTAGAAAGTCACATTTGATGTAAAGTAGGACTTTCAAAGACATACAAGAACATTATGTCATTTCATAATAAAGTTCTTCATCCATTCATTCATTTTCTTTTCGGCTTAGTCCCTTTATTAATCTGCGGTCACCACAGCAGAATTAACCGCCAGCTTATCCAGCATATGTTTTACGCAGCGGATCATCACCGGGAAACATCCATACACACTCATTCACACACATACACTATGGACAATTTAGTTTACCCATTTTACCTATACCACATGTCTTTGACCTTGTGCGGGAAACCGGAGCACCCGGAGGAAACCCACACTGGGAGAATATACAAACTCCACACAAAAATGCCAGCTGACCCAGCCGAGGCTCAAACCAGTGACCTTATTGTTGTGAGGCATTCTTTTTACCCACTGCGCCACTGTGCAGCCCTATAATAAAGTTACTTCTACTCAATATAGAATATTCAAAATATATTTATGTCACGACAACTCTAAAAGAGACACATTAAGGTAATGAATATGTCTATAAAAATGTTTTTGTGTTTGGTATTTATGTATCATAGATCTTCTACACTGCTGCTGCTTAAATTATTATGGCAGAGCAAGTACCAATACTTGCTATGGCCAGTTTATTCACAGACAAGCAATCTGATAATATAACACACTGCTGCTACAAACATAACATTTTTGTAACCCCCATAGCAGACCTATACACAGGTGGAGCTGGGGTGGAAGGGGGGTATCCAAAAACTCATTGCAAGCTGCCATTGTAAACAACAATCAATTACTCTAATGAGAGAAAGCTCATTACACTGCAAAAATGCATTTCTTAGATTTTTTGTCTTCTTTCTGGTCCAAATATCTAAAAATTCTTATAACAAGAATACTTTTCTAGACAAGAAAAACATATTGTCTTGTTTTCAGAAATAATATGCCAAAATTAGTTTTTCCTTTTGAAATCAGATTATTTTGCTCACCCCACTGGCAGATTATTTTGCTTGTTTTAAGGAAAAACACTTAATTTTGGCATATTATTTCTCAAAACAAGACAATATGTTTTGCTTGTCTAGAAAAATCTTCTTGATTTAAGAATTTGTAGATATTTGGACTAGAAGCTCGACACAAAATCCAAGAAAGAAAAGCATTTTTTGCAGTGTAGCTACTAGGGGGACATCAACCTATCACCTGCACTCTGTAGTTAGAACAGAGTTAGTAGATCGAGTTTCATAACAGAACTTTGTAGTAACTATAAATGCTGTATAGAATAAAACTTTTCATGTGCATTAGTATGTTAATCAACACATAAAATAATTACAGTATTACAAAAGTTTATTAAAGCAATCATTATAAATAAAAAAAAAACATTTAATTTGAAATTAACTAAAGGGTCAAATTACGCGTGTCAAAAACAGTTATGAAGTTGCATTCATTTAACTCTTAAGTGTATGATACTATATTAATATTATATATTAGTTTATGTTATTTTCAATTACATTTTTTTATTGAAGGGCAAAGGCCTGTAGATTATGCTTATTTCATAGAATGCCTTGATTTTTAATTATTAATTAGAACAGTAAGGTCTGGCTTTGCTTAGTTAAAAGTCTTGTCACTTAACAGAAATAATGTATAGTATAGAATATAAAGTCATGGTGCAGAGGAGAAAGAATTAATATTGTGTAAGACTACATAAATCACTTCACTGACTCAAATAACTTATTAATAAAGTCATCTGGAATGGCAAAGAAAGTGTTTGTGCAGAACTCCCAGAGGTCTTTACAGTTTTTTCCCAATTATTTACACACATTTTCTGAAAGCATGTCTCATATTGTCAGAACTCTACACACAAATCACAAAACACACATTGGGCAAAACTCTTAAATTCTTCTGCAAAATAAAAATACGTTCAAAACAATGTGATTTCTTCTAAAAATGGTCTTTTGTTTTCAAATGGCACACACAAGCCATCACATGAATAGACATTTTTAAGAACAGTTGATCACTGGTGTGCTTGATGTAAAACACTATGACCACTTCTTCTCCATTCATCATAATGACTTTCTCTAAGCCTTTTTTAGTTCAATGTTACACTACAGACAGTACTGTACATAGGCCTACATAAGAGCATAGTTAAATATTTCAGAATATTGTTTATATACAGAACACACAAACACACCATACCAAATATATTTGACTGCATTTTCCCCACAAAAACAGTGTACACAATGTTTATACCAACCAAAGTTGCACAAAACGTGGTCTGCATATACCATCATCAGAAGTGTTTACAAAATACAGTTACAGTAAAAAAATAAAATATAAAAAAAATAAACAGCTCTGCATCTTCTTTTTTTATTTTGGTCTGGCCAAAACAGGGGAAAAAAGTTACCTTGAATAGCGAATCCAGCCATGAAAAGCCTCAACTGCTATAGCTTGGAGAAGGGTTATACGTGTGTGGATTTCTGTCATACACTTTCCATCCCCAGGCAGAAAAAAAATCCTCAATGGGATTGAGAAATAGAGAATATGGAAGGAGATAAACAACTAAAAATGGTGGGTGGGCAGTGAACCAGTTATAAGCTAGATGAGCTCTAATTTCTAAATTGCAATTCTGTGTGACAGGTGTTTACTCATGTGATGAGTTAGCATGCAAAGTAGGGCAACTGACTTTACAATTATGAATGACAGTGTGAAACTTGACTTGTGAAAACAAGAGATTTTCCTCATGAAAATTGTGCCAAATGCAGAGAATTGTGCGTGATGTTTTGATAAAAGTGTGTTTTAAACCTGCAGTTTGAGTGTAAAGCAGGAATAGTGCTTGTAGTTTAGCAGATCAGTTGCATGTTGGAGTCATTGTGTCTGAAGTACAAGTAATTGTGTGTAAGAAATTGGGAAAAACTGTAAGATTCTTTGAATTCATCTTCAATGCCTCCTCCTTCATCTTACCCTAAATATGCTCAATAATGTTCATGTCTGGTGATTGGTCTGGCCAATCCTGGAGCAGCTTGACCTTCTTTGCTTTCAGGAACTTTGATGTGGAGCCTGAAGTATGAGAAGGAGCGCTATCTTGCTGTAGAATTTACCCTCTCTTGTAGTTTGTAACTGTAACTGGCGGCACAAATGTCTTGATACCTCAGGCTGTTGATGTTGCCATCCATGTTGCAGATATTTTGTATGTCCCCCATACTAAATGTAACCCCAAACCATGACTTTTGAGAGAAGAGAAGAGAAGAGAAGAGAAGAGAAGAGAAGAGAAGAGAAGAGAAGAGAAGAGAAGAGAAGAGAAGAGAAGAGAAGAGAAGAGAAGAGAAGAGAAGTCTCTCATGGTCTGGTTGTCTTCAGAGTGTTTGCAGTGACTGATGTAAGATGCACAGAAGAAAGCATGGCTGTGTGGAAACATTGAGATTTAATGTGACAGTGATAAAATGGCAAGAGCAACAGGGCTCAGAGAAAGAGAATATCAGCAGAAAAAGCTCACACACACAGGGTTAGATGAAGAAATGTGCTTCAGAGAGGAACAGACTTCACTGGGGAAGCCTGAGACAACAGAGATTGATCTTAAGAATGAAGGGGATTAGGGGGAGGAGTAGACAAGGACAACAAGTCCAGCTGTCCTCTTAAGACTGTAATAACAGACTCAACTCCAAAGGTGAATCTAAAATGACAAATGTGCACACATATGATCATGCATCTCAAAAGTAGAGCATCTTTGGACTATGCTTTTAGCAATGCTTTCAAAAATGTGTTTGCTCCAGCATGACAGACACACTACTTTAAAGTCTACGACTGGCATCTGAAATCTATTGAGTCTCCTTAAGCTTAATTTTCTCAGATTAAATTCACTGCAACACAAGCTCTTTTCTATCTGATATATTACTTTGAAATCATTTTTGTGTGATATTTATTAGATAATCACATTTTTGTATACAGGGATGGGCTGTATTTATGGCACAAGTATTTCAAATACATATTTCGAGTACAAAGTAGTATTTTGTAATTTGTATTTGATAGGGTTGATGAAAATGGGATAATATTTTTTATAAAAAATTTAGTCTTGTATTTTAGTATTTTTAAAATACTTTGCAAGAAGTCTACACGATGACATCATAAAAATGCAGCCTCTAAAAGTTGCTTCATCAATTATTTGTCTAGCCTTGAGATCAGAAAAGAAAATAGGTTAATATTGAAGAAGGGTGTCAATGGCTTGAGTATGAATGGAAATTATGCAACAACAAAAAAAAAAAAACAATAGAAAGTGTACTGGTGTTCGTCAAGAGGATGGAAACACAATAAAAACATACAGTACTTATGTTCCAACTCATTATCTGCACTACATGTTTTTTTTTAATTAGTCATTAATGAGATCATCTTCAAGACAGGACTTTCTGTAAGAAAAAAAACAAATTATACTAAAAATAGCCTAACTGACCCAACCTGGACACAAACCAGCGACCATCTTGCTCAAAGAGAAACAAAGGCTTAAAAATACCTACTCAGGTGTTTTTGTCTCTTAGGTTTAGGAAGTTTGGACAAGCTGACTTAAACTTTCTCAGAGAAACGTTGCTGCTGTTAAAAATTGTTTACTTCACCAAGTCAGTTTAATGAAGAAGAGATTGATCGAACAAGCCATATAGATGGAAGATTTGCGAAGAAACTTCATGCTCCGTTATAAAAGTATGTTGTAGTATTTTTAAAATACCAAATACTGTATTATATTTTGATACATTCATGGCTGCTGTAATTCCACCCCTACTTCCCCTCCTTTCCAGATGGGTGACATGCCGGCCCAGTGATTAGCACTGTTGCCTCGCAGCAAGAATGTCTCCGGTTAAAATCTCTTCTAAACCAGTTGACATTTCTGTGCAGAGTTTGCTCATTCTCCCCGTGCTCACATGGGTTTTCCTAGGGCTCTTCGGTTTCCACCCACAGTCCAAAAAACATGCAACCTAAGTAAATTGAACATACCAAATTGACACCATAGCCAAGCTCGTAGCAAATACACCTCTCCTCAGCCATCCTATATCTGTCATAAGCCAGAAATAAGCCGGGGGAGTTCATCAAAATCTACCTAAGCTCAAACTCCCCTCTCGCCCTGCAATTGGGAGGGAGCCCAGGGCTTGAGAATCTTATAAGCTCAGGGCTTTCTCCTGGGCTAGCATGCCAAACAAACTTTATTATCAATTACCAGCTAAAAGTGAACTTTTGCATGCTTAGGAATCGTATAGAATGCATAGAAAAAGTATGCAAATTCTTTACAAAAACTGATATTTCATACTTTGCCCTAAAATGATCAGGCATTCTATTCTCCTTATTCTCCGCGAACGAGCAGGCACAGCCATTGGAATCTTTTTGGCTCGAGACTTTCGATCTCATTCACTTTTATTCATTTTTAGAGGTTAAAAACGGCTCGTTCTGCTGTTTGATGTTGCAAACTGATATTTTCTTATTACCTCATTCTATTTTGTCTGTATAGTAATGCAAATTCTTGTTTGCTCGTTTTCTGCGGTTTATTATTCCTTGCCATTTGTCCCATAGTCAACTGAATTGGAAGTTCTAAAAAAGACGCAAAAACAAGCGCACTTCCGCATTGAACAATAAGGTCAATGCATTTCCTAGGCATTGCAGGTAACGCACACACACACACACACACACACACACACACACACACACACACACACACACACACACACACACACACACACACACACACACACACACACACACACACACAGATATATATATATTTTAACTTAAATTTTACATTTTAAGATTTAATTAAACATTTTTAACATCAATTAGAACATCCTTTTTTGTCATTGACATTTCAGTAGAGGCTAATTCTGTCTAAACCCTTTTTGGCTCTTAAATGCTGCTCACCTTCTCAATCCAAGGCAAGCAGCGGCACCCTATTTAGACATGCTTTTTAAAGAACAGCATTACAATGAATCGAGCAACCAAAGCATTCAGAGCGAGGGAAGCAAAGAGAATGTGTTTGTTCACAGCGTGTCTTTGTTTGTAATCTGAGGGATTAAACAGGCCTGTCTTTTTTTCAGTCATATATAGCTAGACTCTCAAATCTGCACAATGAGCTTTGCAGACATTATTGCCATGATGACCCCAGACCAATGCTCAGAATACCACTGAGCGTTATTTTCATCACATACATTTGTCCAATCCACACCAATAATCTGCACTGCTTCTAAGAAGAATGTAAATATTACTGGTATTTTCAGGAAAATGCATAATCTGTTAACAGCATTTTTCAGTGTATTGCTATGTTTTTCATAAGGCATTACAACTGTGGTTGGGCATTTATATAGAATAGAGCTTGTTTTATGGTTGATTCTCAGAAAACTAACAACTAATTTTGTTTAAAAGATGTCCAACAGAAGTCTAAACATAGATGACTAGACTAAACCAAGGCTACATTTGAACTGAAAATGTAAAACACATCTAAAAACTAAACAAATCTATCAGAGAGAGAGACCAAAAACATTAGGCCATTATTGTGGCCAAAACAACAGTTTGGGGACATTCTTTTTTAAAAAAAAAAGAACGCACCTTTGAGCTCAGCAACACCAAAAGACAAGAATCACCATGGAAACAACTGTGGTAGACAGCCGAAGAATTATTTCCCTGGTTAAGAAAACACCCCTTATAACAGTTGGCCAGAACAAGAAAACTCTCCCGGAGGTAGGTGTATGTGTGTCAGAGTCAACAATCAAGAGAAGACAACACCAGAGTGAATACAGTGGGTTCATCACAAGATGTAAACCATTGGTGAGAATCAAAAACAGGAAGGCCAGATTAAAGTTCCAAAAAAGCTTCACAGTTCTGGAACCACATTCTATGGACAAATGAGACAAAGATCAACTTATACCAGAGTGATGGGAAGGGAAGAGCATAGAGAATGAAAGGAACTGCCCATGATCCTAAGCAGTGAAGTATGGTGGTGGTAGTGTCATGGTGTGGGCATGTATGGCTGCCAATGGAACTGGTTCTCTTGCATTTACTGACGGTCTGACTGCTGACAGCAGGATGAATTCTGAGTTTCTGGCAAAATTATCAGCACATTTTCAGCCAAATGCTTCAAAACTCAGTGGACAGTGCTTCACAGAGCAGATGGAGAATGACCCAAAGCATACTGCATAATAAACCAAAAACGTTTTTGAAGAGAAAGAAGTGGAATGCTATGCAATGGCCAAGTCAATCACCTAATCTGAATCCGATTGAGCTTGCATTTTATTTGCTGAAGACAAAACTGAAGAGAAAATGCCCCAAGAACAAGCAGCAACTGAAGACGGTTGTAGTAGAGGCCTGGCAGAGCACCACCAGGAATGAAACTCAGCGTCTTGTGATGTCTATGCATTCCAGACTTCAGGGGTCTGTTCTTCATACTTCGCTTAAATGATCTAAGATGATTTGGCAGATCCTGGATCTTTTAATCTTGATAACTGATCTCTCGCTAATTTGGTTCTTCAAACAAGTTCGCGAATCAGATTAGAATGTCTGGATAAACTGATCGCTGCGTGTGTATTGAAGGACAGATCTATCGATCCTCGAAATCATGATCAGCAATGCAACGATTGGCTGACGGCACAGCAGCGTAGTGACATCCTCTGATTAATATTCAATTATCCATGTGAGCAAAATTACATCAAATTAGCAGTAAACCGTTTGTTAAATATGACACGCAATAGCTTTCCACATTTGTTGTGAGCTGCAGGCTTTACACTTTCATGTGTCAAGTGTACTCATCATGTATTTCAGTGCATATCAATGTATTTAGTTCTACATTTAGAAAAGATTTTCTTTATTATAGTAGCCATTTTTTTTAATCGGTGTAAAGAATAACTGGCTGTTTACAAAAGCATTTTGATATATTGGTAAAGGCGTCTGCAACTATTGTGAAGCATCAAATCACCGGTATATTAACTATCAAAACATGTTCATGACTGCATAAATGTATTATTGCTTTAAAAAAAAGTCACATATTGTGCATGTTTATTATACACAATTTGTACTAAGCGATCTAAAAGTTCATATCAATAAGTTTTCTCTGTGCAGCACCAGGTGGCAGTCTTTGTACTTTCATTTTGAGGGTGCAGATTGCATACGTTTTATTAATTTGTATAACTTTATTTATTTTATTAATAACTATAACTTTATATATATATATATATATATATATATATATATATATATAGTTTAAAAAATATTTACTCTTTTCCCAAGTGTATATAACTACTACTGTAAGACAATATCAGAATTCAGAACACTTTCTGTATATCTTTGCTTGAACTGACCCAATCTAATCCTGTTCATATAAAATTGAACCTGCTCCCGATCAGGTTTGACCTAGCAGAACTGTTGCTATGACAACAACTCTCGGATCAGCTTTGAAGAACGAAACGATCCTGGATCGTGTCAAATCGTCAATATCCAAATCCAGCTAACTGAGTAATCCACGTACGAAAAACGGACCCCAGGCTGTAATTGACTGCAAAGAATTTGCAACCAAGTAATAAAAAGTGAAAGTTTGAACTATGATTATTATTCTGTCCCATTACTTTTGGTCCCTTAACAAGTGGGAGGCACATATGCAAACTGTTGTAATTCTTACACCGTTCACCTGTTTTGAATGTGAATACCCTCAAATTAATGCTAACAGTCTGCAGTTAAAGCATCTTATTCATTTAATTTCAAATCAATAGAGTTGGTGTATACAACCAAATATGTTAGAATTGTGTCGATGTGACTGTATATGTATCTTGGGATAAAATTATTTAAATACTGAATATTGAAAATTAAAAGGAAAGCAAAAACAAACAAACAAACAAAACCCAAAGAGGAAATATCATACTATGTTTTCAAAGAAATATCAAAGTTCCCCAAAAAGAAAATTTACTTACCATATAAACACACACACTTTTCTTTTTAAAAAGAAGATATTTTGAACAATTCATCAAAATATTCGGTCACACTTTACAATAAGGTTCATTAGTTATTGTTATGTAATGCATTTATTAAAATGAACAAACAATGAACAATACCTTTACTACTGTATTTGTTAATGTTATTTAACGTTAGTTAATGAAAATAAAGTTGTTCATTGTTAGTTCATATGGTGCATTAACTAATGTTAACAAGCATGGACTTAAATGTTAATAATGCATTAGTAAATGTTCAATTATGATTAATAAATGCTGTACAAATGTTGTTCATGATTAGTTCATGTTAGTAAATGCATTAACTAATGAACCTTATTGTAAAGTGTTACCAAATATACTCTTTTGCATAAAAAGCTACTATGATGGGTCTGAACTAAATGGAGGGTGAGAAATGGTGAACGATTTTTTTATTTTTTTTTTATTTTGGTGAACTGTTCCATTAAAACATAAAGTGGTTTTCTATGTACTGTCCAAATAGAGAACTCAAAGTGAAGCAATTATTGTCACACATTACACAGAGATCTTAGCCTGACCTTACAGGTGAGACTTACCTGAGGGAGAAGGTGTCTAGGTTTGCAGAGTTCTTGACGTAAACATAAAAGGAGGCTATATCAGTCTTTTTAAGTGGTTTAGAGGAGGTCTGGATGACCACGGCTTCTCTTAGTCTGAGCACAGACACTGGCATGGCCCCCTGTTTCACTTGCAGGAGCCGAACACTCCCAATCCTCTGCATGGGGGTCACTGGCATGTATTCAGCTTGGGGCTGGCCAGCATTCCCCCCACCCAAATCCCATCGCTTGCTCTCCTCCCCAATAGCAGTGCATGGTCCATAAGCACTAGGTCGGGCTTGGTAATACAGCTCCACAGGATTCCCCTGGGTCGGCCCTAGTCTTTCTCGACTGGAACTGCCCTCAACCTGGTTAAACCAGCCAGCAGGAGCATCAACCTCTGCCATGCAGGTCCCATGATCATTTCCAATTACACAGGAGCCACGGACCTCTTGGGTCTGCCAGAAGGCATATACAGTTACGCACGGCAGCTCGTCTTTCGTTCCTTTTTCTCCTCTGTCCCAGTCTCTCCCAGCCACATAAAACAAAACTCGCACTTTGGGAGAAGATGAATAGACCCACCGAGTCAGGACAAAGGACTGGACTCTCCAATTCAGAGAGAAAACTGGTGGAGAAGGTCGGAATAACTGAACTGACTGCACTAGATCCAGAGGGATCTCTCGTTTGGTAGAGAGTTGGTAGTAGCTAGCATTGATAACTGGGAGACGCTGCGCTTTGAGGACAACAAATGGCTGTGTGTGGCTCTGCATGCTGGAGTTGCGCATGATGTCCTGGCCGGCCTCTTTCAGCAAGAAGTAGTCAGCATCCCAAACCTGATAAGTCACAGGAAGAAACAATGGATATGGGGTGGACGGTTTGGTGGCATCTGAGATCTCCTGACTGTCCATTTCTGTAAAACAAAAAAGACGAAAAGATGAGAGAGAAATACACATGAATGCCATTGTTGAGTTTTGGTTTTGTCTCAAACTGGAATGTTTAAACTGATATAAACTGAAGCATGTAAGTTAGCATTATCTGTGAAAGAGGTAGGATCTGTAGGATCACATATTCCAGTTAGACCCCAAAAAACTCCAAACACTCACTCACTCCACTCACTCTATCTATCTATCTATCTATCTATCTATCTATCTATCTATCTATCTATCTATCTATCTATCTATCTATCTATCTATCTATCTATCTATCTATCTATCTATCTATCTATCTATCTATCTATCTATCTATCTATCTATCTATCTATCTATCTATCTATCTATCTATCTATCTCTCTGTCTCTCTGTCTGTCTGTCTGTCTGTCTGTATATATATATATATATATATATATATATATATATATATATATATATATATATATACATATATATACAGTTGAAGTCAGAATTATTAGCCCCTTACATTTGTTTTCTTCTTTTTTAAATATTTTTCGAAAGATATTTAACAGAGCAAGGAAATTTTCACAGTATGTCTGATAATATATATTTTTTTTTTCTGAAGAAAGTCTTATTTGTTTTATTTTGGCTAGAATAAAAGCAATTTTTTTATGTACCATTTTAGGGACAAAATCATTAGCCCCTTTAAGCTATATTTTTTTCTCGATAATCTACAGAACAAACCACTGTCATACAATAACTTGCCTAATTCCCCTAACCTGCCTAGTTAACTTAATTAACCTAGTTAAGCCTTAAAATGTCAGTTTAAGCTGTATTGAAGTGTCTTGAAAATATCTAATAAAATATTATTTAAAATAAATAAATAAATAAATAAAATATTACAGTCATCATGGTAAAGATAAAATAAATCAGTTATTAGAAATGAGTTATTAAAATTATTGTGTTAAGAAATGTGTTGAAAAATATTGTCTCCTTTAAACAGTAATTGGGCAAAAAATAAACAAGCGGTATAATAATTTAGGGGGGCTAATAATTCTGACTTCAACTGTATATATACACACATATATATATATATATATATATATATATATATATATATATATATATATATATATATATATATATATATATATATATATATATATGGTCCCCACTTTATGAGATCTAAATCATACTAGTCAATACATGTATGTGTCATTTGGCATAAAAAAAAAGTGTGATAATCCCAATTTATATCTCCCAGCATGATAAAATCACCAAACATTAGCATGCTGCCTACGCTATTGACTAATTTTGGATAAAATTTAGCAGTCCTCTAAGCAGAGATTTGATTGTAAATATATTTTTCACAGTTCTCAAGATGTTTAGAAGACATCATCCAATAAGGTTTTGAAGGATAAATATTAAAATAAACAAATACTACTTCAATCAATCAATCAGACTTTATTTATATAGCACGTTATTACAACCAGGAGGCTGCCCAAAGTGCTTTACAGTCTTAAAAACAAAACCTTAAACATTAAAACACATAAAATTATAAGAACACAAATGTTAACTAGATTCTTAAAGTTTGAGGACAAACTTTGAGGCAGGCTTGTGAAAGCCTGATGGTAATAGTTTATTTAGTTTAAACAGTTTTAAAAAGTATGAAAAGATGATTCTAGCATGAATTAGCATGATAGATAGATAGATAGATAGATAGATAGATAGATAGATAGATAGATAGATAGATAGATAGATAGATAGATAGATAGATAGATAGATAGATAGATAGATAGATAGATAGATAGATAGATAGATAGATAGATAGATAGATAGATAGATGGTGTGCTAGCATGAGTCAAACAAGTAAGATGTTCTGATACTAAGATATAGCTGCTGTTAAATCGTTGCTAGGTTAGTCTGTTTTGTTGCTATAGAGTTGATTGACAGTTTAGACTGATTATGTATCAAAGCTTCTTGCCAGTATGAACAGTTAAAAGCAACACATGTCTCTATCACACTGCATCACGACGATATCAGTCTGAACCTCTATAATGGCAGTCTATGGGATCGTTGCTAGAGTGCCGTATCTGGTTGTTAGGGGTGTGGCTAGAAAGTTAAAAGCTCATCAGTTATTGGTAGTTTGGTAGTCTGAGTTAATTGAGCCCAGTTAAAAGTCTGTGCGAGTTTCATGTAAAGTTATGAGCTCACAAAGTTTGACCCAATGTAAAGTCAATGAGAGTCTTTTGCAGTGGAAGTCTATGGGACAGTTTCTAGGGTCCCAAAAGTGGATGCTAGGGTGTGGCCAGAAAGTTAAAAGCTCATCAGTTATTGGCAGTTAGGTAGTCTGAGTTAAATGAGCCCAGTTAGAAGTGCATGATGCAGAGTTATAAGGTCACAAAGATTGGTCCAATGTTAAGTCAATGGGATTTTTCCAACGGTCCCAGGACGTTTTTCGGAAAACCGAAAGTCGGATCAGTCGGAAAAGATATAGCAACCCGAGTCAGACCAGTTTGGAGGTCTGGTGTGAGTTTGGTGGTCATAGCTTGAAAGCTCTAGGAGGAGATAGAGTTTAATTTTTAGTCTCAGAAGAAAAATAGGATAACAATAGTCTGGCTTGCTACACAAGCCAGCCTAATAAAACCATATTTGTACTAACGAACAAAAGTAAGTCTAAATAAATAGGTTTTGAGTTAGCTTTAAATATTGCCACATGTGCAATGATGCAAAGTTCTAAAGGCAAGGTGTTCCATAGCTTTAGATCTGCTACTGCAAATAAACGATCCCCCCATGGTTTCTACCTAGATTTAGGGACCTCTAGCAACAACTGACCTGATGAACGTATAGCCCTATTCCTTTAAAATCTCTTATAAATATGAAGGTGCAAGACCATTAACTGCATTAACAGACAAAAGTAGTTTAAAATCAATTCTGTATCTATCGGAGAGCCAATGAAGAGAGTAAAGAAGGGGTAATGTGCTCACGTTTGCAAATATTCGTCAGCATGTGAGCAGCAGCATTTTGCACTACTTGACTTGATATTTTGTCACACAGCAAAGACTCAAGCATACATTTTACATAATACACTCAATGCACTATATTATAAGTTATTATGTTAAATTTGAAGACACCAAGCAAATAGAAATGAAAGAAATAATGTTATGCATTATGAAGGTCTGTGCATCATAACAAATTACATTGACTATGTTTGCATGGACATCAGTAATCAAATTATTCTTAATCTGAATAAGACAATAATACGATTAAGGTCTTTACATGAGTTGCTTTTTGAATGTTTCTTACATAATCCCATTTTACATGTTATAGCAAATAGTTTGATTAATGTCATTGTGCCACCACACTATCCACGTTTCCTCTGGAGTTTCATGTGATTTCAGGTGTTTCTTTTTATTTTATTTTTACTTTAACTGCAGTTCAGCAGTTTTACTTTCATTCAGGAACATATCAGTCATGCCCCCATGACAAACTGAGGTATTGGATGCGAGTACAAAATAAGGACTAGTGTTTTAGAAGATTTTTTGATACCACACGAATTTTTGACACTACAATGTACACATCTGTAATAGTCACATCGCAAGATATTCAATGTTAAGTCTGTATTATTGTTGACCAGGAGCTACAGAATTGAAATTGATCACCGTATTTATAAGATTTATGGAAAAAAAAAAAAAAAAAAAACTTTTTATAACTTTGAATTTTTGTCTGTGTTTTTAGTCCAAATATCTACATTTCAAAGCGAAAACAAGATTATTTAACTTACCCCACTGACAGATAAGTTTGTTTGTTTTAAAGAAAAATCTTATTTTTGCCTTAGTTCATCTGAATGTTAAAACTGAAAATATTAATTAATTAATCTAAAAATTTTTTTTAGATATTTGGACTACAAATAAAAGAAAGCCATGTAAGAATTTTTTGCATTGTTATTATTCAATTTCAATACCTGAATACTCCCCAAAAACCATCAAATAGTGCCCTTTAAATATCTTGTAAAACTGTGTTCATATCGCAAAATCTATTGTAGAAAAATAAAATATGCGCAATGTCAGTTTTTTTCTAATATTGTGCAGCCCTAGTGTCAAACAGCAGTGTGTATGGAATATCCTGTTGCAAAACGCAGCAAAAAGTCTTACATGTTGGTAATAGTTTGATTAGGATGTTTATGTGTTTGTACTGCACTTCAATAATGCGACTAAATTCGGCATACTCCACATGTCTTAATTCCATTTCTGTTTAGTTCGATTATGACTTCTACAGGGAAGACTCTTAATCAGAGTATTGTCTTAATCGGATTAAAATCGGATTATTGGTGTCCATGTAAGCACACTCAATAGTTGTAACGATAAATCATTAAAAGTATCAATAAATAAGTATTTATCATGCACGTGAACATAAAATGTCGATTTTCCTGATTATTCATTTTTCTTATAGTATTTCTGATTTAATAGTTGGGTTCAAAGACCTTAGTATTTACTTATTTATTTGTTTGTTTATTAACAAACTTGTATTAGAGCAGCAGATATGCACCAGAATTTTTTCAGACACAGAAAAGTTCAAAGTATGAAAACAATGCCCTGGGGCCTCATGTACGAAGACTTGCATGGAAATCTTACTAAAACATTGCGTACGCATAAAGCTGTAAATGTGCGTACGCAGAAAAAAATTCAGATGTATGAAACACTGCGTACGCCAAATCTCACGCATATTCTTTTGTACATCCGAATGAACGTGAAACTGAGCGCAACATGCATGAGCACAAAACCCCTCCCTGCCTCCTCCCCCATATGAATATGCTAATGACTATGCTAATAGAAAAACCCAACGAAAAAGCAAAGGCAAAATCAAGCAAAAAGAGAAACTTTGAACAGAATGTGAATTGGAGGTGCTGCTTTCGGAGGTAGACCGGAGAAAAGCGGTGTTATTTGCAAGTTTGTTCTCCGGAATTAACAACAAAAGAAAAAAATAGAGTGTGGGAGAGTTTAGCTGATGCGGTTAACACAGTTGGGTCTGAACATCGCACTGAATTAAAGTTCAGTGCATTTTTTTTTTTTGCATTAAAAAAAAAAGAAATAATGTGGTTTATATCAGTAAAATGTTGCAGTACCCTTAGCAGTCTCTGTGGCGCACCTCGTAAGACGCATATGATCATGTAATGACACGTTCGAGCATAAACTTGCCTCGAATCCAGCGTCCGATGAACTCTTTCTTCTTTTTTTTCCCCGCTACATATCAGATTTTGCCCACTATTTATCAACGAGATAGACAAGTAGGAATCATCAATAAGTTTGTGCATCATATTTTATTTGCACATTTACTGAATGGAAATGTTTCCCGCACTCAAATTCATCTTCAGATAGTGTCTTTATAGCAATGTGCATGCGGTAGATCGCTCAGATTACATTGGGAAAACAGGCGACCGCTGCAAATTGTGCTTTAATGTTTAGCTTGTCAACTGTATGGTATGGAAACCTTACATACCTACTAGATGAACCCGTCTCATACAGCTGCCATTGCAAGGCTCAGACACTTTGTAGAGAGCAATTTAACACAACTGCCTCTAGGAGTCGCCAATGGAAATAAAACAGACACGCACAAAAAATGTGCGTACGCCAGCCAAAAAGCTGCCGTGAAGCTGCGCACATTCCCACGTTCAGTTCATTGTTAGTAAATCCAAACGTAAGCGATTCTGAGCGTGAAACCTGGCGTACGCAAAGTTTTTGTGCGTACGCACTACGCAGCGTTGATACATGAGGCCCCAGGTCTGCTATTTCATAGAGAAATATAAATATTTCATTTCATTCATTTTCTTGTCGGCTTAGTCCCTTTATTAATCTGGGGTCGCCACAGCAGAATGAACGGCCAACTTATCCAGCAAGTTTTTACGCAGCGGATGCCCTTCCAGCTGCAACCCTTCTCTGGGAATCATCCACGCAAACATTCATACACTACGGACAATTTAGCCTACCCAATTCACCTGTACCGCATGTCTTTGGACTGTGTGAGAAATCGGAGCACCCGGAGGAAACCCATGCGAAGGCAGGGAGAACATGCAAACTCCACACTAAAAAGCCAACTGAGCCGAGGTTCGAACCAGTGACCCAGCAACCTTCTTGCTGTGAGGTGACAGCACTACCTACTGCGCCACTGCCTCGTCTATTTCATTTCACACAGATAAAAAAAACCCAAATATGAATTGTTACTATTGCTATATTTCATCCAATGCCCCAAATTTAATCTACCCAAGCTTCAACCACTTTCATCTTATTATTATAATATCAATTCAATATTCAGTTGGACCCATCCAAAAATTCCTGCGGATTGGTAGACAGAGAGAAGAGTGAGATCCAACATTAAGAGTATTATATTCCAGTAAAAAAAAAAGTAAGAAGAAGAAGAAAAAAAGACTAATTCCAATAACAAGGATGAGCTTAACAGAGGGGTCTAAAATTCCTGGAAGTAATTTTGCAAAGGCAGACTGAGTGACAGGGTCATGTAGTCATTACAGTGAAAGGCCAGTTATGACTTAAACTAATCTCAAACTGAACTCACATGACAACCCCAGCACACACATTTACAACTGAAGCAGTGACAGGACATGCAAAGAGAAAAGATTAATCTGAAATGGATAATATTCTGCCGGGCTGACATTGTCATTTATATTATTCTCTTTCTATTCTCTCTGCTCAGCTGTGGGAATAAGTAAGTGAACCCTTAGGATTCAGCCAGATTTATGCATGAACTCAAGAATAGTAAATGATTTTCATGTTGGAAACAAGCGTAGGGAATTTTCCTTTAAAATAGTAATTAGTTATAGTTACTAGCTACTCTTACAAATAGTAACTAAGTCAGTAACTGAGTTACATAATTATAAAATAACTTATTACCAGGCAAAGTAACTATTGTGTTAATTAAAAAAATTGTCAAATGACTATAAAATAAATATAAAACACTGTACAATAATCTACACTATTTTAATGTTGTTGTGAGAGACAATGGCAACATGTCCTCAACTATATATCTAAATATTATTTTGTTTAAATCTGTCTGAGTAATGTCAGCACAACCGTCTGTCCTACCGTGTCGCGCACCCCAAAATAATGTGTTAGGGAAAATACAAAACAACTATATAATATATAATAATATATAACAGAACATATAATGGGCGGCGCAGTAGGTAGTGCTGTCGCCTTACAGCAAGAAGGTCGCTGGTTTGAGCCTCGGCTGGGTCAGCTGGCATTTCTGTGTGGAGTTTGCATATTCTCCCTGTGTTCACGTGGGTTTCACCTGGGTGCTCTGGTTTCCCCCACAGTCCAAAGACATGCGGTACAGGTGAATTGGGCAATCTAAATTGTCCATAGTGTATGAGTGTGAATGACTGTGTATGGATGTTTCCCAGAGATGGGTTGCAGCTGGATGAGCATCTGCTGTGTAAAAACATATGCTGGATAAGTTGGAAGTTATATAGTATAATATATAATATTATATTTTGTTGTCATTTTGTAATACCTCATTTGAATTTAAATGCAACCTCTTAAATCTACCTTCTATAGAGCTATCACTTTATTATCATAACTTTTTTGTGGCTTATTAGTATTAATCTGTACTATCTCATTTTATTTGCTTATCATCAAGGGGTGTGTTTGGGGTATGGTTTTGAGGCAAAATAGTTCATTTTGATACAAATAAAATTGTATGAATTTGTACGAATTAGCTACTTTTCAGACAATATGTCAGAATGGTTGCGTTTCATTGTGAGATCAGGCTGTTTTAACACTCCATTGATTGTACATCCATGTGTTCAATGAAAAGTACAGACTGTGAAATGTATTTTTAAGATAAATATTCTGTAGATTGATTTTATGAATGTAAAATGTTAAAAACAGTAGATTACTGGCAACCACAGCTACCAATATTTTTCCTTAAAATCAAGAAAGGAAAAAAAACAACAACAGCAAAACAGTTTTTGTGTCACCATTGTGGAGGATAGTACCGTCTGTGTTCAAATTCAAGATGAACTAAGCGTAAAGGATGCTGTGCTGCATCTTCTTGTGTTTAAAGGTAAATGTATAGTTTCTAATGCAGTGAAAATCTGTTTGTTAATTATAAATGCATATGAACACATTAATGCATCTAATGACTTTGCATTTTTGTGCACCAATCTAAGATTTTGTGAACTGAACATTGTTTATGAAATACGGTTATTTTACATTAATTTGAACAGTTCTATAAACCTTATGTATTTTTTACAGAAACATTCTGGCAACCACAGCTGCTGGGTTTTTTTTCCGTAAATTTAACAGATGTTTTACACTATAAGAGTTTGCAAATTAACACTCTCTGAGAGTTGATAATGTTAACTCTTTCAAAAGTGTTGTTTTCAACACTTTTATAGTGGTTCCCATATAAACTCTGAGGGAGTGTTAATTTTAACTCTAAGGTAGTTAAATCTACTATCTAAAATTTGCAGTGCACTATTTAATATTTAATGAATGACCAAAGAAGTGCAATGTAAAATCTTTGAAGTGACTCCTGTAAGTGCAGGGTTGTGATGAATGACATACAAGTCTATTAAATTCTGATTTGACTGTTCAGACTGAGATTGCCTTACACAACATCTAACCTGTATCAGATGTATTACCACATTTAAAAGTACCCCAAACCAGATTCAAAAGGCTAACATTCCATGTGGTGTTCACACAAGAAAAAAGCTAGATCCAAATCGCATATGGAAAATAAAATAAAACCTGGACCACATTTTTCTACAGTTAGCACTTAGCCCTAAAAGCATGAGTACAGTTATTTTGTATTCAACAAAGCTCTATTCAACAAATCATTAAAGTAAATGTTTCTTTCTTCTGCATTAAAATAAAATAAAGATATCCAAATATTTGAGCAGATAATGTGTATATTTGTTAGAGGATCAGTACCATAATCATCAGTCATTCTAGTGACTGATTTGTGATATTTGAACTTTTGTGTGAGATTCTGCAGTTTTAAGCACTTGCCTTTGAGCACAGAGTTCATATAACGGTCTCTCTGCTTTCCATTAGCACGACTGGATGTATTAGCAGTTGTGCAGGTCAACAGATCAGTATCCGTTGTATTTTTCCTCCATTTCAGCAGATGACATGGATAACATCTGGCTGGATTCAGCTCTAAATCCGTAGGTATGATGAACTAATAAGCCTGCTAGCCACGCTCAGGGCAAAACAGTGTAAAGGATGCGTGCTAAACATTAAGATGAGTGCTTAGAATGTATAATGTGCTCTAAAACACTGAAATGAACTCTTATTATGCTTCAAACGCATGTTTAAACAGTTTATTAATTGTGCAGGTTTTATGCATATGTGTGGAAATACGTTACATAAGAAAATAGACTAAAATAAATTCATGAATGTCAATTCGGTCAATTTTTGATATGTGACAAATAAATACCTGTGCTGTGGTACACAAATAAACAAACTGGTGAGCCAGTTTCTGAACCAGAAAGAATGGCCAAATAGAACCAGTAATTACAAAAATCTTAAGAAAAAATTAGATCTTATAAGTAATTTAAGAAATTGCTTAAAGGTGGCAAAAAGTGTGTTACACTTTTTATAGTATGTTAAGGTGTAATCTGATCACATGGCTGTGTCTGAAATCACAAAATTCCATACTATATAGTATGCTAAAAACAGTGCAAGCCAAGTGGTATGTCTGAATTCATAGAATGTGAGAAGTACCCGGATAACCTACTACTTCTGACGATTCTGAAAGGTGCATCCTATGGACGCTACGCTATCCCATGATGCACCGTGAATGGGAGAGAAGCGGCAACTGAAGCGGGTAGGTCACGAGATGATAACAAAATGGTGGATGTAATATATCTGAGTTCAATTCATACTACTTACAATCATACAGTATAAAATGTACTTTTCTGATGGTCAAGTAGTACATTTAAATTAAAATGCAGTACCTACAGGTGATTTCGGATGCAGCCATGGTCTGACCGAGTTTGAGGGATTTTTTAACCAGAAGAACACAAACCAAAGAACACAATTCTCTTGTTCTATTCACTCCTTTTAGTTGACTACATTAGAGGACAAATGTAGGGAAGAATAAAAGGGGGAGGTAATTTCAGATACAGCAAAGATTTTAGCTTTACCCCTAATTAAACACACCTGATCAAACACAAACTCCTTGAGGCTTGTTTGAAACGACAGTACAGGTAAAGTGTTGAAGCAGGTTTGTAATTAACTCTGCAGGGCTGCTCAAAACACTTTTTTTCCAGCTCCCCCTCTGACGATTTCACGCAAACGCAGGTTGCCAGATAGATGACACCAACATGAGCGTGTTGTGCCTTTTTTATTTTAGAAATGTTTTATATTTCTCGTGGCTGAACAACATCATACTATGACACTGATCACCGTAGGTACTGATTATGTGCTTTACTCCATGTCAAATTCTACTGACGAGAATTTGAAAACATTTTATGTTACATTTATTGCCATGATAAAAGTAGCAGATCTTGAAAAAATTTTTAATTAACATTACAACAGTAACAGTGTAAAACACAAAAATATCAGTCACTCATCATGTACATTAATAAATTAAAAAATGTTTATTTTATATTAACTAGATTCTGAGCCTCACCATTTTGTTGGGAGTGCAGTGCACTATTATGCACTTCTGAATGGCTGTAATTGAATGTTTCTTTTTTGTTGCACTTGGTGGAATTTTTGTTCCATGAAAAGTGTTGCTACAGTAAGGCACAGTTTTACAATACAACCTGCTCCACTAAAATTCATTCATAACAGCTATATATATATATATATATATATATATATATATATATATATATATATATATATATATATATATATATATATAAAGCTAAGTACTTTTTCAAAATCAAAGGTTACACAGTTATTTAAAATATAGGAAACCTTCCTGTTAATAATGTAACAGGTTTTTTTTTTTTTTTTTTTTTTTTTTACTGTAAAGTATGAAGAGTTCTGTTAGAATTGAACATTTTATGACTTTGTACTTATAAAAAATGGTAAGTTTGGAGATTAAGCAAATGCAATCCATTACAATATGATTCAGTGCAGAAGTTATAGCACTATTTATGCACTACATACAAGCACAGATGGCAGCGCTGAAATCTTCCATATTGACCAACATGGGTCTTAATGCTTTACGACTTGGTACTGATGACATAAATATAATGCTGTGACAGCTGTTAGTATAAAGCATATCCTTTCCATGATTACTACATTATTATATTGCCAACAAGGAGGCTTGCGTACTACCTTGTAAGACAGTGGCAGTCATTATCCTTTACAGGACATTGAACCAGGTGATTTAAGAACATGCTACAAATAAAGACTTGATGTGGAGATCTGGTGTGGTCTGATTAATCAAATGTACACTGCTAACAATTAGAAGTATATAACAGTATGACAGTAACATTTGAAGTGAATAAAAAACTTTCAATGATGGACTTTTTTTGGACTTTGGACATTTTTGATCCACTTCAAATGATGACTACTGCATTACCAATATAAATTATTTTTTTAATCGTTCTTTTGAAAGTAGTTGTTTTGAGTTAGAATTCCAAACATTTGCCAGCAGCCAGCAACTTTATCAAGATATTCACTTTACAATAGTCATATTCAAGTATGGTTTTCTAGAAATATATAAAAAACTTAGAGAAAATAAATGCAAAAATAATTTTGATATAGGACACTTAAAGCTACATTCATGAAACCGTTCAGAACAATGTGGGCACAAATGGGTGAATAATTCAGCCTTAATGAAAGTATTCATGGAGTGATTACTGTCATTAAGGCTGAATTATATTCTATTTTTGTCATACAGATAAATGCAGGGCATCATTAAAATCTGTTAAAGGTTTACATTCATTTCTGTATAACCCCCTTTCCGCAACATAAAACATTTTACCTTTGTAAAGTGACAATTTGCAGCCTGCATCTAAAATAAATTGTATGTCAAATAACATTTATAGCTTAATCATATTTACATTCGACCACATTCATGTGATCAAATGTAAATGGAACTGTTTACAGAAATGACATCTACCTGATCAGAAAAAATGCATGAAGTAAGCAGATGTAAACAGGCGCTTTGTCTACATTATGAGTGTTAAACATAACACTGATTAATGAGTTAATGTTTTGATTATTAAGTGCTGGTTAATCATTAACTGTCAACACCTGGGGTTAACAAGAAGAATCACAGAAGAGAAACACAAATAGAATGTCTTTTCATTTATTTTTTACAGAAATATTTGTCATTTGTCACTATTGTGTTGTATTTGAAGAGCGTTTGCTTTACTTGGGATAAGTATTGGGTGATCCAAACCTTAATTAACTGAAACTTTACTAAAATTTTGATTATTAAATGATTATGTCATAGCTTATATTTTGGTAACATACAGTATGTGCTATGAATACACTCAGCCACTTTATCAAAAGGGAGTGTGTCCTCTTGTAGCATGATGATGTAGTGGATCAGACACATGCACAATTTTTTGTTGCTAGAAATGATCATTATTTGTATTATTTATTAAATTACCTATTATATTGTGCATTATTAACATGTGCACCTATAGCCTAACCTAAATCTACCTCTCACAGTAACGATCTTTGCACACTAAAGTTACAATATGACTATCACACAAAAATTACATATGCTTTTTTTTTGTATTCATATGCGAAAAATTTATCACATAAACAACTTTGAACAAGTATTAATCCATTACGAAAAAATGCAAAACATTTCTGAGTCAATTTAAGCAGTAATACTTTGTTCTACTCTCATCTCCAAAGTAGAAAAAAAGAGGAATAGACAGACAAAACTTTCGGATTTAGTGTGCAATAACCTTAAGCATGCACGTTTAATGTAAAAAGCATGTTCCCATAACTTGACTTGTCACGTCACAGTGTGTTTTGTGTGGTTCTCTCAACATGCACTGCAGCATGTCACCATTTCTGAGATTCATATGCTAATTCTTGATGTCTTTTTCTAAAGTTACTCAAATTTTTCAATGTACAGTGGTCCCTTGTTATTTGCGGGAGTTACTTTCTAAAAACAACCCGCAATAGGCAAAATTCATGAAGTAGTCAGCTTTATTTTTTTTTACAATTATTATAGATGTTTTAGGGCTGTAAAACCCCACACTACACACCTCATACACTTTTCTCATACAGGCATTAGCATTTTCACACTTCTCTCTCTTGTTTTTTTAAGTTTCTCTCTTGTTCTCAAAGTTCAGACCTTTATAGAAAAGTAAGTCAGTATTTTAGAATGAAACAAAAGATCAAAATAATTTGATCTTCATTCATTCATTTAATCTGTAAGGGTGCTCTACAGCCGCGTAACTTCTACCTTCCAGTAGCATGTCCAGAAGTTTTTGTGAGATGGTTAGCATCTTCCTCTGCCTTTTGGGTGCTACAGGAGGTGCCTTTGACGATGCAGAACATTTCATCAACATTGTTGGGAGAAAACTTGCAAACATACTGCTAGCGATCGAAGACTAATATAAATAAGGCAAGCTGAACACATTCTGCACGGTACAGAAGACATGGCATGGAGGAGATTGATTGACAATGGTCTACAGCCAATCAGGATGCAGAACACCATGCACTAATAAGGACACAAAACACAATGCGCTGTGGAAAAAAGCATTCACGAAACTGCGAGGCCGCGTAAAGCAACCACTGTTCTCATCAATGATGCCGTAGTAAATTTTGCTAAGGGTTTTTGTAGACGTCAGTCAAAAATAAATTTAAGCACCTTAGCAATAAGTGAAGCTGTTGATGCTGTTTGTTAAGCTGATTAATGATCCACTGCTGAGATTTTGAGAGATTGATTGTGTTTTATTCTACTTGATTTCATCTAAGGCTGTGACTGAAGTCAGCTGTACTTTTGCCTTTCTCTTCAGTAATTCTACTAGTTAACAGCAGGTGTTCATCATTAATCCTTCAGCACTCTTTTGGAATGAGTAGAATTAACTTCCAGTAAATTTGGAGTAAACTGCATTCATTTCATTTAGTAAATTTGACCACAGTGCAGAATTGATCTTTAAACCACTCAAGATAGAAGGTACATAAAGCACAGATGTCTCAGTCCCTATGAAGCAGCGAAGATGTAGAAACACTGTTTCTGGGACAGGATGAATACTAATCCTATCCAGACCATGCCTTGACAATCAAGCACTCAACAGAAGGAAATACCACAGATGGGAATGAGACAGATGAGAAAAATGGAAAACTATAGGTAGTGCGAACTGTGGACCATTTGAGGAATTGTTAGAAAAAGGGCTGTGCGATATTGGAAAAATCACATATTGTGATATTTTGTTTATTAGCGAGATATATATTGCGATATTAACATATTTTAACCAGATGACTTGAATAGCTCAATTTAGAAAGAATTCATTAATTTAGACTAATTGGAATGATTTCAGGTGTGTGAGTTATGGATAATACATAATAAACAAATTACAAGTATAGACAAATGCAATAGAGCATAGGTCTCAAACTCAATTCCTGGAGGGCCACAGCTCTGCACAGTTTTGCTCTAACCCCAATCAAACACAACTCATCCAATCAATGAAGGTGTTCATGACTCTTTTGAACACCTTGATTATCTAGATCAGCTGTGTTTGATAAGGTTGGAGCAAATCTGTGCAGAGCTGTGGCCCTCCTGGAATTGAGTTTGAGACCTTTGCAATAGATCAAAGATAAAAGCAAAGTTAACTGCACTTTATGGTCTGAGTCTAACAGCAAAAATTGAACAATAAAAATCTAAAAATTATAAAATCTTTTGTGCCTGAAGTCTTTAAACTCAATTGAAATACCTTGAACATTTCAAGCGTTAAGTTTTTACTCTATTAAACCAATCTTATGAGTTCTGAACTGTTGTGCTTGTCGACTATAATACTGACTCGACATTGCTACATGCACTCAAAAAATGGGGTTTGCAGCTTGTTTAAACTACTTATTTAAAAAGAGTTTTTGGGGGGACAATTTAATTATTTATGTTCAATCTACTTAAATTTGTAAAAACAATAAGGTAACTTAAATAATTTGTGTTGGGCAACATGAAGGAGTTGTGTGGAGAATATCATTTTTTTACAGTGTGTGATGTTATTTTTCTGAATGTAACAATGGCCAGATAACGTCTTGGAAAATTCACATCTATAGGAATTTATTCTTTATCATGCTTTTAAATTCTTGATTGTAAAGTGGATTCTGCAAATAAGAAACTTACAGATTTATATAGATATTAATATAGACTTGATTCTGTCAAGAAGGCTCACCTCACACTCATAAGATGGCACAGGCCAAAGCTGCAGAAATAAATCACACTCTCATTTCTAAAATTCCAAAAAATGTAGATACACCAAGCTCACCAGATGTGAATGTCCTCCAGATCATGTGCATCAATTTGAAATCTGTCAGCATCATGTTACTTAAAATGTGTATGCATTTTATCTATAAAAACTGTATATTAAACATTAGATTAATTAAATGGCTGAGTGTGTGCCCTAACATTTCAAGAAAGTGTAAAATGAGTTTTTGCCACAGAAGAAAAATGCATAGGAAATAATTCTTAATATACTGAATTTCATATTATTTAACCAATTATATTGACCAATTATGTGGAAAAAACACAGGTATTCAGGCCAGTATGCGATTAAATCCATTATTAAAAAGTTATAATACATAATAATTTATTTAATTTATTTTCAAGATAACAATGAAACCTTGAAGTTAAGTGTAAACAACAGAAAATAAGTATTTGTGTGTGGATAAAAAAGGAATAATGTTAGCAGTAAATGTAAAAAGTGGTCATTAACAGTAATAATTTAAAGTAATAATTTAAATTTCCTGTCTGAAAAAAAACTGCTGTTGTCAAGCATCTGTTCTATTTAAGAGATATTTTCAATCATTTCAGGTAATGAAAGCCTGTACACTGCCCCTATACATGCATTATTTTATTTTACACAAAGACCAACACATGATCTTCCAACTTTTAGAAATGCACCTACCTTGCGTGACAGTCGTCATTACCGTTGCCAATATTATCAGCAGAATCCACCACATATGGGAATAGACGCTCATCTTTGCCATAAGGGATGTCTTTGATATGTCCCATTAACGTTTTCTGATGTTGTGAACCCTAAACAGGAGAGACCGAGGAACGCTTTTGGTCCATCAACATCATGCTGCTGTTTTACCTGTGGAGTCTTCACCTGTGCACGCGCTCAGACTCTCACTAGACGTGACTTCTGAATTATTAAATCCAACTGCGACAGCTCACACCTTCCAAAAGTGCATGTTAAGAAAATTGAGAGTCTTTGGCGAGATCGTTTATTAGATTACAATCCATTTTATCGTTCATCTTTAAACTGGTGTGCAGATACCCGACATAATCCGACAAAAGAAAAGGTAACAGAGAAGGTAACAGTTTTCTCTTATTTGATAACTATCGTTGACTACGTGTGTCCTGTTGTGGGCTCGTCCCTGTAAAAAGTGTCCTGGCGGCTCGAAACTCCACATTCATCTGTTCTGATTCAACCATGACGAGCCCAAGATCCTCATTCGTTGACGAGCGACAGGATTTACCGCTTGCAGTGAATTAAACACGAGACAGACATTGAGAGTCAGGCGATTAACTGCTCAACACTGAGCGTCTACACTACAGTAAGCAAGAGATTAAATATTGTTAGTGTATTTATGTGATATTTCATAAATTCATATTATTGTACTGTGTAAAATGTAGGAGGATAAATAATTTGAGCAGAATCATAAAACGCCAAAAGTTTCACTTTAATCATCAAATCTGTGAAGTGAGTGAGGGAGAATTTGCATTGTTTGTGGAGTGACAGGGACCTCTCGTGGTCATGATTGAAACAACATTTCTGTTTGGGGTTTCTTAAGGGGTCATTTCTTTTAATCAAAGATTGTATTCTTGTTTCTTTTTACAAATTCATATGAGCTATTTAAGAGGGGGACAGGGAGAGTGAAATAGTGAACTTAATAAAATAGTTATTAATAAACTTATAAAAAAATGTTTACTTTTTTGTAAAATTAAAATCACATTGGCTTACAAAAGTACATATTTAATAATATAGGAATTAAATAAAACTCAAATAAATTTTGAGTAAACTTTAAAACTTTGATTACAACAAATAAAAAATTGTTTAAAATGAATACAATTTTGTAAAAAAAAAAAAATGTAAATAAATAACTGAAACAACTATAGTATAGAAAAATTTTAAATAGCATAAGAAAATATAATCCAAATGAAATTTAAGAGCCATTTATGATGTTGTTTTTACACAAATGGGTTATTATAACTGTCCCTCACTATGATTTAGAATTTTGGGAGTTTTAGGAGAGAATGTGCTGACCTCCACTAGCATGCAGGTGTGTTAAGAAATAACACAGGTTGTGTTTTTATAATAAAACTATTTTAAGAGTGCATGTGTTTTTAAATGTGGGTCCCCAACTAGGAAATAATAATAATATTTAGTATATCAAGTGTTTGGGGGGAAAAGCCTAAAACAATGTAAATAAATAAGTACCCAGAGGAAACCCACACAAACATAGGGAGAACATGCCATCTCCACACAGAAATGGCAACTAACCCAGCCGGGACTCAAACAAGCAACCTTCTTGCTCTGAGGTGACAGTGCTAACCACTGAGCCACTGTGTCGCCCTTTATAATAATACAATAGAAAATATAATTGAAACAAACGTTAAAAAGATTCATTCACAATTTCAATAAAAAAAGATTCAAACAATATTAAAATTATCCATAATAATATTATTTAAATGTGGAAATGAAATAATACTTAAACTAATGAGTCTGAAAAAAAAAAACATTTCTGTTACCTTGATAAATTAATCTATTAACCTAACCTGGTTATTTCCCTTTCAGAAACTGCTAACCCAGTTAAACCTACCCAGAAATCAGACCAGTGTTAAACCGACTTTGAATAAGCAGTGAAAAGGTTAGTGGAGGTTGATTAGTCAGAAGTTTAGTCTTATGCTTGTTGAGTTTGACTAGGTCATTGATCATTTCTTTCTTTCTTTCTTTCTTTCTTTCTTTCTTTCTTTCTTTCTTTCTTTCTTTCTTTCTTTCTTTCTTTCTTTCTTTCTTTCGTGAATACACTTAATTTGTCAAGGATATACACAGTACAGTTTTAAAAACAAAACTTATTTCCATTGAAGTTGTAATGATCCTTGAAGTTTATTGGGATTGTTATGTTCCTTGGTTTGACACTGCATGTACACAAAAAAAATTAAAATAAATAAAAATAAATCAACCAATTGCTTTGATTCAGCTTTTGTCTGGTCTTATCGTCATTTCCTTTTTCTTGTTCCTTGATGTTCCTCCTGGATGTTCCTGTGCCCTGAGATGTGGATGTGCTTGTGATGTTTACTTATGTGCTTAAATTCTTCTTGTTATTACTGCTCAATCATTACATTGTACTATCATCATATAGACAAAAATAATTTGTTATTAAAAAGTTAGTTATTAAAACTATTACGTTTAAAAATTGTTGGTTAAAAAACCTTCTCTCTTAAACAATTTTTATTTACAACCTGTGGATGATAGCATTGCAGCAAGTGTAACTTAACTGCCTATAGGGAACTGATTTTTACAAATTGCTTAACGGAAGATTTTGAACAATTCATTCATTCATTTTCTTGTCGGCTTAGTCCCTTTATAAATTCGGGGTCACCACAATCGCCAACTTATCCAGCAAATTTTTACCCAGCAGATGCCCTTCCAGCCGCAACCCATCTCTGGAAAAACATCCACACACACACACACACTCATACACTACAAACAATTTAGCCTACCCAATTCACCTGTACCACATGTCTTTGGACTGTGGGGGAAACCGGAGCACCCGGAGGAAACCCACGCGACGGCAGGGAGAACATGCAAACTCCACACAGAAACGCCAGCTGAGCTGAGGTTCGAACCAGCAACCTTCTTGCTGTGAGGCGACAGCACTACCTACTGCGCCACTGCCTCGCCCATTTTTAACCACAACTTGGCATTTGTCTCAGTGTACAGTAATTATAAATTTATAGTTTGATGGTATTTTTATGTACATTTGTTAAATGAAATGTGTTACGTTCCTTCCCCTTTTTGTCTAGGGTTGGGGAAGGAAAATAACAAAGAAAATTAAAATTTTGAATTTAAAGAAAAGAATACCAAATTCATATATTGTGTATAAATTAAATAAACAAATTGAGGGAACAATTCAATCCTGCCTCAGAAATGTGAAACAAACACAAGAGTAAACTTAAATATTTTATTCTTTGGTTCTTATTCAGTAAACAATAAATGAAGCATAAATATTCAGGAGAAGGATTAAATCAAAACAACAAAACAGATCTAGCTAGGAGGAGTACTAAATAACATAGTTTCAGGTTAAAGAAACAACAAAGGCTTTCCTCAACTCCCTTACTATGAATAAACACAGTCAAACAAGTACAGAAATAAAAATGGCACCCTCTCCCTACAGCTTAAATTTGTAAATCAAAATGTCAAGACAAAGAACAATACAATTTCCTTTTAAATACAGCACAGAAAAAGTATATTTAAATCATACATCTAAGAAAGCACTGCCTGTAAAGTTCCACAACACAAGAGAAACACCAAGTTTCTTCAAAGACAGAAGTTAAATTGAACCCAATAGTTTGATAAACTTCTTTCTATATACAACAGGATCAATACCCACAGAGTACAACCACAACAACCACAAGTCTGAAGCAGGGGAGAAATGAACCTCTCCTTGGGTTGAGGCACACTGCTCTTTTGTCGCAGCATGTTACTGAAGTACGCTCCAATGATGAGCACCACCTGGGCCAAATAAGCTCTAGTGAGCAGGCAGAGAGACACATTGGAACAGTGGAAGAGAATCACACAACACAACCACTCCCAATGGGCAGTAAACACACATATAAACAATAATAATAAATACATCCAAGTGATGGAACAAATGGGAATCTTGCAGTTCTGACACAATTGTTCAAACAAATATTAAAACATTAATTCTTTATTTCTTTGGTTTCTAAAATTATATATTTTTTCTTTTTTAGAACTGGACATTCAAATGTGGGTAAACCTCTATTTCAAACAGAAATTTCCAATTTTATTTTACAAAAAAAAAAAAAAAAAAAAAACCACCATATCTATGACTTAATAATTGATAAATCTCAAATTTATCATCACTCCTGCTTTTTTTTTTTTTTTTTTTTAGGAAAAATAAAGTTGTAATTTTATGTAATAGAACAAAACAGACTAAAAATGGTTCATTATTTTTAGTTGTGTATTGTAAACAGGGAAGTTTTCAAAATATGATAAAATATTTTCCTCATAGTTTCCCTAAAGACAACATCTTTGGTACACAAGATGTTTTTCTTGTATGTTTCCATAGTTCCAGAAATGCACTGCATTTTTTGTTAGTTTGTTTTACTACATTTTACAACAATAAACACAGTAAAATCAAAGTTTCTCATTGTTCTTCTCCAAATATATCCATGAATTCAAGCTTCCTTGCTCTTTGTAAAATAACAAGTTTGTAATGTTGACAACAATCACAGTAAACCATTTGTTTCTTGTCTTTTTAAGGATACATTGCAAAATAAATCTTTTAAATATCACTGCAAAAAAGTTGCTGTTTTCTTACTGAATTTCTTAGTTTTTCCTCCTTTCTTAAGTGTTAAGTCGTTCCCACTTTAAATTAAGTGGCCTTAACTAATATGTACTTACACATGATTTAATAGTTTGTTGCAATGTACTTATTGTGTAAATACATGTATTTACTGTGTTCTCAAATACATTATAAACACAGTAAGTACATTGTATTTATTTTTTTTGATGTAAGTACATAGTAGTTAAGGACACTTAATACAAAGTGGGACCGTTAAGTCTTATATGTCTATCAGGTGGTGATCTTCAAAGTGAAAATGTATTAATCTACTCTATATAACCAACCCATATTTCCACATATGTTTTTGTCATTTATTTTCTCTCTTTCTATTTTCTTTTGGTAACGCTCTTGTCATTTATTGCATTATTGGTTGATGTTTTGTTCTATATAAATGAATCATTTTCAGTATGTTTTTATCATCTTTTTTGTTGTTTGTCTTTTTATTGTCCAGCAGTTACCGATCTCACATAAGTGTTATGTCTCGTCCCATTTAACATGACAAACCCATAACTGTGTACACACATCGATATGCCATTTAACACATTATAGATCTAAAGAGAAAGTGTGTGTATTTTAATCTAATGAAAGGATTTACCCATATGGCCCAAAATTATTACAACAATCATGTCTATCATGTCAAACCACTTCTAAAAACCCAACTTCCCCAACTTTCTTCCCACAAAAGTACATAAGGGGAAAGAAAGTTTATTTAATCATGTGAATTGTACTGTCATGTTTATGAAGATTAATTAATAATATCCAGTCCATGTTAAACACCACAGTTTCCAATATTTAATGGTCATGATATGTTTTACATCCCTAAATCAGAAAACATCAGGACAGTATGGAAAATACAATTAAATGAGAGTAGTAATTTCTAAACTTACTTAAACTTGTATTTCATTGCAGTCAATACGACAAACATTGTTTAATGTATTTCTCGTGATTAAAAAAACAACAACATATTTTTCAGCAAATTTCTAAAATATTGGAACAGTTCAGCATGTACCACTTTGTATTTTTGCCATTCCTTTTTACAACACTTAAAAGACATTTAGGGACTGAAGACACCAAGTGATGAAGTTTTTCAGGTGTAATTTTGACCCATTCTTCCTGCAAACAAGTTTAAAGGTGGACAACAGAACGGGACCTTCTTTGTTACATTTTGTGCTTTAAAATGTGCCACACATTCTCTATTGGACACAGGTCAGGACTGCAGACATATACTAAAGAAATAATTTAGGAACTAGTGAATAAGGGTGTGTGGTGAAATTTCAGACATTCCGGTTACTTACTCGAAAACCAAGGTTAGATCTATCACAGTTATTTTCTGTGTTTTGTCCAGAAATGACCCGTTAATCTTTTAATAGGTTTTTACTTTAGATTGTACAGACTTTTACTGTTAAAAATCGCAGACATTTTTTACAGTGTAGAAGACATTAAATAGATCGATGAAAACTTCAGGTGGTTTGGTCAGCCCACTTGGAGCTCAAGTCCCAGCCACTTAGAGCTGACCTGCCCATTTTGAGCTTCTCCTAAACTCTGTTAATTTACAGTTTACTGCTATTCACTCTGAAAAAAATGTTTAATGATCTTCTGTTGAGACTGAAATTGTTTTATTTTAGTTAATTTTATTTAATGCCGTAACTGAAAGCACCGTTTGTGCTTATTGTTTTTCTGCTGTTGGTTACTTTCTTGAAAACCATAATATTATCCAAAATGTTTTTAACAGAATATTACTGTTTTGGTGGGAAAAAATGCATTTTGCTGTAGAATCTAACTGTTTTTAAAAGTTTTTTATTTACAGTGTTGCAGAGAGAGCTCAAATGAGCTGTGAGTTAAGCTGTGACACATGCAAACAGCAAAACACTAGCAAATTGAAAATTGAATATCATCAAATGTAAAAAACAAAACGAAAAAAAAAACAAAAACAAAACAACAACATTGAACCCAGTTTTAAAATACACAGTTACTTAAAATGATCAGTTTGTCAATTTACTTCCATATCTCCATTGTAGTTGAATGCTTTAATAAAAAAAAAAGTTCCAGTCGCGATACCCAAAAGTCCAAGAGACAGAGCCACTCAACAGAACACTGATGGTCCAACACTTGGGATGGCAACATCAACATCTGGTAAAATACATAAATTCTATTTTAAATATTCTAAAAATTCAATTTGAGGATTCAAGAAAATTACAACAGATGAAAATATTGTTTTTAACAGACTAAGAGTTGAAATAAAAAGATATAACATCCTTATACTCACCATATATTTTGGCCTGAGGTTGACCAAGCAGTGCTTCATGGATCACTCTGCAGCTGTAAATGTCTCCTTCAGCTGGTGTGAACCTAAACGTGGAGAAGATGTTGAAGGTCCCATCTACCCTTGGACGATACTGGCTTAAACTAATGCCTTCTGTCACATTGACATTATTCTTAGTCCACAAGATTCTAATAGACGGAGGATAGAATCCAGTCGCATGGCAGACAAGAGTGTTCTGAACACCCAGCTCAACATCATCTTTTGGATATATAGATGTCTGTGGTGGATCTAGAAACACAAATACCTGCATTAGTTTAAACAAATATTGATATCACCATAACTTAACAAAACTTGGCACTGGATATATAACAATTTAATTTCTGTTCCCACAAAAAAATAAAAAAAGTGGAGTGACCTTTAGTGAAAATACTTTAGTATAAAAATTACTCCATTCAACAGTCCACCCCCCCCCCCCATACCCGCATTCATCTCTTTGAAATAAAGCACATCTTAGGTTATGCAGACACGCAATCTAAACATGACAAATGAACGCACAATTTACACTAA
Source organism: Danio rerio (assembly GCF_052040795.2). Taxonomy (NCBI): domain Eukaryota; kingdom Metazoa; phylum Chordata; class Actinopteri; order Cypriniformes; family Danionidae; genus Danio; species Danio rerio. Next base: position 40,626,141 of record NC_141028.1, read on the forward strand.
CACTGAGGAGAAGAAACTGTTAAGTAAAATAATTTCTGTTTTATGTACACAAAAGTATTCTAATTGTTGCTAATATTCTAATTGAACCACTAAAGCATGGGTCTCAAACTCAATTCCTGAAGCTCTTCAGCTCTGCAGAGTTTTGCTCCAACCCTAATCAAACACAGTTAATGCAAATAATCAAAGTGTTCAAGACTACTAGATATTGTTAAGCATGTTTAATAAAATTTGCAGAGCTGTAGCTCTTCAGGAATTGAGTTTGGGACCACTGCATTAAAGCAAATGGTTTTCCAGCCTGATCTCACGAGAAAACGTAAGTATTTTACGTTTTGCCAGTTTAGTGGCTAATTCGTACGAATTCGTACGAGTTCAGTCGTACGAAATGGTACGATTTTTAAAAGGAGGCGTGGCACCTGACCCCACCCCTAACCCCAACCGTCATTGGGGAAAAGCAAATTGTACTAAATTGTACGAATTAGATCATACGAATTCATACGAATTAGCCACTAAATGAAAAAGTTACGAATTGCCGTGAGATTGTGTTGGGTTTTCAGGATATTTTTGGTACCTTTCTGGACTTTAAAGAGTCAGAAAGTTTGCTTTCTATCTATGTAGGATAAGAGAGCTCTCAGATTTACTCAAAACACAATCTTTTCTGTTCTGAAGTCAAACGAAGGTTTCAAGGATTTGATATAACCTCAGGATAATTCATAATATGATCTTTATTTTTGGGTCATCTAACATTTTAATGACAATTGCAATTCTGCATATATTTTCAAGCTTTTATATAATATTTTTAAATATTAATTAATTTTTTGTGACTTGGTTTAAAATATGAATTAGAATCAGTAAAAATGTTATCATAAATTAACCCTTTTTAATGTCTTTTAGGTTTTTCTTTCAGACAATTAGATGTTGAAATGACGTTCCCTAATGGTGCAGAATGAAGGTTTTTATGAAAAGTTTTGGACTCTTAGATGAAATCAACTAAAACATTAAATCTCATGAAATCTCAGCAGAGGATCAACAAACAACTCAACAGCATCTGCAGCTTTACTTATTGTATTATTAACCTGTTGGACAGTTACTGTCAGAGGTCTACAAACTTCCCCTTCACATTTATTAAGAGTTAAATGTTTTTGTTGTTTTATAGAATAAACAGGTTTTCGGAATCATCATTACAGTCAATCGTGGTTGCTTTACTCGGGGTCACTCTTTTAAAATGAGCTAAATGATGTGATTTGTTATGGCAAGAATCAGCTTGTAAATGCTGCTGGGTCCTTTAAAAGTTTACTTTAATGATATATTTGCCACTGTCCCCTCACAGCAAGAAAGTCACTGGTTAGAGTCCCGGCTGGGCCAGTTGGCATTTCTGTGTGGAGTTTCCATTTTCTCTCCGTCTTGGCGTGAGTTTTCTCTGGGTGCTCTGGTTTCCCCCACAGTCCAAGGACATGTGCTATAAATGAATTGAATAAACTAAATTGGCCGTAGTGTGTATGGGTGTTTCCCAGTACTGAGTTGCAGCTGAAAGGGCATTCTCTATATAAAACATATGCCGGAATAGTTGGCTGTTTATTCCACTGTGGCAACATAGAGACCAAGGAAAATGAATGAATGAAGCTGCTGATGCTTTTTGCAGAAGTGTTTATGATCCTCTGCTGAGATTTTGAGAGATTTAATGTTTTAGTTGATTTCATCTGACGCTGTGTTTGTCCAAAAAAGACATTATAATAACTTTTATTCTGAACCCAAAGTGGACATCATTTCAGCATTTTAACATCCAAAAGAAATGTTTAAAAGTCGTCATTTGTACACAATTGTGCTTAGTGGTAATGATCTATGTATATCGTATTTTGTTTCTTCTTTTTACTTTTTTGTGTAAATGGACCCCTTTCACAAGCCTATTATGATGTGTGTAACAGTCGTCATAATCTTAAATCCTCGAAGGTTTTTAATATTTAGATTTTTTTTTTTAATTTATAATTTCTATGTATTTACATATATATTATATAATATTTACTACAAATGACAAAAAACTAATTACCGTTTGTGCGAGGCATTTCTAATGCAGCTTCTGGAGCAGGACAGTAAATATGACATGCCGTTTTCAGTCTCACAGTATTTTTTCCCTTTTTCTGAAAGTCTTGATAACACCATCATGGAGCTTTTCTTTTATTACTTCAGGGAATAAGATTGTAAAAAACATTTGTTGTATTCTCCCATTCACTGCGCTTAAAGTTTTCCCAACTATGATGACTTCTGCTATAGAGAAACCCGTAAATGTGAAAAGGGTCTATATTGACAAATGTTGGAATTATATTGAAAAAATATCTGATACTCAGTTTCTCAAATAAGTGTTAGAACATAATATTTTAAACAGCTTAATAATGATCATATTATTTGTTTTATGATGTGTAATAGGGCTGCCTTGTTTAGTCTCGGCTGTAGGAGAGATTTGAGCTGTTGTATTTACATCATGATCATTAATCTTTTTCTTCTGAAATATATGAATGTAAGTAACTGTTTGTCTAGAAGAGGAGGAGAGAAAATATACTGTGTATCTTACTAGAATAAAACCCATCGCCCGGTTATATACTGAAAAAATAATAATCATTGCCTTCTCCATAGACATCTGCATGTATTTCACAAACTTTATATTGTATGTTTTGCTAGTAGTTGTGTGTATTTGAATGTCTGAAGCGGCTCGAAATGTTACACGCTCTGTGTCAGCCTTTTTAATTTAATAAATTTGTATTTTTGAAGCCTTGGTGTTGTCGCCTTTGATTGACGTTTGCCCTTTTTGCGGTTTTGGCTGAGCACCCAATTTAGAGAGATGTGCGTGCTTTTGTACAGTTTTTTCAATACTTCAGAGACCAGCCTAGGCTGATCAAATCAGTGTGATTGCATGCGTGAAAGGGTTAGTAGTAAAAATCTGTCGGCTTCAGTCGCCAATATACAGCATGTTACTGTAAAAATAAATGCACTAAATAAAAACTTGAGTAATGTAACGAAGTGGCTGACAAAGAGGGATCCATTTGCAGTATATTTGTTAAACACAGTTTAATAACAATCAGCACACAGATGTAATGTGTGTGCGAACTCACATCAAACACAGTAGTGTATGATCGAAGGGCTGGTGGCAGGTAAACACAGGATGAGTATGCAGGCATGGGTCAGAGGCATGCGGCTAATCTCAATATGGGTATGCAGGCTAGAGTTCAAGGCAGGCGGCGTGGATCAGAGTTGGGGTTTAGGCAAAGGTACAAGGCAGGCGGCAGGCAGGACAAGGTCAGTGATCAAAGCAAGGTAAGCAACGGGGAAGCAGGCAAGGATGAGAAACGCTCAGTAGTGGTGTTAGCCAGGGCAGAACAAGACTTCGCAATGAACTGGAGTGTGTGTGCTGCTTATATGTGTGAGCGTGGGTCATTAACTGAATGAGCTGCAGGTGTGCATGCTGTCAGTGTAAGTGGATGACTTAATGTTGTAATAAATGTGGTGATGAGGACCTCTGCTGGCCAGCGAGGGGAATGACTGGGACCGAGTAGGTGACAAGTAAACTTTTAATTTCCATAAAACTCAAATTAATATTATTATTGATATTAATATTATTCATAATGCTTTAGCAATGTAAGCATATTAGTACATTTTACTTCATAGACCACAAAAATAAATATATTTTTTGAATAAAGTTATTGAATAATACAAAAAAAGACAGAAAACATCAATTTAACTTCAAGAGCAAAAATTAATTTACAATTGCAATTGCAGTTACTCTCTTTAATGCTGTGTAACTTCAGTTTAACAAACTGTATTATGCCATTTATGGTAGAGAACTGTAAAATAACAGATACATATTCCTGCTAACTGCAGCTGTTAGTATTTTGCAATTAATTTATGGGGCTTACCCATTTCTGGTGGTGGGCTGTTAAAAATTTTAGTCAAAGAGACTATATTAGCTTTGCATCCTGTCATTTCAATAACACTTGTTTCATAAAATCTAGGAAATGTAATAGGGTCTCCAAAGTCAGGTAATGATAGTACTCCTGTCTTCAGATTATAGTCAGCATGCCACATCTCCTCATTATCAATTCCATGCATATCCTCTCCATCAACTGCTTGCATACCCTCTTCGTCTGTATAAGAGCATCCATGAATTGCAAAATAATCATGTACAACTGAAAGAGAATTGGCATTAAAAAAGTTTAGTTTATTAAGTTTTAGTTTAATTACAGTATAAGCTTATTTATACATGAAATAGGAATGAGGTGGTGTTCTTCTACATAGTTCAACTCTGAGAATAAAGAAAATTCAATGTTGAGTTTTCATCTGGTTTGAACCTTAACACAGACGCAGTGATTAATTTAATGATATCATTAAGTGATTAATTGAGTGTTATTAAAAATTTATGATAAACACCTACTGTTAACAAGCAGAATCACTGAAGGAACACAAAACTACAACCAACTTCTGTTTGTATCAAATAATACATAAAGACACCATTTTATGATTTTCTTTTTATTTATCTTGTAACTTTACTGACTTAAAAATTGCATTAAATTAATCAAATTAATTGAATCTTAACAACCATTGTTTAATTAACATTCCATTAAGCACAGTATGCAAATGATGTCTTATGTCAAAGTGTCAAAACAATGATAAAAACTATTATAATCTTTTTTGGACTTTAATCACAATCACAGATTCAATCAATGAAATAAAACACACTGAATCTCTCGACATCTCAGCAGAGGATCATTAAACAACTCTATTAACATCATAAGCAACTTCACTTATTACTACCCTATTTGACTTTATTTTAGACGTCTCTAAGAACTAAAAGTTCATTCGTTCATTCATTTTCTTGTCAGCTTAGTCCCTTTATTAATCCGGGGTCGCCACAGCGGAATGAACTGCCAACTTATCCAGCAAGTTTTTTACACAGCGGATGCCCTTTCAGCCGCAACTCATCTCTGGGAAAGAGAACTAAAAGTTATAACTTATTAAAAATGTTTTCAGAAGTCACCATTATTTGCTTTACTAGGTCTTTTTGATCCTTTATTTATCATGTTAATTTGTTGAGGTTTCGTGTGTAAGGATGTTAAGTCTCTCCAAATTATTAAACCCTGAGAACTGTTATGGAATTCCACACAAGACACAGCCATGAGAATTATTAGGCACTAAAACAATAAACTTTCTAATCTGAGAAGAAGATCAGTTTAGAAACCAGTTTTTCAACTGTCTTGATCACGCATCCTCTGCCCTCAGCTTTACCTCTACCTTTACCTTTAACTCTCCACCAGAGCTGCTCACTCACATTCCGCTCAGAATGTCGCAAGTTTTTAATATAGTGTATCTTGTGGCTCTATATTTATGTTTGGTGTCATTGTAAATGTCTCTGTGTGATTGGTAAGGTGGTCTTAATTTCACTGTAATATTTTACTTTTTTTTTTATATCTGTTGATTTGCGTACATCAACTCAAGATCAGGCAAGGTATGCTGATTTGAGTATTTAGGCAAAAGGTGCAGAAGTGTCTGTGAGATCCTGTTGCCAGGATACCCTGTTGCAATGTATGAGTCTCTGAGCTCTGCATCGAGGTATGAATGCTGTAAAGTACTTCTACATTAGCTTATTTTGTTTATTATGTGAATTAGAATGGAAAATCTTTGCCTGACAAAAAAAAAATGAAAATTCTTGTATAGCTCTAATATCTTCCTGAAATCATTCCTTAAATCAAGTAGATTGTTTAGGCTGATGTTTCTGCAGCCTACGACCAGGATTGCTCATACACTCGGGCATAATGGATGGAGCATAGGCACAACATTAGATACCTGTTGATTTCTGACAATCACTGATTTAGTATGATATAATCTAGTGGCTAAATCAAACTTTATGTATGAGCAGGCATGGGGCGGCCTTATATTACTTAAAGGAAATTAGTTTACAGTTATATCCTATATCTAAGAACCAAAACTAGCGAGGTTTTGTCCTTGAGCAGATCTAGCCAACATACTGTAAGCAACTTCGGTTAAACAATGAACCATAAAATGTAAATAAGTATTTATTAGGTTAGACGATCTAAATTAGACCAAATCACAGCCTATAAGGGATTAAGCTTGAATTAGATGAATCTAAATTTTAATTATTATAAATTGGAGTCAGATTAAATTCAGAATTGGAAACCAATTAAAATAAATTTTAACCAATAAAAATATTTCTTTTCACATGTGCTGAAAAGGCTTACATGCTTTTACCCTTCACCCATGCTGTTAGTTCCATCATTGGGCTAATAGATGGACCCTTACATGTGTTATGGCATTGCTGCATCAGATTTACTGTGGTAGTTTTGATTCCCTCATTGAGTCAGTGGTTTAGTTTTGTATTGTGATGATAACATTATTATGATTTCATTAAGCTGCTAATAGAAATCATGTGATTCTGCATATTAAGCAGTGCTTTGATCAGGTTTTAAAAACACATTGAACATCTGAGCTCTTTAAAACACACAGACATCAAGATTCAGCTTATGAGTTTTGATGGTGACAAATGTCTTGCCACAGTGAATGCTGCAAGAATCATAAAACACTCATATGACTCCCAGCATGCGCTGTGCCAAGAAAATTTGTTACCATCATTAGGACTCATAAGCTAATTCTGTTTTTTGGGTGATTGGGGTGGTCAATGTGCTTTCAAAACTTGACTAAAGTATTGCTGGATGTCATTCTACCATTAGCTCAATGTAATTTACAACACAGTACCTTTATTTTACACAATTAATCATCCCTGACTTAATTCACTGGAATTATTATTCTGTTATTTTTCTGACAAAAAATAATAATCAGATTGCTTCTTATTTTTCTTGCCATACCATACAGTCACAACAATGTAAAACGAGCTAACTTTAAGGTGCAGAGACTCCAAAAAAAGCAACCCTTCTTCACCACAGTGATGACTTCTGAAAACTCATATTTTCAATAAAACAACAAAAATATTAATCTTAATAATTGTGAATGAAGGCTTTTTTAGATGTCTGACAGAAATAAAGTCAAACAGATTATTTATAATTGATGCGGCTGATGTTTTTTAATGATCCTCTGCTGAGATTTTGAAAGATTAAATGTGTTTTATTTCAGTTCATTTAATCTAAAGCTATGACTGAAATTAGTTGTAGCATTGTGTTCCATCAGTGATTCTGCTTAATAAAAGCAGGTGTTTTTCATCTATTTTTTAACACTCATTATTCTCGTTAGTTCTTGAAACTGTTAAAAACCATTATTTGAGGGTGCAAACCTGATAAAAAATCAATGCTGAGGTTTTCAACTTGTCGATCTTCAACTTGTTGATTCATTGATAATTCAATAAAGGTCTGCTATCTGGGTTGTTACTTTCTTGTAGAAAATTGCAAAATACAAACTTTTTTAAATTTTACGACATACTGCAATGATCTTGTTTTGAAACAATGCTTAAGCAAAATTATTTATTTAAATCTGCAGCAAACAAACATGTTTTGAACTGATGTAAAAAAAAAAAGTGATTTAAAGTGATTAAAAATATTTACTTACTTTCAGCATGAGTTGAGAGAAGGGTGGTTAAGGTGAAAAGGGTCATGTACAGCTCCATCTTTAAAACAGCTGAACACATATAACTACTCTGGTGACAAACACAGGTGTTATTTCCTCTGTTTGGGCTTTTGCATCGTTCACTCTGATTTTAACCCACACACTGACATCATTGTCTCTAGGAGGAAGAAGAAAGTGTTTAGCTGTCAAGCTGCTTGCTAATCTAATCTAGTCGTATCTAATGTTATGATTCTTTAAGTCTACATGTTAATTGAGAGAATTTTCTTATGGATGTTCGCTTTACAATGGAATAGCACATCATTTTCTGTGTCTTTATGAATATTAACAAAGTTGAATGTTTATGGGCCTCGATTATACACTGCAAATTTTAGATAGTAGATTTACCCTAAATCTTATAATATTAACACCACAAAGGATCATATGAACACCACTCAGTGTTATGTGTTAACACTCTTAGGTCAAATTTTCAACACTGCAGAGAAATAAAAATAAATCTTATTTATATACGCAACACTTTATTAACTATTTGGTTAATGATTAAGGAAAACAACTCAAAACACCGTCACAAACCGTATTTTCTTGGATTTTAACCAAAAGAAGTTTTAAGACAGCTTCATTTTCTTTAGTTTTATTGTAACACAGCTAATACAGAATAATATAAATATGATAAATTATGCTTTTTGTGAGATATTTAAAACTTAGTATAACAATTTGGATGTCTAATGCCTATATACAAAACATTTTAAATACTTTTACTTACCAGTTGCTTCTTTTCATTGCTCCTTGTCGCAAAAAATAAAATTAAAAAATGGCGTCTGGAAAAATCCTACAGGGATATTGTTGCATAAATTCCCGGGTGTAGTTGTCAACAGTACACTGTATTAGCATTAGATACATATAACTCAGTATGTCAAGGAGGAAAATCAGCTTCTAACACTGAGAGTGTTGTTTTATCCTTATCCAACTCTAGAATTTTTACTCTAGAACACTTTACTCTGAATTACAGCAACACTCGAAAATTAACACTGAATTTGCTGTGTATGTTCCATCTTCTTTTATTTAAAGGTAACTGTGTAGTTACTAATTCAGTGAAAATCTGTTTGCTAATTGCAATCACAAATGAACACATGAACACATTTAATGACTTTACATTTTTGTGATCTGAGCTATAACAATACTCAATACCAATATGCTCACGTTGTTATTTCTCAAATGTTTATAAATGAACGTTGTATCAGTTCATGAAATACGGTTATTTTTCGTAAATTTAAACAGTTCAATAAAACTTCTGTATTTTTTACAGAAAATTTTCTTTCAACCACAGCTGCCGGTATTTTTCAGAATATTTAACAGTTTTTTTTTTTTTTTAATATTTAACAATGTTTCAATTCAGGTTGGGGTTTCTTTAGTGGTCATGTGTTACTTTTAATCAAATAATGTATTCTTTTTTCTTTTTTTACAACTTTTTAAGGAGTATAGGCTGTTTGAGAGAGGAGGGGTGAACATTAACATATGTATAAATGGAATGTATGAATAATGAACTTAAAAAATAGTTTGTAGAAGTGGAGTAAAGGAGATTGATATTTATTTCTTATTGTAACTAAATATAGTTAATTATTGCCCATTCTATTATTTTGCAATTCATGGATGCTCTTATACAGACGAAGAGGGTATGCATGCAGTTGATGGAGAGGATATGCATGAAGTTGATAATGAGGAGATGTGACATGCTGACTATAGTCTGAAGCAGGGAGGTCGTTAGACCCCATTTACTAGGGCACGTGAAGCAGGCATAACAGTCTTTTTTGTGAAGGTGTTTGCACGCACTGAGTTTTGCAAGTTGAGGAAACAAAGTTGAAATAATATGATGGAGATCTGATTTGGACTAAGCATGGCTCCTGATTTTTTAGTATGAAGCAAAAAAGAGGGATGATGAGTCCAAAGATAAAACTCAATAAACCTAATTCTCGGCCATAAGTCGGGTCTAAGACAACACACAACAGATAATTCTATAATATACATCCCATAGTGTAAATAAGTTGTCATTTAATAAGAATATGTGAATAACTCAATTTGAAAAAAATGTCAAATAGAACCTTATAATTCTGAGGTGACGAGTTAATAAAATAATATTTTCTGTTTTTAGTAGAGATATTATATGAGAGTCTTGCTTTGTTTACCTAACAAGTGGATCTAGATGGATTAGCATTGTAAACATAATATAAACGTGAAAAAAAACTATTATTTTTCATTTCATGTATTAAGATTTTAGTTACGGCACTCCCAAAATCATTCTGCAAAAATCTGCAGATTTGTTACAAAATTATCCGCAGAAATAGAAAAAAAATGTCCGCAGATTCTGTCTGGCCCTAGTGATTACTTAAAGCAATTAAGCAAACAACCTGTTTACATATTGGCTCTAAGCATTGAAATTTGAAGAAATCTTCTTTTGCTTGTTAACAACTGTATACAGTACTGCAGTAGTGTTACAAATTTTTAATCTGTAATGAAAATAAACATTTAAGGTCCAAATGAGCATTGGATAATAATGAGAAAGTGTTTTTTCTTTCTTTTTGGAATAAAAGCAGTATGCTGCCTAGCAACACTTGACACATAGGCCTGCATAAACTGGTTAAACAGTTATCATAGACGTCCATGTTCAGCAGCATTCACTTTGTATTCAGCATGACTAAAATGTTAAAGAAAAAGCTCTATAGTTCTCTCATATTGATTTTGGCTCTATTCTTTGTAGGGGAAAGTGGTAAGTAACATGAGTGATATTAAATATAAACTATCATTATACTAAAAATAATTAAATAATTGTTGTTACCAGCAGTATTAGTTAATTATATTGCAACATTTTTTTAAGAAGAGCAACTAAAGCAAATGTATTCTTGACCAGTATTATTTTAAAGACATTAATGTACAGCAACTGGCTGATACATCTCAATGCTTGTTGAAATAATTTACTGACTGACCAATCCACCTGTTTCCTTTTCAGCTAATGTATATTACATGTACCGTGTATCAAGATGCATCTTCAGCTCCTCTAATATCAGTGCCATGGTGTATTTTGACAGCACGTATTTCAATAAAAATCTATTCATACAGTATAACAGCAATCTGGGGAGGTTTGACGGGTTTAACGAGTATGGATTAAAACTTGCAGAGTTCTGGAACAATGGAACATTTGTAGATCATGAGAAAGACGTTGTGGAATTTTTCTGCAAGTATAATTCTCAAATCTTTGAAAACAGCATCTTAGATAAAGCAGGTATGTGGCATAAAAGTCTCTGATATTTACTTTACTTGCTTGCTGTAAGATGAAAGTGCTAACCATCGATTTATTTATATTTATTTATTTATTGCCATACTTGACATGGCTTACTTCTCTTGACATCATAAGCTTTATTTTTCAAGAAGCTTTAGTAGCATGGTGGCTCAGTGTTTACCGCTGTCGCCTTACAGCAATAAGGTCGCTGGTTGAAGCACCGGCTGGGTCAGTTGGCGTTTCTGGGTGGAGTTTGCATGTTCTCCCCGTGTTCACGTGGGTTTAATCCGGGTATTCCAGTTTCCCCCACAGTCCAAGATATGCAGTACAGGTGAATTGAATAAACTAAATTGGCCGTATTGTTTCGTCACCTTGGAATTATAATGTTCTATCTGCGTTCTGAATGATTTTGAAATAATGAGCTTTAAAGTTTTTGCATTCCATATAGCAAACAGTATGTGTGTAACATTTGTTTTTTTAAATAAAAAGTCTTAAAATGTAAACAACTTATAAAAAACATCCCATAATGTTAATAATTTGTCATTGAATAAGAATTGAATTTTGATAAAAATGTCAATAAGAACCTTATAATTCTAAGGTGACAGTATGTGTGTAAATGATCTGCAGTACTGGGTTGCAGATGGAAGGGCGTCCGCTTTGTTAAACATATCCTGGTTGAGTTGTCAGTTTATTCTGCTGTGGTGACCCCTCATGAATAAAGGAACTAAGCCGAAGATAAATGAATCAATGTATAAAATACTGTTGCATTGGTAAAATAATACTCAATTACAAGTAAAAGTACTATGTCAAAAAAGTACTCAAGTAAAAGTACAAAAGTAGTCTACTAAAAAAACTATACTCCAAGAAAAAAAAAATAGTTAAAACTACAGCTTTTTTTAAGTGTACACTATTTTACAAAAGCTTTTAGAGATTTAATTAACGTCTAATAAAAATTAAACTTTGGCCTGCACAATGAACAGATTCTAATTTAGGCTTTTATTTATATATAAACATTGATCAATTACCATAATATTGAGTTATTTTATTTGCACATTATGTGAATTTCTTTTTTTTTTCTTTCTTTTTTTTTTTTTTTACAGCACACAGAAGTTTAATTCAGACTTGATATTAAACTTATTAGAACATTTGTTGGCTTTAACCTGTAAAGTCTGTACAATATAATAATGCTCTTAGGTAGACTATAGTATAGCTATATGTGCAGATCATACAATTACCTCAGTTTGAAACATTTATTGAATATATATATTTTAAGAAATTAAAAAAAAAGTGATGTTATGAAAAATGTCTTTCTTATTATGTGATAAACCAAAACACATATGAGCAAACAGGACCTTGCTCTCCCCTTATCAAACAAAGAGTGCTGTGGAGCTAAGTCTATTAGTCCAATCCACAGTATAAAAACAATTTCAGCCCACACAGAACTCACAACTCATAAAATTGTTTGATTTGGGTGAGTTCTTTTTGATTTAAAGGGTATTTTTTCTTATATATTTCGCAAATGATGTTTAACAGAGCGAGGAAATTTTCACAGTATGTCTGATAATATTTTTTTCTTCTAGAGAAAGTCTTATTTGTTTTATTTTGGCTAGAATAAAAGCAGTTTTTTAATTTTTAAATACCATTTTAAGAACAAAATTATTATCCCCTTTAAGCTATATATTTTTTGATAGTCTACAGAACAAACCATCATTATACAATAACTTGCCTAATTACCATGACCTGCCTAGTTAACCTAATTAACCTAGTTAAGCCTTTAAATGTTTCTTTAAGCTGTATTGAAGTGTCTTGTAAAATATCTAGTCAAATATTATTTACTGTCATCATGGCAAAGATAAAATATAGAGTAATACAGTTATAAGAAATGAGTTATTAAAACTATTATGTTTGGAAATGTGTTGAAAAAATCTGCTCTCCAATAAACAGAAATTGGATGGGGGGGGGGGGGGGGGGGGTTATATTCTAAAAGTTATATTAAATTATATTCTATTCTCTATATATATGTTGAACACAACATTTAACATTGTTAGAGGTATTTAATTCTTTCTTTAACTTTGACAACCCAAACATACACATTCATATATAGACATGCTAGAAGCAGTTTATTAATTATGTTCTTCTCAATTCAGTGAAACCAAAGGTTAAGCTTAGTTCAGTGACCCGGGCCGGTGGAAGACAATCAGCAGTTTTGATGTGCAGCGCATATGATTTTTATCCTCCACACATCAACGTGTACTGGTTGAGAAATGGTGAATTAATGACCTCTGAAGTGACCTCAACTATGGAGATGGCTGATGGTGACTGGTATTACCAGATTCACTCTGAGCTTGAATACAGTCCGAAACCTGGAGAAAGGATTTCCTGTGTGATTGAACATGCCAGCTCTAACAAACCCATGATTTATGACTGGGGTAAGTAGAAATCAGCTGTTGGCATTGGAATTGTGTTTGTGGATTGAAAAATTAATACACAAGTTGAACATACAGATCCATCTCTTCCTGTCTTTGAGAGGAATAAAATTTCCATCGGGGTTTCTGCTCTTGTGCTGGGAATCATCACTGCAGCTGCTGGAATCATTTACTACAAGAAGAAAACTACAGGTAAGTGGAGTGAATAATACAGATTTAACTATGTAAAATATCAGCCCCATATTTGAATATTTTTCATTTTATTTTTTGACAGGGAGGACTTCAGTACTTCCAAGTCGCCTGATTACATTGCCACTTATGTTCGGACGCTAATGTAAATGGCATCCACCACAGAGGACTCAGTCATGAACATTACACCCACAGAACCATCTGTATACCTCATGTTGAATGAATTATGGCACAGTTAATGTCACTTTTATTGCTCAATTTGAAAGCAGAAAGAACAAAATCCACAGTGTAACATTGGTGTTTATTTTTGAACATTTACTTTTAAAAATAAAAAGGATAAACAGCTGTCTGTCATAGTTTTGTCCTAAAAAAAATATAACAAACTATATAAACAATATAAATTATTGATTCCATTTAGGGACACACTGATATGGATTTTTTTGGTTGATATCAATAACTAATAACTTAAGAGTTGGACCCTGCTGAAAAAAACAGCTTTAACCAGCCTAGGCTGGTTGGCTGGTTTTAGTTGGTCGACCAGGCTGGTTTTAGAGGGGCTTTGGCCATTACCAGACTGGTTTCCAGCCATTTCCAGCCTGGTCTTAGCTGGTCTGGTTTTAACCAGCCTGGAAATTGCCAAAACCCTTCTAAAACAAGCCTGGTCGACCAACTAAAACCAGCCAACCAGCCTAGGCTGGTTAAAGCTGTTTTTTCAGTAGGGGAGGCCAATAATGGGCGTTGCTAGGAATATTTTAGGGGGCTGTAGCCCCTCTATATTTCTACTCAGCCCCCCTAAAACTTTTGCGATTAGCTCATAAACTGTACACCAAATTATCCTCTCAGTCCCCTTTAAATTTGATTTGAAAATGCAAAATGCAATGCAAACCACATCCGTGGACAGCGAAAGAACAAGGTGTGTGTTTAAATTGTTATAATATCTGCTTATTTGCAGTTCTTTGATAACCGTATCTCCTGTATATCCTAATGTCACAGAGGAGCAGTCGTGTGTTCTCTGCGTTCACCTCATCAGCACAGCTGTTTCCTCCAGCAAAACTCGTAATGAACATTTCGCTTTTTATAATTCAAATGAACTACCGATATTAAATACTTTACGGTTTGTGTGGCATAAACTGTACCATACAGTCTTGCACAGAAAGGATCACACATAGTGACAGAACCACTTAGAGAATGTTCTCGTTTTAACTGTCACTGAGTCACTGACAGATAGAAACATCAAGTGTTGTCTAGTATAAAAAAATACTTTTTTATGATTATCCTTCAGATCGTGAAATATGTGAATTAGCCTGTAAGTTTATATTATTATTTTATTCTTTAATTAGAAAAGTGGCCATTTATTTATTTAATACATGAAAACAAATGCACTTAAATATTGAAAGTCATTTTGACTACAGTAAACAGGGGGGTTAAGCCTATTTGGCTTACTCAGAACTCAAATGGCTGTCTGTCTATGTAATACAGTGGAATACTAGTATAAACCCTACCATATTAAACAATATAAAGTATATAAAACATGATAAAACATTTAGAAGTAGTGATTTAAAAGTAATACACTTAAAAATGTTTGTTTACTATGGTAAGGTTTATACTGGTAGTAATAGTAGTACAACTTCTAAATGTAAAATAATGCTTTATATATATGTGTGTGTGTATGTATATATAAAACTTCATAAAAGTTTGAACTGATTATACCTATATGCACAATTTCACATAATTCAGCATGCCAAAAAAAAATATTTTCTTGTCTTCGCATAGCAACTTAACGCAGTTTCAATGATAATCATCAGGTCTCAATATAAACATCATATATATATTCAAATGAAGCAAATTTATGGAGTGCCTTTCGAGCACAATTTCGAAAGGGTAAAAAGATTGTGGCATGATTATGCAGTGGTATGTATGACTTTAGCAGTGTGATCTTGCATACTGTCTCATAATCTTTTACTGTACTGTAATACTAGATCTACACTGAACTACACAATTTTGGCTGACACTGTTCTTCAGCTAGTTTTACGAATGGATGGAGAGGACATCTAGCATGAGTTTGCTTACGTAGATGATGGTGTGTTCAACCTGACGTGAACACGGAGTAGAAGAAACATCATTGGGTACAGGGCTATAGTCAATGTCCCAGGGCAACATGGGGGAAATATACAGTAACACTCTGTGCAGCCATTACAAAGAATGGGGTCCTCCACTGCCATGCCCATATGGGCCCTGACAACACAGCACGTATACTTACATTCTTGGACCAATTGCACAACATAACAGGAGCAAATGAAATCGATCATACGCAATACATTGTTATCTGGGACAATGTGTCTGTCCACCGTTCTGCTCTGGCTCATGGAGGAGGCCTCCCTAGTAGCAAAGAATTCTGGCCCAGATTTGGCATAAAGCTGGGACAGCAGGCATTCATCCGGCACTGGCATACAGCATGCGGGCCAACCATGGTCTGGGTTTGGCAAAGGTGGCACCGTCTATAATGCGGCACACAAGATTTGGGCCAGATGTAAGACGTAGTATTTGGCCCAGATTTAAAAAATTGATTGTGGGCCACAAGAGTTTGACCAGTCTTGACCCACATTTAAAATACATAAAAATAATTTTTGATTAAATAAATCAATTCTATCAATCAGGTCACTGAGAAAAAACAAGGCCCATAATGTGCCTAAAGCGCAACACTTCATAGGTTTATTAATTTCTTTGCAATCGTGACACACCAAACTTACTGGCCCAGTTCAGGCCCAGTTATGAGTTATTATCTTGGCTGAGACTTGGCCCAGATATGGTCTGTGTTTGGCCCTTGTCTGGAAGCCAGATTTGGTCCAGTCATGTACCGTAATTCACTGCGGCATGTGGGCAAGGCAAAACCTGATTGTGTGGGCCAGAGCTGGGTCAGAGAAATGTTGCTATATGGGCTGTGACCAGATGGAGGTAGCAGCAATACAATATTCTACATTATAGAATATTCTTTCCAAGGTGTCTTGCTAAGGACAACATTGCAATTGATAATTCTCATGCCAGATCTATCTTATAGTTCAATACGTAAGTGACATGTTACAGTACTTTGAATCTTCATGCCAACATGTTGGACATGTTGAGGAATAAATGAGTTTCTTCAGTGTGAAGCATTGTTCTTGAGTAGTGTTTGCTGAATTTACTTTATATTTGTACTTTGTTGATGGTAGCCTAGTCTAATCATAGGGAAGCAGAAGTGCTAAAAGTGTTTTAGGTTTATCACAGCAGTGTGTAACTCGTGCAAACAGTGTATAGTAAATGTGAAAATGTGTGTTTCTTATGGTAAAAAAGTGTGGTTTTTAAATATAAGTCTATAGTTTTTATAAGAGTGTTTAATTATGCAAAGGATCTGTAATGTTTTGCTAATTGGGTGTGTGGTTGTGCTAATTGTGTGTACTGTTTTTAAAACATGGGCCCTGTTTTGAAAATCGTGCTTAAGCAATCCAAAAAAACTGTAACTGTTGCATAAAAATAATAGGTTTAATAATAGGTTTTGTCAATTAAAATGCGTCGTCATGGAGGTGCAGTAGCACAATCGCCTCACAGCAAGAAGGTCACTGGTTTTAGCCTAAGTTGGGTCAGTTGGCACATTTATTAAACAGAGCACAAGCAGCTCCAACTGCTAACCCTCACATGCGTTTCAGTCTCACTTTTGTCTGGATAAGCTCACTTTCTTCATCACGTTGCTGTCAACTGCAGGCTTGAGTCTGTATGATCCCACTTTTGATACCATGTAGTGTTTCCTTGAAGGATATACTGGTTCAGCTGTTGCAAAGAGATGTTATAGCGCCAGTAACCCACCCCTCTTTTTGGGTCAACAGCCTTGTTATCACTGAAAAAAAGAATGAGTTATTATGTGTGCCTGGATCCTCATCACCTAAATAAAGCTGTTCTACGTCAACACTTCAAACAACTGAAGATGTCTTGGTTAAGCTTTCTGGAAAGAAAATTTCCTCCATCTTTGATGAAAAGGACGGCTACTGGCAAGTCAGACTGGATACAGAATCTTATCTACTATGCGGTAAATATGGATTCAAACGTCTCCTGTTTGGTGTCAAGTACAGTGTGAAGTTTGCTCGCGTGGGTTTCCTCCAGGTGTTTCGGTTTCCCCCACAAGTTCAAAGACATGCGGTACAGGTGAATTGAATAAGCTTAATTGTCCGTACTAGTGTATGTGTGTAAATGAAAGAATGTATGAGTGTTCCCCTTCGGGGGGAACTCCAGCACTATAAGTGGATTTGATTGTTAAAATCCACGCATTGGGAGGTTCGGTTCAGAAGCTACTCGTCTGAAAGAGTATTGAACGGGCCAATTAAGAATGAATTGGCAGCGCAAGCCTGCGCAGGTGAGTGGCATAAGCAATCAACTGAGTATATAAGCTCACCTGGCGCCAGCAGACGCTATCCTTTTCGCTTCAGAGACTTTTCTGATCGAGCTTTGTGAGGGTTCCTCCTGCTGTCTACAGCCACTTCGAGCGAACGAGTGTCTCCCCGTCCAAAGCGAGTCCACGCAGCGGCAGATGGTCGAGCTGGGTTTCTCCCTTGCCTGGCGTCCCTTTGGGTCCGGTCCTCCAGAGCGGTGCGTATTGTTGCAAAGCATCCTAAAAGAGCAACACAGTCGTGCAGCACGTCCTTTTCAGGATGGCGCTCCGACTGTGCGTTTCTGGTTGCGGGGGTTTCCTGGCTCCGGATGATGGGCACGATCACTGCATTACATGTTTGGGGGTCCAGCATGTTAATGTGGTGCTCGGGGGCGGTTCATGTCGTCACTACGATGCCATGACCGTCGCGCAGTTGAGATCGCGGCAAACTCTCGTGAGAGAGTGAGCCATCCCAGTCGCCTCCTGTTCTGCAGCGGGCGCTCGGGCAGATCTGAGGGTTCCAGCAAGAGATAATCCGCCGCCTAAGGGCTCGCGGACCTCTCGCTCCTCCAAGCGCTCCATCCAAGCTTCGGGCACTGGGAGTGATCCGTCTAATCAGATGGTAGCTCTCACGCTCGCTGTCACCGGAGATCAGATGTCCTCCGCGGCATCGGAGGGTGGGCTTTCATTGTCCGACGATGATCCGGACCCGCTCGCACCCGTCAGGCAGGTGAGTGCTGTCAAAACGGATACTGAAACGGACGTGTTAGCCGTGCTTTCCCGGGCTGCTTCGGCCGTGGGTTGGAGATGGTTTATCCCCCAGCTCCGCGGCCGGACCGACTAGAGGGGCGTTCCCTTCTTCCCGGCGACAAACAGTAGGCTCACGCGGTCTTAAAGAGCACCTTTTTTCTGCTCGTGCTGCGTGTCCCTCCACCCTCACCACTCTTGGTGGTGGAGCAGCCAGGGGGTATGTGGCGATTCCTCAGGTTGAGTGTGCGATGGCGGTTAATCCGCGCAGCGCCTCTTCTTGGCGGGGTCTGCTTCGTCTCCCATCCAAAGCCTGTGAGTTTTCGGCTCCCTCGAAGCTAGAGCTTACAAAGCTACGGACCAGGCTGCATCCGCCTTGCATGCGATAGCCACCGTCCAGAGCTACCAAGCGCAGGCGCTGGCCGAGCTGCACGAGGGTGGGTCCAACCCAGGCTTATGAGCTTCGCACCGCAGCCGACTAAGCTCTTCGGACTACTAAGTCCGCTGCGTGTGCTCTGGGGAGGACGATATCCACACTAGTGGTCCAGAAGCCCCACCTCTAACAAAACTTGGTTGATATGCGCGAAGTTGACAAAGTCCGCTTTCTTGACTCGCCCATATCCCAAGCTGGTCGGCGACACAGTCTGCGAATTCACCCAGGAATTCGAGGCAGTGAGAGAGCAGTCCGATGGGTGATGTCTAATCGGCGGCCCCGTAAGCCCGCTCCGCCCGCCGTGCCATCCATACCTGCTCCTCGCCGAAGGCGCCCGCCTACGAGAGCTGCACCGCCCCCACACTCGCCTCTGGCGAAGCGAGCGCGTCGAGCACCTCGGAAGCAGGCCACTCCCCCTGCCCAGAACGCCGCTAAGTCTGGCAAACGGACCGCGAAGCGTCCCTGGGACAGGTCATCTGGAGAGGAGGGAACTTGCTCTTTCCCCGCTGGAGGGCGGGGCGCCATTTCCAACGGCACTTTTTACTGCCATGAAATGAAAGGGCACTTTTCCACTTCTCCGGAGGTGACAGCCCGAAATCTGCCAGTTTGAGCTCAGCTCTCTAGCTCGTAGGTTCGGTGCACTCCGCCAGTGGCTCACGGGCACTGCAGGCCCTGCCAGCCTGGGACGCGCCGCCTCTCAGCTCGCAAGGTCTGCATGCTCCGCCAGCGGCTCACGGGCGCTGGGGGGACGGTCTCCCTTCTCCCAGCCCCCAAGCCCCCCCTCCGGAGTCAGGGTGCGGAGCCAGAGCGAATCGCTCTCCTCCAGCTCTTCTGTGGGACCCTCGCGCTCCCCGGATCAGCACACCCGCTCCTCGCTGCCCCTCCGCGGGTACGTCAACGATTGCTGCGATGACGTCATTAGCGAGGGCTCTGCCTGCCTGGTTAGCGCGGGCCAGCCCCTCGCGGTGGCTCATACGTACGATCAGACTCGGCTACGAACTACAGTTCTCCAAACGGCCTCCCAGGTTTACGGGCGTGTATTTCACCAGGGTCAATCCCCTGCCCGCCCCTGTCTTGCGAGAGGAGATTGCTGCCCTCCTGGCGAAGGGTGCAATCGAGCCGGTACCTCCAGCCGAGATGGAGAGCGAGTTTTACAGCCCGTACTTCATCGTACCCAAAAAGAGCGGTGGGTCACGGCCAATCCTAGATCTGCGCGTTTTGAATCGCTGCCTTCACAAGCTGTCGTTCAGAATGCTTACGCAGAGGCGCATCCTCCGATGCGTTCGTCCTCAGGATTGGTTTGCAGCCATAGACCTAAAGGACGCGTATTTTCATGTCTCCATTCTTCCACGCTACCGTCAGTTTCTGCGGTTTGCGTTCGAAGGTCGAGCATGGCAGTACAAGGTCCTCCCCTTCGGGCTCTCTCTGTCTCCGCGGGTCTTCACCAAACTCGCGGAGGGTGCCCTAGCGCCCCTGCGGCTTGCGGGCATCCGCGTACTCAATTATCTCGACGACTGGCTGATTTTAGCCCACTCTCGGGAGCAATTGACTGCGCACAGAGACGAGATGCTCCGGCATCTCCGCCTATTGGGGTTGCAGGTCAACTGGGAAAAGAGCAAACTCGCCCCGGTGCAGAGGATCTCTTTTCTCGGGATGGAGCTGGACTCGGTCACCATGGTAGCGCGCCTCTCCGGAGAGCGCGCTCGCCTGCTGCTGAACTGTCTGAGGGAGCTCGACAGCAAGTTAGTGGTCCCACTGAAATATTTTCAGAGGCTCCTGGGGCATATGGCTGTGGGTAGGTGCCCAGCTGCATTGGCACATCAATCGCCTAGAGCTGTTGGCAGTGTTCCTTGCTCTCCGCCGTTTTTCTCCGGCGCTGGGGCAGCAACACATGCTGGTCAGGACGGACAGTACGGCGGCGGCAGCGTATATCAACCGCATGGGGGGTATGCGCTCTCGCCGCATGTCTCAGCTCGCCCGCCGTCTGCTCCTCTGGAGTCACCCGCGGCTGAAGTCGCTGCGCGCCATTCACATCCCAGGTATGCTCAACCGTGCAGCCGATGTGCTCTCACGGCAGCAGATTCACTCTGGAGAATGGAGACTCCACCCCGAGTCTGTCCAGCTGATATGGGCGCGATTCGGGGAGGCCCAGATCGATCTGTTTGCTTCCCCCGAGAACGCTCATTGCCAGTCGTTTTATTCCCTGACCGAGGGCTCTCTCGGCACGGATGCACTGGCCCACAGCTGGCCTCGGGGCGTACGCAAGTATGCTATTCCCCCAGTGAGCCTGATCGCGCAGTTAATGTGCAAGGTCAGGGAGGACGAGGAGCAGGTTTTGTTAGTTGCGCCCCTCTGGCCCAACCGAACCTGGATATCAGAGCTCTCCCTCCTCGCGACGGCCCTCCCTTGGCAGATCCCTTTGAGAGAGGACCTACTTTCTCAGGGACAAGGCACCGTCTGGCACCCTCGTCCCGATCTCTGGAACCTCCACGTGTGGTCCATAGACGCGAGGAAGACTTAGGTAACCTGCCACCCGCGGTGATTGATACCATCACTCAGGCTAGAGCCCCCTCCACGAGGCGCGCCTACACCCTGAAGTGGAGTCTATTCACTGAGTGGTGTGTCTCTCGCAGAGAAGACCCCTGATCTTGCCAGATCAGTGTTGTGCTCTCTTTCCTTCAAGAGAAGCTGGACAGCAGGCTGTCGCCCTCCACTCTCAAGGTTTACGTTGCTGCCATCTCCGCTAACCATGACGCGGTGGCTGGCGGCACCGTGGGAAAGCATAACCTCATCATCCGGTTCCTCAGAGGCGCTAGGCGAATTAATCCAACTCGCTCCCCTCTCACGCCCTCTTGGGATCTCGCCCTCGTTCTCACGAGCTTGCGATTTGATCCCTTCGAGCCACTCGATACAGTATCTTTAAGATTTCTGTCCCTGAAGACAGCTCTGCTGGTCGCGTTGGCCTCCATTAAGAGGGTCGGGGACCTGGAGGCATTTTCGGTCAGTGACTCGTGCCTGGAATTCGGGCCGGGATTTTCTCACGTTATCCTGAGACCCCGCCCGGTTTATGTGCCCAAAGTTCCTACCACTCCTTTTAGAGATCAGGTAGTAACCCTGCAAGCGCTGCCCCCGGAGGAGGCAGACCCAGCCCTGTCCTTACTTTGTCCAGTTCGCGCTCTGTGCATTTAAGTGGACCGTACTCAGAACTTTAGATCTTCTGAGCAGCTCTTTGTCTGTTATGGCGGACGGCAGCAGGGAAGTGCCGTGTCTAAACAACGTTTATCCCACTGGATTGTGGAGGCCATTTCATGTGCTTATTTGAGCAGAGGCCAGCCGCTTCTTTAACAGACATTTGTAGAGCTGCGGGCTGGGCGACACCCAACACATTTGCAAGATTTTATAATCTGCGAGTGGAGCCGGTTTCCTCAAGGGTGTTAGGTACCTTTGGTGATTGAGTAAACAACTAGGTAGGTGTTGTACACGCTTGCGGTGCCTTTTTTCCCTAACACGGAGAGATGTGCACCCTCCTCTCTGTCAGTAAAGTTCCCCATTCGGTGAGCCCTGCAGATTCCTTCGAGGCCCCCAGCACTGACTCAGCGGAGGAGTCACTTGCTGGCCCATTACGTAGTAGGTCTGCCCGCTGGTCAGCCCGCGTTTTGGGTATAGGTGCCTGCTATGGCCGATCCCCGCTGGTGATCCCCATATACTTTTTCCGCCACGGTTAAGTTCCCCCCCTGGGCGGACCCGTGCTTTCCCTATCTGCTAACCACCTTTTATGTGCACTCCCCCTTTTCAGGGTTAGTCCATATGTAATTCCATTTGTTTCCCCCAATTGGGTGCGGATGGTCTCCGCAGCGTCCTCCCTACTGGGATGGCACGCTTCCCAACGTACTGTCGTATATTCCTAGAATTATCTAGATGCTAGCGACTCCCAAAAAAGATACCTCTTCCGTAAAACTTCTTTTTTGAAGTGGGATAAGTTAGGGCCAAGGGCACGTTGGAGGACCACGCCTCTCATGATCTGGGTGCGTCACGCTTGCCTGACCGCTCTCTCATGGTGGGTGTTGGTAAGGTGCAGTCATTATGGCGCTTTCAATGGGCTCCCAATACGTGGATTTTAACAATCAAATCCACTTATAGTGCTGGAGTTCCCCCCGAAGGGGAACGTTCGAGGTTACTAAAGTAACCCTTTGTTCCCCGAGGAGGGGAACGGAAGCACTATACTCCGTCGCCATAATGACTGTCCCTTAGCTGTTAAAAGTCTCTTCAGCTTAAAAAGGATAGCGTCTGCTGGCGCCAGGTGAGCTTATATAATCAGTTGATTGCTTATGCCGCTCACCTGCGCAGGCTTGCGCTGCCAATTCATTCTTAATTGGCCCGTTCAATACTCTTTCAGACGAGTAGCTTCTGAACCGAACCTCCCAATACGTGGATTTTAACAATCAAATCCACTTATAGTGCTTCCGTTCCCCTCCTCGGGGAACGAAGGGTTACTTTAGTAACCTCGAACGTTATCCATTTCTAGATGCACCGCAGACGTCGATCTATTCAAAGGGTAATGTACAGCTGGGAATTCAGAACACCCTTGTCTGTCATGTGACTGGCTTCTATCCTCCGTTTGTCAACATCTCATGGACTAAGAATAATGTTATTGTGACAGAGGGTATGAGTTTAAGTCAGTACTATCCAAGGGTAGATGGCACTTTCAACATTTTCTCCACTCTTAAGTACACACCTGCTGAAGGAGACATTTACAGCTGTACAGTGGATCACAGAACTCTTCAGGGCCAACCTCAGACCAGAATATGGGGTGAGTGTGTATTATTTATATTAGTACCCATTAAACACAATCGTGTTCAAATGACGTCATTTAGACTTCTTTTGGACAATTAGATGTTGAAATTACGTCCCCTAAGGGTGCAGATTGAATGTTTTTATAGCATCCGTTTTGGACAGAGCCTTAGATAAAATTAACTAAAACGTTAAAACTCTCAAAATCTCAGAAGAGGATCATTAAACAACTTAACAACATCAGTTGCTTCACTTACTACTAACCTGCTTGACTGTATTACTGTCAGATGTCTTCAAATGTCCCTCATCACATTTATTAAGAATGAAGTGCTTTAGTTGTTTAATTGACAGTACACTTTTTCATTATCACTATTGCAGTGAAGCACGGCTGCTTTACTTGGGGTCACTGTTTTAAGGATAGTTTAACATAACACATTTCTTCAACAAATGAAGTGAAGTTTGTTTATTCATTAATTTTGAGAGGATCACATGCTCATGATTGCTTGCGGCTGATCCTGCATTATCCAATTTATGATTCATGAATTTATCAGATGATTCCTAAGCCACTATAAATACCCTAAGTTCCAAATAACAGCCATCGTCATTTTGAAGTATGCTTTCTGCTACAAAACTCTCAAGCTCCAAAAGCTTTAAAGCATTTAACTATTCAACCTATAGATATGGATAAGAACCAGCCAATGAAAACTAAAACAAAAGCCCCTGCTCTGCCCAAGACTTCAGCTGCGGCTTAGTGCCATCCAGCCTTCAAGATGACAAATGGAGCCTGAGGTCCCGCTAGATGACACCGGTTCTCTGTTGATTTGTCCTACCTTGTCAGATTGTCCTACCTCCCATTTAAAAAAGTTTGGCCATTGGCTCTAAAAGCAGATTCTCATCCAACACCCGTCCCTCCTTATTCAGAAGTTCTGCCTTCATTCACTTTCATTTGTATATAACACTACTGAGAGTATTTAACATTCCTCCGAGAGCACCCATAACTCTCCAATTCCGACCACCTCTGCAACTGCAGAGATGCTCCACTGCGTTACACTTACCCATTGCACCACTGCAACAGCAATGGCGCTCTAGCTGAGCCCTTATTCACTTTCATCTGTACATATCACTACTGACAGCATATAAAATTCCTACGGTGGCACTAATAACTCTCCAATTCTGACTACCACTGCACCTCTGCAACAGCAGAGACACTCTGTCGAGCCTTATTCGTCCTCTGCAGCGCTGCCATCTATAACTCTCTGCCTGAGCTCACACACTCTTCCATTTAGCCATTTACTACCGACACACTCACCAGCACTGTCACAGCAGTTAAATTGCCTCCGCGAAAGCAAACATCCTTTTCAATATTGACTTCCAACGCAGCTCTGCAACAGCAGAGAAGCTCTGCTGAGCTTCATTTCCCCTCTGCACCACTGTCGCAGCAGTGACACTCTGCCTGAGCTCACATACACTTCCCGTTTCCATTTAACATATCACTACTGACACACTCCCCAGCACCGCCACAAAAGTTTAAACACCTCAGCGGAAGTGTATTTACCTGTTATTATTGCCTGCTATTATCTTCGTTTTGAAGAATCCCCCCTTTCACCCCTACTCCTCCTTTCTTAGGGGGTTGACAGAGTGAGCCAGTGGTTAGCACTGTTGCCTCATAGCAATGACGTCACTGGTTTTAGTCCTTATCAAACCAGCCGATGTTTCTGTGCAGAGTTTACACATTCTCCCCGTGCTCACGTGGGTTTCCCATGGGTTCCCTGGTTTCCTCCTATCGTCCAAAAACATGCAACTAAGGTTAATTGACTAATCTAAATCGGCACCATAGACATGCTCCTAGTAAGTAGTTATCTCTTAAGAGCAATCACTATCTGTTCATTAGCTACTCCAGCAGGGGAGTGTTGAAATCTACCTGAGCTCAAACTCCCCTCTCGCCTTGGAGGGAGGGAGCCCCAGGCTTGAGGATTTTAGCACAGAGCTCTCTACTGATACAACATGCCAAACAACCATCAGCTAAGTATGAACTCTTGATGAGAGGTTAACATGAAACACCACAAGTGAAGCAACCACTCTTCACTGCCGTGGTGACTTATTTTTTAATAAAACATTCAAAACTTTTAAGTTCTCAATAAATGGGACTGAGAACTTGGGTAGAGATGGAAGGGCATGCGCTGCATAAAACATAAGCAGGGCAAGTTGGCAGTTTGCTCCGCTCTGCCGACTCCGGATTAATAAAGGGACTAAGCCTAAAAGAAAATAAATAAACTTGGGTAGACGTTTGACAGTAATAAAGTCGAACAGATTAATTATAAGTGAAGCTGCTGATGTTGTTTGTAGAGATCTCTGCTGCGATTTTGAGAGATTTAATGTTTTAGTTGATTTCATCTAAGGCTTTGTCAAAGTCCAAAATGGACGTCATAAAAGCGTTCATTCTGCACCCTTAGAGGATGTCATTTCTGCGTCTAATTGTCCAAAAAAACATCTAAAAGATGTCATTTGAACACGATTGTTCTGTAGGACACATCACGAGTCCAGCTGTTTCATTTGTTATAAAACATTCTTATTCTAATTAGCTTCATGCATCTGATATTCATTTATCTTCAAATATTTAAAGCATGACATTGTTTTCCAGATGTTGATGTTGTCCTCCCAAACTTTGGTCCATCAGTGTTCTGTGGAGTGGGTCTGACTATTGGACTCTTGAGTGTCGCTATCGAAACTTTCTTTCTTTTTAAAAGAAAAAAGAGCAACTGACAATGGATCAATCGAAGCAAACTTCAGTAATGATCATTAACTGTATTTCAACCTAATATTCCACTAAACTTTCATTCTACAAGTAACAAAGTTAATAATATATTTATAAAAATGTGTACACATAAATCTGGAATAAAACTTCACTATCGTTGTATTGACTCATAATTCAAATTATGTATGCACATAATTATGTATGGCGCAGTAAGTAGTGCTGTCGCCTCACAGCAAGAAGGTCGCTGGTTCGAACCTCGGCTCAGTTGGCGTTTCTGTGTGGAGTTTGCATGTTCTCCCTGCGCTTGCGTGGGTTTCCTCCGGGTGCTCCGATTTCCCCCACAGTCCAAAGACATGCGGTACAGGTGATTTAGGTAGCCTAAATTGTCCGTAGTGTATAATGGGTTGCAGCTTGAAGGGTAAAGGGAAGGGTAGCGTAAGCTGCTGCGTAAAACATATGCTGGAAAAGTTGGCAGTTCATTCCGCTGTGGCGACCCCAGATTAATAAAGGGACTAAGCTGAAAATAAAGGAAAATTAATAAATTGTCAATAGAAAAGATGCATTTGCACAAAAAGTAACTTTTTTAAAACATTGTTTAAAAAGTATTTGATGTTTTTTATTTACTAAAAATAATTTGATGCATTTTGGAATAAGCAAAATGCCTTTAAATAGTTCTTTAAGGAACACATTTTACACTGTTAAGGTACAAAGTGTCTTGTCACTTTAGTGCTACCTTCATGAACCAGATTAGATTTTTTTTGATGAAGGTACAATATTGTATCTGCAGGTTTTAAAAACTAAAGGTTCGTTTTGGTTTCCCATGGTACAAATCATGTCATGAATGCTGCAAACTACAAACCTTCTGTGAGTGTACTGTGAGTGCAAAGCGAGACTGAGTATGAAACTAAAGACCTGACGTCACTTTAAAGGTGTTTCAGGAGTGTTTCATATGGGTTTATTAATCTTTTTTATTTTTTCAATAAATGCAGTCTGTCATAGTTTATTAAAGATACAATCCCCTTGCTGCATGACAGCTGCACCTTCAGCAAACCTCATAATACGTGCAGCACAGTGACTTTCATGAACATTTATGAGTGTCAAAAGTGGTAGATCTGTTCAGTAAAAGATTCGACTGTATGTCACTGCATATTAAACGACCTAAAATAATACAAAATATTATAACTAAAGCAATGTCCACAGTACAGTAAAACTAAATAGTCATATCATTGATGACGTAAGCGTTTTCGGGCTCGAAAGGCAAAAAAATGCAATGTAAGTGCAGGCCAAGGGGGAGAGGGGAGGGGGAACAATCAAGCCTGGGAACAGTTCAAGACAACCGTGCCTAGTGTGAGTACACCTAAAGACTTTGTGCGAAATTGGTAGACGTCTGGTTCTGGGATGTCTTTGATTTTTTTGGTACTACAACTGACTTTGAGACACCTGAAAATTCATTATCTGAGTTTCTTTGTTCAGGACAAAATTGAACTGGTAACAGGTGAACAGCATTCCACACTGTTCCATCGTCCAGAGTAAATGTGCCCTGGACTTGTTGTCCTCTAGTGCAGTGGTTCCAAACCTTTTTTTGACTAATACATCCTTTTTTGTCCCAGAATATATTGTGAGGCCATTTTATTTAATGATAAAATTGCTCATGCAGAAATAATAGCATAATGTTTCCCAGAGATGGGTTGCAGCTGGAAGGGCATTCGCTGTGTAAAACATGTGCTGGATAAGTTGGCGGTTCATTCCACTGTGGCCACCCTGGATTAATAAAGGGACTAAGCCGAAAAGAAAATGAATGAATGATTGGTGTTGTGCAATAAGAGTTATTGCAATTGTAAAAACATTTGCAATTTGATGTCCATCAAAGTAACAGAACCTAGTTTTTAAAGATTCCTAAAACATGAACAAACCTGATAGAAATGTAACAAGTTTTCAATAACGTTTTGGCCTCTTCATTGTTGATCCAATGCTGTTTTACTTTTTCAATAAATATTACCAACCACAAGATGGCAATCTTAACTTTCTGATAAAGCAAGGTCTTTCTTTCTTTCTTTCTTAAACGAGATGGTAGTTAAGCAAGTTGCCTCAAAGTGATAATGTTTTTACAGAAGGGTGTGATTTCATGAAAACTTTATTAGTGAAATATGTTTTATGCAACATTATGGACCTTATTAAAAGGTTCTGCCTGGCAAAATTGCTTATGAAAACAGTGGAATTACTTTACTTTCAGAATTCTAAAAGTATAGAAAGCTTGTTTGTATTTGCAAAAAAAAACTGTTTACTCAGTGCTTCAAGGTAATTGCAAAAGAACCTGTTAAAGTAGGTCTCATTCATACTAAACCAGTATGCATTCATACTAAACCAGTTTTGACAATTCTCAGTGCTCCATGACTAACATAAACAAAACAAATCTGCACCAAGCATTTTGGTTTGTGAAACTTCCTCATACAGAAATCACATGGTTGAGTTGATTACTTCTTTAACGTTATAAACATACCTTTCTTGCAACACCTGTCAAAAAAGTTGGAACAATAAAGCATTTATTACTTTGTAAAGTTGATATTCCTTTTCACAACACTATATACAATAACTTTTGCCTAGTCTATGGTATATGATTTTTTTTCCTATGACTACAGACATGTGTAGGAACCACCAAAATAAATTACACCAAATGTATACCTCTGCATGTGGCTTGGGAAGCTTTTAAATTTGGGTAGGCAAAATCCAGACGGAAATCCCAAAATAGCACTACGGTTTAAGATGGGATTTCTTGCAAGCCATGTACTGTTTCTCTCTTGTCTTGTAGATCCGGTTTTGCATGTTTCTGCTGCAATTTCTTACAGAGTGCTGCTAAAAACTTTCCCCATAGCCTACTGGTTGTAATATGTCATTCCTGAGTCACTATCCAAAACTTGACAAGGTTGGTGTTCAAATTTATCTTAGTAACACACATAGATTAACTACTGCATATATTACAAAAAAAAAAAAAACACACAAAAAAAATATTCATTTAAAATTATTATATTTTTTTTTATTAAAACATTGTAAATAGTTTTTCCTTCACCAGAATTATTATAATAAACATAAAGAACATTGGTTTTACAACAATTAAATAATCATGACATCAAAGCAAATCAGTGCAAAGTTTATAATATTATGTTTATAATGCTTGAATTTGTTAGCTAAAACAGCTGCATCCCATTTCCACCCTTGCTAAATGCATGTTAGGGATCCCTGAACAAAGTCTTTGCTAATTGAGTTTGGGCCTTCTTGGAGGGAGTGTAGTGTATTGTAAAAATGAATTACCGCACAGTTATTATTTATATAGTACTCAGCAATGAGGTGTTTCTTTGCCATTTTCTGTCAGGCAAGATATCCACTCAAAGTTGTAGCATCACAAAACTGCTTCTGTAAAATCAAAAAAAGAGAATGATTTTACGTCCATACGCCATGTAAAATTTCAGATTACATGTAAAAAAATTACAATATTACAATATATTAATTTTTAGAAGATTACAGCATACTGATGTGGTTACACACCTATGACTTTATGTCTTCTGAAACACACACACACACACACACATCTTCAGAACACAAATAAAAATTTGTGAGCTTTATTGGAGTAGTGCAAACTGCGTAGCTGTCCTGACTTATTTTGATGGTGGTGACCCCTGATAAATAAGGGACTTAGCCGAAGGAAAATAAATGAATGAATGTTTCCACATGTCAAACATGCCTAGTATGGTTTGAGTTTATGTTTAACATGTAAGACAAGTGTGGCGCTAATTAACGAGAGGCGGCACCAATAAATGTACACACACCATATTAACCAAGCAACACAAATGTTTATTTCTAGTACACACAGCCAATATCAATTATCACAATAATGATCAATAATCATGACTAATAATTAGGACATCATTATTAAAAATGCAACAAAAATGCATAAAAGGCTTATAACTTCAAATAAAGACAATAAATAATGATTCAATTAATGACAGAAAATAAATAAGTAATAAAACCCCAAGCAACGTGATATAATTATATACAATCTCAGAGAAGCCATCATTTTCCTATTCAAAGACTGGGGACTTCTTTGCAGTCACATTGGAAAAGTAACGAGTGTTTGAGCTTCCAATGTTTTTGCAAGAAACTCTACAACTATATAGTCAAAATTTGGGTGTTGGCCGTAGATCAGTCTGTAGAGCCTTTTCACAAGACTGTTATGACATGTCTAACGGTCATAAGCATCTTAAATCCTTGAAAGTTTTTAATATTCTTTTATTCATTTTCTTTTCGGCTTAGTCCTATTATTAATCTGGGGTCGCTACATCAGAACGAACCGCCAACTTATCTAGCATATGTTTTAGGCAGCGGATGCCCCCCAGCTGTAACCCATTACAGGGAAACATCCATACTCATTCACACACTACAGACAATTTAGCTTACCCAAATCACCTACAGCGCATGTCTTTGGACTGTGGGGAAACGTTGAATACAGGAGAACATGCAAACTCCACACAGAAATGCCAACTGACCCAGCTAGGGCTCGAACCAGTGATGTTCTTGCTGTGAGGCGATTGTGCTTCCCCCTGCGCCACCATGCTGCCCTTTTTAATATTTTTATTCTTTATTTATTTTTAAACCTATGACCATTTCTGTGTATTTATGTATGTCATCTTTACATCAAATTACAAAAAAAACTAATTACCGCTTATGCAAGGTGTTTCTGATGCAGCGTCGATGGGGCAGGATAAGAAATGTGTCATTGTTCGTCTCAATTTTTTCTCCTTTTCCCAGGTTCTTGATAACACCATTGTGGAGTTTTTCTTTTATTATTTCAGGAAATAGGATTGTAAAAAAAATATTTGTTGTACTCTCCAATTCACTCTAAGTTTACCCAACTATGACAACTTCTGCTATAAAAATTTTTTTTTGAAAAAGGTCCATTAGGTAGGAGGGTTTGGTTTGGTTTGGTTTTGTTATAAATTATTAAAAAGGGGGGGACAAAACTGTCTCTGATTTTCCATAAAAAAACAAGAATCACATGATTTTCACTGACCAGAAAGGAAAACTCTGAAATCAGTGACACATTTGGGAAATATACAGTTGAAGTCAGAATTATTAAATCCCCTGAATTATTCGCCCCCATTAATTTTTCCCCGATTTCTGTTTTACTGAGAGCAGATTTTTTTCAACGCATTTCTGAACATAATAGTTTTAATAACTCATCTCTAATAACTGACTTAAATTATCCTTGCCATGATGACAGCAAATAATATTTGACTAGATATTTTTCAAGACACTTCTATACAGCTTAAAGTGACATTTAAAGGCTTAACTGGGTTAATTGGGTTCACTAGGCAGGTTAGGGTAATTAGGCAAGTTATTGTATAACGATGGTTTGTTCTATAGACTATTGAAAAAAAGATATCTTAAAGGAGCTAATAATATTGACCTCAAAATGTTTTTTTTTTTTTAAATTAAAACTGCTTTTATTCTAGCCGAAATAAAGCAAATAAGACTTTCTCCAGAAGAAAACAAAATATTATCAGACATACTGTAAAAATGTCCTTGCTCTGTTCGACATCATTTGGAAAATATTCAAAAAAAGAAAAAAAATTATTAAAAAGGGGGGCTAATAATTCTGACTTCAATACTCAGAAGCTCGACTAAGTGTGTCACATATACAGAGCACTCACTGCATTGCACAGAGGTCTTGTTTTGTGGACACCCCAACCCCCATAAGCTGACAATGAAGAGAAGAATCTGTAAAGTTATTTTTGTTTTATTTTTACACAATGATATTCTCTGATGACACATGATCAGCATTATGACACATGATTTGTTTGATGATGTTTTTACTTACTTTCTGGACTGGCTAGAGAAGGAATTCATCTAAAATCTCCTAATCTGTGTTTGGCAGATTAATGACACCTTCATAAAGTTTTTGAATATTCATTTTGGAATATAAACTACCCATTTAAATACCTGAAAATATTTTTAAAATATTTTTAAATTTACATAGTTTAAATAAACTGAAAATATACACATTCAACTCCTAATTTAAAGTATTTACAGTTTTTATGAATACTCTGCATTTTAATACAAGAAGCAATTAAAAAGAAAATAAATATGTTTGTCAAAAAATAGCAGTTTCATACTTTATTTCTTTAATGAGGTAAAAAAAAAAAAAAAAAAGTTAAATTAATTGAAACTAACCTGCAGTTTTCTTGTAGTAAATAAAACATAAAGCTGGGATGATGATTCCCAGAACTACACCAGATGCCCCAATGGCGATTTTATTCCTCTCAGACGCAGGACGAGATGAATCTGTAGGATACAATAGTACGTCAAATTGTCCCACAAACAATTCTAATATGACAGTAAGCAATTTCCGCTTACCCCACTCTGTAATGATGGGTTTATTAAAGCTGGCATGTTCAATCCCACATGAGATCCTTTCTCCAGATTTTGGGCTGTACTCCAGCTCAGAGTGAATCTGGTAATACCAGTCTCCATCAGCCATCTCCATAGTTGATGTCACATCAGAGGTTATCACTTCACCATTTCTCAGCCAGTACACTCTGATGTGTGGAGGATAAAATTCATACGCGCTGCACATCAAAACTGCAGGATGTCTTCCACCAGCTGGCTTCACTAAAGTGAGCTTAACCTTTGGTTTCACTAAATCAACAAGCAATTGCTGCTTTTACAAATGAGAAAATTGTGGCTTTTAACAAATGAAATGGCAGCATTATGATATGTACTCATATACGTATAGATTATATTCTTACAAATGTTATGTACGTAGGTCATTAAGTGTTGCAATGGATAATTTCTGATTATTGGGTTTAATAACATTAGCAACAACATGGCTGTTGCGGTATTTTTCTTCCCAAACATTATTTAAAATGTGACAGTTTTAAGGAGAAACTATCACGTTTGTGTTGAAGAATTTAGAAAGAAAAATAGTTTTTTAGTTTATTTTGATATATCTATTCAAGTAGGGAACAAAAGTGGTTTACCTAGGTAGAGTTTACTTCTGCTTTTCAAATGTGAATTGAGAAATTGCCATTGTTTATTCATTGATCTCTTTTCAGATTCAATTCAGGGATATTTTGCATGTTGAAAATCTTTTGGAATCATGTTTTACATATACATTTAAAGTCAGTATTATTAGCCCCCCTGAATTATTAGCCCCTGTATTCATTTTTCCCCAATTTCTGTTTAACAGAGAGAATATTTTTTTCAACATATTTCTAAGCATAATAGTTTTAACAATTCATTTCTAATAAATGATTTTTATTTATTTATCTTGCAGTGGTGACAGTACATAATATTTTACTAAATATTTTTCAAGACATTTCTATATAGCTTAAAGTAAAATTTAAAGGCTTAATTAGGTTAATTAGGCTAACTAGGCAGGTTAAGGTATTTAGGCAAGTTATTGTATGAGATGGTTTGTTCTGTAGATTATCGAGAAAAAAAAGTTAGCTTAAAGGGGCTAAGAATTTTGACCCTAAAATGTTTTTTTTTTTTTTTTTTAAATAAAGTCTGCTTTTATTCCAGCAGATATACAACAAATAAAACTTTCTCCAGAAGAAAAAATATTATCAGGCATACTGTGAAATTTCCTTGCTCTGTTAAACATCATTTGGGAAATATTTAAATAAGAATTAAAATTCAGGGGGGCTAATAATTCAACTCTACATCATATCATGTAATGTATATGAACACAAACCAGTTTGTTGCTTATGCTCCAGTAAAAAAAAAAAAAGCAGCAAATAAAAGATGAGAGCTTTGGGTTACATACCTGCTTTATTGCGAATAAATTTGTCATGGTTGAAAGCATTATTTTTGCAGAATTTGTTCACCGCAGCTTTTCTTTTAAGCAGTAAATTGGTGTCATTGTTCCTAAATTCTGCATTTCTAATGCCGTACTCACTAAACCCCACATACTTTCCAATATTACTATTAAACTGTGTAAATAGATATTTATTGAAATAAATGCTCTCAATAAACACCATGTCACTAAGATTTTTAGAGCTGGAGATGCATTGTATCCAAGTGTATCTGTAATATACATTAGCTGAAAAAAAAAGTAGAGACAGAACAATCACACATTTGGTTAAATAACACAAAACAAGAACTTCACTTCAGTACATCTCTGTAACGCCGGGGAGTAACACCACAACAGATGGTAGGATCCAATATGCAGGTTTATTCACAGTCAGGCAAGCAGTGGTCAATACGGGAGCAAACAGGTATGTGAGGACAATCCAGAATCGTAGTCAGTTAAACAATCAAGAGGTCGAAAGGCAGGCGGCAGACAAGGATAACTAAATAAACAAGGCTAGGTTCAAAACAGGAAAACAAGACAAGGAAAACGCGTTGTAATGCTACTATACAGTGAACAAGACTCGGCAAACTGAAGGGGTGAATGTGTGGCTTAAATAGTGTGTGTTAATCAGTCTCTGAAAGTCCTCAGGTGTGCAAATGTAATCAAGCTAGATGAGTGAGCATGGGTGTCAGGGAGAAGTGCATGTATGAAAATGTAGTCCAGGAAAGGTGTAGTTCTAAGTGTGTGTGTTTACCAGCGACATCTGGTGGTTGTTCGCTGGTGAACATGACAATCTCATTGAACTCACCTGTTTCAGCTCCAATTAATACAGACAACGTCAATATGAGATGACCATAGAAAAGCCTAAGCAGTGACATTTTCACTCGCTCTGAATACCTGCTGAATCTTGCCCAAAAATCTTGTTGTTAAGCTGGTTGGTCTAAGGTGAAAACCAAAAGTTAAATTATAACGTGTTGCTAGGCAGTTTTATTTTAAAACATCTCCCATCTGTCAGCAAAGTGAACAGAGTGCACCCCCTAAAGGTGGAATTATACCCATGGCCATAACTTGGGATTTAGAGAGGTGTGTAGTGGAGTGTTATAACTTCTATGCATTGATACTGTGCGTATGAACATAATGATTGTGGTTAGAATGTGATCAGAATCATTGAACACTTGAAATCACAGCCTGATCACATTCAAAAACAAAATACGAAAAACCTCTTAAAAAATCCAAACCTGTGAGATTGTCATTATCAAACCGGTGAATTTAAAAAGTGAAATCAAACAATTTAACAGGGCTCTGTGTTGTCAAGTTCATTGTGCATTACCAATAACAACCAGCAGCAGACCCGCAAACCCACACATGTTTTTGGTACATACAATTCCGACCACATGGTCCAGCCCTCAAAGTAAGAGGGACTTCCACTGCTGTGGTGTAAGCGGTGAATGGTTCAGTCCAGGTTTTCCCCCACACAGTTTTGTGTAATGGTACGGTCCTGGTATGTGTGTAGTTGAAGATGTAGACTTGGCTGGTATGTGTACAAGTGCGGGAGGGAATAAAAGTTGTTCTATCTGTTGCTATCAGTGCGTGTCTTAATAGAGACAAAAAGGAAAAGCCACAACATGGTGTCAGAGTTGGAGCAACCCGCTTCTTAATGTTGCGCTCGCAGTGACGTCAGATCACAGCGCGGTGAGCTTAAAAAAAATAAAATAAAAATAGCCTGACAGCGAGGGCCACAACGAGCTAGCAAGCTAACGCTATCGACAACATGGAGACGCTTCATCCACCTCCGCCGTTATCCATGACGGGGAATTTGGCTGAAAATTGGCGTAAGTGGGAGCAAAGATTTAATCTGTATCTCACTGCCTCAGCATTAGTGGATAAATCGGAGTCAAGACAGATTGCTGTGCTGCTGCATTGCATAGGAGAAGAGGCGCAAGACATATACAACTCATTTGCGATTCAATACGAGGATCCACAAGATAAAAAATTGACAGAGGTCCTCGCGGCATTTAGACAATATTGTGCCCCACGAAAAAATACTGTCTTTGAGCGGCATCAATTCTGGGCCCACACATTTGCTGAGCAAACAGGCATAGACAAATTTGTCACAGAGTTAAAAAATAAAGCCCGCACGTGTGAATTTGGCGATACTGAAGATCTCATGATACGAGACAAAGTAGTATTCAGCACAACTGACTCTGGGCTTCGTGAACGACTGTTGTCCATACCTGATTTGACGCTTGTGAAAGCTATTGATATATGCAGAGCTAAAGAAGTCACAAAAGCACAGGTCACAGCGATGGCAGCATCATCATCAGAAACACAATTTGTGCATGCCATAAAAAAAGCACAGCAGCCCGCACACAGATCAACAAAACTCACAATGCACAACTCTCTAAACTACTCTCAAAATGGAAAGGAGCTAATAGCAACAGATGTGGCAAATGTGATCGTGTTCACCCTCCAAGACAGTGCCCAGCCTTTAATGAAACATGTAAAAAGTGTGGCAAAAAGAATCATTTGCTATGGTGTGCAAATCAAAAGTCAAAACAGACTTGCTTAACCAGCCAGAAATAGACACTTTGTTTATTGGTACAGTAGCCCAGTCAAACTGTGACGAAACCGGCTGGCATGCTAATTTGCATTTGGCGGGCACAATAATCAACTTCAAATTGGACACGGGGGCAGAAGCAAATGTCATTCCAAAGAAAATCATTGACCGGCTTCAGATGCCTGTAAACATTCAAAAGACAAAAACGGTGCTTGTATCATATGGAGGCACTCGTATCAAACCAGAAGGTGTTGTCAAATTACATGTACAGAACAGAAACAAAACAGCCAACATGATACTCTTTGTGACCTCAGCATCAGACACTGCCCTGCTGGGCAGGCAAGCATGCATGCAGTTAGATCTCATAAGAAGAGTAGAGACAATCACAACCAAACCACCCACCACAAAAACTGAGCTCCTAACCCGATATGCTTCAGTGTTTGAAGGATTAGGCCAATTTCCAGGATTACATCACATTTATACTGACCCTAACATACCACCAGTAATACATGGTTGCAGGAAAATTCCATTTGCAGTACATGATTGACTCCAAGTGACATTGGAAGAACTTGAAAAAAAAGGTGTGATAAGCAAAGTCACTAAGCCTACTGCATGGGTGAGCAGTTTATGCATCACAGAAAAGAAAAACGGCACGCTGAGAGTCTGCTTAGACCCTAGAGATTTAAACCGGGCCATACTTCGTCAGCATTACTGCATACCTACATTGGAAGACATAAGGACTCAGCTTGCCGGAAAAACTCTGTTCACCATACTGGACGAGAAGGATGGCTATTGGCAGATCAAACTAGATGAGGAGTCAGCAGACCTGTGCACATTTAACACACCATGGGGCAGGTATCGCTTTCATCGGATGCCATTTGGGATAAAATCAGCAAGTGAAGTCTTTCAACGCCTGAATTCAGAAAGTTTTGGGGACATTGAAGGTGTTTTCATGGTGGCTGATGACATGATCATAGCCACATCCACCAAAGCAGAGCATGATGTTGTTCTAGATAAGGTTCTGAGCAGAGCAGAGAGTCTCAATATAAAATTCAACAAAGACAAGCTGCAAAACATGGTCAATGAGGTGACTTACCTAGGCCATGTCATTACATCAAATGGAGTGAAACCTGATGAGTCAAAGGTGGCAGCCATAGTTCAGTTTCCCACTCCGACTGACAGAAAGGCCATGGCTCGATTTGCCCACGAATGGGGTTTTAACATCACACATTCCAGCCCAAACTACCCTCAATCCAATGGGATGGCTGAGCGAGCCATAAAGACTGTCAAAACTATGCTGAAAGCTGCTGCAGAGTCTGGCACTGACCCTCATTTAGCCCTTTTAACCCTTCGCAACACTCCAGTTACTGGTCTCAAGTACTCTCCAGCCCAGATTCTGATGGGCAGAGCTTTCCGTTGCAGATTACCCATGAGCAAAGCTGTCCTCCAGCCGGCTACACCAACCCATATTCAGGCAGATCTGCAGCGTTGTCAGTTGCGACAGAAAAGATGGTATGACAGGAGAGCAACTCAGCTTCCAACACTCAGGAGGGGACAGAGAGTATATATGAGAATCAAAAACACATGGAAACCAGCTACAGTTGTCAGCGTCAGAGATGAGCCTCGTTCATATGATGTAATCACATCAGAGGGCACTACTTACCGTAGAAACAGACGCCACCTCAGACCGGACAGGTCACCTGCGCATGATACACAATTGGATTGTCACATGGATGCTAATGAAGACCAACGAATGTGACTCCTGAGCCTACTCAGTCTGATCCATCACACAATGTGGAAATAAAAACTGTCCCACTTGCTATATGCACAAGAGCTGGACGTGTTATCAGGCCACCTGGATGGCTGAAAGACTATCTGTCTTCTTAAGTTTTTGTGACTAGTGCTCACAGTATCTGCAAATGTTTGTTATTGTTATGACCACTGTTCTTGTTCAAATTTGATTACCATATTGCTTAAACCTAAGAAGGGGGATGTGGTGTAAGCGGTGAATGGTTCAGTCCAGGTTTACCCCCACACAGTTTTGTGTAATGGTACGGTCCTAGTATGTGTGTAGTTGAAGATGTAGACTTGGCTGGTATGTGTACAAGTGCGGGAGAGAATAAAAGTTGTTCTATCTGTTGCTATCAGTGCGTGTCTTAATAGAGACAAAAGGGAAAAGCCACAACAACTGCCAAAAGATTATTTATGACATGTCGTGTATAAGCTGTTTCTATTTAAACATGTTTCCATTTTTGTTTCTTATTCTGCATTTAGTTTTTGCTTTTGCCAGCAAAAGCAGCTATATCCCGAGAATTAGTCAGAAGGCGTGAATTGAATCCTATGTTTTTAATGTATCGGAGCGATGTTACTCTGGCTTTAATGAGGAGATTCCACTTGCGATTTTAAAAGATGGAGTTTGATGAACTGCATGAGCTTGTCCAACTGTCACTGAATGGCAAATGAAACGTCTCTTACCTTAAAAATCGGAGGTGTAGCATGAAATCATAATGTTTTTTTGCACACTACTTTGAATGAGTCCGATTCACTATACATCAAACGGCTACAGCATTTTATTATTGTCCAAGAGGCTTCCCCTTTTTGCCCAGTAGGCCTACTTTGTGTTTTATTTGCTAATTTAAGCTATTTTTAAAAGATAAATATATTTAAATTACTTCATAATGACTATACATATAAGCTTTTTTACATTAATGGACAATGCACAGATATCGATGTTTCACAATGTTTTTTCACTCGATTATTTAAATCTACCAAGCTTAGTTTACAATGGTTGCAATGTTTACATTGCTCTACTTACATTAAATCTAAATCCCAAATATCAAAAATGCCAACAGATTGTTAAAATGACATGAAACTCCATTGTTTCAGCAGGGTGTTTTCACACCTCTACTTTCGAAAAAGTCAGGAAAGTGGGCGTATCCAACTCTGTTTAGGTGAGAGTGTCGATTTGGGTAGGTGCTGATATTCAGAGTCAAAACACACACACACACACAGCAGGTAGTATCAGAAAACCGTGTGTGTTATTCCGGTCACAAAATGCGGTGAAAATCCTACATGACGGTAATAGTTTGGTTGTGGTGCTAACATGTTTACACTTTGTGTAATAGTTAGTTCAACGCAAACTAACTTGCCATTTGAATAAACGAAGACCTCTGGTTGCTCACTTACCGCATCTTTATTAAGAGGAGACGAGCAGCAAATCCAGATCTCACAATTTGCAAAAGCTCTCGGGTAAACAATGTTCCTTAGACACGTATTTCTGTCGCACGTCGCGTGCACTGTAATCCACACGTGAGTCCAGCTGCGCTCTCATAGAGAGAAAATGAAAACAAACCTTCACTGCAGCAAATTATAGAGGATTATATTCAAAATTAGATTTAGAGAAACCCAGATAACTCACCAGCAACTTACAACTATAAAGGAAATAACACCCCCCCCCCCTTACCACTTTTTTAAAAAGAAAATAAATGCATGGTTTTTTAAAGAGCCCATATTATACATGAAATAGGGTCATATCTTGGTTGTAAGGGTCTCCAACAACAGTCTAATATGCATGCAAGGTCAAAAAACACTTTCATGGTTTTATAATCTGCATTTACTTTTACCTAATTATCCCAGCGACTCCCGTATGAATCCTCCAGTGATTCATTTGTTCCCAAACCCCTCCTTAGCGCGAAGCTAATCTGCGCTGATTGGACCGATGACAGTCTGCTGCGATTGGTCGACTGCCTTCAGTCAGAGAGTGAAATGCCCAACAGCTAATCAGCAATATAAAAGTAATCACAGTTCATACACGCTCGATAGTGTAGGCATGGATTTTAGCTGCCAGTGGATCAATGTAAATACAGTCGATGGACTTGAAAATTCAGACGATTAACTATTTTATTGAGCAAAAACTCCAAAAACTGTCTAGGAGATATCCAAGCTTGTCTCACTCTGCTCTTTTCACAGACACAAACACACACACACACATTGCCATCGTCCGCGCACACAAACACAAAAACACACACAGACCTCCGGGCGACAACGCGCGCACACACACACACACACACACACACACACACACACACACACACACACACACAAATACCTCCGGACGACAGCACACGCACACACACACTACCCTCGTCCACAGAGCTCCGTAAACAAAGCAGCACGCGATAAGAGAATATAGCCAGTTAACCTGATACAGTACACGCGGTTACAAGTAATAAATCACAACTAAATACATTTGTAAGCTAGAGTCAACGAGGCAACAACTTTAATCGCACGTACTTACAGTTGAGAAATGGAGGAAGAAACCCATCCTGACGTCCATCAGTAAGTTACTCTTTACTGATCCTTCCTTTAACAAACGCCGATGATGTATTCTTTGTAGCATGTAGTTTCCAGAAGTTTCCAGTAGTTTCCAACTGCTTGGTTATAATGCTGAGGTTTCATCTTTGGGTAGAGGCTCGATAATATCCATCTGCAGTGTGACTTCAATCGACCGGCATGTTTGTGTGCGTGTGTTTGTGGGTGTGTGTGTGTGTGTGTGTGTCTGCGTTACTGCATCAAAGGGCGGGGCCTCAGGTTTGAAATCTCCCGGGTTTGCGCGTGCACGTGAATAACTGGGTTTCATTAGTACGTCGCGGCGAAACACCTAATGACTCGTTATCAAGGCGACTCGTTTGAAGCACTATGAGTCGACTCTTTTATAGATGAATCAACCATTTTGAACACTGTACTCTTACAGATTTAAGCCTTAGCTGGATACTTCACTTCACTTAGAGCTGTGTTACACACTACATGGAGGGGAATTTTCAATAACCCATAATATGGGCTCATTAAATTCACTTCCACACAAGGTTCTGTTTCATTTAAAGTTTATATTTGTTCACCAAAATAAAAATAAGATAGTATCAGAAAACATATTCACAAGCCCTTATCTCACAGCAATATAAACACAAGACAAACAAGCATTAATTATTTGAAGATTCAAGTTTGCACTTTTACAGCAGTTCAATTTTCAAACTAAAGCGAAAAAAGAACAAACAAAACCCAACAAACAAAACATGAATAAGGAAAATAAATGTGTGTGCACTGAAGCTCAATGTATGTGTGTTGGGGAAAAATCAGCCACATGAAGCATGCAGCGTTTGGGCAGCCACACAGTTAACAAGCCCATGGAAGCAACGTGACACTTTAATCAGGCTTTAAGTAGGTGAAAATTAAAAAGGTCCTGCATCCATTGAACTAGTGGGGAATAACTTTGCAGCTGGCAACCATGCAGACTGAACCAATCTGCTCTGTTGTTTTGGCAGCCGCATTCACTCTTGGCCAAACTTTCCTTCAAGAATTTTACAACGGTAGACAAACTACTCAGGAATCACGTTACAACCTGTAACACTGCACAGCGACTCTTTTTGTGTTCACACAAGGTCTGTGTAAGCTCATAGCCTCAACACACTGGGCCAAACTTGCCTTTAAAAACTTGTCTTTAACACTGGAACTACCAGAATTATAAAACTACTAGAAATGCCATAGTGGTCATTCTGACTGTTCTCATATAAGATGCCAAATTGTCACATTATATTTACATTCAAAACTTTTATTGAGATTTTAAAATAAGCTTTGAATGTCTGTTATCATATTTAATGAAGTCATTACCCCCAAATATGATATTTTTGGTAAAACAGCCTATATACTTGCAGTTACTTTACGGGACTGTAACAGACACTGATATGCATGCAGTCACTTTGACCACTGGTAGAACTTCAGATACAGTATGTGTGTATTTGTACTTTATGTGTGTATACCTTATATTACCTCATTAATTCCAACATAGTTTCTGTTTTATTTGACATGCTTTTGTGCACACTACTCTTTTTCATTTCTTGGCATTTCATAGGACCTACGAGGAAACTGTGAACAAAACTGACTAATCCCTAGTTAGAATGCCATTTAGGAACACAGAATGCTTTTACAGATCTTATATTGTAAATTAATTTTAAATGATTGCAGTTAAAATTCAACTGCAGTTCAACACAATTTTCCAGGTTCATTAGTGAAGTCAATATAACAAAATAAATAAAATACAAACAAATAAGTAGCCATACTTGTATGTATTTATTTATTTTTTTTTAAATATTGATGCTTGACAATTTAAATCCACTCAGAAACCAACAAAAAAGAGATTTATTTAGACTTCCAATGTAGATATTTGATAAT
Organism: Danio rerio; assembly: GCF_052040795.2. Taxonomy (NCBI): domain Eukaryota; kingdom Metazoa; phylum Chordata; class Actinopteri; order Cypriniformes; family Danionidae; genus Danio; species Danio rerio. Next base: position 40,669,361 of record NC_141028.1, read on the forward strand.
AAATAGTAAAGTTAATCGCACTTCGTTTTTGAAGGCACAGTAAAATTGTTGTTGAAATTTAACCAAAATGCATGCATTCAATTACCATCAATGTTACTTTCAATATTACAATGCATTTGAAGTTCTCTGTTGAGTTTCTTCAAGTTAGCTCTCTTCAGTTGCAGTTTCCTTTAACAAGCATGAAAGTTCCGGCAGCAATTCCCAGCAGTCCAAAAACCACACCCACTCCACAGACAACTGCTGGAAAAGCACTTGGGAGGGCAACGTCAACATCTGAAAAATATGAGTAAACAAAACAAAATTACCATTTTATATTAAAATTCCATCGAAAAAAAAAAAACAGCAACATCAACTTCACTTTCTTTATAATTGTTTGACGTTGTTTCCATCAAATGACTACAAAAGTTATTACTGGGACTGTCTGAGGCATAAACCCTGTTAAGAGTCTTATATTTTTCATTATATAATATTTTATGTCTTTCAGAAGGGACGTGGGTATCACTAAAAAAATGAACAAAACACAAACGATATCCAGGTTACAATTTGGGACACTGAACAACATTGAATTAACCAGTCTTTGAAAACTATCAGATAAAAAAAGTCATAATTGAATGTTGAATAAAATGATCTGTTGCTAGTCAGAAATATCAGAGCCTATGGCAATTAATAGTATTTGCCTCAACCTTTAAAATGTTCACTTTCAGATCATTAAGTGGACCTGGTACAGTGTGTGCAAAAATATGCTCAGTGGGACTGAACTCAAGAGACTTCTGGACTGTTTATCGCAATATAAATAGCACCAATGGGATGCCTTTATTCCAGTCTCTACAGGTATCTACGCAATATTTCTTCAACATAAACTTAAGCATCTGCTGGAAACATTTGCAAACACCCTAACTTTGTGGGAGAAATAAACTTGAGACTTAATGTGTTGGTGACTGGAAGTGAAGTTAGAACCAGAAAAAAAATATTTTGTACATAAAGTTTGACCTTTGGTAAATCAAACGTGGAGAAAATTTTGATTAATAATTTCATAATGACTAGGGATGAATCTATACCACTTTTTTACAAACTGATACAAGTAGGAGTAGTTTTACAGAGAACAGATTCTGATACTACCTTGATTTTGCTCACAATTTTTTTGCCTGAAAAATATACACACATTGTTGATAACCCTGTAAATCGCTAGACCTGAGCAGAACATTTTTGCCAGTGTTCAATTATCTATTACCTCTCATTTACAGTACATCTACACTGGAATTGTGTGCACCACATTATGGCTTCAAAAAGGTTGTGTCCTGTCCTGCACATACTGCCAAACTACAGAAGCGAAGCAAAGTGACATGACATTACTAAACTGGATTTCACATTTTCCTGATTTTTGAGTACCATTTTGTACCATAGTGAAGTGTGTTAAATATTTACTAACTCGTCCAAACGAATTGTCTTTCATGTTGTGTGTATTGTCATTTTCTCAACTAACTTGAAATCTATCTTAATTTGGACTTGATTTTGTATATAAAAAATAGACAAGATGCCTATGTTGCCATAGATGTCACAATGTCACTCTCCATTAAAAGATCAATCAGAGACTTATTAGCTCATATCAATGAATCCAATCTTAGGATTTCAATCACTTGATTCAAATCTATTGAGTCCGACTGAATCAGATTAACAGCAATAGAAGACATTGTATTTTACTAATCTTGTTTATATTAATTTCATAGCCAACAATAATAATATAACACAGTATTGGGTTAAATTTGAGCAACGTAACAAAATATACAGCTCGAAGCAATGACTTAGAAGCACATAAACACCAACACAGTTCGTACAAAATGAAACTAGCTATGTAATAAGCAAACAACAAACAAACACACACACACACACACACACACACACACACACACACACACATTTACACATATACAGAGGCAGTTCAGTGGATGCAAAATGAGTTGACAACCGTCCCAAATTAGAATCACATCTGAGAATCCACAAAAGCAGAGACTTGGCTTATCTTTAACTGCTTAAGATCAATCTGCACCAGATCAGCAAGAGGCAACGTTTGTTCGTGGTAAAACTCAAGTTTTGAAATGCAGCACTGCTGATTGGTGACTCAGCTCCAGTGACATCCTTGGGATTTACTCGCTTGTGAGTGGAGGTTGTCCTGGGTTATCAGGAAGACATACTCTGCTGAGAGGCTGTTTGTAGAAGATGTTCTTGCAATTTTGACTGTCCCAAAATTTTAATAGGTTGAATGGAACGTTTGTGGTGATCTAATCTTGTGGCACATTGATTAACTTGGTTGGTTACAATGAGTTATTTTTAACCCTCATAGCAGATGAAACCCTCTGTATGTGTCTATTTCATTCATATGCATCATTGAGGATGTCCCACATGACAAGAACATGACACAGGAGTCATGTTAGAGTCTTGTGAGGCAATTAGTTTAGTTTCCGGTTGAAAGCCTTGTAAAGCACCATTGTTAGGTGATTAAATCCTTTACCAAATTTAGTAAAGGCTCCCCAGAACATCTGTGGACAAAGTATTGGTCAAAATAGTCAAATCAATTGGCTCTCTGTTATCTGTGATGAAGCCCTCGAGCCAGTTCTAAATGAATGAGACCAAACAATGTGGCGCTTGACCGAAATTCAGATTTAGACTGATTTTGATCCTGCAATATGCCAATGAGTTCCTTCAATGTAGAAAGTGTCATGGCTGGTGTAAACAGAGAGGCTTTGATCAGCTCTGCTGAACTTCAAAATGAAGTTTGATTGCAGCTTTAGAGGGCTCTAAAATATCTCAGGTGTGGAAGAAAAGTCTTTTTTTGTCTGTATCTTCAGAGGTATCATACACTTCTCCCATTTTTGGACAGATATGTGTCACTTTGCTTACAGATGATCGGTTGATTCTCAGTGTGCAATCTCTTATGCAGAACATAATCTGCCCCAGATCAGGTTAGTTGTGTAGCATTATTAAAGCTGAGCTGTAGCTTAGAATAAAGTTAAGTTACCTTCTTGGCACCTAAAACTCATTGATGCAAGCTAACTTGAAAAATGAAAGAGACCCCAGGTATGTTGAGGATGTCTAAAATTAAAAAGTGTACATCCAAAACCCAGTTAACGTAGCTAAGAGAATTATTTTTACTCTACATTATCAATTTTATTTGAAAAATCACACTCACCCCATGTTTTGGTCTGAGCTTGACCCTGAAGTGCTTCATGATTCACTGTGCAGCTGTAGATGTCTCCTTCAGCTGGTGTGAACTTAAGAGTGGAGAAGATGTTGAAGCTGCCATCTGCCCTTGGACGGTACTGGCTTAAATTAATACTCTCTGTCACGTTATTATTATTCTTTTTCCATGAGATTGTAATAGATGGAGGATAGAAGCCAGTCGCATGACAGATAAGGGAGTTCTGAACACCCAGCTCTACATCATCCTTTGGATAAACAGATGAATGTGGGGCATCTAGAGGAAAAAAAAAACAGATAACAGTCTGTATTTATTATCTTCAATTAAAATTAAATTCTTACCAATTAACTTAAACAAATAATTTATTTTTGAGGCAAAATTCTGGTTGTCTTTACACTGGTGTGTATTTTTTTAACACAGAATTTAAAAATAGAAAAGATCCTCATCTATACTGGCATTTCTTACTTTATAAATTGTCATGAAAAAATAAATGTGTTATTGCTACTTTAGTGTACCCTGAACACAACAACGATGGGGGCTGAGTAAAGAACCGTTTTATGAACATCTGTAAGCGTTGTTTTCTAATTGCTGCAGACAGACACCTCTTCTTGTATAGTGCTAGTTTCTAAAATGTTGGATGTTTCCTGTCTCACCTCCATAGACATAAGATACGAAAAAATTTCATGTCAAAGAAGGCAGAGTTTTAGAACACACCCACGGATAGTGCAATGGTTATGGACCAATAGTAGCTCAGAGGTGTTTTGGAGCCAAAATGAACTCCCCCAAAAGTTTGCTATGGTTAGCTGTTTCAAACGGTCAAAATAATCTCCGGATTTTAATCCATTCTTCAATTTGGTTTGAAGTACAGTACACCGGGGCATCAAACTAGTACAGACTGTACAATATAATATTTAAACAGAAGTGTAATTTATAATTGTTTGCTTGATTGCAAGCTATGTTGTTAAGTTAGTGATGGTATGATATTTAGCCTATATTTTGACTTTATAGAAAAGAATGCAGGTTATATAACCTGTTTAAATTATTTTGGTTTGCATATTTCACAGAGTAATTTTCAGCTCATGGTCTGCTAACAAGCAACATAACAGAGAGATGTCATATCCACAGGTACACAGGTATTTTTATAAATGGTCTTTTCCCCACTTCTTTTTTTTATTTGCTTCAAATGTGTGGAACTTTGCTTAATTTGCATCTCCCACATTTGGCGTGAACCCAGTTGTGTTGGGCAAACAGAAAGGAGAAAACAGCACGCACAATGTCATGAGGTGAAAACTTCGGTTATGATGTCATCATGGCCACTATGTATTTTGGAAAATCATCACCCTGGCTGGAGTTTTCAGAAAGTTTTGGTTTCAGTCACTTGACACTGCATTTTCATGTGGACAAACAGCAAAACCACGTAAAAAAAAAAGTGCTGTTTTGAAAATACCCATGTTTTTGTGGACAGGGCCAGAGGCTATTATAACCCTGAGTCTTCCACTTATTTTCTGGAATTTTTTGTGAGGATTCCTAAATGACTTCTCATCATGTTAATCTGATGATGAGTTAGCGTTATTATATAAGTGCTACTGTTTCGGTTGGGTAGTGAGACACCTTTTGTGGATTTATCCCTGGTTGCTGTGCCTCCTAATCAGTATTTACAAACCTTATTCGTTTCCTATTTGTATCTTCTTCTTTAATCTTGAAGAAAATTAGGTTTATTTTGACCAATTAATTAATTATTAGTTAGGTCGTTTTGTCTACACAGAAATGCTCTAAAATGTTCATTTTAACATCTCACTGGGCCGTAAATTTTAAGTGCTTTTACCTAAAAAAGTTAATGTTAGTATAAGATTCAATCATGCATTATTGTTGTTGTTAAGTAAAACATGATTCCTGGTAGCTCTAGTCAGTTTGTGGATACTACAAATTCTACTACTTCTACTGCTTCTTTATGGTGACAGGTTGTACTGTAAAGGGGAAAACGTTGAGAATCTTTTTTGATTGGTCTGCTTTTTTTGTGAAAAATTATGTTTTCTTTAACATATAGTTCAAAAGAACAGCCTTTATTTATATAAAGAATAAAAAAATATATATATTATATATTATTAAAAAAAATATTTATTTATATTTATTTTTATATATTTTTTTGTACATTTGCATGTGCAAGTCCAATCCTGTTTAGTTGTTTTCCTAAGACTTTAATTTTTACAACCTCAAATCAGGAAAAGTTGGGACAGTGTGGAAAACACAAATGACAAAGAAATAAGTTATTTCTAAATTTACTTTGACTCCTATTTTATTGCAAACAACGCAACAGCACATTATTTACTGTGTTCTCATGATTTAAAAAATAATAATTTTCAAATTTTGGTTTTTGTAACACATTTCAAAAAAAGTTGGAACTGTAAAGCATTCACCACGTTGTAATGTAACCATTACTTTTCAAAACGATTAAAAGACATATAGGGACTAAAAACACCAAGTAATAAAGTGTTCCAGTAGTAATTTTGTCCCATTCTGCAAACAAGTCTTAAGGTGGGCAACAGTATGGGGTCTTCATTGTCGCATTTTGCATGTTTCAAAATGTGCCACACATAAGAAAAATGTCTGTCACTTCTGGACACTGTTAACATAGGGCTTCCTTTTGGCACAGTACAATTTTCACTGGCATTTGTGGATGCAACTAGATAATGTGATAGTTGACAAAGATTTGCCAAAGTAGTCCTGAGCCCATGAGGTAATATCAATATAAATTAAAGAGGGTTCTTGATGCAGAGCCGGCCCAGCTGGGATGGGCAGTATTTATGAAACATGTATTTCAAATGCATATTTTAAATACAAAATAATATTTTGGCTTTATATATTTTATCAAAATACTTTAGTGTCTTGTATTTGTAGTTTCAAAATATTATAAAATACTTTGCAAGAAATCTGCAGTTAATGATGACATTAAAAAAATGGGGTGATTTGTGCTTTCTCAGTTATTTTCCTTGGCTTAGAAACAGAACAGACAATTTATTTCTTTTTAAGTAGGTGGTCAATGCATGGAGGATGGATGGAGATTACTCAAAGAAAGTAACATATGCAAGTATGAAAGTAAGTATGGTGAGGGTATATTCGAAAGAGAGTCAACAATCATTGATTAGTATAGTTTACTGTACTGTAGAAAATACTACACTGTTTAAAATAACCCGTTAAATTTACAAAAAAAAATAATAATAATACCAGCAGCTGTGACTGCCAGGATTTGTCTGTACAAAAATGGGTGGAAACATCTTGGATGCTGTTTTTGTACCAAAGTATAATTACAATCACCTTTTGACATAGCTTTTGACATAGTTTCAAATCACATCATTTAACCAATTTACCTGATTACGAGCCCTAAACTGCTAATGTCCCAACTTTTTTGGAATGTGTTGCCTGTCTAAATGACATGAAAGGATGTGTATTTATATGAAATAAAGTTGACCAGACAAAACATGACATATTGTCTCCAATTAAATATAAGTCAAAGCAAACTTGAAATCACTACTTTCTTTTTTATTTGGGTTTTCCATACTCCCAACCTTTTCTAATTTGGGGTTGTAGTAGCTTGCTTTACAGAGTATACTATGTACTAAATTAATAAAATTACTCTAAGTTAATCTAAGATTAATCTAAGATTATTCCTTTTAATGTCATATCACATAGCCTATGTACTCTTAACACATTTCTTAAATATGATTTTATTTAGTAGCAGCCCCCTTTATAGACCCTTAATAATTAAATAATGCATATGCAGCATTGATATTCATTCAGAAACAAAAATCCAAAGCACATTATCACGGCTTACCCATTGCTGGTGGTGGGCTCTTGAAACCTCTAATGTTGTTTGCTAAGTTCCTTCTGCATCCTGCTATTGAATCAACACTTATTTCATAAAACCCAGGAAATCCAATACGATCTGCAAAATCAGGTAATGTTATTATTCCAGTCTTCTGCTTAAAGTCAGCATGCCACAACTCCTCTCCATCAGCTCCAACCATAGCTTCACTTTCTGTGTCAGAGCACACATAAATTTCGAATTCTTCTCGTACAACTGAAATAAAAAAAAAAACAATACAACTCTTAACAATGCAAACTACATGATTTGTCTTCAGAAAACACTTGTTTTCCTGTTACAATTGTTTTCCAATTACAACAGTTTGGATAAGCCCTAAAGATGCATGACTGTGCATGTCCAGAGTTAAGCTGGGTGTGGATAAGTGATGGTTTGGGCTGCAATATCATGGCATTCCCTAGGCCCAATACTTGCGCTAGATGGGCGTGTCACTGCCAAGGACTACCGGATCATAATTCTGGAGGACCATATGCACCCAATGGTTCAAATGTTGTTTTGTGAAGGCGGTGCCATGTATCAGGATAATAATGCATCAATACACACAGCAAGACTGGTGATAGAGTGGTTTGATAAACATGAAAATAAAGTCGAACATTTCCCATGGAAAAATGGCGCAAAATCCCTTTGGCCACTGTGCAGAACCTGTATCTGTCATTGCCAAGACAAAATGATACTGTACTGGCTGCAAAAGGAGGCCCTACACTATACTAATGAATTATTGTGGTCTAAAAACAGGTGTTTTAGTTTCATTGTCCAACGCCTGTATGTATATATAGTTGAAGTCAGATTTATTAGCCCTCCTGATTATTATTCTTCCTGTTTACACTGTAAACCTTAATGTTGTTTTTACTTAAACAATCAAGTAAAGTTGACTGAACATTAATTAAAATTTAGCATTTTATATCGATTTTATAGCAGTTAATTTAACTTAAACGCAATGAAACTGCATAAACTTAAGATTTCAAGTATAGTAAGCTCAAAATCACAATTAATCCTTTGAGAAAAATAGGTCGTTTTTTTAATGTAGTCTTGGCTGTAAAATTCTAATATGTCCAACTTTAAGGTCTTTTTTTAATCAGAAAACAAGACTTCATATATAATTATTTACCATAATGGGAATAAATGGCTACTTATTTTTCTTTTAAACATTTTTTCTTAGTATATAATTACACACACACACACACACACACACACACACACTGAACTTAACAATTTAAGTGTAATCTACCAAACAGGCAAGTTAAATAAACCCAAATATGCAAGTTTTGGGAGACTCCGTTAATCAATTAAATTTAGGCAACGAGTTTGCTCAATTAATTCCGTTCAGTTAACTTATTTGGGTTTTCAGTGTATCCGTTCCCCCCAAATTTCTGTTTAATGGAAATGAGATTTTTTTTAACACATTTCTAAGCATAATAGTTTTAATAACTCATTTCTAATAACTGATTTCTTTTATTTCTATCATGATGACAGTACATAATATTTAATAGATATTTTTCAAAATAACAGTATTCAGCTTAAAGTGTAATTGTTTAATATTTAAAGTGTAATATTTTACTAGGTTAATTAAGTTAACTAGGTGATTATTGTTATTAGGCAGGTTCTGTGGCTCGTTCTGTAGACTTGTCCTGTAGACTATCAAATTACATATTGCCAATAATAAAGAGGGCTAATAATATGACCTTAAAATTATTATTTTTTTTTTTGTAAATGGATGGAACAACATGAAAACAACATTAATGTTATACCAGAAGTGCTGAATAGCTAATTCCCTGTCACAATACTTTCTGAAAGACTGGCCTGTCAGGTGAACTTATCCAAAATTAAATTATGCTGTTTAATATAAGGCAACGTTTATTATGAGGGACTATCATTAATAAAACTTAGCATTTCTTTTTCTAAGGATCTGGGTCTACAAATCTGCACATGAATCTCAACAGCACTGTCACCTCACAACAAAAGAAGGTCACCGGTTCGAGTCCCAGCTGGACCAGTTGACATTTCTCAGTGGAGTTTGCTTGTTCTCCCCGTGCGCCGGTTTCAAAGTCCAAAGACATGCGGTGAATTGAATAAACTAAATTGACCATAGTGTGTGTAAATAAGAGTGTATGGGTTACGGCTGGAAGCCCATCGTAAAACATATGCAGGATAAGTTGGCGGTTCATTATGCTATGGCAACCCCTGATTAATGAAGGGACTAAGCCAAAAAGCATATGAATGAATGAAATTGATCATAGTGTAAGTGTGTGAATGAGTGTATGAATGTTTTCCAGAACTGGGTTGCAATTGGAAGGGCATTCGCTGTGTAAAACATATGCTGAATAAGTTGGTGATTCATCCCACTGTTGCAACCCCTGATGAATAAATTGACTAAGACAAAGGAAAGTAAAAGAAATGAACTTCTATACTGAGCTGCTTTGACACAGTCTACATTGTAAAAGAAATAGATTGAATTGTTATAGAAATAAAGAAGAATTAAGTTGAATTGAACTTTGTCTGTGTGTTTTAGGTGTTTACGTGTTTTAGTGATTTAGATGTTCAAAGTTTAAATGTTTTAAAGTCTAATTAAAGCATGTTTGTAAACCTTGGAGCCACTATAAAACATTTTTATAAGCAAAACCCCACCATCTTCATAATCTAAGACTCATTTCACCTCTAGGATCAGTGAATCAAACTATGATATGATGTTTTAATCTGATTATATTAATCATTAATTCTACTGCCATAACACACCACTGCAGTGTCGGAAGATAAATGAACATGAAAATGTAAATAGGTTAATCACCCAATGTGTGCCATTCTGTATTTTTTCTGATCATGTAAAATTTTGTAACTTCAATATAGTTGTAGATTTGTCCATATTTTTTTAAAATTGTTTTTTGACAAAAATGATTAAAATGCATAAAACAGACAATCTTAGACAATGATCTTATGTTTTCAAACATAGTGTGAAAAAAAGAATTACCCACAAGAAACATCCAAAAGTAACAACATGAGAGAAACTGTGCTTCTGTTGTAAATGAGGGCGATGCCAACCCTCTTGTGCACCACCAGAGGGAACCATCGCCAGAATTCTGATTCGACTCACGGACTCAAAATCCCATAAGCCCTGCTACCTGGCACTGATTACGGTCCAGGTGCAACTCATCAGCTCTCGTGTATATATACCGCACTCACGCTCCGGTTCGTTGCGAAGTCTTGATTTGCCTGGCTGTCATTTCTGAGCGTTCCATACTCCCTGCTTCGGACTGATCTGTGTTTCTGACCCTGTGCTTGTTCTACGATTACGAAAGACATCTGCCTGCCCCTGATCTCCAGCCTGTTATTCTGACCAGTAAGATATCTGCCTGCCTTTGAACTTTTGCCTGTTCCACGTTCTGTCTCCTGGATTGCCCCTTTGTGTTTGTTTGTATGTGTGCTCTTAATAAAGCTTGCAAATGGATTCAATGCCTTCTGACTCATCACAACAGAAGACTTCGCCACTACAGAATCCAGCAGCTTTAGCACAAGTCTCGACTGAACTTTCCGCTCAAGCCACTCAGTTAGCCACCCATCATCAACAACTCACCCATCTAACTTCTCTCACGGAGGAACTGGTGAGAGCTATGCAGCAACTCCGTCATCCGAATCCTGCAGTTACCCCGCCTGCTACCATGACAGCTTCTCAACCAACGCATGTCTCCAATGCTCCGGCTACCGTAAGTCCCCGATTAGCTTTTCCTGAAAAGTTTGATGGGTCACCTTCTCGCTGCAAAGGCTTCTTATTGCAATGCAAACTATTTGTTAACCAACAACCTGCATTATATCCCACTGATTCTAGTCGGGTGGCTTTTGTATGCAACCTGTTAACGGGGAAAGCGCTGGAATGGGCTACAGCGATATGGAAGGAGGAGGAATGTAACTATCCCACATTTGAAACTTTTCTCAAGCAATTTCGGGAAGTGTTCGAGCACCCAGCAGATGGGAGAAGTCCCGGTGAGCAGTTACTTTCTCTTACACAGGGGCGTAACACAGCTGCAGAATACGCCTTATCATTTCGCACTCTCGCCGCTCAAACTAACTGGGTTGAGGATACACTGAAGACACTATTCAGACGGGGTCTGAATACCAATTTACAATCTGAATTGGCTTGCCGTGACGAAGGAAAGAAATTGAACGAACTCATTGAACTTACCATCCGTCTTGATCATCTGATTCGCAGCCGTAGAAATCCTCGCACACAGCTCCATGTTTCAAGTGACACGCCCCCTGATGAACCCATGCAACTGGGTTTCACCCGTCTCACCCATGAAGAAAGAATGCATCGATTGCAAAATCATCTATGCCTGTACTGCGGTCAATCAGGGCACAGGAAATCCACCTGCAGCGTACGACCTCAGACACCAGTTCAATCGGTGAGTCCTTCCCATGTTCCTGCACTTTTCAGTGTACTGATTCCTGTGATTATTAAATTTGATAAAAGAATGATTAATACTACGGCTCTTGTCGACTCTGGATCTGCCGGAAACTTTATATCTAAGAAATTTGCTTTATGTCACGAACTATCTCTCAGCTCATATGATTCCTGTCTTGCAGTGGAAGCACTAGACGGTCGTCCTGTGGGTGAAGGACGCATCCGTATGATTACGAATAAGCTACAGTTACAAGTTGGTGTTCTACACATTGAAGAAATGCAATTCTACATTATTGATTCAGTTAATCATCCACTGGTGTTGGGACTGCCCTGGTTAAGGCGACATGATCCTCATATCTCCTGGAGGGACGGACAGATATTGCAGTGGAGTGAGTCATGCATGAAACAGTGCATCCAGCCCATTCACAAAATTCCATTACGAACCACCAATGTGTTACCTGAACTCGTTGATGAACTAATCCCCATTGAGTACCATGACTTACATGAAGCTTTTAGCAAACAAAAAGCTACTCAACTTCCCCCACATCGACCAAGTGATTGTGCTATTGAGTTAATTCCAGGTTCAAGTCCTCCAACGGGTCGAATATTCCCTCTGTCACAACCTGAGCACAAGGCAATGTCTGAATATATCGACGAGGAATTGGCCAAGGGTTTCATCCGACCTTCTACATCTCCTGCTTCAGCTGGATTCTTCTTTGTAAAGAAGAAAGATGGCAGTTTACGTCCCTGTATTGATTACCGAGGGCTCAATGAAATCACCGTAAAATTCCGCTATCCATTACCCCTCGTACCTCCTGCCCTGGAACAATTAAGAAAGGCTAGATATTATACCAAGCTTGATCTTCGCAGTGCATATAACCTTGTCAGAATCCGTGCTGGTGACGAGTGGAAGACCGCGTTTTCCACCACCAGGGGGCACTATGAGTACACGGTAATGCCCTTCGGCCTGTCAAACTGTCCATCCGTGTTCCAATCTTTTATGAACGATGTCTTTCGGGATATGCTGGATCGCTGGGTCATCATTTACATCGACGACATTCTCATATATTCAAACACGATGAAGGAACATGTTGAACATGTACGTATGGTGTTGCAACGCATGATTCAACATCGTCTGTACGCCAAATTAGAGAAGTGTGAATTTCACCAGACACAGATCGCCTTTTTGGGATACGTCATCAGTGCAGAAGGGATTACCATGGATGATACGAAGGTACAGGCAGTTCAACGATGGCCGTTACCCCAGAATCTCAAGGAGTTGCAGCGATTTCTAGGTTTTGCCAACTTCTATAGACGGTTTATCAGAGGCTTTAGTTCAATAGCCGCACCATTAACAGCCATGACCAAACGAAAGTCCCACAAACTATCCTGGTCCTCTGAAGCACGCCAAGCATTTAGCGATCTGAAGACTCAATTCACCACAGCTCCTATTCTCCGTCATCCCAACCCAGACCTACCTTTCATTGTGGAAGTGGATGCATCCAACACAGGAGTCGGCGCTGTGTTATCTCAACGTCAGGGTCAACCATCCAAAATGTATCCATGTGCCTTCTTCTCCCGTAAATTGACCAGCGCAGATCGAAACTATGATGTGGGAAATCGCGAATTACTGGCAATGAAATTAGCCCTGGAAGAATGGAGACACTGGCTGGAGGGGGCTAGTCAGCAATTCACCATATTAACTGACCACAAGAATCTGGAATATCTTCGCTCAGCCAAACGTCTAAATCCCAGACAAGCTCGTTGGGCTTTGTTCTTCACCAGATTCGACTTCATTGTCACCTATAGACCAGGGAGTAAAAACAGTAAGGCAGATGCACTATCCAGGCTATCAGAGGATAAAACCCCAATTAGTGATGAAACCATTATTCCTACAAACTTACTAGTGGCTCCAGTACAGTGGGACATAATTACCGAGATCCAAGAGGCCAACCGAGAAAACAACCCTCCAGTAGACTGTCCGAATCACCTGATTTTTGTACCCAATAACATACGTACCAGATTACTGACCCATATTCATGACACTCCCAGTTCGGGGCATCCAGGCATCACTGCAACTTTGGAGTTAGTCAAAGCCCGTTTCTGGTGGCCGTCCCTCACGAAGGATGTAATTAATTATGTTCAGAAATGTAAAATTTGCCAAAGCACGAAAGCATCTCACCAAACCCCTGCTGGCCTGTTACAACCGCTACCGGTTCCGCAACGGCCCTGGTCCCATATAGCGGTGGACTTCATTACGGATCTCCCTGTTTCCCAGAACAACACAGTCATTCTCACGGTGGTTGATCGTTTCTCCAAGGCTTGTCGCCTAATACCGTTGCCCAAATTGCCCTCTGCCTTTGAAACCGCAGAAGCCCTGTGCAATCATGTATTTCGAATGTTTGGCTTACCTGATGATATCGTCTCAGACAGGGGATCCCAATTCACTTCCCGGGTATGGTCCGCTCTCTGTAAAAATCTAAATATTAATGTTAGTCTCACCTCAGGGTACCATCCTCAATCCAACGGCCAAACTGAACGTATGAATCAAGAAGTCATTCGATTTCTACGTTCCTACTGTCATCAGCAACAGCACGACTGGAGTCGCTATCTGATGTGGGCAGAATATGCACAAAATTCATTAATAAAGCCAGCCACGGGTATTACGCCATTCAAATGTATTCTTGGCTACCAACCACCCCTGTTTCCATGGTCCGGAGAACCCACTGAGTTACCTGCTGTCACGGATTGGCTGCAGCGGAGTGAGGATGTCTGGAACCAGGCTCACAGACATCTCATGAGGGCAGTCAGGAGGAGAGAGATTCAGGCGAACCGTCACCGACGCCAGGGACCCACGTATCAACCGGGGCAGTGGGTGTGGTTGTCGACACGAGACCTTCGTCTGAGATTGCCCTGCCGCAAACTCAGTCCCAGGTATGTAGGGCCATTCAAAATTGTACGCCAGATTACTCCAGTGTCTTTTCGCTTAGCCTTGCCTAATCATTATCGTATTTCTCCTACTTTCCACATGTCATTACTCAAACCCGCTGGTGGTCCACGAGAGGAGGCGGTTGAGGAGGAATCGGAAACCAGGACCCCTCCACCTGTCATGATCGAGGGCGAGGAAGCTTACCTCGTTCGAGAAGTGCTGGACTCTCGACGTCGGGGTGGCGCCCTCCAATATCTGGTGGACTGGGAAGGGTACGGTCCAGAGGAACGGTCCTGGGTGAATGCTAGAGATATTCTAGACCCAACTCTCACGGAAGAGTTTCATCAAAGGTTCCCAGAGAAACCAGCCCCCCGACAGCGCGGTAGACCCCGGCGTCAGGTGCCTTCTCGCTTCAGGAGCCGCTCGCAGGAGGGGGGTTCTGTTGTAAATGAGGGCGATGCCAACCCTCTTGTGCACCACCAGAGGGAACCATCGCCAGAATTCTGATTCGACTCACGGACTCAAAATCCCATAAGCCCTGCTACCTGGCACTGATTACGGTCCAGGTGCAACTCATCAGCTCTCGTGTATATATACCGCACTCACGCTCCGGTTCGTTGCGAAGTCTTGATTTGCCTGGCTGTCATTTCTGAGCGTTCCATACTCCCTGCTTCGGACTGATCTGTGTTTCTGACCCTGTGCTTGTTCTACGATTACGAAAGACATCTGCCTGCCCCTGATCTCCAGCCTGTTATTCTGACCAGTAAGATATCTGCCTGCCTTTGAACTTTTGCCTGTTCCACGTTCTGTCTCCTGGATTGCCCCTTTGTGTTTGTTTGTATGTGTGCTCTTAATAAAGCTTGCAAATGGATTCAATGCCTTCTGACTCATCACAACAGCTACAAATGAAATGAGTTTCAAGTTTTTTTTTTTTCATTTGACTTTTTCTGAAAATGGTGAAAATAACTAAATATATATATAAATGAACTTACATTCTGCATTAGATGACAGAAAAGCGATAAAAGTAAGAACTATTACATACAGCTCCATCAGATGCAGCTAAACACAAATCAGTTTGACCAAGGTGAAGAAGGCAGGTGTTATTTCCTCTGTTTTGGCTTTTGCATCATCCAATCAGAGTCTGCCCAGCACAGTGACATCACTGTATCTAGGAGGAAAAAGAATGTTCCCTTTTCAGCTTTTAAAAAGTATAAGAGAACTGCTAACTTGCACTAACAGATTTAAAACACAGTTTTAAAAGTATTGGGTGCAGGGGAAAATAAAATAAATAAACACACACATTTGATAAAAACCCAACTAACTTCAATATTCAAGATCATTAAAAAGTTTTATGTTCTTTCTCAAAGCTTTTACTTTCACATTGGCAGCTTTGAAAGACTGAAAGGGGAAATTCAAATATTTTTTATTTAGGTTTTCATGATGCTTTCAGGCGTCACAGTGGCGCAGTGGGTAGCACAGTCGCCGCACATCAAGAATTTTGCTGGTTTGAGCCCCGGCTGGGTCTGTTGGCATTTCTGTGTGGAGTTTGTATGTTTTCCCCGTGTTTGCGTGGGTTTCATCCGAGTCCTCTGGTTTCTGCCAAACTCTAAAGACATACACTATAGGTGAATTGAATAAGCTTAATTGGATGCAGTGTATGTGTGTGAATACAAGAGTATATGGTTGTTTCCCGGAGTTGTGTTGTGGCTGGAAGGGCGTCTGCTGCGTAAAACATATGCTGGATAAGTTGGCAATTCATTCCACTGTGAAGACCCCTGATTAATAAAGAGACTAAGCTAAAAAGAAAATGAATGAATAATGGTTCTACCAGGTAACCTGTCATTGTCCATGTTCTCCTGTGTGCTTAGTCATTACCCACAATCCGAAATCTACAATGAAAGTTTCATATTAACATCCAACTGTCACCAACACTGTTAACTATTTTCAATTTTAATTCATGTCCACATTCCAGCAGCAGTTCTGGTCATGGAGGCTTTCCTTGGTGGCACTCCTAATGCCATATTGGAAACACAAGGTATAGTGAATGACTTGGGCATCAGGAGTGCCAAGAGGTCCTGCCTTTATGTGCTGAGCCTGTGTGGGTGGTCACAAACACAGGGAAACACAATATCTAACAACCAGTGACAAGTGGACTGAAACAGAGGATAATGGACTAGATAATAAGGGGTCTGGAACAATGAAAACATAGTAACAAAAGATGAGGTGTGGCACTAGTAGTGGTGGGCAGAGCCAGGCTTCGTTACACTGAAACAGTTGAAGCAAATGTGTCAAAGCTTCGAAATATTTAGAAGTAACATTGCTACAACATTAAACACTAACATTATTATAACTTTTAAACGTATTGTTTTATTTCACTTCCCAGAACATTTTCTTAAAAGACAGGAAAACATTCTCTAAAACATTGTAACTATATTTGGTTGTAACTTTGTTAGGGCTACTTTTAGTTCAGTTCATAGAATGTTCTTTTAAAAGAGGTAAACATTCTCTAAAATATTCTAACACAAACCCGTTTAGTTGGTAACATTGTTGAAACATCATACAGTACTTAAACTTTGTTATAACATTTCAAGGTAATGTTTTATTTTTCTTCCCAGAACATTCTCTTAAAAGACAGGTAAATGTTCTCTAAAACATTCTAATCCCTTTTAATGGTAACATTGTTAAAATATACTCTAACATTTTCATCAGGTATTTAGTTCTAGTTCCCAGAAAACCTTACTTAAAGTCAGGACAATATTGTTTAAATAATACACAGGTTTGTTATTAACATTGTTTGTTTTCTTTTTGCTTCCAAAATGTACTATAACAATATGACAGACAAAAAACATTCTCTATAACCATTTAAAATATTTTATTTTACTGTACAAAGTTTAAAGCACTGCATATTCTTACATTCTTGTGGTCATTGTATAACGTGTAACAAATAAAGCAAAAAAAGGAAAAAATCACATGCTACTAGGTTTTACTTATTTGTCTGCAATAAGTTTTTGAACATGACATTTTATATATGTTAATAATTACAGGTTAAAATTAGTTAATTTTCTTTCTGTCTCGTTATTGAAAAGAAATCATGTTCTTATAACATTTCTCGTATGTACAGTATATCACAAAAATGAGTACACTCCTTCTACTTCTGCAAATATTTATTTATATCTTTTCATAGGACAACACTGCAGAAATGACTCTTTGACACAATGAAAAGTAGTCAGTGTAAAGTGTGTATAGCAGTGTAAATTTATTTTCCTCTCAAAATAAATACAAATACAGCCAATAATAGCTAAACCCCTGGCAACAAAAGTAAGCATACTCCTAAGTGAAAATGTGAATATCAATATTTTGTGTGGTACATCATCATTTTCCAGCATGGTTTTAATTTTCTTGGGCATGGAGTCGACCAGAGCTTCTCAGGTTGCCACTGAAATTCTCTTCCACTCCTCCAACACAACATCATGGAGGTGGTGGACATTTGTCACCTTGTGCTCCTCCACTTTCCTTTTCAGGATGCCCCAGAGGTGTTCTATGGAGTTTATATCTGGAGACATGCTTGGCCAGTCCATCCACTTTTACCCTCAGCCTCTTTAGCAAGCCAGTGGTCATCCTGGAGGTGTGTTTGGGGTTATTATCATGCTGGAACAGTGCTCTGCAGTCCAGTTTCCTGAGGGAACTACTTCAGTTTGTCACAGTACATGTTAGAATTCATGTTTCCCTCGATGAAATGTAGCTTCCTAATGCCAGCAGCACTCATGCAGCCCAGAACATGACACTCCCACCATCATGTTTAATGGTAGACAAGACACACTTGTCTCTGTACTCCTCAACTCGTTGCCACCACACACACTTGACACCATCTGAACCAAATGGGTTTATCTTGGTCTTAGACCATAGGACATGGTTCCAGTAATCCTGGTCCTTAGTTTGCATGCCAGCAGCAAATTGTTTGCAAGCTTTCTTGCATCATCTTTAGAAGAGGTTTCCTTCTAGGACCACAACCATGCAGACTAATTTGATGCAGTGTGCGGCTTACGATCTGAGCACTGACAGCCTGACCTCCCATATCTTCAATCTCTGCAGCAATGCTGGAACCACTCATCCGTCTATTTTTTTAAAGACAATCTTTGGATGTGACGCTGAGAACGTGCACCCAGCTTCTTTGACCGGCTATGGCGATGCCTGTTCTGAGAAGAACCTGTCCTCTTAAAGCACTGAATGGTCCTGGCCACTGAGCTGCAGCACAGTTTCAGGGTGTTGGCTATCTTCCTATAGCCTAGGCAATCTTTATGTAAGGCAACAATTCTTTTTTCAGGTATTCTGAGAGTTGTTTGCCATGTGGTGCCATGTTGAACTTTCAGGGGCCTGGTTGAGAGAGTGAAAGAGCTTTTATACCAAATTAAACTCACCTGCTATCTGTGGATACCCGAGACAGTGTAACACTTATGAATGACATGATACAGGGGAAGAAAAATGACTAATTGTGCTCAATTTTTAAATTTTCACTTAGAGGTGTATACTTACTTATGTTGCCAGGGGTTTAGCTATTATTGGCTGTATTTTTGTTATTTTTAGAGGACAATAAATTTACACTGCTATACACACTTTACACTGACTACTTTTCATTGTGTCAAAGAGTCAGTGTTGTCCTATGAAAAGATATAAATAAATATTTGCAAAAATGGGAGGGGTGTACTCACTTTTGTGACATGAGAATGTTGTTACTTTGGTTTTATAAAAACATTGTGAAAACATTTTCTAAGACACTTGTAACTGTGGGAATGTTGTTACATTGGTTTTATAAAAACATTGTGAAAACATTTTCTAAGAGAACATTGTTTAATCTGGTCTCTCACCAACATTTTCAAAACATTGCTAGAATGTTCTTGTTCATTGTTTTGGAAAAAAAACAAAACATTTTTTGAATATTCATTGGATATTACTTCGAAATGTCTTCTCTAAAAAATTAACACAACCTGTAGGGAATGTTAGCCAAAGTTGAGAGAACGTTCCCTTCTAGCTGGGATCTGAATCACATTAAAAGGTATGCCATGGTCATACTAGAGTTTTAACATGCAAAATTCTGTCATATAGTGCTGTGAAAATGGGCGGGATTAAACAAGATGATTCAAAATTTTAAAAAGTAAGTCATTGGTCTATTTAAATTTCTATACAGAGAGGTCATGTTTTGATCTTCGATTGGTCTCACACAGTCATGTGATGCAATTTTGCAGGCCAGACTTCATCAAGCTTTAACTTTGCAATGCAGCAATCTGCAAAACTTGACACACAAGCTTGCGTTTCCAGTCTGTCGCATTGTCTATGGGGAAAAATATGCAGTGTGACCATAACTTTAGAGCGATGGCATGCTTCATGCTACAGTATATGTTGGCAAAATCATACAAAACTTGTCTGTGATTTGTGAAAACACACTATATATTATGAATAGTGGAATAATAAAGATGGTAGGCCTATTTTTCACAGTAAATTTCACAATTAAATAATTTTTAGATTTTACATGTGGTTGTGAATGAGGAAGTATAACAAACAAAAATAGCTATTAAATTTTTGGCAGTGCTCGTAATAGTCATGCATCACTGGGAAAAATGCAGACAACAATAATCTTACCAGTTTTACCAGCAACACAAATCAATTCTTTTACAGGAACTGTGAAGCTTTTACATGTCAAACGATAACAGTGGTTTGCTCTGTGTACATAAAAATAATGTGTTGAAAACAACACACTCATGTCTTAAGTTTAGGGTAACACATAGTGTTAGTTCATAAAAACACAAATTGAACATCAAAGTCACTTAAAACACAAACACACACACACACACACACACACACACACACACACACGAAGAATCAGCATATGCATCTCATCAATGATACAATTTTGTTTTTGCAGTGTACTCCAGCAAAAAAAATAAATAAATTATACAAATTTATATTTATATATTTTTATTAACAGATTAGTTGCAAACAAAGTCCAAAAGGCAGAGTCCAGAAAGCAGGCTAAGATCAATGGGCAGACAGCAAATAATCAGAGAACTAAATTAGGCAAGGGTAAAAACAGAATGACAAACCCTAAAGAACGTTCAGTACTTTTTATTAGTATTATTATTTTTTTATTAATGCTTAAAGAACAAAGTACAGAACAATACAAATACAAAAAGAAAAAAAGGGTCAGGGTGTACAAAACTAAATATAAATAAGACAAACAAATATATTTGTAAGTATGCATACTAAGAAAGGGCAAGGGCCTTGTGTAAAAAAACAAATGATTTTATTGTTTGTTTTTATTAGTGCTTTGCTTTATCTTGTTCGTAAAATGTTCTAATTATTTTAGTATAGCAGAATAAAATGGTGTTTAGTTATTCAATTTGCATCTGTAAATATGGTACTTTGTAAATATTATCAAAACATTAATAACATAAGCTCCCTTTTCAATTTTTTGTCACAGTTCAAAAATAACATGTTGGTATTTTAAACAGAAATTCTGCAATAATGTGTCGTTTATGAATTTGGAGATCTTGTACCATATTTGCTTTAAGAATTGTCAATTCCAAAAAAATATGCACAACAGTTTCTGGCTGTGACAAACAAAATGAACAGTTTTGATCTATATCCTGTCTAAACTTGGAAAGTAAATGTTTGACGGAAAAATTTATAACCAAATTTTAAATGAAACCTTTTTACAATTTTTTTGTAATAAAAAAAATTGTTAGGCAATCACGAAACCTTTTTCTAATTTAAACTTCTGATGAACCCAGACCAATAATAAAATATGTAGGGTTCACTAACTAGGAATGATTGAAATAAAAAAACGTATGGCTTTTTTTGTCGGTGAGAATAAAAAAATATTTTCCCACACAGTGTATCTTTAGGGTGTAACAGAGATATTTTCTGAATATGAGTAACTTTTACACAGTGAGACAATACAAAGGGAAATAGTAGCAAAGACCATTGCAAACTCTTTGTGGGATACAGGAAAATTTAAATGTGAAAACAATTCTTTATAAAGCATTAAGTAACCTTCCCACCAGGAAAAAACAAAAATTCAAACCATTTTTTAAGAACAAGCTTTTATGTTTGTACAAAATATAACAGTTGTTCAAAATATAACATTGATGTGAGGAGAAGTTGTGTTTGTAGATTAATTTCCAAGCTAAAAGAGATTGTTTGTGAGGCTGAAAGTTTAATTGGAAGATTCTTTGCTTTACAGTCACACATCAGCAAGAAAGACAGACCACCCATCTGATCAAATACAGCTTTAGAGACTATATCTCAAACTGAAGAGTAACTAAAATATTTTAGTCATTTAATTTTGAATGTATTTGTGGTGGGGAGAGTGTGGCCGAACACACAGAAATGGGGGAGAGTGGAAACACCAGTGGCTGGTCAGTGGCCCAATCAGAAAAACTAACCTGATTGAGAGACACCGTCTTAAGGAAGCAGGAGAGACCAGTCGAGAGAGAGCTGAGCGACTGCACACACTTTTGAGCCTTGTGCTATTGAATACTCAAAATAAAGAATAATTTTCACTTACCTTATTGCCGCCCCTGTCTTTTTCCCACAACAAAGAACCTTTCTACAGTAGTGCTGAAATCCAGGAAGTAGAAGAGACCTCGCTGATAAGATGACCACTCTGTCAATCTGTCCGTTTGCGAAGGTGATTCAGGTGCTCGCGGTCCTCCACCGTGAACAGCACCAGGAGATTCTGAATATAAGGGTCGAGCAAGAAGAGAGCTTCCTTGTCCTGGTTGAGGCCTAGCGCAAGGGCTGCCAGCTTGTCAGGAGTCTGCTGGACCGGGAGATCCAGCCCACAGCAACATCGGCCACCCACCCTCCCATTATTCTACACAAAATGGGACCACTTCACGACCCGGAAGTGTTTCTCGACTTGTTTGAGAAAACGGCAGAGGCGTGTGGGTGGCAGTGGGCCGATTGGCCGGTGAGAGTCATCCCGCTGTTGGGCAAAGCCCAGACCGCCGCACAGCACTTAGGATCAGGATCGCTCAGGTTCTCTAATTAGCTGGAATTACTCATTAAGATTCTTGGTAACATTTTATAAGAACTACACACTATAAATCATTTACTAAGCATGAGCATCTAGTAAATTCATTATTTGTTAAGCATTAACTCTACATTAATAGACGTTAGTAAACAGTTTATAACTGCAGCTACAAATGCTGTATTCTTCACTTACATTCACATTTATAATGTGCTTAACAATTGTACTTTCATACTTAGTTACTGATTTATTTTTCATTACTAAATTAAGTATTGCATTATTTACAAACCAGTTGTATTTAAGAGTAGTTGAGGGTTTTTAGGATCATTCAGAACGAGTTAATAAATGAATAATAAACTATTGAAATCAACATTTAAATATTTTATTATTCAGGCATATACTAATAGTTAACTAATATGTTAATAAATGCTTTATTAATTCAACTTCATGCAGTTTTGTGACCTAATCTAAAGTGAGGACTAATCATGCTTTATAAATCCCTTGTAAAAGACAAATAAAGGCTCAGAATCAAATAAACAATCATTTGTGCAATCTTTTCTAAAAAGTAAAATTACTGTAAAGTTTAAACATTGCCAAATAACAGTAGTGTCAAAATGCGACATTAAACTGGATAAAACAAAAGCAATATAATAATTTAACAATATAATAAGATGCAATGTTTAATCTCTGCAGTGATTTTATTTTAGATCAGGTTGCACAGATTTACTTTTCATTTGATACAGATTCATTTGTGTATCTTTAAATGAATAAGATTAAATAATGTCATTTTTCCTGTTTAGAATTTAACTGAGCCTTTATTTGTCATTTATAAGGGATTTATAAAGCATAAATAGTCCTCACTTTAGATTAGGTCACAAAACTAGATGAAGTTGAGTTAATAAAGCATTTATTAACATTCATAGTAAACATTGATATATGCCTGAATAATAAGACATATTTATGTTGATTTCAATAGTTTATTATTCATTTATTACCTCATTCTGAAAGATCCTAAAAACCATCAACTACTCTTAAATACAAATGGTTTGTAAATAATGCAATACTTAATTTAGTAATGAAAAATAAATCATTGACTAAGAATAAAAATACAATTATTAAGCACATTTTAAATATGTTTGTAAGTCAAGAATAGAGCATTTGTTGCTGCAGTTATAAACTGTTTACTAACGTCTATTAATGTAGAGTTAATGCTTAACAAATAATGAATTCACTGTTTGCTAATGCTTAGTAAATGATTTATAATGTGTAGTTATTATAAAGTGTTACCGGATTCTTTTTTTGTTGTTGGGTTTTTTTTTTGTTTGTTTGTTTGTTTGTTTGTTTGTTTTTTTTTTTAGTGGTTGGTGCAATTGTTTCCTCTAATGGTTTGAGCTATTGGGTTTAACAGTGTACTATTCAAGTGCAGAGATCTCAAATTAGGCAACTGCTCTAGGCTCTTCTGAAAACCTGTATTTTCAATAATACTCACAAAACTGTTTATTTCTCAACAAATGTGACTTAGGACATTTGTAGACATATGTAACAAATATGGCCGATCAGACACAATTATTTTGCTTTGATTCAACAAATGCGTTTTTTGCAAGGTGTTTTGCAACATTTCCCTTGCTCCTGTATAAAAACTATGGTAATACTTTTGCAACCAATGTTTAACTTTATCACAGCTAAACAAGCTCATAGTTCATATTTGATGTCCCTGCAAAGCTAATTTGGTGTACTGAACAATGGTTTACATCTCATCTTAATACATGTGCAACATATTAACATTTTAAGAAATGTGAACATTTCTGCCTCAGTTTACATCACAATACCTATGCAAATACACTTCTGAACAAAGTACTATAAAACATGCCTCAGGGAACTTTTACTTTGGATTGGTCAACTTGGCCCTGGAGGGTGGGTACAAACCATCCTTACAAAAGCTTGTGCCTAAGGCCACAGCCCAAGAAACCCCAGAAACAGAAAAACCAGAGAAAACCTGAGGCCAGAGAGGAACACCCAGGCTAGAAGGCCCAGACTCACAGAGAAAGAATTGAACCCAGAGGACTCCAGGGAGCAGGCGAGGATCCAGCGAAAATGGGTTTATAACACTGCTTAGACATTCTCATCTCGATACCTTTTCTTCCTTTTCCGCCGAGAGTCTACCTCTTGAAACGACCTACTCCACCCCGCTCCAAGCCTCGTAAGGACAAAGAGCAACCAGCTAGCTACGTACTTAACAGAGGGAGTTTCTTCACATCACATAAGGAACGCAAGCAGGGGCAGACTGGCCATCTGGCAAGCCGGGCAGTTTCCCGCTGGGCAGACGTACTTTTTGAGACGGGCTGATCATCTTCTTATGATCTGATCGGCCTATAAAACACTTAACAGTCTATCGTTTTTTTTTTTCTGTCTAATTAATTGATGATGTTGTGATCTGTGACACTCTGAAAGTAAGGTGGTTTTTTTATCGGACAGACAGGCCCATGTGACATAATCTGCAGCCCACGGGTTCTTTTTTTTTATTGATATTGGCCTGACCCAATCACAAACTCCCTATGTGGGTTCTGTGTGAGCGTGCAATATTGGTGTGTTTTTGTCAAAATAGTTGAGAGTCAGAGAAATGGAGAAGAAACGGAAGGGAGGCGCAGAGAATTTGAAGTAGAAAATATACAGGCTCTTCAAACAGACACTACAAAATGTTGTAAAATAACAAAGATGTTTCCCGCCACTGCCGTGGGACCTTCATCAGCTGCTGTGGCTGATGAGAGTGGTGATGCCACTACTGGTAGCACCAGTGAGGAGGAAAAGGGAGGGTTGAGGTGAGTGTGGTGCCTGCAGTAAGCAAAATGCTTTCAAAACACTTACGGTACATGTATGTAATAAATGTAAATACCTTTGTCAAAACTTAACCAAACATTAAATAATGATGATTAGCACTGTAATAAATGAATAGCATCTTATGATCTGTGACTATCAGTTTGGCTTGTTACAATTATGCCTGCGGGAGTAGTAAGTAATGCCATACATTTAAAATGGTCAAAATGATTTTTATCATGCAGACTAAGACAAGCAGCAGATCTTTAAGCTATGTTTTGATGTTTCACTATTGAGTTAAACGTTTTAGGGTGCTTTCACACCTACCTTATTTATTTCGGTTGAATCGCACTAGAGTTCATTTTACCTGTTGGTGTGGCTTGTTTGGGCTGGTGTGAATGCAGCAATCGTCCTCAAGTGCGCACCAAAATTGGACCAAAAAAACCATCAAGCAGGTCACGGTACGGTTTCAAACGAACCCTGGAGCGGTTCGTTAGTGGTGAGAATATGATTCATACTAAAACAGACCCAACCGCAAAATACACTGCGCCTTTTGAACTAATCCAGCTGCCGTAGGCCGATATGCTGTGCATTATGGGATATAGAGAAAGGCATTTGTTGACAGCCCTTTACCAACAGAGAGAGAGAGAGAGAGAGAGGGAAAAACATTACCTGATGGATCTTTGGTAATATTAATTCACTATATTAATAAGTGATTTAATTAGCTAAATTAATTCACGCCTCCCCCTGAAGTGATGTGTAATGCATTAAAACATTGTTTTCTGACCGCGCTTCATTTTTTAAATGTATAGTTTGTCTAAAGCAGGGATACAATCAGCCAGCCGTTCCTCCAAAGTAAAAAGCTACATTTTGTGTCTGCGGGTTTGTTTACTTGCCAGAGTTCATTGGCATTTTCCCGCACATGAATTCTGACCAATCGATAAGCAGTTTATGGAAACTATGTTCAACAACATCTGGCCAATGAAAGATGTGGATTTAGACAGATGACTGCATTTTGGTTCTTTTCAACTGATTCGGACCAAAGCCAGCAGTGTGGTGTGAAAACGACCCAAAGACAGAAGAAAATGCAACAATGTATCATTTATTGCTCTTGGTCCAGACCAAATAAACCGAACTACAGATGTGAAAGTACTCCTAAAAGAGTGGATTCTTTTGAAGCCCCATTCAAATGAAAGCTAATTCGCTACAACATATGACAAAAAATGACATAAATTCCTATTAACAAATACAAAAAAATAAGTAATAAGATATTTATTAGACAATGTATTAAGATTACAATGTTTTCACAAAAGAATGATAATAAAACATTAGGAAATAATATTCAACCTATATTATTATTACATTTTATGTTTTTAAATAATGGCTTTTAGGAGAACATTGTGAGAACAAAAATATATACATATTTTTAATACAACATTGCAACAGTTGGGAAGACCAGTAATCTAATATTTCTCCTTAATTACATCTTTACCAAGAGATACAGTTGGTTGTTCTTTATTAACAAAAACAGGGAACTTTGGACTAATGAGAAAACACAGGAACATAAACATCAGTGGTTTTCAGACCTGATCCTGAGGATGCACCAGCTTGCACATTTTAAATGTTTTTTTTTTTTTTTTTTTTTTTTTATTCTATTATACTGAGCTGAGTTCATGTAATCCTTGTCTAATAGTCTGGTCATTTGAATAAGGTTTCTTAATGGAAAATGCAAAATGTGTAGAGGGACTTGTCCCCAGGACAAGGATTAAAAATAACTGTCAAATATAGAAAATATAGAAAATAATGAAACAATAGCAACTAAAACAGAAGGTTATAATTACACAAAATACTAAATTAGGAATAATCTAATAACAGGTGATAAAATTAAGTCATGTGCAGAAATATTCATTTTAAAAATATTTGTATTTACGAGTTCTATGATCCTGAATGTAACAGTTGTAAATATTAGTCAGTTTGAGTTATGTCTGATAAAATACGTTCATAGATCCAGTGGATGCAGTGTCTGTCCTGATAAAAAATCAGTATATAATAATTAAATTTAGGCATTCCTTAAACATAGGCATTCATCATGTTGTAGAAGATACATCAGCATCTTGCCCCAAACCAAAGTATACATATGAACATATATACAAACTTCTCAGCAGGACATGAACACACTTAATGAGGTATGGGAATCATTCCTGTCAAATGAATATAAATAAAAGAATCAATAGAGAGAAAGAAAGATTTATTATACTTTTAAATTAATCTAATCTCCACAGACCTGTTGATTTTTTTCTGTAGTATAAGATTCCAACTGCCGCTATTATGAATCCCATCACCAAACCAGATGCCCCAACAGCGATTTTATTCCTCTCAGATTCAGGAAGAGATGGATCTGTATTAACAGTTGTGTCAAATTATAATACAAACAAAGTATTAATATGGGAATATGTGAGTGTCTCATCTTACCCCAGTCATAAATCATGGGTTCACTGGAGCTGGCGTGCTCAACCAAACAGGAGATCTTCTCTCCAGGTCTGGGTGTGTACTCCAGCTCAGAGTGGATCTGGTAATACCAGTCACCATCAGCCATCTCCATAGTGGAGGTCACTTCAGAGTTCACCGCTTTACCGTCTTTTTGCCAGGACACTTTGATGTGTCGAGGATAAAATTCATACGCACTGCAGATTAACATAGCTGGATGTCTTCCATTCGCCTGTGTTACTGAACTGAGCACAACTGTTGGCTTCACTGAATTAAGAAGAGCAATATAACAAATGTATAATTAGTTTCTGAATCAATGTATGTCTCATGTTATTGTACAGAATGGAAAGCAGCTAGTGCAGTACCCAGATAGCAGAAGGTGAATTATCATTGAATCAATAGTTGGAAAGTTGGAATTCTACATTTTCATTAGGTTTTACCTTTACCTATTTTTGTTTTTCAATTATAGAAAGATTTATGAACACAGATACACTGATTAAGTTAATAATTCAATTATTATTGAGCATTATTGATAATCGATGATGAACACCTGCTGTTAACAAGCAGAATCACTGAAGGAACATAAAACTACAACTGACTTCAGTTTGTGTCAAATTAATACATAAAGACATCATTAAATAATTTTCTTCTCATTTATCTTGTAACTTCACTGAATTAACTAGAAAATTCCATTAAGCGTAGTGTCCAAATGATGATGAAAAAATATCTATTATAATCGTATTTGAACTTCAATCACTGCCGTAGATTAAATCAACTGAAATAAAACACAGTAAATCTCGAAAATCTCAGCAGAGGATCATTAAACAACTCTATGAACATCATCAGCTACTTCATTTATTACTACCTTGTTTGACTTTATTTCAGACGTTTACCCAAGTCTTCATTTACATTTATTGAAAACTAAAATTTATAATTGATTAAAAATACAGTTTTGGAAGTCACCATTATGGTGAAGAGTGGTTGCTTTACTTGGTCTTTTTGATCCTTCATTCAGCATTGTCAGTTCCCTGGTACTCAAACCTGATCTCAGTGTACAGTTCTAGTACTTGAATGGCTAGGGGAATTGGTTTATTTACAATTAGCTGGGTACAAGGCATGATCAAAGGTAAGTCAGTTTTGGTTAAGTGCTTACTGGAAAAGCATATCATCTGAAAGAATTGTGTTTGCTTTGGTGAACTGGTTCAACCACTCAGGCCATAGATTCTCAGCCATAGCTTCTTCCTCAGCACTGACCGTTCGTACAGTTTATTTTAGAGCAGGGGTGTCCAAACTCGTTCCTGGAGGGCCGGTGTCTTGCATAGTTTAGCTCTAACTCCCTTCAACACACCTGTCTGGAAGTTTCTAGGGCCGCATTTACACTGAACTGTTCAAGTGACTCAATTCTGATTGTTTCTCCCATGTCACTTTTAAAAGATGATGTAATCAGGTCATCAAAAAAATCGGAGACAGTCACAAAATCGGAATTAACCATCAAGATCTGCAGTGTGAATGCAGCCTAGTATACCTAGAAAAAGCTTGATTAGCTGGTTCAGGTATGTTTAATTGGGGTTGGAACTAAAATATGCAGGACACCACCCCTCCAGGACCCATTTTGGACACCCGTTTTAGAGGGTTGAGCATAGTAATACAAGAACCTCCCCTTTGGGCTCTCCTTGTCTCCACGAGTCTTCACAATGGTCGCAGAGAGTACCTCTGTTGCCTCTTTGGCTAATGGGCATACACATTCCCAACTACCTTGATAGCAGCTAGAAATGCACAGGGGTTTATTGATTCCACACCAGAGGCGGAAATAAAAGCACTATGGAAACAAAAGCACAATCTCATGCAGCCTAGTGGATGGTGCTTGTGCATTAAGTAAATATGCTTCAAATGTCCCGATTGTACAAATACTCAGAAACTGTGACTTGATGAATTTAATTAATGTTATTTTTTATGACCAAAACAAGACATGTTTATTCCCAAAGTGTTCATTCAGATGTCAAACCAATGTTAAAACATAACACGCTACAAGAACACAGCATTTAAAAATACAATTTTCTATTGCTGCATCACCCTGGATGTATACCCATTATCACTGCATGCTAGTCAGGAACAGTTACCGCTCCACTAAATCGTTTTATGTCGCAATTATAAAACATTGCTAAAAAGCTTTCTTTGCTGAAGTGGTTCCAGAGCCATACATCAAAACATGACCACGACATATCACTGCATATGAAACAATTTAAGCCCTTGCTGCATGATTGATTCCCCAGATTTCCACTGCTGGCAGTGGTTGCACATGCAGATTGCACTCGCCAATTTTATAGGCATTTTATAGGCCCATTTTCATACAAGTGAGTGTATGAAATGATTGAGCGTGATTGGACTTCTAAGCAAATCCACTAATTGATATGGCAACAAATTGTCCCTGTTCCCTCCTTTGGGAGATGAAGGTTATGTTACTGATTGTGTAGTTTTTTGTGTAGGTCCTGTTGGATTATGGATATGAATGTGTTGATGTTTTCAGATATCAACATCACGATAGCAAAATTGTGTTTTACAGCAATATACACCAGATGACACAGCCTGACAACAAACAACAGAATGTAAAAAATCCTCAGAGTTAAATTTACTAAGTTCAGAGTGTATTTGGTCCCTCTCTAAATTAAGCAAAAGTTTCTCAGCAGCGGAGTTAAAGTTAATGAGACAATGAAGGGATTGATTGTGTGATGATTAAGCACTAATGAGGAACACTTACTGTTAATAAACAGAAACAGAAGAGAAGCACAAAATTACAACTGATTTCAGTCACAGCCGTAGATGAAATCAACTGATATAAAACACATCAAATCTCTCAAAGTTTCAGCAGGGGATCATTAAGCAACTCCACAAACAGCAGCTTTACTTATTAACAACCTGTTTGGCCTCATTTCTGACACATAAAATTCCATGTAGTGATATTATTAAGAACTATAAGTAATTTTTTAAGCAACAATAAAAACAAAAACACCACTTTGTGTTTTAAGATGTCACCATTGAGATAAGGAAAATGGAATCCAGCAATACTTTTATCAAATTATAAAACACATTGAACATCTCAAACACACAGACATAAATCAGCATTTGCTCCTTAACTGGGGTTTTTTTTTTTTCTTCCTACAGTGCATGCTGGGAACTATGGATGTATGTTGTATGATTATTTTAGCATACACTGCAAAAAAAAAAAAAAAAAAAAAACTCTTGAAAAACACTGTTGAGATAGATTTGCTGATTATTGATGTCTGTGTCTCTAAAGTGATTCAGATGCCCAATGTATTTTAAAAAATGTATATAACCACAGCTTAGGCCCACTCTCTTGAAAAACACAGCATTTTGTTTCTTATATGATAAACCACCATTTAAGCATAATTTGCAAAGTCAAACATAATTTCTTTTATCTCTTATTAAGAGTAAGAATCAATACAGAATCAGTCAACCTGATCATAATTACTCTCTTAATACTTGTAATAAAAGAGAAATTGAGTCAAAGAGTCCAAGTAAATCAACCCCTTTTCTCCACGATGGTGACATCAGGGGAAAAACATTTTCTTTTTTTTCTTTTTTTTGTAAAATGTAAATAACTAAAACAGTTAATTCTCAATAAATCTCATATGGACTTTTGTGAACATCTGAGAGAAATAAAGTTAATATAGGCAATGAGCGAAGCTGCTGCTGCTTCACTTCTGTTTCTGCTTATTAACAGCAGGTGTTCGTAATCAGTGCTCAATCATCGCTTACATTTACATTTACATTTAGTCATTTAGCAGACGCTTTTATCCAAAGCGACTTACAAATGAGGACAAGGAAGCAATTTACACAACTAAGAGCAACAAAGTGCTATAGGCAAGTTTCAGGTCTGTAAAGTCTAAGAAGGGAAGTATTAGTAGTATTAGTATTTTTTATTTTATTTTTATTTATTTATTTTTTTTTGGGTACAGTTAGTGTGATATTCAGAGAGGCAATTGCAGATTAGGAAGTGTAGTGGAGACTAAATAGTTGAGTTTTTAGTCATTTCTTGAAAGTAGCGAGTGACTCTGCTGTTCTGATGCAGTTAGGGAGTTCATTCCACCAACTGGGCAGATTGA
This sequence comes from Danio rerio, assembly GCF_052040795.2. NCBI lineage: Eukaryota > Metazoa > Chordata > Actinopteri > Cypriniformes > Danionidae > Danio > Danio rerio. The sequence goes on from NC_141028.1 coordinate 40,701,210, forward strand.
GCGTGAGCGTTCGCGAAAGTGATTTCTTCACTCTTTGGGATGGAACCACAAGGCGACGTTCATTCACAGAACGCAAGTTTCTGGAGGGCACATAGATCTGCAGAAGTGAGAGCAGATAAGAAGGAGCAAGGCCAGAAGTCACTTTGTAGGCAAACATCAGAGCTTTGAATTTGATGCGAGCAGCAACTGGCAGCCAGTGCAAACGGACTAGCAGCGGAGTGACATGTGCTCGTTTAGGTTCATTGAAGACCACTCGTGCTGCTGCATTCTGGAGCAATTGAAGAGGCTTGATAGAGTTAGCTGGAAGCCCAGCTAGTAGAGAGTTGCAGGAATCCTGTTTGGAGAGAACATGAGCTTGAACAAGAAGTTGAGCTGCATGTTCAGATAAGAAGGGTCGGATCTTTTTGATGTTATAGAGTGCGAATCTGCACGATCGAGCAGTTCTAGAAATGTGGTCAGAGAAGTTTAGTTGGTCATCAATCGTTACTCCAAGGCTTTTCACCATTTTGGATGCAGTAATGGTTGCCCCATCCATCTGGATTGAAAAGTTATGGTGTAGAGTCGAGTTGGCAGAAACTACAAGCATTTCTGTTTTTGCGAGGTTCAGCTGAAGATGATGATCTTTCATCCAGTGTGAAATATCCAACAGGCAGGCTGAGATGCGAGCTGGAACTGAGGGATCATCAGGATGAAAAGAGAGGTATAGCTGGGTATCATCAGCATAGAAGTGGTAGGAGAATCCATGTCTCTGGATGACTAATCCTAGAGATGATGTGTAGATGGAGAAGAGAAGTGGCCCAAGAACAGAGCCTTGAGGTACCCCAGTGTTTAGATGCTGTAGGTTGGACACCTCTCCCCTCCATGACACCCTGAATGACCTGTTAGTGAGGTAAAATCTAAACCATTGTATAACAGTGCCCGCAACGCCCAGTGACTTGAGCGTAGATAGCAGGATCTGGTGGTTGACAGTGTCAAAAGCAGCTGACAAGTCCAGCAAAATGAGGACTGATGATTTAGAGTCTGCTTTAGCCAGTCTGAGATCCTCCACGACCTAGAGAAGGGCAGTCTCAGTTGAGTGGCCTTTCTTAAAGCCGGATTGCTTGTTGTCCATGAGATTGTTTTGAGTAAGAATTAACCCCATCATTGTCTCATTAACTTTAACTCTGCTGTTGAGTAAATTTTACTCAATTTAGGGAAATAAATCTAAAAAGTGTGGATAAAATGCAGTTGTAATAGTAGATAATACAATTTTTCATCAAGAGCTTGAAAATGGCATGGCAAAAGTTAATGTAGGCATTTAATAAAAGGTTTAATGTCATGTTGCTGTCATGTATGCTGGTATGCTGGATGCCAGAGCCTCTCTGATTAAAAAATGGCAAAATGGACAGATTTTTTTTTTCTGTGTTCTATGTCTCTTCACCATACAGTTTATCAAAGGCTATAAAATATCTAATTATGATTTGATTTAAAAGAAGTTATTGCATTTGTTTATTTACAATATATTATATTTGTTATTGTATTTGTTTAAACACACAGACCGTCTGTGTGTTTCCTCAGTAAGCAGGAGCTCCAGGAAGACAACAACAACTGAGAGATGTAAATCCAACAGTTTATTGCTCTCTTCTAAAGAAGTCTGGGGTATTCCCAACTTTTATACATCATACTCAGGGTTACATGGGCTATGAATACGTGCAAATATTCAGCTCAGTTAGGCAGAACAATTTTATCCAGTGCTCAAGAATGTCGCAACGTCAAGGCGCCTAGTACAGGGACAACTTACAATAAGATAAGACACAGTTACAAAAAACAGAATATTTGGAGAGTGACAAAATGGATATTTCTTTCACAAGTCTTATTTTATGTTAAGATAAGAATCGTATATCTTTGCTGCCTGTTAATACAATTCCCCAGTAATTATAAATTAGTTGTTAGCAAATATTAACAAAATTTCTATTAGTGAAAATAGAGACCACAGAAGACTTTTAAGGTACATACCTGCTTTATCACGGACGGCTTTGTCTCTGGTTTTAATGTAAAATCTGCATTCAGAATCAACATTAGATATCTCTTTTTGCAGCAAGGAACTATTGTTCCAGATTTCTGCATTTTTTATTCCATACTCAGTAAACCCTACAAATTTCCCCAGAGTGCTGTTAAACTGTGTGACTAGATGTTTATTAAAATAGTAGTTGTCAATAAACACCATATCACTTAGATCATGAGAGGTGTAGATGCATCTTGACAACTCGGTTGCGTAATATTCATTAGCTGAAAAAGAATATGAAAACATTAGTGCAAATCCTTTTCCTCTTAAAAAAGTTACAGTGGCATTATTTATGTCATTTTGCTATATTTTTTTGTATATGAATATTTTGTTTGATATTGAATTATGTTTCCTTCATTTTACTCACCATTTTCGGCTCCAATCAGTACAAATAGTGCCAATATAGGAGGACAGCATGATAGTTTTATTAGAGACATTTTCTTTTATACTGAACCCCAGAATGCTGCTAGGTGTTTTATTCTCATGTGCATAAGATGGAATTCTAAGATAACTGGAAAACCAGTCATTGCAGGTATCAAGTGTCAAGTGTTGCTAGGCAACATCTTTTTTTCTTCTGCAAGAAAGTCAAGTCACCTCTCTTTTGAAGTAAACTCTGCTAAACAAAGCTCCAAGTACAAATATCAAAGCAAAATCTGACTGTTCAATCATTTGTGTAACACGCTTGAGTTTAAATGCAAAACCCTCTAAATCCATCTGACCTCTTTTCTTGTAAATGAGCATTTTCTATCAGGCTCCTCTGATTAGGTTTGGAGGTTTCATTTTGTGAATAATGGAAACGTTATTATCTAGTAAATAAAATAACTTTTTTTCATAAATGTCACTTCAGACAATTCTTTGGTTTAACAAATTAGATTTTATTTTGCATCAAAACCAGCTAAATCCACCTCTTAATCCACCAAGAACAAGACAGCGTATTTAATTGAAAATCACTAAATATATATAATTAGAAATTATTTTTCTAAACATTAAACAAATTACAGAAACCACCTAAAATTAAAAATACATCTGTCAAGTAAGTGGCGGTTCATTCCCCTGTGATAAACCAGGGAAAAAGCAGAAGGAAAATGAATGAATGAAATCTGTTAAGTAAGTGCATTAATCAATAACATTAAAACTGACATGAATTCAATCTGAACACTCTGTTGTCATTTCTGATATTTGGGATTTAGATTTAATATAAGTACAGCAATGTAAACATTGTAAACTCAGCTTGAAATATTGTAGTTTACAACATTGTGAAACATCAATATCTTTGAATTGTCTATTAATATAAAAAGCTTATCGGACGCATAGATAATATTAAGTAGGCTTATATAAATGTAAAGTTTTATACATTATAATTATCTTTTTAAAGATAGCTTACATTAGCAGATAAAACACAAGGTACAGTAGGTCTACTAGGCAAAAAGGGGATGTCCCTCAGACAATTTTAGAAGCTGTCATTCATTTATTCTCACCACACTCAAGGTCTTGGTTTCTTTCATAAAAGCCATCGTACCAGCTCGGTGCTATATATTGATTGAACACTTATGATTCGATTCGTGCCTTCTGATTGGTTCTCAGGATATAGCAGATTTTGCTGTCAAACAAGTTTAGCGACTTTTGCATACAAACTGTTATTTCTGAATGTGCTGACACTGAGATTTGGATAATTAGAAGCAAATATAGTTGTTGATGGTTTACTACATGCCTAAAACATTCACTCACATTAATCCAGGGTCGCCACAGCAGAATGAACCGCCAACTCATCCAGCAAGTTTTTACACAGCGGATGCCCTTCCAGCCACAACCCATCTCTGGGAAACATCCACACACACATACTCATACACATACACTACGGACAATTTAGCCTACCCAATTCACCTGTACTGCATGTCTTTGGACTGTGGGGGAAACCAGAGAACCTGGAGGAAACCTATGCGAAAGCAGGGAGAACATGCAAACTCCACACAGAAACGTCAACTAAGCCGAGGCTCAAACCAGCGACCCAGCGACTTTCTTTCTGTGAGGCGACAGCACTACCTATTGCACCACTGCTTCGCCAAGTTAAGTCATAAATAATATAATTATCTGATATAAGTTGTTTGGGACAATACTATAGCTTCTTATGAGAGGTTACCTAATTATTAAAAATGAAAAAAAAAAAAAGAATTATTGATTTATACCCAAAAACTCTGAGAGCACCAACAACATTTTTACCATTTAAGAAACACAGACTTCAAGAAACAGGATATGAACCTCAAACAGGGTTGCTAAAAAAATAAAAACCCCACACAATTCATTTATGCCACAATGCATGCTGAGTGCCAGCACTGTACAAAACTCCCATCATGCATTTCAGCATGAACAGATTCTTCCTTGCAGCTTTTTTCTGATATTTCAGCAGATTGTTTTGTGTTGTTTTATTTATTTAACATTTATTTTTAATGATTATTATTTTTTTTTAATTATTGTTACCAATGTTGAGATTTTGATTTCTGTGTGGGTTTAAGTTCAAACATCTTTATTGTGAATAGTCTGACCTGTTAAACTGGCATTGGGGTCAAGTTGGTTTTATAATTGGACATTTAGCCTTTCACCTTTATAATATAATTTCAGAAATGTATTGTATGCAAATTCTAAATAGTGAAACCATATAATCAGCCAATGACTATAAAATATAACATTTTTCACAGTCAATTAAACAATGCTAATGTTGTTTTGAAGTCATACCTACATTTCAGACCATTCAAAGTAACGTTAGAGTGGGAAAGAAAATTGTACTTATCAATTGTACTCACTGATCCTCAATCTGCTTTTACACTTGAACAACTAACTATTTTACTAACTATATTATCGATGCTGTATAAGGTACTACATGAACTTGAAAATAGTCAAACTTTCGCTTAATGTTTTCAGTGGCTGAAAAACACTTCTGTATCCATTCATAAAAAAATAAAAAAAACACAATTCACATAAACTTTGGGTGACTAAAACAGTTTTAAAACATACCTGTCTAAAAGTGATACTTCAGCCATGGTGTCAACTTTAAGATCATGGTTTTAAACTGCATAATGTTATTTCCCTCCTGCATGAAAAGTAAATGATATGGATTCAGGATTTAGAAAAATGTGATTCTGCACTTTTGGCAGAAGCCCTTAAAAAAAATTTCTTTTCATGGATACAAGAAAAGAAATGTCTTTCATAAAATAGGTAATGTTGATGCTAATTTTGTCAGCTGTCAGTCATTCTCATTGTCAGCTGTACATAATCATGCTGCACATGATGTACTTGAACCAAAATAATTAACTTGACCAGAAATTTGTGCGAAACACCTTTTATTAAACCATTTTTTAAACAAAACTGTCTACATCTATAAAGAGATTCACTGAAACCATAATATTTGTCTAGTTATCTTTTAATCAAAAAACTTATCTTCAACTCACAACATTGTGTTGGAATATCTAGCCAATTCCATGCATGTTCAATAAAAAAGGTCAGGAGAGGGTTTTCTTTATGTCAAAAATATTAGTAATTTATTAGATACAACTGAATAATTCAAGGACAGAGCTCTGGGTTATGTTATCCCAATGCAATACAGGAATTACATTCAAGAGGTTCAAAACTAACTTACATTTTCCTGACTCCAGCATACTGTATATACACAACTGATATTATCAGGTGGAGTTTTGGTGTAACCTATCATTCATTTTGCAGTCCTTTGGCTGTTGTACCCGAACTTACTTCCTCTTTCTGCAACCCTTCTCTGCATACTGAACAGTTAAGTGCATCTTCAATATATTTCAAAACTTCTACAAGAATTCAGCTCCTTGTGACATAGACTTCTTATTAGACAGCAGTCTGGAGCAAGGCCCCGCACTATATTTATTCTAATTTTGCTATTTCACTCTTGTCAGCAGGTCCTTCTAAGAAGTATGCAACACAGTAAGAAAGAAGAAGTATGCTTGGTTAATATATAGTATCATACAAAAGAAAAAGATTGAATAATCTGTTATTAGTTTAAACATTGTATTTCTTTAATATGTTTCATTTATCTTTTTGACACGCTGTAGTCTGTTGGGGAACTGTGTGTTAAATCACTTTAAGTCAAATAGATTATTACTTTGTGTTTTCATGTTCTTTAAGAAGAATAATACAAAACTATTAACTGACAATCAACCTTTCCTTCAACCGGTTTTCCTTCAGCGACTGTGCTTGTTAACAGCAGGTGTTTATCAGTGTCTGAATTTTTGGTCATTAATGTTGCGGTCACACTAGAGTTGCATGCAAAATTCTGTCATATAGCCATGTGAAAAGGGGCGAGAATGATGAATAAACAAGATAATTAGACAATAAAAAAGCAAGCAATTGGTCCATTTTTTAAAATTTCTGCAAAGAGAGGTCATGTTTTGATCCTCGATGGGTCTCACTCAATTAAGGGATGCAACTTTACGAGTTCCCCAAGCTTGAACTTTCGAACGCAGCAAACTGCAAAACTTCCAGCACAACCTTGCATTTCCGGTCTGACGCATGGGAGTCTATGGGGAGAAAAGTAGTGTGACCGCAGCATTACTCTGTCTAGTGGACTAAACTAATCAACTAATTTAGGGACTAGTGAATGAGCGTGCAAGATGAGCTTTCAGACACTCTGCTCACTTTCTTGATAACTAAGGTTAGATCAGTTATTATTAAACTACTTATTTTCCGTATTTTGTCCGGAAATAAGCTGTTAATTCTTTAGCAGCTTTTCACAGTAGATTGTACCAACTTTTACTGTAAAAAATGTCAGATTTTTTTACAGTAAAAGTTGGTACAATCTACAGTGAAAATATGCTGTAAAATCTTTTGAAATATGAGATTCTTTTGCAGGCTTTAATCTAAAGTATTACCACATTTTCTTTGTAAAAAAAATAAATAAATAAAAATGTTTTGATTACTGTGCAGTTAATATTAGTCAGAAAGTTGAGCTGAAAAACAACAAAAATATTTCTCCAAGATACAGTGATGTCATTGTGTGACTCACAATCTGAGTGGATCATGATGCAAAGTCTAACAATGCTTTTTTTTTGTTTTACCACAAATATTTTCATTAAATGTTTGGTTCTCATCTGTCAAGATGGAGCTGCATATAATCATTCTCTCTCTAGTCTTTGTTCTCTCAACTGGTACTGAATGTAAGTTAAAGCTTTTAATTGAATTTACAACGTTTTAAAAGTAGTGGATATAAATTTTTATGTGGATATTACGTTTTTTAAAAACTTGCTTTTGTGGTTTTTGGTTAGACTGCCACATAATTATTTATTGCATAACATTAGACAATTTGGTTTATAATTTTTAATCATTAAAACAAATAATTTAAAAAGTGATAGTTTTGCCTCACTGAATACTGTTTATATATATATATATATATATATATATATATATATATATATATATATATATATATATATATATATATATATATATATATATTGACTAAAGGTTTGATAAAGGTGCAAGTCATCTTCTATAATTTGGCTTTTAAGTTATGCAGGATATCTGAGGTAGTCAATATGTTCAATATGTTCTCAATATGTTAAGGCAACTCAAACCGTTTGAGAAAACTGATTGCAACAATTTGAGTTAAAAACTAATCTATATGAGTACTAGAAGTAATGAAGTATTTAATTAACTTATTACCTTCAACACTGAGTTCAAACTCTTTAAATAAATACAATTAAATTTCAGTAAATTTTGAGTTAACTACACTCATTTCATTTGATAAATGTGACTGTTGGGTTTTACAGAGTAGAAAAAAGTGAATAAGTCCAATAGTGGATTTTAACCTCAATAAACAAGTTGAAATAAGTGTACAGGTTATTTTAGGGAACAGAGTATTTCATGTAGAATAAAATATGTAAATAGATCTTTGCATTTTGACTTTTAGCTGTTATGCATTTAGCTTGAGCCTCACAAGAATGATTCTATTCATGCAACACAAAATCTGATTAAACATTTTAATTAATTTTATTTAAGAGCTCTTAGCAGAACCAATTATCACCAAGCAGATGGCTTTCAAAAGCATCAGCCATTAGGTGATAGGGTTGTCGTGGAGCATTTTTTATGGTTAAAATCTTACATTTAAAAATTATATTAAAAAATGCACTGTTATTTGCAATGCCTGCTAATAGTTGCTTACATCAATTTCAATCAAGTCACTAATCGTGACAAAATAGTCCAGCAGTTTGCTTTAGAACTATAAAATAGATAGTAAAGTGGCTTTCAGCATCAGCATTGATTACATTTCTCTCTGAAATTATGGTTTGTACTTTCCGTCACACTTTATTTAAATGTACAATTCACGCTAATAACAAATTATTAACTAAGACTTTTTTTGTTAAAACAAATGCCTACTAATAAGCAGCTTTTTTAGTTAGTAGGATATTAGTTGGGTTTAGAAATTGGGTATAAGGATGCAATATAACATACTTTATAAGTGCTAATTGTTAATATTCACTGTAAACAGTTAATATCTTAATAAAAGGCAGATAGTAAGCCAGTAGTAAATGGTGTGAATTGTTACTAAAACTAAAATGTCACTATGCTTTGTATCATGAATGAAGTTGTTACTGCTCTGTAAATAATCTATTTTACGTGACACAGATCGGCTAAATATGAGGTGCTATGAGGTGCCATATAGGATTTAAATCAAACTTTGCTTATCAACGCATACATAAAACACATGTATATACACCTATAAATTACTCGCATTTACACCTATACTACTGGATGTTCAAAACAACATGGATGAAACTTGTGTATATACATCTAAACTTTACGCATGAATACACCCACATACACACGCACATAAATATAAACTCGATCCTCACATAAACACCCACATTAACACACGCACATACACATAAACTTGCTGCATGCAAACACACCTATACACACTCGCATATACATATAAACTTGCTCTATGCATATACACCCATAAACTCTCACATAAGAATATAAACTTGATGTGTGCACAAACACCCAAATGACACTTGTGCAAACATACAAAATAAAATTCACAAACATATATACAGTTAGTTGTGTATAAACATATATGCAAGTGATTTCATATGTGTGTATGCATGAATTTTCACAGTAAAAGGAAGTTATTTCACTTTAAAAGGAAGTCGTTTAATTTCAACGTAAAAGTCTTTTGAGTGTAATGAACAAGATTATTATTTGTCATGAATCAGGTTATTGCAAACCTTAAGAAACAGAAATAATGTGATTAATAGAGGAATTACATCTGTTGAATTGTGAAAATAGATTATGCTAATTATAAAAAATAAATAAATAAAAAGGTAATGCAAAGGAATGCTCCTGCAAAATTAAAGGTTTATTATGCAATTAAATTATTGGAAATGTTATTATGGTTTAATAAATATAAAGTTGCTTAAGTAATCATTTTGAATAAAATATGTTTGTCTAATATTAGTTTTTTATGTTTGTTTTATTATTGGTGTCACTATTAGACAAGGGTTATGATACACACTTATGTCCAGTAGGGGGCAGGAATGCACTTAAGTGGGTTTTCCTGTCACCAATAAACAGGCTAATGCACCAAAATGCTGGATGCCAGCTGCTGTAAAAATATTAGTAGCTATTAAACACAAAAGGAGTGTCCAGATAATATATATAACTTTTCCATGGGGGTTAACTTGACCATCATGATGAGCAGAGACTTTTAATCAGCGATTTTTTTTTTTTTTTTTTGTATATGCTGAATAATTAACAATCAAAATGATACCAAAATCTTGCAATTTTGACACCCACATTGTAAAAACATATAAAAAGCATAATAATTATAAAAATGTAAAAAACAAAACAAGAAGACTATAGGCTACATTAACATTTTCAATAGAATAGAAGAGTTTAGTTTGAGTATACATTTATATTTATAATTCTGGTTGCTTTTTGAACGTCCTTTAAGGGTTCTATCAGTACATTTATATTTGAGTATGTAATTACCTAATTAAATAAAAAGGTTTTAAATAAAAATATTTCTTATTTTGAATAGTCTATTTATATATAATATATACTAATATATAGACTAATATTTTATATAACATATGTTCATAATTTAACATATTTAATACCTCTATTAATCACATTATTTCTATTTCATAAGCTTTGCAATAACCAGATTCGTGATAAATGTTTGTGAATTTTTTTATTTTATTTTTTGTATGTTTGCGCGAGATTTTGTAGGTGTGTTTGCATGCAGTGAGTTTGTGTATGTGCGCGTGTTGTTGAGGGTGTATATGCATAGACAGAGTTTATATGTATATGCGAGTATGTATAGGTGTGTTTGCATGCTGCAAGTTTATATGTATGTGCATGTAAATGTGGGTATTTATGCGAGAATCGAGTTTATATGTATAAGCAAGTGTGTATAGGTGTGTTTGCATGCAGCAAGTTTATATGTATGTGCGTGTGTTAATGTGGGTGTTTATGTGAGGATCGAGTTTATATGTATGTGCGTGTGTATGTTGGTGTATTCATGCGTCAAGTTTATATGTATATACACAAGTTTCATCCATGTTGTTTTGAACATCCAGTAGTATAGGTGTATATGCGAGTAATTTATAGGTGTATATACACGTGTTTTATGTATGTGTTGATAAGCAAAGTTTGATTTAAATCCTATACGGCACCTCATACGCTTTGGTGCATTTCTCACAACACTAGTGCATTTCTGCACAACAGTTAATGCATTTCCCTAAACAATTAGTACAAACTGCAAAACCTAGCTAATAACCTGCAAAAGCGCGTCATATGCTCAAAATGGATAGTTCATTCCTCAAAAGCACATATTCATGTCAATTTACTGTAAGTGTCAGTATCATCAAAATGAAAAGTCCTGACACCATTGTTTATGAACAAGATAGTCAAATGGCTTAGTCATGTTTTCATTATGACAGTTTACTCTGTACATTTTTTTAATGCAAAAAAAGTCAGATGTTGGTGACACTTCCTGAAAATGCTCAAGACTATATACTATTTGCACAGCCATTTGAAAACTACAGCAAAGTTAGACATCACTGCATTTAGTGAGGTATCTGAGTACAAGACACTGAATATGTATGTTTCACATTTTTACTGCATTTGCTCGTTGCAATTCTAATTTATTCACAGCATTGTGCAAAAGAATAAATGCACCCTTATTTTCAACAAGCCTAAGCTTCCTTTGGGTTGAACTGTGCACAACTGTAAACAATATTGCAGTACATATTGGAACTGAGCCTACAACATACACAGGTCAGTAAATCATTCATGAAATTGTTCAATTTAGAAGACATTTTCAGAAAAATAAAGATTTAATTTTTTTTTTTTTAATAAAATTAGCTTGACAGATTTTGACAACTAGTTCAACATTTTTGTATGTAATGACTCAAGTAATGAAATGAGGACTATTAGTTTTATATGGAGCTATTCAGCATTTACAAGTTTAGTTAATTTTGACTGACATGACATAAGCAAGTTATAATGTTATAAATAGCAGAGAGTTGTATGAAAGCAATTGATGCATGTCCAAAAGCATCTGCAATTTGTTGGAAGGAATGAGAAACTGCTACTAGGATGTGCAAAAATGACTAATTGTTTTGAAAAATGCATTAACTTTTGTGCAAATGTAAATAGTGTTGTGAGAAATGCACTAAAGCGACTGAGAAAAACTGTAATCTGAAACGCGTCAGGTTACGAATGTAACCATGGTTCCCTAAGGGAACGAGTCGCTGCGTCTATTTAGGAGACACTATGGGATACCATCCCTCTCTTATAACCTTCTGAAGCACAGGTGTAATCAATCCAATGTAATTGGCAGGACGCAACGTGCGTGTGGCATCAGACCGAAGGTATAAAAGCCCCACACTCACAGTGAACTTCAGCTTATACCTCTCGAACGGAGCGCACCAGGTATGAAAAAGTATGGCAACGCGACTCAGCGTCTCGTTCCCTTAGGGAACCATGGTTACATTCGTAACCTGACGCGTTCCCTTTCGGGAACTCTACGCTGTGTCTCTTTAGGAGACACAATGGGAATGCTATCCCAAACACGCCATAGTTTTACATGCCGGGGATGAGTTCTCCTATATTGCTAGGACACCGGAACCCGGAGTAGGGTCCAGGTCCAACTGATAAAACCTTACAAAGGTATGTGGGGTAGACCACCCAGCTGCATTGCAGATGCCAGTCAGGGACTGGCCAGAACGAAAGGCTTTCGAAGCGGCCATACTCCTGGTTGAGTGAGCCCTGATCGCCTCAGGTAGAGGCCGATGCAGGGCTTCATATGCTAGTGAAATAGCCTCGACTATCCACCGGCTCAGAGACTGCTTAGATGCTGGCGCCCCAATTTTGGGTGAGCCATACAAAACAAACAACTGTTGTGTTGTACGCCAAGCAGACGTACGATATACGTATGCATCTAGTGCCCACACTGGGCAACGCAGATTCAAGCGCTCCTGATCTGGCGTCATAAATGGTGGAGGATTAAAGGCCTGCAGCACAGTAGGTCGCACCACCTCAGTGGGGACCTTAGGAACGTACCCTGCTCTGGGGTACAGAAATGCTCTCACCATACCAGGTGAGAATTCCAGACAAGAGGGAGCTACAGACAATGCTTGTAAATCTCCTACTCTTTTGATGGATGTAATGGCCAACAAAAAAATGTTTTAAGGGTCAGAAACTTTTCTGACACATCCTCAATTGGTTCAAAGGGGGCTGTCGACAGGCCCTCAAGCACTATCGACAAATCCCAAGTAGGAAACCTATTGGCGCAGGCAGGCCTCAACCTCCTCGTTCCAAGGAGGAATCTGACCACCAGAGGGTCTTTGCCAAGAGCATTAGTACGGTATGCGGACATTGCCGCTACATAACCTTTAAGCGTTGACGGAGTCAAACCGAATTCAAAACGCTCCTGGAGAAATTGCAGCACTGACCCCGCAGGGCAGTGGACTGGATCCAGGTGGTGGTCTGTACACCACGAAGTAAAAAGTTTCCACTAGGTGGCATACAATCTCCTCGTGGAGGGAGCTCTGGAGCTTAGTATGGTTTGAACAACCTCAGTTGACAAACCAAGATCTACAAGGTGGGCCCCCTCAGAGGCCACACCCACAGTTTCCAGAGGTCCGGGCGGGGCTGTACTATCATTCCCTACGCCTGGGACAGGAGGTCTCTCTGGACGGGAATCTCCCATGGAAGACCGTCGAGGAGAGACACTAGGTCCGAGAACCACACTCGTGTGGGCCAATAAGGGGCTACCAGCAATAGGTTGTACCCTCCTTGACGGACCCTCTCCAGGACTCCCGGGAGCAGAGCGATTGGGGGGAAAGCGTATAGACGAAGCCTCGGCCACGTCTGCACCATGGCATCCAGCCCCAAAGGTGCTGGATGTGTTTGGGAGAACCACAATGGGCAATGTGTTGTTTTCTGACAGGCGAATAGATCAACGTCGGCTCTGCCGAATCTCTGCCAAATGGCCGCCACCACTTTTGGGTTTAGCCGCCATCCCCCAGGCTCCAACCCCTGTCTCGACAGGAGGTCCGCTCCCACATTCATCGGACCTGGGATGTAAGCTGCCTTCAGAGAGAGCAGCCTCCCCTGAGCCCACAGATGGATTTGATTCGCCAACCTGCACAGAGGGCGCAAATTCAAACCCCCTTGATGATTGATGTAAGAGACCACCGATGTGTTGTCGGTCTTCACTAACACATGGTGACCTCTCACTTGAGGGAAGAAGTGCCTTAGAGCAGAGTGGCTCCCCAGCCCTTGCGTGAGGCATCTGATGTCAGAGCCAGGCGCTGAGATATTACGCCTAGTGTAGGGCCCTGGGACAGAAACCAGGACTTTTTCCATATCGATAATGCTCGTAGGCAACGTCTCGATGCTTTGATTGTGCGGAACGGATTTCCCCTCAGGGAAAACCCCCTGGTTTTGAGCCACCACTGTAATGGTCTCATGTGTAGCAGACCCAATGGGATTATGTTGGAGGCTGCTGCTAGTAGACCCAACAGCGTCTGGAACTGTTTGACCGTGATGGCTTGGCCCAGTCTGATCCTCTTTGCGGCTGCCCGAATCGACTAGATTCGGTTGGGGGACAGACACGCAAACATCATCGTGGAGTCCCATAGCACACCTAAAAAAGTGGTCGTCTGAGCTGGCACAAGCACACTTTTCTTTTGGTTTAGCCGCAACCCCAATTTCTCTATGTGAGCGAGAACAACACCTCGATGTTGAACCGCTAACTCCCTCGATCGGGCTAGAATAAGCCAATCGTCGAGGTAATTGAGAATTCGAATCCCTTGTAGCCACAGCGGAGCCAAAGCCGCGTCGACGACTTTGGTAAATGTGCGGGGTGAGAGTGCTAGGCCGAACGGAAGAACCCTGTACTGATAAGCCTTGCCCCCGAAGGCGAATCTGAGGAACTTCCTGTGACTTGGAAGGATGGATGTGGAAGTATGCGTCCTTCAGATCTATCGTGACAAACCAGTCCTCGGACTGTATTTGTGACACAATGGTGCTGATAGTCAACATTTTGAACTTCAGTGTTTGTACGGAGCGATTTAGCGGTCTTAGATCTAATATCGGACGCAGCCCTCCATCTTTCTTTGGAACAATGAAGTAACGGCTGTAAAACCCTGACTCGATGTCTAGAGGAGGGATCTGTTCTATGGCTCTCTTCCTCAGAAGAGATTCTATTTCTTGTTCCATCACTAGAGCCTGCTCTGGCTCTGGGCGTGAAGCAAACTGAATTCTGTAGCCCTTCTCTATGGTAAGCAGGACCCACTGCGAAACATTCGGCAGCCGTTTCCACTCTGCCAAAAATTTCTGCAGGGGTACCAGTCTCTCGAGACTGGTCTCTATGTTCCCCTGAGTAGCTAACTCTGGGCACTGAGGTGAACTCACCACAGGAGGCCCTTGATTTAACTGCTCTTGGACCCTCAGTAGAGGGGGCGAGTCCACTAACGTCACCACTTTTGGGATGAAACGTTTGTGGATATCGCCGGGGGTCTCCACGCCCTGAGGTACCAACGGTGGGAGGGTTAGTGGATAGACCCCCTGTAGGCAACGAGGAGGTGGCCTTTGCTCCTCGTTGGGGGCTGCCCGAAGAAGTCCCAGTGCTAGGACTTCTTCTGAGGCCCAGACCGTTTCACAACGATGGTCCTCGGACCACCGTATGTCACCGTCTTTGCCTCTTGAGAGCATTTCCCACCCCATTTCCTTTTTGGGGGCTGACGGGAAGCCACACTCTCTTTTTGCTCGGCTCTATACTGGGCAGATGAGCTGGTTGACGGCTGGGGCTGGTCCCGCTGCATAGCCCCAGAAGGATGCCCTTTTGGTCGAAGGAAGCTCCCGTAGGAGCCCGACCTCTTTTTCACCCGCTCAAACGATTTGGCGACCCGATCTACAGAGTCGCCGAACAAACCCGCGGGCGAAATGGGAGCTTCAAGGAAAATTTGTTTATCTTCCTTCTTGATGTCCGCTTGATTCAGCCATAAATGTCTCTCCGTTACCACCATGGCCGCCATAGAGCGGCCTAAAGATCTAGCTATTTCTTTGGTGGCACGGAGAGACAGGTCCGAGGCCCGAAGTACTTCTCTTACTGTGTCGGGCCCCGCCCCATCATTATCAAGGGCTTCCTTCAGCAGGGGCCTGTTTCAGTAAGGAGGTTCAAACAACTCAGAGTTTAAACTTGAACGCTGAGTTGATTTACCGAGAGATTAAAAACTCAGAGTTTTCGGTTTCAGAACAGCTGATCTGAGTTGGGTCAATCAACTTCGAGTAGACCAACTCAGAATTAAGCGCGCACACCGTGACTTTAAAAAGGCATTATCAATGGAGCGCAGACATTACGAGTGACTATGGCAATATCTTATAAAAGAGATCACCATTTCTTTCTCCAGCTGAACTTGATGTTCTCATGCAAAGTTATAGCAAATATGAACGTATATATTTGAAAAGAAGCAACCATCAGGGAAGAAGAGACAGTTAGCGTGGGAAAACAGCTGCTCAAGTTAATGCCTAATTTCACTTTTTAAGTATTTAAATATTTAAGTATAATAAAATAAGTAATGTAATTTGTGACGTTATTTTTTTTCTAAACTTTTTTATACATTTATTAGTTTTAAATGATTTAACAGTGCACTTGTGTGCCTGCCTTTTTTATTGATCAAGTGATAGAGGTTAATACAACATTTAGAAGGTAAGCAGTACTAAAAATAATTTTTAGAAAGAATAATAATCCCATTAATCTAGTTACAGTGCATGTCAAAGGTGAATTTAATTGAATTATTTATTTAAAAAGGATAAGCCATTCTCGTACAGTTCTTCTGTGTGTGACTAAAATGTAGGCAATAGCTATGTTTCCATCCAAATATATTACATAAATTTATGTGCAAAACTGGAATATTGCATAAAAGATGCGAATAAAATTCCATCCAACGAGTCAAAGAGAAAAAAATCGTCACTTCCTGATTAAACTGGCACCAAAGATCAACAGTAAAAACAGAATTTACTGTGGTAGAAGAAGCTGCGTCAATTAATTCTTTATTTAGCCTAATTAATGCACTTGTGCCTCGATGTCAGAAGAAAATGCTGAAACACAATGAACACGTGGGGGCCATGAGACGCGGAGACTCTTGACACGCACCAGACGTTCGAAGGTAATTAATAATACACACTAATACTGAAACAGTTAAGGCATTTTAGAATGACTAAAACAATATTTAAGACATGTTACAGTGTTCTCAGCCTCCATTTACACACATTTTCCTTATCATATGATCATGATCTTTTTTTTTAATGTACATACTGTAATTTGTTCAGTAAAAGTGTTTCCATCGTAGTTTATGCGCACATTTTCTATCGAATAAAAGTTTATCCTACTCAGTTATGCGCGTTTTTTATGCATATTTTAAAAAGTTATGTGCATCATGACGTTTCTATCAATCGTTTTTATGCACGTATCCAAAATGAGCATTAAAATAGGTGGGTGGAAACGTAAGGCTAAGGCGAGAAATACCGCTTCATCTTTAAAAAAAGGGGAGGAGACCGACAGAAACTCTGAGTTTAGAGAATAAAACCTGCTTCTGACCAGGTTAGATTCACAGAGTAAGTTACCACAGTAACTGACTCTGAGTTAAAGTTACCTTTCATTTTAGAAACAGGCTTGACTTACCCTGCTTTCTCGAGTTTAACAAACCTGCCATTTTGAAACGGAAAACCCAGAGTTTCTCTCATTTCAGGGTTAAAATACTCTGAGTTTTCAGTTAACCTCCTTTCTGAAACAGGCCCCAGGTCCGCCTGCAAAAGTGACATTGTGTGCAGACACCCAACAGACTGGCCTGTTGCCGCATATGCCTTGCCGACTAACATCGATGTTAATTTTACTGGTTTTGACGGCAAGGCGGGGGTCTTCGCCGACGATGCCTGAGGTAGCAAATGGCGCGCCAAATGCTCCTCCATTTTCGACATTGTGCGGCATCCGTGCTTATTCAGACCAGCAACGGCTGAATATATTGATCCCTGCTGGCTTATAACACGGGCAGTGTATGGATTTTTCCAAGTGTAAATGATCGCTTTTTGGAGATCTTTGTTAAATGAAAGACCCCCCCTCAGAGGCCTGTCTCGTGATGGCAGCTGTGTTCATCACACAAACCAGCTTTTTGGCGCACTTCCTGCCTCTCTACTTCCCAGTTAATATTATATTTAGCTTTTACATTGGCCAGGACCTCTGCCAGCTCATCATATTCGGGGCATAATGGGGGAACGTCATTTTGGCCCCGAAGGCCCTCCATATTCTCGACTCCCTCAGAAGCCGGGAGGCGGAGCAGCCGCCCATCAGCGCGAGAGGAAGAAGCCGATGAACGGGCTTCCTGCTTACCTCCGAGGACATGGAGGTACACTAAATGTCTTTTCCATTTTGCTAATTTTTAAATAGAAAATGAAAGTGTGTGCTTTGATTCAGTTTAAATGGTTTTTGTAGTGCCTTATCAGTTCTGTGAGTGCTTCAAAATCAACAAACTCATTCGCAGAGTGAAGAGAGAAAAAGCTGAAGTTCACTGTGAGTGTGGGGCTTTTATACCTTCGGTCTGACGCCACACGCACGTTGCGTCCCGCCAATTACATTGATTACACCTGTGCATCAGAGGGTTATAAGAGAGGGATGGTATCGTATTCCCACCCAGCACAAGACGTCATTTCGACGTCGTTTTTTGGGCTAAATCAAGTCGGCCCGTCATAGACTTTATTTAGCCCAAATTTCGACGTCGAAAATTGGTCTGTATTTCGTCCGTCGGATGTGGTCTAAACATAGACCAAATATCGACGTGGTCTTTGTTTTGTCCGTCGGATTTGGTCTAATAAAAGACCAAATATCGACGTGGTTGTTTTGCCCGTCGGATTTGGTCCAAACATAGACCAAATATCGACGTGGTTGTTTTGCCCGTTGGATTTGGTATAAACATAAACCAAATATCGACGTGGTCTTTGTTTTGTCCGTCGGATTTGGTCTAAACATAGACCAAATATCGACGTGGTTGTTTTGCCCGTCAGATTTGGTCCACATTTAGCCCAGTATCAGACTTGAACATATGGTTAAAAAGAATTACATAAGTTCCTCACAAAATGTTTTACATCCATTGCTTTTTTCCAGTCCAATGTAGAATGCAAAATATATTTATATAGCAGTTTAGTGCCATTACATTTCAATAATGGCAAACAAATAACGACGTTACTGCTGTTAACTCCTTCTCTATTTTCCCTTCTGCTTCATGCACTGATGCAAATATTTTTCCTTTTAAGTTGATTTATTAATAAGGCAAAAGATTGTAACAAATAATGTAAATTTAAATTTGAAGTCCATCAACGTAAAAAAAAAATAGATTAAATAAAATAGGGTAGAAAAAAACAAAATCGTAATACACTTTATAATGCCATTTTCTTTTATGATTTAATCTATTTATCTTATTATTAATAAATCAAAACTGTACTATAATCCTATTTGCAGTAACAATAGGCTAAACAGGATGCTCATCAATACATATTTTTACAAATAAATTAAAGGGTTAAATTATTTTACAAATTATTAATTTCTACATAAAAAACCAATAACTTCATTCCTTCTTACCTCGGGGGAGCTTTTTCATATTGCCCACTCACCAGACAACAACAATACAACATTTTTTAGTGATGCGTTTTATAGCTGAGAAAGCATAGTGTATTTAAAAACAAAAACCCAGGCTCATTTACAATCAATATATTAAAATGAATAACGTAAATAAAGTATTGTCTTGCTTTGCTTTGATCTTTTCTCTTACTCGCGTTGCTGCGTGTCCCTGACCTGTGTGAACAATATCGAGAGGTCAGTAAAACTGAACTCATTTCAATATGATTTGAAATCAGTGTAAAGTGCTGTCGATTGACGTGTTGTTCTTTTCCCTTTTAAATATGCCAAATTA
Organism: Danio rerio; assembly: GCF_052040795.2. NCBI lineage: Eukaryota > Metazoa > Chordata > Actinopteri > Cypriniformes > Danionidae > Danio > Danio rerio. The sequence goes on from NC_141028.1 coordinate 40,720,749, forward strand.
TCATATGTGATCTCCTCAACTGACAAGGGAAAAACGTCAAAAACATACTAGATGCTTTAAACTGTTCACTGCGGTAGTGCAATGCAAAATTGAAAATTTAGGATTCAATAAAGAATTTTAAATAAATATTTGTGAATACAAGATGTTTCAGAGTGCAGGTCGATGCACACACATAGGCATAGAGCGCTATGATAATGCTAAACGCCATCTATGTCGATTAAAACACGTTATATGCGATTTAAACTGAACAGTATTTTTAATATAGGCTATAAATGATCATATATATTTTCTACAACCAACAAGTAGAATAATATGCAAAGATTTGCTATTCAAAAATTTGTTAATAATATAAAAAATACTGATGTCCACATTGGCTCTAGTGCATTAAATAATAATTAATAATAACATTAAGATTTTTTTTTATCACAAAATATAGAAAATGGTATGTTGATATTTATTGAAGGTATCATTTCAATGTTTAAAATTCCAGCATTGTGAAAAACTAGTTACAATTATTGTAAACTTTATTATATCCATTAAAAACAATATGGGGGATTCTATTGCATATATGTTTGACATTAAAAATAAATGTAAATTATATTAGAATTCAAGCTCTTTAAAACTGCAATTGTTTCCAGTATCTTATTTAGTTTTTATAATTCAGCTTTTGCCAATCATAAATGATTAAATGTTTTAATTTAAGGAATAAAAAGATTTTTTATATTGTTTGTAAACTTACAATATGGATGAATTTAGTAATGTGTAAAAATAACACTAAATCATAGCAAGAAACCTCCTTATGGGTAATTACTAAATTGTAACTGAATTGGCAGTAACAGTTTACAATTTTACAATTTTTTTAGCCAAACATTCTACTTGCTATAAATGCTAATGAAAATCAGTGATCATGACACTGAAATCAGTGAACATGACACTGAAATCAGGATTAAAATATATTTTAATTGTCCAATATGTGATTTTTATTAGCAGTATTATTGTTATATGCATATATTTGTTTTAATAATAAAAAATATATATAATTCGATTTATCCACCTGTCAGGTTTTGGAGCATGGGGCACAGCATGTGTATTTGGATATATTAATTTTTTTTTAACCACACTTTGTTATTATAGCTCATTTATTCGTTTGCAGGAAATTCGAACTGAATTTAGAACTAGTTTAGAAACAAGTCTTTGCGCTTAACAAACTAAATTATTATATAGGCTAATGGATGTCTGTGCGCACAACTACATTTCCTTATCCACGAAAAAACAAACAAAGTTAAAATAAAGACAGAATGGAGGGGGATTAAAATATTACAAAAATATTACTTTCTACATAAATATAAAAAAACACTGCCTCTATGCTTACTTCCTCTCGGAGGCTTTTTTCAGTTTATTCATGACAACATTCTATTGTCCTGTGGTGATTGCTTCCAAACAGGTGGGCAAATCTGAACTTGTTTTTATGAAAACAAATATGAATATGCATAATAAATACTAATAAACACTAATAATAATAATAATAATAATAAGATTACACAAATGCAAATAGTCATTAATAAACAGACTACTAAAAATGATTAATTGGATTAAGTACTTTATGGTGAGTGATTGTAAACAATTTATATGGGCTGAATGTAAACAAACAAATTAAATTTAGTGATGTTTAATTTAATTTATTTAAATTCAGCTTATATAAATTGTTTGCAACAATTTGCAATGAATCATATTTTTCTGTGTAGAGCTGGATTACAAACCCCCCATGTGAAGAAAGCATGGAAGAAGTATTTTTTATTTTTATGTAGGAAATGATAATTTTTGTAACACTTCAATACTTTAATTGTTTTCAAATAGTCTAAGATATTTGTGTATTGTACATCCTGTGTATAAAGTAATTTGCGCATTTTGGACCCGCATATAGGCGTAACGCGCTGGACTTTAGCTTTTGGCTTCTTTTTTTTGTTTGTTTATTTCAGTTCCTCAATGCACCAACAATGCGCCCATGAGTCCACAAAGTGGGCACATGGATTTGCGCCAAACACGCTTTTCCTTTTTGGGTGTCTGATAGGGCCCTTTAAGCCCGTACCCGGCTTTTTTTCGAAAAAATGTATTTTGTGCTCAGCAGAAGAAATAAATTTTAAACCGGTTTAATTGGAACCAAAAGGTAAGTAAATGAGGAGATGGTGTGATGGGTGAACAGAATTTTCAATTTTGGATAAAATGTTTTTTTCCATGGTTATTGATCGACTAAAAACAGAATCATGCTTAAATAGCACGTTGTCATGTGAAATGGCTGTATCAAGTTGTTGAGAAAAAAACCCTCATTAATACATTTCATAAACTAATATCTTGTTTAGATTTTCTTTGTTTATTTAATGTGCGTGATATTCATTTCACTTTTTGTCGAACTTGGCAAAACGCATATTTTCTCTGTCGCAGATCCATCGCTTGAACCACGTTATAAAACGCCCAAAATTATGCTGGGTGGAGTAACTACTTCTTCAGAGAAGAACCTATAACTTTTTTGTGCAAACGATATTGTTTTACACGCACACGCATTTAAAATTAAATCCAATATTAGATTTGGTAAAAACATGCCCTGGCTTTCCATATCAATTGAAATATTTGTAAATGGCACATAGGGCCTGTTTGCTTTACTAATATTATTGAAAAGTTGAACATTACATATTCTATTCTAAAACATATCACTTAAGCTAACACCTATTCTAATATCATACAAATAATATAAATAAATAAATAATGAGGCTATTTATTATAAAACGAAATGTAATATTTATTATTTTTTAGAAATGAAAAAAATCATACTTTGATAATAATAATAATATGATAATAATAATAATATAAATAATTATGATTATTATTATTATTATTATTTTTATATTATTGTTATTATTAATATCATTATTATTATTATTAATAATAATAATAATAACAATCATAATTGTTGTTGTTGTTGTATTTGTTATTATTAGGATTTTTTTAAAGTCTTTTTTTTACAATTTCATACATGTAAACCACTGCAGAAAGTTCTAACCGGCAGGCCCATTTCATATACAGTACAGATACTTAATAAATAACCTACTATAAATTAAAAGAATTAACGTATGCTTTTTGTTTTCACAAGCTTTGGAGATGTAGCCTAACATAAATTCCACTTTTTAATAAAAGGTCACCTATTTCGCCATGAGGCTGTTTTCAAAATGACATCAGTGTTTTTAAAGTGTACTGCAAAGGGAGCACATTTGTAAACATGAAGATCGCTAAAACTGAGTTGTAAAAATAGTTTGAAAGCAAATTACACCCAAGAAAGATGATCTTAATGCTTTTTTATATTCAATAATTCAAACTTTGAATGTTAGAATGTTCTAAATGAATAGAGCGTAGGGGGGATAAGTGGCAATAGAACACAGCCAGGAACTCTTCTGCGCGAGTCAGCGTGACGTGCGTGCGCGGGCTCATCATTTGAATTAAATAACGGACAAGCAACGGGCGGAACAGTAATCAAAGGTAAGTTAGATATTCGACGTTTCACATGTTTTATTTGTCGTTTTACTTATAATTTATGTTGAATTGAACTTTAGATGTGTAACGTTTTACATTATAATAATTTTTTAATGAACACTTAACCACTTTATACGTTTTTATGTCGCCCTGTAGTGACAAGGTCATTGACAGCAGCTAATGAATAATAGCTGTTTTCGTTATTTATTTGGCGATTTCAGCAAAATTACTTAATTTTATGTCTTCATTAGTTTCTAACCTGTGTAAAAATATAAGATGATCTGTCAAATCGACTTGGAATGAGCATAAAAAGTTGCTCCGGCTATAATGTTAAAGGCTAACTTAACGTTATAAGCACTTCGCAAATAGCATTAACGGTGCATATCATCGAGCTAACATTTTTTAACATGTAATATCCTAACAAAGTGAATCGCTGTCGGTTCACGGTTTTGTTGCTCTGTTTGTAAATTTAGTGTTGGTCTCCTCGCCAGAGAAGCTAGCAGCATTGAATGGGGAAGCTTTGCTATTTCGTAAGTTGTCTAACGTTACCCTATCGCTAGTCAAGTCAATTCTTTGTGGTTTCATTCTTTCCTGATTTCCTTTGTTCACAAACCATGCTTGTCTGTTTTTTTCTGATTGCTGTGCTATGTTCTGGTGTAAGTTTTTTTTCCTGTTTATTAAAAATAACTTTGTCTACATCCTTCTCTTTCGATTCACGTTACTGCAGTTTACTCATAAAAGTATCTTTAAAAATGTTTGTAAACGCATTCATTTTTTTTTTATTATATCATGAAGCTTTTTATAATTTCACAAGGAAATGCAATCCAAACAAGATCATTGAATTTCTCACAAAATACCATGCAACTTAATATACTGCGTGAGGAGTCAAAATTGTGGCTAGTTTGGTATACTGTGGATTGGACATATATATTAATGGAATTGTACTTTGTAATAGTAGATACCAGGTGAGATGTCATACTGATTAACATGTTATTTTTCTTATAACTTTTTAATGGCAGTTTCGCTGGAATCTCCAATTGAAAACATCATCGTGTGCGCTTATTAGACTTCTGTTCCAGTTCTGACTACACCACACTCTGCTTATGTGGATCACTGACTACTATGTTCTCTGAAGGTATTCATTCATTCATTTATTCATTCAGTCATTTATTCATTTTCTTTTCGGCTTAGTGCCTTTATTAATCTGGGGTCACCACAGCGGAATGAACCGCCAACTTATCCAGCACGTTTTTATGCAGCGGATGCCCTTCCAGCCTCAATCCATCTCTGGGAAACATTTACACTCATTCACTACGGACAATTTTAGCCTGCAAAAATTAATTGTACCGCATATCTTTGGACAGTGGGGGAAACCGGAGCACCTGGAGGAAACCCACGCAAACTCCACACAGAGACGCCAACTGACCCAGCCAAGGCTCGAACCAACGACCTTCTTGCTGTGAGGCGCCACTGCAGCGAAGAATCTGAAGGTATTACTGTAGTAAAACAACAGCACCCATGACGGTAACGCTTTCTTTTACAACCCGCAAAGTACCGCGTAAGTACAGTGAAACAACGGTGTGCTTTTCTGTACATAAAGTGTACCTACGCAAACGTTAATTATATGTACAGAAAAGTACACCGTTATTTCACTGTACTTACGCGGTACTTTGCGGGTTGTAAAAGAAAGTGTTACCTACATTATATATATATATATATATATATATATATATATATATATATATATATATATATATATATATATATATATATATATATATATAATTCAAAGTAATAATCTTAAAACCATGCACATTTGAATTTTAATGAGAATGAGAATTAGTCAACAGGGCTCAACACTTAAGATTTTTTTCTTTGATTTTTACTTGCCCTGCCAACTTTTTCTCTGGCCTACCAAAAAAATATAAAAGATAATTTTAAGCCATTAATTAAGATAAGTTTTTAACCACGTTTATTTAAATATTTTTTCAGCAAAACTTTGGGTGTAATCAAGAGATTCTGGTGACTCATAAAATTAAGATGGAGAGCAGGAAATAAAAAAAATATGAATGTGAGACAAAGGAAAGTCTGCATTTTTTAATTGATACTATAATACAAAGGAGAAATAAATAGAAATATTATAAAGAGGACAGAGTTTTCGATTAAATTAGGATTTTTTTTCTTCATTTTCTAATATATATAATAAAAAATACATTTTATAATAAATAGCCTCATTATTCATTTTTTCATATGATTAATATTTGAATATAGAATATAGAATACGTGTTAGCTTTTGTAAGTGATTTGATTTAGTATATGTCACATTCTCAATATTATTATTAAAGGAAACATTGGATCTATATGTGGCATTAATATATATGTCAGTTAATATGGAAAGCGAGTGCATGTTTTTGGCAAAACTAATATTTTTAGTATTTTATTTTAAATGCGTGCTTGTAAAACAATATTATTTGCACAAATAAATGATGGGGTTCTTCTTTAAAAAAGTAGTTTCTCCACCCCGTTAAAAACATATGGGCCTTTTACGCTATAACTAACGTGGTTCAAGAGATGGGTAAGCGACAGAGAATTTTGGGAAACATTCGTCACTACAGTTCTTTCCCCAAACAATGCATCGTATGATAGTGCAGTGGTGAGTTGATTGAGAAACGCAGCCCTGCTTGTGTGTTATGAATTGCATGTTTTAAATGACAGTGAGACATTTATTGGCGGTGTAACAATTAAGCTTAAATAGGTTGAGCATATTTTTATTAATATTAAAACATATTAATAAAAACTAGCCACCTTTTGATTTTTTTCGTTTCTGTATATTTTTATCAAACAAAAAATGCAATGAATTGTTTATTTTGGTTTTCATTTTATTAGAATAAATATAATTATTAGGCGACACAACTTCTACACTGGCTCTTGCGTTTTTACATATCCTACAGAAAGACTTTTTTTGGCTCAAAGACATATGCCTGTTAATTTCAGCGCTGTATTTTGACAGATTTCGCAAAGGCTTCAGCTATTCTACCTGTCAGCTGGTACCGTTTTGCGACTGTGTGGCGTCTGTATTATGTGTCTGGATGACAGCGAGAGAGAACGAGATGAGATCAGACCCCAGATTCGATGTGTGGCCTCATGTCAAAGTTACTTTACTGCATTTTTTAAAAAAATATTGGCTCATCTAAATTAACTTTTCATTCCATTAAAAGCCGAAATATTGCCACAGACAAAGCAACTTTCTGTTCAGTGATAACATACGCACACACACAGAATACACTCTTGTCGGCCTATTCATTATTGATTTTTTTTTTTACATTAAACGCATAATAAACAAGTGCAAAAAAGAAGAGCTGAACTTCGGAAAAAGTAATCACTGCGGATGCCGCAATAATGGCGCTGCATTGCTTAATCACTCGTTTTAATAATAAATAAGATTATTTATTATTTAAAATTGTAAGATGATGGTCGCGTGATTTTTGAAATAAGAGTATGCATTGCGGATTTATGGCTATTGATCTTATCTACCGGCGACCCACCCAGAGTTAAACATCAAGTAGGTGTGTTAAAGGTGCATGTATAAATTAGTTGTGTTGCCCCCAGATGCTGCAAATAAATCATATGAATAAATAAATACTAGGCGATTTATTATAAAATGAAATTTAATATTTATTATATATTAGGAAATTTAAAAATAATAATTTAATAATAATAATATTAATACTAATGATGATCATGATGATAATAACTATTATTTTTATTTTTGTGTATTAGAAGTGAAAAAAAACATAATTTAATAATAATATTAATGATGATGATGGAGATTCTTGTTGTTGTTGTTGTTATTATTATTAATAATAATAATAATAATAAGTAGGGTATTGTTTATTTATTTTTAGAAAAGTCTGCTTTTACAATTTGACACTTGTAAACCAGAGCAGAAAGTTCTAACCGGCAGGCCCATGTCATATGCAGTACAGATATTTAATAAATAACCTACTATAAATCGAAAGAATTCACGCATGTTTTTTGTTTTCACAAGCTTTGGAGATGTAACATAAATTCCGCTTTTAAATAATAGGTCACCTATAGCTTTCACTTGAGGCTGTGTTCAAAATGACATCAGTGTTTTTAAAGTGCACTGCAAAGGGAGCACAACTGTAAATATGAAGATCGCTAAACTAAACTGTAAAAATAGGTAAAAAGCAAATTACATCTAAGAGAGATGATCTTAATGCTTTTTTTTTATTTTTAATCATTCAATGTTTAAATGTTATATTGTTCTAAATGAATAGGGCATAGGGGGATAAGTGGCAATAGAACACATCGAGAACTACGTTTCAACTAGCTGCAGAGCTGTAGTTGCGAGCGCTCAAGTTTGCGACGCAGTTTGCGAATGTTTGTTGGAGCGATGGATTTGGGAAATGGCAAATCAACAAACTGCTTGTAACGACGGAACTTGCGACCTAAGTTGATGGTTTTGGGAACCGCACCCTAGATCTCTGCACCATAGGCCTAGCTTTATTATCACAATTTTCATAATTTAATTATTTCATATTCTATTTAATTCTATTTCATATTATAAAATATCTAATTGTGTGTTCTGAAGGTTGGAATGACTAGAGTGTTAGTAATTTATGATAAAAAGAATTTTCAGTTTTGAGTAAACAATCCTTTGTGAAAACTAGGGGGCGCACAGATTCTTTCTGAGGGGGCAATGCCCCCCTTGCCCCCCCCACCCCCCCTAACGGGCCTGATACTCGGCCTATATGCCTAAATCGAAAAAGCACTAAATAATTTATAGATTTATAAATTACACTGATTAATAACTATAGTACACTAAATTAGGCTATCTTATTTTTTATTGAAACAAAAGTGATCAATGCTGCGCAACTGACAAGCCAACAGCAGAGAAACAAAGCAACCATCGCGGCACCGCAGTGATCACTTTTTCCGAAGTTCGGCTGTTCTTTTTGCACTTAATTAATATGCGTTTAATGTAATAAAAAATCAATAATAAATAGTCCTTCAAGAGTATATCGTGTGCTTGTGAAAACATTAAGTGAACATGCAGTGTTTGTGGAAAACATCTTTGTGAGGGAACTTTGCTGAGGTAACGCGAAAAACTTAAAAGTATACTTTCCTTCCACAGTTTTTTTTTTCTCACTCCCATTTTTTATGAAGGCAAAATGGCTATTTAGATGATTACAACAGGGTTGTAATGGCTGATTGACTGTTTACACCAGGTAATAAGATGTTTTTATTGATCGGATTGCAGGCCATTTATAGATACAATTATAATGCATAGATCAGGAGATTACCACGTGAAAAAAAAGATCATGCAATTTTTTTTAAATAGAATAAATGTATACTATATATAATAATTTGTGCCCCCCAGTTTTTATAAAGGATTGTTCACTCAAAACTTAAAATTCTTTCTGTCATTAATTACAAACACTCCCGTCGTTCCAACCTTTAGAACACACATTTAAATATTTTAAAATATATGACATAGCAATTAAATTATAAAAATTGTGAGATTAAAGCTAGTCCTATAGTCCAGAGATCCGGTCCCCGCGTCAGGTCAGGTGCGCCCGAAAATAAAACGCGCACACGGCGATGGAGGCACACTCAACTCACAAGGGAGAAAAGTGGGTGACATGAGACGATCAGCTTAATTAATTACATGTTTTGGTCAACTAAATCTTTAAACACAACTCTCTTGAGCTCTAAAAGGAAGAAACGCAGAAGAAATTTGCTGTTAAATATATGTTAGCAGAGACTCAACTGCCAGTCATTTTCACATAGTTGTTCGGGAAGATGTAGCCTAATAAAATGTTTTTAATAAAAATAAATAGTTCACTGCACAGTCCCACAGTAGGCTACACTATAAATAATATTTTAATTTATTCATTATTATTGTTATTATTATTATGATTACAATTAAGCTAAAATTGACAAAACACCGGGCCTGGATGTGAGTCCAGTGTGAAAAACAGGTAGTAATAGAAACTTTTTTTATTACGTGTTTGAGGCCATATTTGACTACAAAAGTGCAGTCAGTAGGCTACTTCAACATTTACCAGAGTTGTTTTAAGAATCAGTATCACTTTTTCTTGAGTAGGATGTGTGTATTTTTGCCATCTCTGTCCATTTCTTAAAAATAAATAAGAATACAATAAAAAGTATGGTTAAATTAACTGAAATGTGCCCTAAACAGAAACGTGTGTATCATGTAGTCAAAATAGCATTTATTATTTGAATGTCACGTTAATTTTCTTAAAATAACACATAAGGATGTGCATTATATCAACTAAGACAGAGTTTTTCTTTGTTATAGCAGGTGCAGCCAAACTGCGACACAACAGCCACGGAATTTACAGGGCCGTGAGAGATCACCTGTACGGTCTGGCGGTGGCAGACGCAGAGCTGAAAACACTATCTGATGCTTTTGTTGTTGTTAATGTTAAATTGACCAATACATGTTTTGTCATTATTTTTGTCTGCAATTATTAGGCTAATAAATAATATTTTTTAAACAAAATGTTGAATTTCTGAATTATGTGTATTTTCTAAAACGTTTATAAAGGTATTTCTCACAACCAAATTTTGACTTAAAATTGACGTATTTTCGACGACATGAAAAAGACGTCTTTTCACCTTTCACTTTCCCACCTGTTTTCCACGTTGTTTGGACGTCCTACAATTACGTCTTTTCGACGACATGAAAAAGACGTCTTTTCACCTTTCACTTTCCCACCTGTTTTCCACGTTGTTTGGACGTCCTACTATTACGTCTTTTCGACGACATGAAAAAGACGTCTTTTCACCTTTCACTTTCCCACCTGTTTTCCACGTTGTTTGGACGTCTTACAATTGCGTCTTTTCGACGACGTTAAAAAGACGTAGTTTCGTCTTTCACTTTCCCACCTGTTTTCCACGTTGTTTGGACGTCTGACAATGTCGTCTTTTCGACGAACTATTGCTGGGTGGGTTGTGTCTCCTAAAGAGACGCAGCGTAGAGTTCCCGAAAGGGTACAGTTAAGAAACAGGCAAATTGACAAATTGTTACAATTTCAAAAAAATGATAAAAAAAGTTAATAGAACTGTTTAAATTTATAAAAAATAACCGTATTTCTTTAATCAACACAATGTTCATTTATAAACATTTGAGATGGTTTGTTTTATTTTATGAAGCTAAAAATAATTAAACTTAATTTAAATCAACTGTCATTTGCTTTTAAAATAATATTTATGCCGTATTAATAATGTGAGCATATTGGTATTGAGCTGTTATAGCTTCCCAGCCGGCATTTCAACGGTGATTCAACGTTGAATCAACCTCAGGTCTATGGTTGGATCAACGTTGAATTACCTTTCGATTTTGCAAATTGGATCAACGTTTATATAGTGAAGTTGTTTCACCGTCGGACCACCACCGGTGATTCACTGTTGAAATCACAATGTTGTTTCACTCTTACCTTCTTCATGGGTGAATTGTGGTCGTTTTGTAGACGTTGAATGAAGGTTGAATTACCTTTCGATTTTGCAAATTGGATCAACGTTGATACCGTGACGTTGTTTCACCGTCATACATTTCAACGTAAGTTAAATAGAAATTACATAAAACACAAAGTCCATAAATATAGCAAACAAATTTTTACTAATAAAAATACACAACAAAAATACACAACTTACACAACCTGTGTATCAATTTATTTAATACACACCTCATTATTTCATTTATTATAAATATACAACAACATACAGCATTCATCATTCATTAAAACCATGCAGGTTACTATACATGCTGTATACTCAAATACAGAAAAAGGCATACAATTAAATAGTCACTTTTTAATTAGGTTTCATGAGTTAAAGTTGGTTTATGTTTACTAACATGAACAAAGAACAAATACTTGTACAGCATTTATAAATCATTTAATTAATTAAAATGTCCCAATGCTATTAAAATCAAAATGTATGCTTGTTGACATTAATGCACTGAGCTGACATGAACTGTACTTTCTTTATATGGAAGATGCTTTATTGTTCTTTGTTCATGTTAGTAAATACATTAACACTTACTAATACAACCTTATTGTAGTGTAGCCCTCCCTAGCTGGGTACAAACAAAACTATATAGGAGCCCTGGTATCCCAGCGGAAGTAATATGTAATAACTGGTCTTTTCCTAAAAAAAATATAGCAGGATGTACAACAATGAGCTTTTATTTAGCGCGGTGCCTCCAATTGTCGAAACCTATACTTGTGATGAAGAGTCAGACGAAGTGGGATCCATTTGCAGCGTCTTTATTGAACACAACACAAATAAAGAAGCAAATGTACGTTTCACAGACGAGATGATCAGATCAGGGAACTCACTCAAAGTCGGGTCACAAGCAGAGTTGTAGGCAGGTAGCAAAGATACATATACGAGGATACAGGCAAGGATCTGGGCAGGCGGCATAGAATCACAGGTAAACAAACAGTCCGGGTCGGCAACAGTAATCAGTCAGATAATGTAGGGAAAACGCTTGGAATTGAATGCAGAGCAAAACAAGACTTCGCACAGAATGACAGGCGAGAAGGGCTTATAAGCGTTTGTGTGTATTGGTTTCAGCTGGACAGTAATCAAGGTCCCGCGGGGTCTTGTGGGTAATGGAGTTCTTAAAACTTCAGTAGTCGGGTGAGCGGGACCTCTGCTGGTTGTTGAGGGGATTAACTGGGACCGAGTCTGTGACAGAACCTCCCCCCTGCGAGCAGCTCCTGATGCGAGGAAACTGATGGTGTCGGGGTCTACCACGAGGACGAGGGGCCGGTTGATCTGGGTGATGTTGATGAAATTCGAGCAGTAGCGTAGGGTCCAGAATGTCTTTCCTGTCAACCCAAGATTGCTCCTCTGGTCCGTACCCCTCCCAGTCCACTAGATATTGCAGTACACCACCCCGACGCCTGGATTTCAGGATCTGATGGATTTGATATGCTTCCTCGCCATCGATGATGAGGGGTTCCTGGGTCTGTTCACTGACTGCCACCTCCCTCTCCGCCTCGACCGGGCTAGCAGCGGGCTTAAGCAGTGAGACATGAAAGGTTGGAGAAATGCGATAATGGTTAGGTAATAAAAGACGATAGGATACAGGAGTGATTTGTTTAATTATTTTAAATGGACCGATGTACCTGGGGCTGAGTTTCTTGCTTGGAAGTTTCAGTCGGAGATCCCGGGTGGATAACCATACCCAATCTCCTATGGCATAAGTTGGGTTGCGACGGCGATTGCGGTCCGCTTGTTCCTTGAACCGTCTGACAGCCCTTTGTAAATGATGATGGGCCAGATTCCACGTAGCTTCACTTCTTTGCATCCAGTCGTTTACTGCTGGAATTTCAGTTATCTCCCCCGACCAGGGAAATAGGGGAGGTTGAAATCCGAGCACACACTGAAACGGGGTTAGCCCAGTGGAAGTTTTGCGCAGCGAATTCTGTGCGTATTCTGCCCATAATAAATAACGACTCCAGTCAGTCTGATTGTTGTGGCAATAGGTTCTTAGAAATCGAGATACCTCTTGATTAAGTCGTTCCGTCTGTCCGTTCGATTGTGGGTGATATCCTGACGTCAGGCTAATGTTGATGTTCAGATTTTTAAAAAATGCTGACCAGACTCTTGATGTGAATTGCGATCCTCTGTCAGAGACTATGTCTTCTGGTAAACCATAGAAACGAAACACATAGTTGCACAGTACTTCGGCGGTTTCCATGGCAGATGGAAGTTTAGGAAGGGGAATTAATCTGCATGCTTTCGAGAATCTGTCAACAATCGTTAATATAACTGTGTTACCTTGTGATGGAGGGAGATTGGTGATGAAATCCACTGCGATATGTGACCAGGGTCTATTTGGGATGGCTAATGGTTGTAGTAATCCTGCTGGACGTTGATGGGATGATTTGTTCATATTACAAGTTGTGCATTCGTGGACAAACTTGGTAATGTCTGTCTGTATAGACGGCCACCAATATTGATTTTGGATTAATTGTAATGTGCCCCTTATACCTGGATGACCTGAACAAGGACTTGTGTGGACTAATTTTAATACTTTGTCTCTGATGCTTCGTGGAACAAATGTTTTGTCAGGAGGGCAGTTAGGTGGTGTCTGTTCCTGTGTTTGAGCTTGTCTGATCTCGGTGGAGATGTCCCACTGAACGGGTGCTAGAATCAATGTGTTATTCAGAATAGGTTCGTTGTTGGGTTCAGATGGTGTGTCTTCAAATTGACGCGACAGGGCATCCGCTTTAGTGTTCTTTGAACCGGGGCGATAGGTTACTGAAAACTGGAAACGGGAGAAAAATAAAGCCCACCTTGCCTGCCTGGGGTTAAGTCTTTTTGCTGTGCGGAGGTATTCTAAGTTCTTGTGATCTGTCATGACAATAAACTTGTGCTTCGCTCCCTCCAGCCAATGTCTCCACTCCTCTAGGGCTGCTTTTATGGCTAGCAATTCTCGGTTCCCCACATCATAGTTGCGCTCTGCTGGGTTGAGTTTGCGAGAGAAGTAAGCACAGGGGTGGAGTACGCTGCTTGCGTCCTGACGTTGTGACAGTATAGCTCCTATGCCCGTATTGGAGGCATCAACTTCCACAATAAATGGTTTATCTGGGTTTGGGTGTGACAGGATGGGAGCCGTAGTGAAGCGATCCTTTAAGTGTATAAACGCTAATTCCGCCGTCGTGTTCCACTTCAGTTGTTTGCCTGATCTCTTGGTCAAGGATGTGAGGGGGGCTGCAATGGTACTGAAATTCCTTATAAATCGGCGATAGAAGTTGGCAAACCCCAAAAATCGCTGTAGTTCCTTTACAGTGCTTGGTTTAGGCCATTTTAATACCGCGTTTACCTTCTGTTCGTCCATGGCCACGCCCTCCTGACTGATGACGTAACCCAGGAAAGAGATGGAGGTCTGATGAAATTCACATTTTTCAACTTTAGCATAGAGCTTGTTATCAATCAGGCGTTTTAACACAGCTCTGACATGGGTGATGTGATCCTCGAGGGAATCCGAATAAATCAGAATGTCATCTATGTAAACTATGACCCATTTGTGTAACATGTCCCGGAAAATATCATTAACAAATGATTGAAAAACAGAAGGACTGTTTACTAGGCCGAAGGGCATAACGAGATATTCATAGTGCCCGGTGCATGTGGAGAACCCCGTTTTCCACTCATCTCCGGGACGGATCCGGATTAAATTGTAAGCACTCCGGAGATCAAGTTTAGTAAAGTATTGAGCTGTCCTTAACTGCTCCAAAGCCGCTGGTACAAGGGGAAGAGGATAGCGGAATTTACATGTAATTGCGTTGAGGTTCCGATAGTCGATACAAGGGCGTAATCCTCCATCCTTCTTTTCCACAAAGAAGAAGCCGGCTGAGGCGGGGGATGTGGATGGCCGGATAAAGCCCTTGGACAGCTCTTCCTTAATGTACTGCTTCATGGCTTCGGATTCTGGTTGAGAAAGGGGAAAGATCCTTCCGCGAGGAGGAGTGCTTCCGGGTAATAAATCTATAGCACAGTCATATTCACGGTGAGGTGGTAATTGCGTAGCCTTTTGTTCGTTGAATGCTTCAAATAGATCTTGATATACACTGGGAATTCTTGAGTACGATTCTGGATAAGTTATATTGACAGCATTAAGTTGTAGCGGTAATGCAGGAGTTAGACATTCTTGAAAGCATACCTCATTCCACTGAATAATTTCTCTGTTCTTCCAGGAGATAACGGGGTCGTGTTTCTGTAGCCAAGGTAATCCTAAAATGACAGGGTGGTTGGGAGAGTCAACTATGAAGAAGTATAAAGTTTCTGAATGTATCGCCCCAGCCTGTAGGATGATGGGTTGTGTGGTGTACTGGACCTTTCCTTTGCCTAAAGGACGTCCATCTAACGCCGTGACTGTGAGTGGAGAACAACAGGAGGTTAGTGGGATGTTATTTATGCGAGCAAAATTATGATCCATAAAATTTCCGGCAGCTCCGGAGTCAATCATAGCGGGAACACTAATACGTTGCTGGTTGAAAGATATAGTAGTTGTTATTTCCAAACACTGATTATTGACAGATAAGATATTAGCAGAACTCACCGGGAGTGGTTTGCTGGGAGGTCTGGCTTGGCAGCTGCTCTTCAAATGACCAGATTGGCCGCAATATAGACAGAGATTATTGCGAAATCTCCTTTCTCTTTCCTCCGGGGATAACTGAGTACGGCCAATTTGCATGGGTTCGGGTTCGCTTGAATATGATGGGGTCGTGAAGGAGCGGATAGATGTGCCAGGCGTGCGGGATCGGATGAGATTGTCCAAGCGAATGGAAATTTCAATGAGCTGGTCCAATGTCTTTCCCTCATCACGGCATGCGAGTTCCGTTTGAAGTTCTGTTTTTAACCCTTTACGGTAAAGCACCCTTAGCGGTTTCTCCGTCCACCCCGCTTGAGCAGCCAATGTGCGAAATTGTAGGGCGTATTCGGCAGCCGTGAGATTCCCTTGTTGTAACGCCAATAACTCTTCTCCAGCGTCTCTTCCTCCCTCCGGGTGGTCGAATACCTCCCGAAATTTCTTTACAAATTCATTAAAAGACAAGAAAGTTGATGTTTGATTATGCCAGACGGCCGTGGCCCAATCCAAAGCTCTACCAGTCAGCAGAGAACAAACGCATGCAATTTTGCTATTATCTGTGGCGTATAAATTGGGTTGTTGTGTTACAAACAACGTACATTGCATGAGAAATCCCTTGCATCTTGATGGATTGCCATCAAATTTATCAGGAAATGCCAGTCGAGGATTAATGGCCGGAATGGTACTCATGGGAGCTACAGGAACGGTGGGCGCTGGATTTTCAGGAGATGGAGATGGTGTAATATTGAGTCCCTGGAGGGCCTTTACCAGTTCTTCCGTGAGAGAATTGAGGCGTGCTAGTTGTTGTTGATGGGCCATCAGAACCTGACCCTGCGCGGATAATTCTTGTACAATAGCTGCTGGATCGGTGGGTGGCGAAGTCTTCTGTGATGAAGAGTCAGACGAAGTGGGATCCATTTGCAGCGTCTTTATTGAACACAACACAAATAAAGAAGCAAATGTACGTTTCACAGACGAGATGATCAGATCAGGGAACTCACTCAAAGTCGGGTCACAAGCAGAGTTGTAGGCAGGTAGCAAAGATACATATACGAGGATACAGGCAAGGATCTGGGCAGGCGGCATAGAATCACAGGTAAACAAACAGTCCGGGTCGGCAACAGTAATCAGTCAGATAATGTAGGGAAAACGCTTGGAATTGAATGCAGAGCAAAACAAGACTTCGCACAGAATGACAGGCGAGAAGGGCTTATAAGCGTTTGTGTGTATTGGTTTCAGCTGGACAGTAATCAAGGTCCCGCGGGGTCTTGTGGGTAATGGAGTTCTTAAAACTTCAGTAGTCGGGTGAGCGGGACCTCTGCTGGTTGTTGAGGGGATTAACTGGGACCGAGTCTGTGACAATACTTCCCAAATTGAGAAGTATAAAGAACACTGACAATAAAAGTGCTATCTAACCTTCAGGTTTATTAAAAAAATAATAATATAAATAAAATGAATAGATAAATAAATAAAATTAAGCTCAATTGAGTGTATAAATACAAAGTATATAAATATGTGTATATATATATATATATATATATATATATGAAACCAAACTAATAAAGTGACAGAATTATAAGTACTAACCCACAAATTTACCCAACAGAAAATTAGAGTGTTTAAAGATTCACATGACACTTCTCAAACCATCCCCATATATAAATAAAACTAACAAATAAATTGTGAATCTCTCTCTCTCTTAATCCAAACTAATATGTTATCTTTGAAAATAGAAATTCTAATAAGTAATTCTTAACCCTGACAGTGGTACTTAGTCAAACTCACAAATAAACCTTCAAAACATTCAGTGACTCTTGAACTGACTCATTTGACTCGCCACACTTGATGATTCATTACATTTGAACTGAATCAACGTTAATCAATACACTCGTTACAAACGTTAATTCTTAAACCAGTGTCCGTTTAAACACATCACTGATTATTCATCAAGCAAATACAGGTACTGAAAATCCAAACTCAGTCTTTGAAAGGATGCAAAGAAGACGCGAAACCTTGTTGCCCTTTTCCTTTGAACGATTCAGTTTTGTCAACAGATCTCGGTGGCACTGTACTCACATATCCTTTGTTGATATGTTCACGGTGGGCGAAACGTGATGAATGTTAATCCCCACACATTCGCTCAAACAACCGAATCCAGAAAAGCTTTCTTTTTTCCCGAGTCGGCCAGGCGCACGAAAACTTGTGTCCTTCCGGTCGACATGATGAAACTAATTCACGAGTCACTTCATTCTCCGCTCTCGGCGGGGAAAATAGACCACATCACAATCCTTCGCACACGTTTCTTTTTGAACACTCCTTTTTCGTCGGGATTAAAACAAAACTCCGCTTTTGCTCGTCCACTCCTGCGCTCCTCACTTCCGACCCCACGAGAGTCTCTCTTTTTTTCCTCCGCTCTCTCTCTCTCCCTTTTTTTCGTTCCTCCCTCATTTTACATTAATTTCCTGCACCAATGCAAGTACATACAAACATGCTTAACAGTTCTTTAAAGCTTAAGTATATGTATACATGTTTCTTTTACTAGAACACCAAGAATAAATCAAAATGAAGAGAAAATAATAATCAAAACATATTTACAAAAAAATAATAAACATAACTTGCTCTCTTCCCTGATTGTTGTCTTCTTTATTTATTAATCAGATTTATCAAGGGCTACACTCTCTCCCCACATGAAAACCAGCATGTCCCCATGCTACATATATGTCATTAAGCATGAAATTCCCCTTTACACTCTAGGGACTACACATGGCAATGTACTGATGTGTACCCAACATGACTGGCGAAGGGCATGAGAATTACACCACCAATTATGATGTAGGTCATGTTTGTGACATTGGTTAGGAGTTTGCATGTGGTTTAGGAGCACCCCACACACTTTTGTTGTGACCATCCTCTCCTCAATAGGAATTCCTAAATTTGGGTATGTAAACCTTGCCGGTGGTTTACGCTCCCTCTCAGACCTCCTCAATGAAATTTCAGCTGAAATTTATCTGTTAGCAACCCGACATCATTGTTCATTTCGGGTCCTTTATCTTTCTCAATTTCCTCCCCGTCAAACATTGAAAAATCTAAATACCGGAAGGGGGCACAATCTTATTCAGATTCTGAGTCCGTATCTGTTTTTCCCTCAACTTGAAATGACCCTTTCTCTTTAACCTCAATATTATGTGAAGTTCTCAAGTTTCTCCTAGGGAATCTATTCTTCTTAGGCACATCATCAACCATGACTACCTTACTCTCCTCCCCAAACCTTACTTTCGAGCTCACAGGAAGAATATGATCTTTATGCAAAACCTTAGAAGGTCCAACACCATTTTCTGGAGTCAGCTGATATACTGGCAGATTTTCCAATCGCTTATCTACCAAGTAAACAACTGAACTCCAGCGATCAGCCAATTTGTGCTTCCCTCTCAAGCCCAAGTTTCGGATGAGCACCCTGTCACCAGGGTTTAAGACACATTCCTGCACTTTCTCATCATACCTTCTTTTATTAGAAAGGTTCTTTTTTTTAGCAACCTCTGTAGCCAACTCAAAAGCAATTCTCAGATTCTTCCTCAAATTTTGTACATACACACTAGGTGACATGGACCCACCCATTTCATTTGTTCCATAACAGACATCCACAGGCAGAGTGGGCTCACGTCCAAACATGAGAAAATATGGAGAGTAACCCGTGGCCTCATTTTGTGAACAATTATATGCATGTACTAACTGCGAAATGTACTGACTCCACTGAGCTTTCTTTGTGGATTCTAACGTGCCCAACATATTGAGAAGTGTCCGATTAAACCTTTCTGGTTGAGGATCACCCTGAGGGTGGTACTGAGTGGTACGGGACTTTTTAATCCCTAACACACCAAGCACATCTTTCACCAGGTGACTCTCAAAGTCAGGTCCTTGATCCAAATGGATCCGATTCGGTAGTCCATAATGCACAAAGTACTTTTCACACAGGATTTTAGCTACTATCAAGGCCTTCTGGTCCCGCGTAGGATAAGCCTGTGCATAATGAGTAAAATGGTCAGTAACAACTAACACATTACCCACGTTATGCCTGTCTGGCTCAATAGACAGAAAGTCAATGCACACGAAATCCATCGGTCCTGAGCTTTGCATGTGCTGCATAGACGCTGTCTTGCGAGGCAAAGTCTTTCTCACCAGACATCGTTCGCAACTCTTACAGTATTGTTTCACAGCATCTTTCATACCTGGCCAATAAAACCTGTCCTTTACGAGTGCATATGTTTTATCAAAACCCAGGTGGCCATGAGAATCATGCAGAGAAGCCAGCGTATCACTCTGAAGGGCAGACGGGAGCACTATCTGTCGATTAAGTTCACCCTCGGATGTGGTCACTCTAAACAACAATCTATTTGACACTGCCAAATTACTCCACTCTCTCCGCCAACAAGCAAATTTGGGCAACTCACATTTCACGTTGTCATGAGACTGGTTTTTCCTTATAGCAGAGAGAATTATATTCAAATAAGGATCCTGGCCCTGAGCCTCCCGCAACTCCTCATTGGAATCTTTCAGCTGGGTTGCAGAAACAAACACATTCTTTACAGGAGCTCTAATCTCACCACTTTCTGAAAAACTCTGAAAAGGGCACTCCTTAACACTTGAATTCTCCCCTGAAGCAACTGCCTGACACAAAGACTGCACCCCAGTCTCAGGAATCTCTTCCCACTTTCCTCCTTCAGTCTCAGAGGAATAAGGCCGCCGCGATAGAGAATCAGCATCTACATTTTTTTCCCACTTCGGTACTTGATGCTGAAACTGTAAGTGGACAAGGCTGATAACCATCGATGGCCAGCAGCATCCAATTTGGCTGATGTTAGAAGGTATGAAAGGGGATTATTGTCCGTCCTCACCTCAAAGGTAACCCCATACAACTATTCATGCAGCCTGTCTACCACAGCCCATTTTAAAGCTAAAAATTCCAGCTTGTGAGCTGGATAATTTCTCTCAGCTGGGGACAAACTTCGGCTGATGAACGCTACAGGACGCAGACCCTCCGGGTATGGTTGATAGAGAACACCCCCCAAACCATCTAAACTAGCATCCGCATGTAAAACATATGACTGCTGAGGATCTGCAAATGCCAGCACTGGAGCTTGAGTCAACCTCTGCTTCAATTCCTGGAATGCACTCTCACATGACTCATCCCACCTGGCTCCAAAAACCTCCTTCGCTAAGCTCCGGGATAGTTTTTTTCCTTTTTCCTGTGAAACTTCCTCACCCAACAATTTATTCAATGGACGGCAAAGACTTGAATATCCCCTCACAAACCTTCTGTAATAGCCACAAAATCCCAGAAATGATCGCATTTGCATCAAAGTCTGAGGTCTAGGCCAATTAACAACTGCCTCAACCTTTGAAGGGTCAGTGGAAATACCATCTTTAGACACCACATGCCCTACATAAGTTACAGAGGTTCGACAGAATTGACATTTGTCCACAGACAGTTTCAGTCCCTCCTCACGCAGCCTATCCAACACTTTTAACAACCTCTCATGATGCTATTCTATGGTTCGACTGAACACTATCAGATCATCCAGATACACTAACACCTCCAGGAAATTCATGTCACCCACAGCGCGTTCCATGAGTCGCTGAAAGGTAGCCGGTGCACCACAGATGCCCTGAGGCATTCGGTCAAACTCATAGAACCCAAGAGGACAAATGAATCCTGTATTCTCTTTGTCAACAGGGTTCATCGGTATCTGGTAATAACCACTCCTTAAGTCTAACACAGTAAACCACTGGCTACCTGAGAGGCTGTGCAAAGCATCCTCAATCCGAGGCACAGTATACTGATCAGGAATAGTTCTGCGATTTAAGGTGCGGTAATCTACACACATTCGAACACTTCCTGATTTTTTTCTTACGACCACAATAGGGGATGCATAAGGACTCCTAGACTCTGAAATTTTTCCACACTGTTTTAATTCAAATAAGTGTTTCCGCACATCTTCCAAGTCCTTGGGGGCCAAACGCCGAGATCTCTCCCTAAAAGGGGTGGAATCGGTCAACCTGATTTCATGAAGTGTACTGCGTGAACAACCTACGTCCCATTCATGAGAAGAAAACACATCTTTCCGCTCTAGAAGTTTCTCACATAGCTGACGCCGGGCCTCCGATGAAAGTGGAGAATCTCCAAAGTTGAAAGAGTCCATAGTGATTTGGTTTGAATCTGTCACTTCTCTCTCAGCAATAATCGGGGATACCACATCTACAGGGAATACCTGAGCAATTGGGGTGCCTCGGGTCACATTAATGCTATGATCAGGCATATTCTTGACTGTAACTGTCACTAAGTGATTTCGCATCATAGAAATGGGTCGTACCTCAGGTCTAACCATCAAAGCTCCCAGATCCATAGTATCAACAGGCTGATCAATTAACACATGTTCGTCTTCTAAATCATAAGGAAATGTAGGCCTTCCCTCTAATTGACCAGTTTCCCCAGGTTCAAGTGATACTGACCGGCACTGATGAAACCAAATGGTACCCTGCGGACCACAAATTTCTTCTCCAATCTCCACTTCTTGGATTTTCTCATATGCATCTCGCACCACCGGATGCACGGAGAGAACACTCATAAAATTATCTCCTGCTTCTGCCTTACATGTTTCAAAAAGCTGTCGAACAACTTTAGTATTTGTGCCCACCAAAAGGGCTACCTTCTGTGCAGGTTGAGGATCTGGACAGACAAGTGCAAGAGTATTAACCACCTGAGGCACTCCAGCTACAGCAGCTGTGAACTCCAGACGAAGAGGCAAATATCCATCATATGGATACTTCTGCAAGCTTAAACCCCAGATTTCCAAATCTTTAACTGGTTGAACTGGTAAGTGCTTCAAATAAGTTTGATAAAAACTACGATACAAGATGGTCACCTGTGAACCACTGTCCAACAGGGCCTGAGCATAAATCCCTTCAATTTGTACAGGAACATCTAAAGAGGGCCCTATCAGCCCGACTGGAAGTCCAAAATCATCTGTACTCATAAAAGAAAAACAATCGGAATGATTTGAAATTGGAACTCTGGGCCGTTCCTTCACAGAGTTCCACCGTAGTTTCCCGACTGCCTACTCTGTCTAATCAGTTTCTGGTTTACCTTACGCAGATCCTCTACCCCTTTGACATTCCCTTCTAGTATGACCATCTTCGCCACACTTATAACAGAAAATTCAAACTCTAGAAACAGTATTGGACCCCTTGTTTGCGGCCAAGGCAGAAAAACCAGAAGCCTTTGCGGGGCCCATACAATGGACCTGTGAAGTTTCATCCACTGTAGGAGAAGACGTTACAGTTTTCAACAACTTCCCTACTTGTGTGGTTAATTCCTTCACGTCTCTTATCAAGCACTCTATTTCCTCCGAGGCAGCCCCCCTAGGCACAACTACAGCAGATTTTGAACTTACTACAGGATTAGCACTGCTCCGGGCACTGATCCAATTTTCCTCCTCTCTAACCTCACGTAGTAGCTGCGAAAACCCAGGTGGATCACGTAAACTAGACATCATTCTGAGTCTCAGAGCTACTGGATCAGAGGTGAGTGCACCTTTAACAACCTGTTCCATCTGTTTTCGATTCAGATCTTCTAATCTAATACCCCCTTTCAAAAAGAGTCGATGGAGGATCTTATCCAGCCGATACAAATAACTTGAGAGCTTCTTGCCTGGCTCTTGGTACGTACAACTGAACTTCACAGTTAGGTCAGTCTCACTTTCTGTACTGCCATAAGCCGTGTCTAAAGCCTTTAAATAGTCCATGGCAGTGACATCTGAACTACCCATTTTCACAAATCGAATGATGTCAGCTGCTGACCACCTCAAGCTTTCCACAATTCGTTGTTTTTTGCTAGACTCTGTACACTGCCACTCACTAACCATTTGGGTGGCCTGTTCCATCCAGGAGTCATAATCCTCCTCCCCAGGGGGAATAGGTTGTTGGCCAGAAAACACCCGCAATTTGCGATAACTCAGAGACTCAACAGGTGCCTGGTTACACCTTTCTACCAGCCGATCAAGAGCCTGTACCAAGTCTCCACCTACATTAGACAGCTTGTCAGTACTGAGAATGGGCTTCACGTCTTCTAAAGACTTACCCTCCTGACTCAGCCAACTAATTAATTTCTCTTGAAAATCCCCATCTGGTACAACCCCCTCGGGAACAACTTCCACGGATGGGACATGTACTCCCCATGGTCCCACCTCACCAGGAATACCCACTTCAGGTGGAACAGTGTCAGTGTCAATCTCCAAACTGGTCTCCACTAACACAAACATCTGCGAACCAGTGTTGTCCCCACGACGGCCCCGTATTTTAGCACATCCAAACACTTTTACTGTGTTTAACACTTCTGAAATTATATCCTCGCTCACATCAATTGGCACTTTGGTCAAAATAAAATATTTACCAGGATAGAGATTTATCTGTTGACTCCACAACTCCACAACCTGCAAAAGGTCCATGTTCAATCTAACTAACAAAAAATTTAAACACAGGGGAAAAGAGTATCCCAGCGGTGCCTCCAATTGTAGCCCTCCCTAGCTGGGTACAAACAAAACTATATAGGAGCCCTGGTATCCCAGCGGAAGTAATATGTAATAACTGGTCTTTTCCCAAAAAAAATATAGCAGGATGTACAACAATGAGCTTTTATTTAGCGCGGTGCCTCCAATTGTCGAAACCTATACTTCCCAAATTGAGAAGTATAAAGAACACTGACAATAAAAGTGCTATCTAACCTTCAGGTTTATTAAAAAAAAATAATATAAATAAAATGAATAGATAAATAAATAAAATTAAGCTCAATTGAGTGTATAAATACAAACTATATAAATATGTATATATATAAATATATATATATATATATATATATATATATATATATATATATATATATTTATTTATATGAAACCAAACTAATAAAGTGACAGAATTATAAGTACTAACCCACAAATTTACCCAACAGAAAATTAGAGTGTTTAAAGATTCACATGACACTTCTCAAAGCATCCCCATATATAAATAAAACTAACAAATAAATTGTGAATCTCTCTCTCTCCTAATCCAAACTAATATGTTATCTTTGAAAATAGAAATTCTGATAAGTAACTCTTAACCCCGACAGTGGTACTTAGTCAAACTCACAAATAAACCTTCAAAACATTCAGTGACTCTTGAACTGACTCATTTGACTCGCCACACTTGATGATTCATTACATTTGAACTGAATCAACGTTAATCAATACACTCGTTACAAACGTTAATTCTTAAACCAGTGTCCGTTTAAACACATCACTGATTATTCATCATGCAAATACAGGTACTGAAAATCCAAACTCAGTCTTTGAAAGGATGCAAAGAAAACGCGAAACCTTGTTGCCCTTTTCCTTTGAACGATTCAGTTTTGTCAACAGATCTCGGTGGCACTGTACTCACATATCCTTTGTTGATATGTTCACGTTGGGCAAAACGTGATGAATGTTAATCCCCACACATTCGCTCGAACAACCGAATCCAGAAAAGCTTTCTTTTTCCCCGAGTCGGCCAGGCGCACGGAAACTTGTGTCTTTCCAGTCGACGTGATGAAACTAATTCACGAGTCACTTCACTCTCCGCTCTCGGCGGGGAAAATAGACCACATCACAATCCTTCGCACACGTTTCTTTTTGAACACTCCTTTTTCGTCGGGATTAAAACAAAACTCCGCTTTTGCTCGTCCACTCCTGCGCTCCTCACTTCCGACCCCACGAGAGTCTCTCTTTTTTTCCTCCGCTCTCTCTCTCTCCCTTTTTTCGTTCCTCCCTCATTTTACATTAATTTCCTGCACCAATGCAAGTACATACAAACATGCTTAACAGTTCTTTAAAGCTTAAGTATATGTATACATGTTTCTTTTACTAGAACACCAAGAATAAATCAAAATGAAGAGAAAATAATAATCAAAACATATTTACAAAAAAATAATAAACATAACTTGCTCTCTTCCCTGATTGTCGTCTTCTTTATTTATTAATCAGATTTATCAAGGGCTACATAGTGTTACCATCTTCAGAAAGACAGATACTAAATTAAACTAAGTAAATAAACTACGCTTCAACCATCACAGTCTCCAAAATACAATTCTGTTTACAAAGTTTACAAAATACCTATTTTTAAAGTGGCTGCAGTAAAAAAAGTCAAAAAAACATCACTCACAACTAAGAATCACAAGTAAAATACATTACATCTGTTTGAGGTTTTATAGGTTGAGAGAAACGCTTGAGGTAAAAGCTGGCACTGGGGACAAAGAATTAAGTGTAAAACACTAAAACATCTATATCAGTCTAGCAGTTAAATACATATTTATTTCTCAAACACCAGGTGAGTACCCTACAAAATCAATAATGAGGTTTGCCATTCCAATTCATTGTGAATGAATGGCTTCACTTTCACAATAGTGAAAACTCCTGCTATAATCTATAAACCTGACATTGCTCCTTCACTTTGCAGGTCTGCATGCTAAATATTTAATTATTTATTTATTTATTTTTGCATACAGTACATCTATTGTGTTTAGCATTACTGCAGCAAAACTGAGCACCTGTGACACTGGAACATGTAGACATATATTTCAGTTAATCATCAAGAAAATGTGTAGAATATATTATTTGATTCTCTCTTACAAACACAACAGTAATAGCAGTTTGTTATTCCGTTATTTTTAGTATCATAAAAATTGCATGTTCACATGTGGTTTTATAATGATGGCTCACATTTTGAATGTAGGACTATTCACCTAGTAGATAAATTTCACTATTACATGTCACATTAAGTGTTCATATAGGTTCTGTTATTAATTACTTGTGTCATCCCAGAGACCTGTTAATCTTCAGAACACAAACTAAAATATTTTAGATTAAATGCTCCTCATCCTCTACAGACAGCAATGGTTCCAAGATGGTCATTGTCCAGATAAGGCACAAACACATTGTTAGAACGTTCCATGTGACTTCAGTGATTTCAACTGTGAACATACCAAGCTAAAAAAACACTTTAGTGTGGCAAAACCAAACAGTAAATAGAAATGTGTTTGCGTATATCTCTCCCGCATCAGATCAGCGTGTGTGTTTACTACAAGCAGAAAGTAAAAAAAAAATCATTTTGAAAACGAAATGCATTGATTTTATTTTTTTGCTGTTTGAAACAACTAACACTCATTTGGGGGATGGTGGGTCTCTAGCGGGGGGGGTCTTTGGAACGACCGCTGGCAAACGCTATGGATGAGCTCACCGGGGGCGTTGGTTGGACCAGGGGGAGAGCTCACCAAGCCATGCCCGGGAAGAGACCACTCTCTCCGGCATGACCCGCGCCTGGAGGGGGGGTAGCGCGTCCCTGGGTTTCGCTGACCTGCCGTCGAGGTTTCGATAACAGACTCAAATGAAGGACTTAGTGCAATTTTCGATTTCGCGGTTGAACGAACCAGGGGTCTAACGAGGGCCCCGTTGCCCCAAAACAAGCGTTCAAACCCGGGCAAACCAAATGCGCACTGCTGCCCTGGTCCTTCCAAGGATCCAGGCCTCTTGGCCAGCAAAGCTAACCCGAAAACAAGCGTTCAAACCCGGGCAAACCAAATGCGCACTGCTGCCCTGGTCCTTCCAAGGATCCAGGCCTCTTGGCCAGCAAAGCTAACCCGAAAACAAGCGTTCAAATCCGGGCAAACCAAATGCGCACTGCTGCCCTGGTCCTTCCAAGGATCCAGGCCTCTTGGCCAGCAAAGCTAACCCGAAAACAAGCGTTCAAATCCGGGCAAACCAAATGCGCACTGCTGCCCTGGTCCTTCCAAGGATCCAGGCCTCTTGGCCAGCAAAGCTAACCCGAAAACAAGCGTTCAAATCCGGGCAAACCAAATGCGCACTGCTGCCCTGGTCCTTCCAAGGATCCAGGCCTCTTGGCCAGCAAAGCTAACCCGAAAACAAGCGTTCAAATCCGGGCAAACCAAATGCGCACTGCTGCCCTGGTCCTTCCAAGGATCCAGGCCTCTTGGCCAGCAAAGCTAACCCGAAAACAAGCGTTCAAATCCGGGCAAACCAAATGCGCACTGCTGCCCTGGTCCTTCCAAGGATCCAGGCCTCTTGGCCAGCAAAGCTAACCCGAAAACAAGCGTTCAAATCCGGGCAAACCAAATGCGCACTGCTGCCCTGGTCCTTCCAAGGATCCAGGCCTCTTGGCCAGCAAAGCTAACCCGAAAACAAGCGTTCAAATCCGGGCAAACCAAATGCGCACTGCTGCCCTGGTCCTTCCAAGGATCCAGGCCTCTTGGCCAGCAAAGCTAACCCGAAAACAAGCGTTCAAACCCGGGCAAACCAAATGCGCACTGCTGCCCTGGTCCTTCCAAGGATCCAGGCCTCTTGGCCAGCAAAGCTAACCCGAAAACAAGCGTTCAAATCCGGGCAAACCAAATGCGCACTGCTGCCCTGGTCCTTCCAAGGATCCAGGCCTCTTGGCCAGCAAAGCTAACCCGAAAACAAGCGTTCAAACCCGGGCAAACCAAATGCGCACTGCTGCCCTGGTCCTTCCAAGGATCCAGGCCTCTTGGCCAGCAAAGCTAACCCGAAAACAAGCGTTCAAACCCGGGCAAACCAAATGCGCACTGCTGCCCTGGTCCTTCCAAGGATCCAGGCCTCTTGGCCAGCAAAGCTAACCCAAAAACAAGCGTTCAAATCCGGGCAAACCAAATGCGCACTGCTGCCCTGGTCCTACCAAGGACCCAGGCCTCTTGGCCAGCAAAGCTAACCCAAAAACAAGCGTTCAAATCCGGGCAAACCAAATGCGCACTGCTGCCCTGGTCCTTCCAAGGACCCAGGCCTCTTGGCCAGCAAAGCTAACCCAAAAACAAGCGTTCAAATCCGGGCAAACCAAATGCGCACTGCTGCCCTGGTCCTACCAAGGACCCAGGCCTCTTGGCCAGCAAAGCTAACCCAAAAACAAGCGTTCAAATCCGGGCAAACCAAATGCGCACTGCTGCCCTGGTCCTTCCAAGGATCCAGGCCTCTTGGCCAGCAAAGCTAACCCAAAAACAAGCGTTCAAATCCGGGCAAACCAAATGCGCACTGCTGCCCTGGTCCTTCCAAGGATCCAGGCCTCTTGACCAGCAAAGCTAACCCAAAAACAAGCGTTCAAATCCGGGCAAACCAAATGCGCACTGCTGCCCTGGTCCTTCCAAGGACCCAGGCCTCTTGGCCAGCAAAGCTAACCCAAAAACAAGCGTTCAAATCCGGGCAAACCAAATGCGCACTGCTGCCCTGGTCCTTCCAAGGACCCAGGCCTCTTGGCCAGCAAAGCTAACCCAAAAACAAGCGTTCAAATCCGGGCAAACCAAATGCGCACTGCTGCCCTGGTCCTTCCAAGGATCCAGGCCTCTTGGCCAGCAAAGCTAACCCAAAAACAAGCGTTCAAATCCGGGCAAACCAAATGCGCACTGCTGCCCTGGTCCTTCCAAGGATCCAGGCCTCTTGGCCAGCAAAGCTAACCCAAAAACAAGCGTTCAAATCCGGGCAAACCAAATGCGCACTGCTGCCCTGGTCCTTCCAAGGATCCAGGCCTCTTGACCAGCAAAGCTAACCCAAAAACAAGCGTTCAAATCCGGGCAAACCAAATGCGCACTGCTGCCCTGGTCCTTCCAAGGATCCAGGCCTCTTGGCCAGCAAAGCTAACCCAAAAACAAGCGTTCGAATCCGGGCAAACCAAATGCGCACTGCTGCCCTGGTCCTTCCAAGGATCCAGGCCTCTTGGCCAGCAAAGCTAACCCAAAAACAAGCGTTCAAATCCGGGCAAGGCCAGTGGTCTGAACACCATGGGTGTTAGGGGGTTCACGGGAGTCAAGGGTCCATTTCTGAGCTGCTAACCCGTCTCCCAGCGTCCGTCACCCCGCAGCAAACACAAGACCCCATCGCAGACGGAGGCTAGAACGACGTGCGGCTGGTGCCCCATACACGAGCCCAGGGCCGGTGGTGACCCATTCACAAACCCAAAGACCGATTGGGTCACCAGCGGTACGTCTTGGCCAGTTGGGTCACCAGCAGCACGTCTGTCTGATCCATGCGGTTTGGAGGAGTTAGTGTCCCCGGGCTTAATAGTGGGGTGCCCGGGCACTGCTGGTGATTAGGTGCAAATCTAGGGGGTCCTTTGGAACCAGCGCTCGCCGCCGGAGAGTGCGTGTACCTCGGGCAGAGCGTGCAGGGCACGGCCCCCCCCCCCAACGCTGGATCTCAGAGGCCCCAGGCCAGGGAGAGGGGCCGGGCTCGCTCCCCAAGAAGGGTGCGTGTGCCTCGGGCAGAGCGCGCAAGGCACAGGCCCCCCCCCACCGCTGGATCTCAGAGGCCCCAGGCCAGGGAGAGGGGCCGGGCTCGCTCCCCAAGAAGGGTGCGTGTACCTCGGGCAGAGCGCGCGGGGCACAGGCCTCCCCAACGCTGGATCTCAGAGGCCCCAGGCCAGGGAGAGGGGCCGGGCTCGCTCCCCAAGAAGGGTGCGTGTGCCTCGGGCAGAGCGCGCGGGGCACAGGCCTCCCCAACGCTGGATCTCAGAGGCCCCAGGCCAGGGAGAGGGGCCGGGCTCGCTCCCCAAGAAGGGTGCGTGTGCCTCGGGCAGAGCGCGCAAGGCACAGGCCCCCCCCCACCGCTGGATCTCAGAGGCCCCAGGCCAGGGAGAGGGGCCGGGCTCGCTCCCCAAGAAGGGTGCGTGTACCTCGGGCAGAGCGCGCGGGGCACAGGCCTCCCCAACGCTGGATCTCAGAGGCCCCAGGCCAGGGAGAGGGGCCGGGCTCGCTCCCCAAGAAGGGTGCGTGTGCCTCGGGCAGAGCGCGCGGGGCACAGGCCTCCCCAACGCTGGATCTCAGAGGCCCCAGGCCAGGGAGAGGGGCCGGGCTCGCTCCCCAAGAAGGGTGCGTGTGCCTCGGGCAGAGCGCGCAAGGCACAGGCCCCCCCCCACCGCTGGATCTCAGAGGCCCCAGGCCAGGGAGAGGGGCCGGGCTCGCTCCCCAAGAAGGGTGCGTGTGCCTCGGGCAGAGCGCGCAAGGCACAGGCCCCCCCCACCGCTGGATCTCATAGGCCCCAGGCCAGGGAGAGGGGCCGGGCTCGCTCCCCAAGAAGGGTGCGTGTACCTCGGGCAGAGCGCGCGGGGCACAGGCCTCCCCAACGCTGGATCTCATAGGCCCCAGGCCAGGGAGAGGGGCCGGGCTCGCTCCCCAAGAAGGGTGCGTGTACCCCGGGCAGAGCGCGCGGGGCACAGGCCTCCCCAACGCTGGATCTCATAGGCCCCAGGCCAGGGAGAGGGGCCGGGCTCGCTCCCCAAGAAGGGTGCGTGTACCCCGGGCAGAGCGCGCGGGGCACAGGCCTCCCCAACGCTGGATCTCAGAGGCCCCAGGGGCTGGGCTCGCTCCCCAAGAAGGGTGTGTGTGCCCCGGGCAGAGCGCGCGGGGCACAGGCCTCCCCAACGCTGGATCTCAGAGGCCCCCATTAATGGTTCACCAGCGGCTCCATCGATGGTTCACCAGCGGCACATCTTTACGCATCTAGCGCCAAAGGTCCAACAGGAATACGTTATGCCTGGCGCTCACCGGGGCGTTGGTTAGACCCAGGCCCGAGCCCACCAAACCATGCCCGACGGGAGACCACCCTTCCCGGCCTACTTGTCGGGACGTCCCGCGCCTGGAGGTTTTTGCCCGACACCCACAATCTCTGACCTGCCATCAGGGTTTC
The DNA here is from genome assembly GCF_052040795.2 of Danio rerio. Taxonomy (NCBI): domain Eukaryota; kingdom Metazoa; phylum Chordata; class Actinopteri; order Cypriniformes; family Danionidae; genus Danio; species Danio rerio. The sequence continues at coordinate 40,752,204 of NC_141028.1, forward strand.
GGGGAAGGCGTAAAAATATGGACTTAGTCTCTGACAGTCCAGTCGCCAGACCCCACGGTGACTGATCGATAGGAGCTAGTGTGGCGCCCCAGGGGCTAGGCCCCCACCCAGGCCCCCCAAAGCACCAATGGGGTCGGCCTCTATGGGTGTGGCAGATCCTCCCCGTCCTGGGCGCTGTATCAGGGAGGCGTGGGGGTGTCCCTCCGCACACAGCGCCCCCCCCTTCCCGCCCCGATCTGTGGGTAAAGGACCCAGATGGCCCGTCTGGCTAAATGACCCAGAGCTTGTCTGCTGCTCAGCCCGCCCGCCAGCCCGCCCCCCTGGACTCCGTTTCCCCCGCGCCGATACTCGGCCCGTGCCCCCGCCCCACGCCCCTCGCCCTGCGAGGGCTGGGGGATGTTCGGTGGGTTCGGTCGAGTCACCCGGCGTGGTGAATCGAGGCCCCAGGGGCAGCGTAGGGAACGAGCTGGTGTGGGCTTCGATTCTACCCCCGCCCGAGTGTGTGCGTCTGCATCCCGTCCGTCCGCCCGCCCGCCCGCAACGCCGCCCACCCCCTGGGTTTATCCTTGCTGGCTCCCGGCTGACCCCCACCCCGCCTACCCTGCTCCCGGGGGAGTGAGGGTGGTTGGTTGGGAGGGGAAGCTAGTGGACTCCGGCGAGGTGAAACGTGCCAGGGTCAGTGGTGCCGGGGTTACGGGCTGTCTGAACTCCCCTTTCGATGGTTGGTGCGTATCCCATGTTGGTTGTAGCAGGTCACAAAAGCTCCCGCGGCTGGCGCGTGTGGAGCTGTCCCCCCCCGATGGGGCTCAAACAATCAATCCCCTTTTTGGGGTGGAAAAAGTGAACGTGGATGGCTGTGGAAAAGCTCCCGCTGGCCAGAACAGCAAAATGAAGGGGGGATAGGGAGTGAGGTGGGACACCCCTTCCCCAACTCGAGTCGTGACAAGAGAGAGAGGTGTCGAACCGCTGACCGGGGCAACGATGAAGGGGCGGTGGGGTGAATTGTTTAACGGGACACCCCCTCTGGTTCCTTTGAAAAGGGGGGAAGGGAGTGAGGTGGACACCCCTCTCCCCCCTACTTGAGAAGTCGTAACAAGAGAAGGCTTGAACCGAATGGATCTCCGTAGGGCATCGGCTTACACCTCCTGGTGCGGGGGGGGTGTCCTTCCCCTTTAAGAAATACGGGTCCACCAACGTCATGACGCGGAAGTGGACGCCGCCTCCGGCCGCTTATTAACCGCCGCACGTGGCGTGCGGGCCCCTTTCCCCCTCTGCATTGGCTCTGGCACGGTCATGGCTGAATGTGCCCTATGCTTCAACGTGTACAGCCGGCTTGCGCCTCACCTGACGGCCGTTCACAAGGTGGCCAACTCGGACGAGAAGCGGCTGCTTCTCGCGCTGGCCGCCGGCCGCGTGGACACGCGGAAGACACCGTGCCCGGTCCCGGGATGTCGCCGGACGCCAGCCCGCCTAGACAGGCACTTGAGGCAGCACGCGGAGCTCTCGACCTCGGGAAGGAAAGAGGCTATGGGGAGGGCGAAACGCCGGAAAGTAGCTCGGGAGTTGCAGTGGCTGCGGTCCACCCAGCCTGCAATCCCTGTCGTGTCCCAGCTAGCATCGTCCTCCGAGGGGGAGCGGGACTCGGAGGACCCAGAGGCCGGCCGCCCGTGCGCCGACCGCGGCTGCAGGCGCGCCACCGAGCGCATACAGGCTCAGCTCACGGACCTGGGGAAACAGGTTACCAAGATGCGGTCCACCCTGCTCCAAATCACACGCCTCTACCGAGAGCTAAGGAAGGGAGAAGGGGGAGAAGGAGGAGGAAGAGGGCCAGGAGAACCAGGTCGCCTCCTGCACCACCGCCTCCCGGGCGAGGGGCGGCCGGAGGTCCGACGCCCCCCGAGCCTCCGGAGGCTTTGGAGCCCACTGCCTACCCGTTCCCGGACCACGTCCCCGCGCTGAGTTGAGTATATTTCAGGCACGTCACTGTCGCTCTGCTGGGTGTGTGGCTTCGGGGAAGTTGACTCTTGGTTGTGCTCGTTCCACAGACCTTCTCTTGGGGGAGTTCGAAGGGTACCAACTGGGCAGCGAGCCCACCCCCCGCCTGCGGAACAACGTCACTTCGAAGCTGGGGAGAATCAAAGCCTTCCTTGGTTACATGGCCAGGGGCACCGCGGAGCCAGGGGACTTCCTCTTCCTCAACCAACCAGCCCGAATCCGAGCGTGGGCCGCCCGGCTAGGTCAGACGCGCATGGCCGAGCCCACCAGGCAGCACTACCTGAAGAACGTGGCTCAGTTCCTAGACTACCTCTCGGAGACGCCGCCGGCCGCCTGTCAGCTCTCCAGCACGGCTCTGGTTCTGATTCGAAGGGAGGTCAGAGCCCTCATCCGCGGCATACGCCGGCGTGTCGTCGTGCACGAGGTAAGGACCAAGCAGGCGAAGGAAAGCCGACTGATCCCCAAGGCCAGTCTGGTGCGCTGTCACCGGACCGCTGGGAGGAAAATTCCCGCCCTGCTAGGTAAGCAAGCCCTTCCGCCGTTCCAGCGATTCCCCCTGTTCGTTCTTCCGGGGCACCAACAGCCCTTGGTTCATCCAGCCACGTCTGTCTGCCCCTCTCCCCCGCGAATGGGACTCATTCGGGGGGGAAGGGGGGCAGACCGACGTGGCTGGATGAACCAACAGCTGCTGGTGGCCCGGAGAGGAGTTGTGCGTTTCTTCTTCAGGGGCACCAGCAGTCCATGAACTGCTGGTGCCCCTGAAGAAGAAACGCACATTTCCTCTCCGGGCCACCAGCAGCTGTTGTTTGAGCTGCTGGCGCCCCGGAGTACAAGTCACCAGCAGCCAAGAGCTGTTGGTGACCCAGAAAGGAAATAGAACCGTCGGTGGTCTAATCTGTCTAATGTCTTTCACCAGATAGCCTCGAATCCAACCCAAGCACTAGGCAACAGTGGCGCTTCTATGGCTTTCTGACTGGCTACCTAACCTCCATCTCTGGGCACCGCTGTGGAGTCTTCCAGAATCTCACAATCCAGGAGGTTGAAGAGGCCTCCAGAAGCCCCGACGAGTCTGCTTATGTCATTAACGTGAGTATGGCGCAAGTAAGGTGGGGGTCACCAGTAGCATGCTCTCTCTCTCACTCACTCATTCACTGCTTGTTCTCTGATGGCAGATTACCACTCACAAAACAAACAGAGCCTTTGGGGCGGCTCAGCTGTCCCTAAACAGGGAGGAATACAGCTGGTTCCGCAGGTTTTTGGCGCTGCGGGCTGGTCTCCCCGGAGGGAGCCAGGCTACCTATTTCTTTTTCACTTCCAGAGCCAGTCCTTGTCGGACCCTGAACAAGTACTTTCAGTCTGCTTGGCTCAGTATGGGCCTTCCAGGCAAACCCACCTTTACTGACGTACGCACTGCGATCGCGACTCATGTGAGTAGGCATTGTGACGCCCCTGTAACTACCAGCGGCGGCTTCTATCCTAATCAAGCTTCTGTCTCTCTCCGACGCAGGCAAAGAATGCACACTCTTCAGAGGATCGCCGCAAGGTGGCGCAATTCATGTGCCATGACACTTCAACCTCAGATAAGTTCTACGCACTTCACCTCGGACCTCTCCAAGCACGCGAGCGCCGCAGACTCTTTGAAAGGGCCCTGGTGGAGGAGGAGGAGGAGGAGGAGGAGGATGGGGAGGCAGCGGGCACTGAAAGCCCCCCGCGGAAAGGGCGCAAGAGGACGGAGACTTCCGTCTCTCCCCTGGTAAAAATCACATTCTCTTTGGCGTGGACAGCAGAACGTGTGGCATTGGCTAACTACCCTTTATGTGTCTCTTTTCCAGGAGGGAACCAGCAGGAGGACGCTGCCATGGCGCCCTGCCAAAGGGAAAAGCCAGGGCGCTCGCCCGCTCGAACAAACAGAAGACTCTGAATAAATAAATATTGTACAACTTAACGGTCAAATGGTGTTCAGTGTCTTCATTATTCCTTTTATTTATTATCTGTGTGGTAAAAGTAAATTCAGTGGGGACAAAAATGAGCCCTGTCTTCTTAGTTCAACGCTGTATGCCTGCTGCGTCCAGGTCCTGCCTTGGCTACGTTCCGATTGGGACAGATTAGCCCTAACTTGTGTGTTAAAAGTGTCACGTGGGATGCCCTCGTCCAGGTTCTGCCTTGGCTACGTTCCAATTGGGACAAACTATCCCTGCCTTGAGTGTTAAAAGTGACTCGCGGGACGCCCCCGTCCAGGTTCAGCCTTGGTTGATAGCTCATAGGGAGAATGAATCCCTTTTCCAGCACAAGGGGGTGATGGGCTGGACAAATCTGTCCAGGTCTGCAAATGCTTTGAACGCCCAGAAGGCCTTGAGTCCAATTCTGTATATTAGCAAGCTTCTCCCGGGACAGCTCGGTCCTTAGAGATGCATGAATAGGTCAGGACAGGGCAGCTGTGGAGTGGAGGTTAACTTTATGGAGTAAGCACACACCATGACCTGTTGTGGCAAAGGCAAACAAGTTATTTTTACAGTACTTACTGTGATTTAACCTTTATGACAAATGTACAGGACCCGTTACACATATCACTATCTTTAATGAACACAAATTTCACTGTAACGGGTGTTGTCGTTTTGCTCCAGTGATACCTTCAGAGAACACCATACTAGTCAGACATCCATACAAAAGCAGAGAGTTTGGTCTTGTGTAGCACATAGAGGTCTGTCCAGACGGACACTTGTTTAGGCCATCGGTTTGTCCTTGAAGCCCTCAACTGGAGCTTCCAGAAAACCTGCAATAAATGAAATACTAGGTAACAACTAAGTTGGTATCTGCTATTATACAAAGTGAAATTCAAATATTTATTTTTTATTGAATCCAAATTTGTCCTATAATATCATCACACTCAATAATTTTGACTTATCCATCTGAATATTCCTAACTAAGAGAAGTGAAGAATTAGGTGTGATATCATCAGGAAGCCCTTCGCCACCACCGGTACCAGCATTTTCCAGAATTCAAATTTCAGATTCTCAAAAAAAAAAAAAAGAATCATGAAACATTCAGTACATCTAATAGTTACAAGTTGTAAACCATTACATGTACTGTAAAAGCTGTTTAAAGCCTTTTAGACATATGGGTTGAGAAAAAGTCTAGAAGGAGCAGCACTTCTGCAAAAGTTTGCATGTAGGACAGAGAATTAAAGGGATAGTTCAAAATTTGTATTCTGTCGTCATTTACTGACCACGTTGAACACAAAAGAAGATATTTTGAAGAAAGCTGGAAATCTATAACCATTGACTTCTATAGTATTTTTTTCTACTATGAAGGTCAATGTTTACAGGTTTTTAGTTTTTTTTTTTTTTCAGAATAGCCTCTTTTGTGTTCAACAGAATAAACTCATAATGGTTTTAAACCACTTGGAGAGTAAAATGTGAGTAAATTTTCATTCTTGGGAGAATTATCCCTTTCAGCTGGAAAACACCAATATTCTTAAGTAGACCCTTTTCGCAAGACAGATAATGCATTTCATTTGTCATCTTAATCCTCAAGCTTTTAATATTTAGATTTATTTAAATAGCATGTTTATTTATTTGTTTTAATGACATTTAATAAAAACAACTTCTCAATGACATTGCATGTACTGGACCTGCTACACATGTATCACTATTTTTATGAATACAAATTTCACTATAACAGGTGCTGTTGTTTTGCTCCAGTAATACCTTTAGAGAACACAGTAGTAGTCAGATATCCATACAAAAGCCTTGGCATGGAGTAGCAGAACTGCAGTCTGTCCAGGCTGACACAGGTTTAGGCTATCTGCGTGTTCTTGATGCCCTCAACTGGACCTTCCAGAAAACCCAGAAAGTTAAAACCCGTTACACCTCTTATCTGCTACTATACAAAGTGTAATTTAAGCATTAATTTCTCACTAAATACATATTTGTTCCCCAATACTGTCACATAGTATAACATTACAACATGATTTCACAATAATAATATCAATATAACAATATAATATCACAACATAGCCTAACAATCAATAAACAAACAGATTAGAAAGAGAAAATCACCAACCAAAGCACCAAGAAGATTTAACAGATGGACAAAGCCTTTTCCATTCAATGCTGTGCAAGTTAGTGCGTCTCTGGAGTAAGTTACATCTCTAAAAGCAAAAACAACAACAACAGTAAAACGACAGCAGTTCACTTTGTAATAATAACACTAATTATACAGCGTATATAAAAAAGATATTATTTTATAACAGTGCTCAGTAACTTTAAACTGCGTTTGGAGTTTATCGCTTTGAAGTTGTCATAAAAACGCTCATTTAGACTAACGTTAAACTGACATTACCTTGAGGTTAGCTGCTGCGTCACTGGAGCGCAAACAAGCCTAAAAACCAAACTGGAAAGTTTTAAATGCTTTAAAATTCTAAACACTACAACTCAAAAGTCACGTTTAAGATAAACTGTGTGTAAAACAAAATCGGGGTAAATAAAACATTAAAGCATCGAAAAACACGCTTACCTCTGAATTCTGCTGCACTGCAGGTCAGGTGTTCGTAATTAAGTGAAGTGCTGCTCGTGGCCGCGTGCGCCGAGTCCTTCGATGATACCATGGTAACCAAATATGTTGAATATTGGGTGAAGCCGTGACGTTAATTCAACATACATGATCATGATAAAAAAAAAGTCTATGTTGATTTGTACAAGGATTTCTGTAACTTTTTTCAACCATTTATCATTCAACATTGTTTCAACATTAAAGCAACAACTGACGTATTTTCAACCACATTTCAACGTTGAAGCCTTGTCGTATGCAGGCTGTTTTTCAACCGTTCAACATTAAACGTTCTATCAACATTATTTCAACGTTCAAAACACATCTGACCTTATTTCAACCATATTTCAACGTTGAAGGTCGGTCGTGTGCCAGCTGGGTTAGTTCAAAAAATGTAAAGTCATTAAATGCATTACTGTGTTCATGATTGCAATTAGCAAACAGATTTTCACTGCATTAGTGACTACATAGTTACAATTAAACAAAAGAAGATGAAAACATTAAACATTAAAAAATTTTATGAATTTCCAAGAAAAATGTTTAGTTCATCTTGGACATGAACACAGACGCTACTATCCCGCACAATGGTGACACAAAAACATTTTACAATATTTTGCTGTTTTATTTTTTTTCTTCTTGATTTTATGGAAAATGCTGGCAGCTGTGGTTGCCAGTAATCTGCTGTTTTTAATATTTTACATTCATAAATTCAATCTACAGAATATTTCTGTTTAAAATACATTCCACAGTCTGTATTATTCATCGAACACATTTAACCTCTTAAATCCTATAGCAAAATCCTCTCTAGTGTCCTCACTACAGAGGGTTGAACACTCAGACAGTGATAAACATAATGAGATACTTAAGTGTCTAATTACAGAAGGATTGAGAATTATTGATCAACAACTGTTAACAGCAGAATCACTGAAGGAAAGAAAAACACAAATTACAGCCAAAACCAAAGATAAAATATGAAAGAGATGAAATGAGAATAAAACTCTAAATAAAATAATAATTAATAAAAATTTAAAGAAAATTACACAATAAAACATTTATTTCTCAAGATCTCAGCGAAGATCATTAAACAACCCCACAAACATCAGGAGCTTCACTTATTACAGACCTTTGACTTTATTTCTGTCATGTGGACAAAAGCTCTTAATAAAATTGTTGTTCACTTGAAGTCACCATAATGGAGGTCAGAGTCTGCTTTAGTTGCGCTTTTTAACTGGGTTTATTTATTTATTTGTTTAGTTTAAACAATAGTTTTTATTTTACATGCTATAATTAATTGTGTCAATCACATCATTTGTATAACATGTAAAACTGAAAGAAAATATAATATGAAGTCAAATGATATGATCTGTGATATCAAAACCACCCTCACTTGCTTGTGCACTCATTGAATATCTTGTTAGTTGTAAGTGAAAATTAATGAATGAATGAATAATGAATAATATGTAAATTAAACTACAGCCTGAATTCACTTATTTGTGGTCATTCACACTGTCTAGTGGACTAAACTAATGAACTAATTTAGGGACTAGTGAATAAGTGTGTATGTTGAGATTTCAGACACTCTGATTACTTTCTCAAAAACAAAGGTTAGATCTGTTACAGCTATTTTCCATATTTTGTAAAGTAATGAGCCGTTACAGTTTTATCCAATTACTTACACATAAAATCTTTTCTAGTCACATGATTTCTGAAGCATCTCACTCAAATTGCACAACTACACCTCAAATCTCTAAAACCATAAACTATTTCTCAAAACACTATTTAATTAAATTAAATTCACCTTTATTTGTAAAGCGCTTTAACAATATAGATGGGATCAAAGCAGCTTTACATAGAAGATCATAGTAAATTGAAACAGTGTCAGTCCAGTTTTAGAATTTAAGTTCAGTTTAGCTCAGTTCAGTGTGGTTTAATATTCAATAGTGAGAGTCCAAACACTGAAGAGCAAATCCATCAATGCGCAGCTCTACAGATCCCGGACTATATAAGCCAGTGATGACAGCAGCAAGGAAAAAACACCAATTGCCGAAAGTGAGGAATGAAAAAACCTCAAAAGAAACCAGGCTCAGTTGGGCTCGACCATTTCTCCTATGGCCAAATATCTTGTGCAGAGCTGCAGTCTAGGCTGGAGGCTGGAGAACGCTGGATGTCAGCAAAGACTCGTCTGTCCCTGGAGCATCACAGGAATCAGTCTCATGCTCTCCACTCCTCCATGACAACCACAGCAGCTGCTCAGGATACGGCCTGGTCTAGGATTATGGAAACCTTGGAATGTTCTAGTTGCTGGTCTTGGATCACATCAGGTAGCGCTGCATAGTCTCTGGGGGCCTCGAGATGAGTATCCCCAGGTGGATATAGAGAAAACACACAGCTCTACCTAAAACACAAAAATCTAAAAGGAAGCCAATTGCTTTCCTTTTTCAAAAACAAGCAATCAAAATGCTATACTTATTCACATTGTCTCACACACACACTCCTCAAATGTGCAAACACTAATTTCTTAACTGATCACTAACTAGTCCCTGCTTAAGTCTAGTATAGGCTAAAGATGATGGCACACTGGGCAGTTCTGGTCCAAAAAAAATGGCTTTCCACCCATCCACAAAATTTGTACCCTATTTTCTCCTTTTCTAATATCTAATACCCCTAACCCCCCAACCCCCCCCCCCCACCCCCCCCCCCCAGTTTAATAAAGGGACTAAGTCAAAAAGAAAATGAATGAATAAATTAATTTGTTTGTGTGTGTGTGTGTGCGCACATGCGAATCTAACTTTAAAAACAACAAAAAAAAGCAGATTTTAAGAAATGCAATTTATTATTTTTTTATCTGTTTCAGTTGAACATGAAGCAATTCAATTTCAAGTGTGCTCCAATACAGAACAAGAGTTTTTTATTGGATATGATGGAGAGGAAATATGGCATGCTGACTCAGAAGAGAGGAGTCGATACATCACCAAAGTTTGCAGATGATGTGACATTTCCTGGGTTTTATGAACGCGCCATTCAATATATATCTGGTTGCAAATCAAATTTACTTGTCTTTATTAAAAGCTTCAAGAACCCACCGTCAGAAATGGGTAAGACATGATGTGGTAAAAATTGTAAAAAAAAAAAATTTAACACCCGACCCCCAACTAGATCAACGAATCAAACAATTTTTTGATAAACCAAAAAGATAATCAAATTGTTAAGTGTGTTTTGCCATAATCTACAATCAAGAAAAAAATTTTTAGAACATTTTTAGAAACAAAATTTGATGTCTGTGCCAAAATGGGTCAATGGTGGATGCCCAGATAGCAGATCTTCATTGATTTATCATTAAATCAACAATAGAAATTCAACATTGACTTTTCATCAGGTTTGCACCCTCAAATAATTTATGTTCAATGCTGACATTTTGAGAGATTTAGTGTTTTATTTCCGTTGATTTAATCTACTAATGTAATTGAAGTCCAAATAAGATTATGATAAATATTTTTAATCATCATTTAGACACTTGGACATCGGATGATACAAACTCAATCTCATACCCTCTGTCACATTGACATTATTCTTAGTCCATGAGATGTTGACAAATGGAGGATAGAAGCCAGTGACATTCTGGTGCCGGCAGCTAGCTCTCTGCAACTCTCACATGGTCATCCACTGAAGCTAAGCAGGGCTGCGCCCGGTCAGTACCTGGATGGGAGACCACATGGGAAAGCTAGGTTGCTGCCTGAAGTGGTGTTAGTGAGGCCAGCAGGGGGCGCCCAACCAGTATAGTGACGGGGACGCTATACTGCTCAGTGAGCGCCGGCTTTCAGACGTTAAACCGAGGTCCTGACTCTCTGTGGTCGTTAAAAATCCCAGGATGTCCTTTGAAAAAGAGTAGGGGTTTAACCCTGGCATCCTGGCCAAATCTGCCCACTGGCCTCTGTCCATCATGGCCTCCTAACCATCCCCATATTCCAATTGACTTCATCACTGTCTCCTCTCCACCAATCAGCTGGTGTGTGGTGTGCGGTCTGGCGCAAAATGGCTGCCATCGCGTCACACTGCACACTGGTGGTGGATATGCAGACCCCCCCCCTCCCCCCACATTGTGTAAAGCACTTTGAGTGCCCAGAAAAGCGCTATATAAATGTAAGGAATTAAATGTAAGGAATTATTGACATCAAACATCATTTGGACACTTTGCTTAATAGAATGTTTATTCAACTATTGCTGTTTGGAGTCACCTTGCAAACCTGATAAAAACTCAAGGTTGAATTTTCAACTCATCACTTGTTTATTCAATGATAATTCAATAAAGTTCTGCTATCTCAGTGCACACACATGCAGTGGGCCTGTCAAATATACCAAGATCACATCATAGAGAAAAATCTGTCTGTCAACCAGAGGTGTTTTGGAGAGTTTGCATGGCTCTGGCCCATTGTTTTCTCACTGATGCCAAGACCGACATGTGACACATTTCAGCTAGAATTGTTTTAAACATGCTAGCCATTAGGGGACATATTGAATTTTATTTGAATTCGCTGATTAAAATAAGTTATCTATTTCTAGATGCACCGCAGACATCCATCTATTCAAAGGGTTATGTACAGCTGAGAGTTCAGAACACCCTTGTCTGTCATGTGACTGGCTTCTATCCTCCATTTGTCAACATCTCATGGACTAAGAATAATGTTAATGTGACAGAGGGTATGAGATTGAGTTTGTACCATCCGAGGGTAGATGGCACCTTCAACATTTATTCTACTCTTACGTTCATCCCTGCTAAAAGAGACATTTACAGCTGCACAGTGGACCATGAAGCACTCCAGGGCCAACCTCAGACCAAATTATGGGGTAAGTATGTGTTCATATATAAAAAAAGATACAAGTTAGAGATATAATTATAATATGATTATATTCTCTGCACCAAATATTCATGCATCATCTGATATTTAGACATAATGTTGTTTTCCAGATGTTAATGTTGTCCTCCCAAGCGTTGGTCCATCAGTGTTCTGTGGAGTAGGTCTAACACTTGGACTTTTGGGTCTCACTATTGGAACTTTCTTTATTGTTAATGGGAAAAATTGCCACTGACAATCAAAGCAAACTTCTGTAAAGGTGTCTTAATTGTATTGTAACCTTATATTCTATAACAACATTGTATTGACACAGATAATTGCATACAAGCACATTTATGTTTATGTTTTCTGTGATTCTATGTAACGTGATACTATGTAACAATTGTTTTAAAGATCTAAAGACATTTATTTACATTTTCAAAAAAGTAATTACATTACATTTACAATTCATATTCTACTGACATAATTTATTTTAAAAATCTTTATTTGGTGGATGCACCATTCTGGTGGACAGTGTTTTCAGTTATTAGACTTTTTATTTTTTATCTTTTGTTAGTTTGTTTTTGGTTGATGTAACGGTACTGTATGTCATCACAGCATGAACCATTTAACTTTCTTTTTTTTATTTAGCTATGTGAAAGACCGCTGACCACAACTTGCACAACGTCCAGGTTACGTACGTAACCCACGTTTCCCGAATTGGGAACGGAGATGTGTCTGTATAAACAGACTTTGGGAGTGCTTTAGACGACCAATCATTTCTGAAGTTATAAAAACGGGCAAATGAAATGCCAATTGAATTGGCGGAGCTTAGCTCCACAGCATAAACTGATGAGCCAATTAGGACTATATCAGTCAGTTGTGTGATTTAGCTCGTCAGAATTTTGCCTGCTTTTGCCAATTGCTCAGCTCCCAGCTGGAGACTCAGGTGTTGTGGCAGTGGAGACACACGTCTCCATTCCCTATTCGGGGAACGTGGGTTGCGTACGTAACCTGGACGTTCCCCTTCATATGGGAACTTCAACGTGTGTCTGTATGAACAGACTTTGGGAGACTGTATGGAAAGCGCCACAGCAACCAAGCCCGTCACACTCCTGATGTGTAGTTTGCCAAGCCAAAGTGTGAGCGCACTGATATCACCAAGAGCCCAACCTTCCAATGTCCCCTAGGCCCAACATATTACCATTACATGGGAATTGGGGGTCGTAAGTGTGCTTTTACCTAGCTAATATAGACTAGGGTTTTTTGGAAATAAGAAAGTACGTTGGGAAGCGTCAGTCCCCACAGGGGAAGGACGCGGCGGCGACCACCTGCTGCCTAGAAGGGGAGACCTGATGGTAAGAAGTCTTATGAACTAGCCCTAATGAGGAGGAGTGCTAAATATGATAAGCTGGTTAGAGGTTAGGGAAGACACGGGACCGCCTGATAAGGGGGAACACACCGTGGATAATGCATATGGCATCACCAAGTGGGGATGCACATAGCTGGCACCGATCCTCAATATGAATGTAGACCAAATGGGCGTACCAACCGCACACTGAGCCATGCATTCAACTCCTCCACTGAGTCGATGATGGGGGCCTCGGAGGAACTCTCTAGGGTTCGTCTGAGAAGGGAAACTTACTAGCTGAGTAGAAAATAGCGCACGCATCACCGGGTTAGAGAGCATGTCGCAGCAAGTGTTTGTGACACCGAGCTTAATTCCTCCTAATTGATTGGGGTTACACAATAATCGGGATATAACTGGCTCCACCCAAAGATTATATAACCTCGCGAATGTGTTAGGTGTCGCCCAACCCACAGCTCTGCAGATATCTGTGATAGAGGCGCTGCGTGATAACGCCCATGAAGAAGAGACACCTCTTGTAGAGTGCGCTCTCACGTTAGGAGGGCACGGCTCGCTTTGGCATTGATAAGCGAGGGCGATGGCATCAACAAACCAGTGGGCCAACCTCTGTTTTGATACGGCACTTTCCTTCTGCCGACCACCATAACAGCTGTTCACATGATCTTACATTTTGCGTTTGTTCCACGTAAAGGTGCAAAACGTGAACGGGACAAAGCAGTGAGTGGGTTGAGCCTGCCTCCTCAGAAGGCAGCGCTTGCATGTTCACCACCTGATCTCTAAATGGGATGGTATGAACCTTGGGCACATAGCCAGGCCGGGGTCTCAGGACAACGTGAGAGTAACTGGGCCCGAATTCAAGGCACGATTCGCTGACTGAAAATGCCTCCAGATCCCCAACTCTCTTGAATGACGCCAATGCAATCAGCAGAGCTGTCTTTAATGACAGAATTTTAAGAGATACTGACTCACGTGGCTCGAACGGATCTCTCTGCAGACCCGCTGGGACTAGAGAGAGATCCCAAGAGGGCATGAGAGGGGGGCGGGACGGATTTAACATAGGCATACCTCGCAGAGGTTACTCTAGCCTGAGTGATGATGTTAAGTACTGTGGGCGGTAAGTCACCTAAGTCTTCCGTGCTCCGTTTATGGTAACGCATATTTGCGCGTGCCCGATGGCCAGCTGTGAGCCAGTGCATCTCTGCCGAGGAGGGCCTCGGTCAGGGAATAAAACAGCTGGCAATGTACGTTCTCTGTGGAAGCAAAGAGATCCATCTGGGCTTCCCCGAAGCGCGCCCATATCAGCTGGAGCGAATCGGGGTGGAGTCTCCACTCCCCTCGGGACACTAACTGCTGTGAGAGAGCACTGGCTGCACGGTTGAGCTCGCCGAAATGTGGATGGCATGCAGCGATTCCTTTGGAGTCACACGGCGAGCGAGCTGAGACATGCGGCGAGAGCGTATACCCCCCATATGAGTGATGTAAGCCACTGTCGCCATGCTGTCCGTCCTGAGCAGCATGTGTTTCTGCTCTAGCACCGGTAAAAAGCTGCGGAGAGCCAGATACACTGCCAACAGCTCCAGGCAGTTGATATGCCAATGCAGGCGGGATCCGGACCACGAACCCTCGGCTGCATGCTCGTTGTACATGGCCCCCCAGTCCGTGCTGGAGGCATCTGTGGTTACGACAACATGCTTGGATACTTGCCCTAGGGGCACTCCGGCCCGTAGAAAAACCAGATCTGTCCATGGGCTGAGGGTAGAGGTCTGCATTCCCGCGGCTGTCCCGCGGGCGCCGCAGGACCCGACCAGATTTCTGCGGCGTGGGAATAAATTTCCGAATAAATCGCGGGAGCGGTCGGTAACGGGTTTAATTTGGGACGGGAGCGGGCTGTCTAGCAATATCGCGGATATTGCTATGCGAATGAGAGAGAGAGAGAGAGAGAGAGAGCGCGAGCGAGCTTTGCCTGTGTGTGTGCTTGGTGCTTGTGTGTGTGTGTGTGTGTATATGTATGTTAGTGTGCGCGCGCGCGCGTTTGAGAGAGAGAGAGCTTTCCCAGATAGCAAAATACACTCGGGCCAGTTCCGGCTAGATTCTCGCCTGCCGGAGACTTACCACTCACCCCGGCTCCGGCTGCCGGACTCCGGATGATTGTGGACTCACTGCCTGATTCCGGCCCGAATCAATCGGGCCAGATGCGGCGGCCGTAAGCGAGCCGACGCCGGAATTGGCCCGAGAGTAATGTGCGCTGCGGCACGGAGCTGGCGCGACTCAGTAATTATATACCTTTCTATAAAACCTTTTGGTATTACATTGGTACTTGATACATGGTATTACAAGCCTTTGAGTTCATATAACAGCAAACGCCTGTGTGTCTGCTTGGTGCTTGTGTGTGTGTGTGTTAGTGTGCGCGCGCGCGTATGAGAGAGAGATTTGTCTGTGTGTGTGTGTGCTTGGTGCTGTGTGTGTGTTTGTACAGACAGCTTTTCTGTCTGGACTGTATAGCTGGGGGATTTTCGGTTTTGTTCTCCCCCGCTCTTTAGCGGGATCGGGCGCGGCGGCCAGAAAACGGGGCGGGTCGGGCAGCGGGACAATAAATTCTTAAAATAAGCGGGAGCGGTCGGGTTCGGGCTAAAACCTGGCGGGTGCGGGCGGGAGAGGGATTCAAAATTTAGTCCCGCGCAGATCTCTAGCTGAGGATGCGGAGACACAGCGAAGTGATGCGCATCGTTGCGCAAACCGAGCGGCATGACCGCGGCTGCCTCAGGAGCCTCTGAAAACATTTCAGTGGGACCACTTTCTTCCTGTGGAGCTCGTTTACACAGGAAAGCATCAGCCTGGCGGGCTCCTCTGAGAGGCGCTCAACCATAGCGACCGGATCCAGCTCCAGCCCGAGATAAAAGATCCTCTGAACAGGGCAAAGTTTACTCTTCGCTCGGTTGACCTGAAACCCCAACTGGTCGAGGTGCCGAAGAACTTTGTTTCTGTGCATAATCGGCTGATTGCGGAACGAGGCTAGAATGAGCCAAACATCGCTATAGCTGAGGTGCTAGGGGCGCTAGGTCACCCTCCGCGAGCTTGGTGAAAGCCCGCGGAGACAGAAAGAGCCCGAAGGGGAGGACTTTGTATTACAACGCTCGTCCTTCGAACGCGAACTGGAGAAAAGAGCGGTGGCGTGGAAGAAAGGAGACGTGAAAACATGCGTCCTTCAGGTCTTTGGCTGCAAACCAATCCTTTGGACGGACGCTCTGAATCAAGAGTTTCTGCGTGAGCATTCTGAAAGGCATTTTGTATAAATGACAGTTCAGTCTGCACAGATTTAGGATTGGCCTTAACCCCCCGCTCTTTTTGGGCACGATGAAATATGGGCTGTAAAACCCGGACCTCATCTTGGCTGGAGGGACCTGCTCGATTGCATCCTTCGCCAGGAGGACAGCAATCTAGTCTCGCAAGACAGGGGCGCTCCCGGGGATCACCCTCATGAAAAAGACACTCGTGGTCTTGGGAGGGCGAATAGCGAACTGAATCGCATAGCCGAGTCAGACCAACCAAGCCTGCGTCCCGAGGAAGAGCTGAAAATAAGAGAGTTTCTCTTACCTTCCTTCCTGGATCCCGCGGTGAGAGAAAGGAGTCCGTCCTGCTGCACTTTGAGGGCCTGTGGCGAGGGGTCCCAGCGCTGTGAGCTGGAAGGCGGAGTGTCCCAGACTGACAGTGCTCGGGTTTGCGCATCCGGAGAGAGAGGAAACTGCTCTTTTGGAAATTTGGTTGCCGCTGACCCGGAGGCCGGCAGCGATGAGTTTAGAGTCATTGAGGACTGATGTAAGAATCCTCGGCCCCCTACCGAGGAAAGAGCAGGTCTCTCTACTCCGAATGGCCCATCCCGGTAATGCTTTGCGGTCCATTTACCGGACTTAATGGCACCCTGGGGCGGTGGCGTTGCCGCTTGGCTGGTGGAGTGGGCAGCGGAAGCGGAGTAGATGTTGAAGCCGCGGGTGGACGGCTTCGGTGAGGAGCTGACGCAGCGGAAGGAGCAGTTTTCCGAGCCCGCTGATCGATAACTTCACCCATAGCCTTGGACTGCTCTTTCACCGCGGAGAATTCCTAGGTAAACTCCCCAACGGTGTCACCAAACAGGCCAGCCTGGGATATGGGAGCATTAAGAAAGCAAGCTTTGTCAACGTCACACATATCAGCCAAGCTCAGCTAAACGTGGTAGTTCTGGACCACTATAGTGGCCATTGTCTTCCCCAGGGCATGAGCAGCCGATTTGGTGGCCCCCCCTTGCCTTCACCCCCACGTAGCACCCGTCTAAGTGGTCCAGCCGCAGTTCTGGGGGACAAGCCATCTCCAGCCCCACGGCCGAAGCAGCCCGGGATAACACGGCTAACATGTCCAATTCCAGATCCGTAACCATACTGACAACCCCGGAGGGTGGCAGGGGGTCCGGATCTTTCTCGGAACATGTTAACCCGCCCTCCGATGCAGCGATGGACGTCACGCCCCCAGTGTCATCTAATGCGCACATTCATCGCTTATGACTCAATTTAGAGATTTGATCTATATCTGATCCTTTACTCTTTAATTATAAGTTCATTAGGGACCAAACACTGCTCAGAGTTTCACACCCCGGATTTTGCATGTCTTCTCACAGACAGTATGTCGACACTCTGAAGTTGGCCAAAGGATGGAGGGTTAGCTAATGCTTAAAAAGTCTGGTTGCCAACTGCTCACTCATCCTAAAAGGTAGTAGATTTAGCCACTTCCATACAACTTGCTAAATTTAGCAATTAGATGAGTAAAGATCTCCATGCTGTCATGTCAAAACAGCTTTGTACAGACAAATGTGTCTTTAGAATTTAAAGTCTAATCATATCGAATCATAAATGTTGCGCAGACTCCACTTAATCTCCTGGATATAAAAAAATTTCAGAGGAAATTTAGAAAGAACCAAAACTTAACATTTTATTTGTCAGGTATAACTGTATTATGCTAATTACACAATTAAACAATCAGAAAGCCTATTCTGAGATGATACTGAAAAAATACAACATCCATTACTCAAAAACAAATCAAAGAGTTCCCGACCCGAGAAGTAGCTACGTTGCAGCATAGAAATTTCAGACACTCACATGCTGCAACAGAGTGTCTTGGCTACAAGATCACAATGATGTGCATGCACATTTTCTTTAAATTCTCAACCCAGAACAAAGAACCATAAATTAAGGATATTAAAAGCTTCATCAAGACCTCTGTCTGGTCATATGTTAAACAAAATCTAATCACCACATGGCAGAGCCGGAGTGGGACTCCTTTTCAGCCCTGGAGTTTCAAGCGTTAGACTGGCCCACCTCAGTTCACGAGAATCACGACTGACTATATTAAAATAAGGTAATTTCCAATTCAGTTTCTATTTTCTCTATCACGTCTTTTTTAAGAAAACAGCTGCTTTAGAACTTCAAATGTTCAACAACCTTACAGTTTTATATGTCTTAACAATAAAAATAAAAATTACTGAGGCGAGGATCGAACACGGATCGACTACATCATAACGCAACGTGCTGACCACTGGACCACAATGACACTGTTACATTTGTGTGGCTGAAATGACAGTTACATTATCATTACCCTGCAGGCTGCATTTTGCTCATGGGGCTGCGAGACAATAAATAAGAAGAGTGGAGCTGCGGCAAAATAATGAATAAAAAGAGTGAGGCTATGGTCAAATAAATCAATAAATGAAAAAAGTGCGACTGCTGAGAGTGCAAGCAGCTAGAAACACCGGCCCTCGCAGCCAAAAAAACGGACCGGCACACCGGAAACTCTCCAGGTCCTCCAGATTGGCCAATCCGGGCCTGCCACATGGAGTAAAAAGTTAATAATTGACAGACAATTTCACACTTCAGTAGGACTTTTCCCAAATTCAGCCAATAATTATGATAATACAAGTGAATACTGCAAAATTGAGACCATTTACAAATTACACAGAGACATTTAAAATTATAGTTATAGATTTACACGATACACCATATGAAGAGGATGAAGATTAGGTGTAGACCGTCAGTGACCTGAGCTCTGAGTGAAAAAGGGAAGGGGGTGGGAGAGAGGGGGGCACATGTAATGGGAACATATGGGGGTATAAGAATCATATTTTTTTATAATCCATGCAAGGAAATAAGTAATAGCATATTAGAAGAAATGATTGGGGACACACAGAGGAAAATTGTTATATGTGGGGACTTGTGGCACACAGTGGGTTATGGTGTAGTAAAAACACAGACAGCAATGGGATAACTATAGAGGACTTGATGGGAAGCCAACAAGGATGGATATAATAAAAGGTAATATGTCATGTTTAGACCCTACAATAACATCAGCTGTTCTAGCGGGTAAGTGCACTTACAAAAAGTGCTTGATTATAATATGGACAATGATCACTGGCCTCTAGTATGTGAGGTCCAGAATACTGAACAAAAACAAAACCTGAATCAGGGAAAGAAATAAGGCTTTCCACATTTTAAAAAGAACAATAAGTCAAGTGACAGTCACAGAATTTCAGAAGAAAAGGCCGTTTGCAAGGAGGGTAATTAAAAATGTAAAGAGAAAGGCTTAGCAGGAATTCTGTAATACAATGGGAAGAGAAACTGGAATGCATGTGGTATGGAAAATTATAAGGAAAATGAATGGCATTAATAATTATAAACCAATTCTTGTAATAGAAGAGAAGGGGAAAATGGTGGTGACAATCAAAGAAAAAAACAGAAATTATTGCAAAAGCATTTGTAGAAGTTCGTAATATTGAAAATTTGGATTATATCTTTTTAAGAAGGAGACAAGAATTGAGTGAAAAATATCAAAATGTTCATAGGAAAAAAACAGATGTGGATAGTATTTTGAATCAAGATTTTAATGTGTTTGAATTAAAAATAGCTGTTAATTATTCCAAAAAATACAATACCAGGAAGTGATATGATTAGTTATTGTCACGGTTTATGGATCTGTGTGTTCCTCCTGTATGTTTTGTATCATGCCTTGTGTGTTGTTATGTGTGGGGGTGTGTGTTTGTTTAACTTTTGTGTTGACAGCATGCTAGGATCAGCTGATGTCATCAGCTGACTTATCATCCTCCAGCTGAACCTCATTTGGCTGGCTATATATTTCCTCCTTTGGTATGTACCGGTTATCAGTCCGTTTGTTGTCCTTGTTTGTCCTTGTTCCTGACTGTTGTCTCCCAGTATCCTTCGCTGTTCGTTTGATGTGGGGTTGGGCATCTAAGCTATAATGCCGATCCGATACGCATCTCGATATAAAGAATACGATCCGATATATTAGCGATACATTTGTGACATATTGCGATGCAACACGATACGATTCACACCCATATCACAATACAATGCGATAATTCAGCACTAACTAATTAGATCAAGTTTATGAGATTATGTGAAAGAGGATGCTATGCCATTAAATGAGTTTGATTATTTATTAACCAAGCAAAACCAAGACTTTTTTTACAAACTGGCTTTTCTCTCAGAGCCACAGTGTCAGTTTACAGTAGAGGGCCATTTTAGAACATATAGCACATATTACTTAAGTATTTTCAAGATAAACAGAATGTATAAGTGCAATATATATTAAAATATATATATTTGCACTCTTTCAACATAAAGGTTTAGTATTGCACAACAAGAATTGTGATTTAACTTTTCAACTATGAAAACAAGTTTTACAAAGATATATTTTGCCACTGAATATTCAAAACTTAAGGTCGTGAACTAGCAGTGTTATGCTGCTTTGAAACATCACTGTCACTAAAAAAACAACCTAATAAAAATATAACAAACCAGCAATCTTCTTGCTGTGAGGTGGTCAAACTACCCACTGTGCCACCGTGACACCCATTATTTTTATCATTATTATTATTAATATTATTATTATAATTAAATAAAAATTAACAGGAGGAGGTGTTTAAAACCTTCGTTCTCTGTGACACTAGGCTGAATATCTTTGCAGATGAACAATGCAATAACATCCGTTATTGGCATAGAGCGCACAAAACTGTTGCGCATGGAAAAAAAAACTTGCAATGCTTTTCTCACCACTTTTGGAGCTGGTAGCTACAGTTGAAGCAGTGCGAAAGCCGGGGATGCAGGAACACTGGAAGATGCTTTCACAACAACACCGTGGCGCCGCTTCAAGTGAGATTTCAGATTAGTCATACTGCCCGCGTATTTTACAGATGCGCGGCTCATTTTGCAAATTGCATCTGTCCTGTCATGTCGTCCATCCTTAAATCCATAATGTTGCCATTCTTCAGATTTAAACTCAGGGGGGAATAAAATGTTTGTTTTGCTTCTCGCGCTTTCTGAGGGCGCACCACTAGCTTCATCCGCACACCTGATACACTGAGTTGTAGTGTAAGTGTACACATCCGCAAATCCATTGCTAAGGCTTACTTTATGTAGGTCGATTAAATCATGCGCCAAAAACAGGTTGACAACACTTGTTAATAAATAAAAAATACATTCTATATTAAAAATATAAGCTGTATCTCGGAAAAATCGATGCATCTCGCAAAAACCAATACATCTCGATTTGCTTCCAAAATTTCATTCGTCCTCTGCTGCTCAACCGATGCACTCGCATCGTGCACGCGCATGACCGCGTATCGATACGTGATGTTTGTAAACAAATTTCGGGAGGAGCATGCGCAGAAGTTTCAGTATCGAATACGTCATTGACAATTATCCCATCATCAAATCAGTTTCTGAGCAACGCCTATATATACCAAAGCTGTCTTACCTGCAGCATCTCACGACTTTAGCATCCCTCCACCACCCCGTCACCTCACCTCTTGCATTACATTCCCGGGGGGAGCGTTCTGGGGCCGGGCTAGATACTTCGCTCGAATCCCCACTCCTCTTTGTTTCCTTATAAGGGGAATAACTCGAGTTGGGGTGTCTCCTCGAGCTCAGAGCCCTCCCCCCGGACAGCACGCCAAATATGCTTTATACTTAAACGAATGCAAGTGTGAACTCGTGAAATATCGATTAATCTTCCCATCCCTAGTTTGATGTCTTCGTTGTGGCCTGTGGCTCTCTTTTGTTTTAAACTTTCGTGTGTCCTCTGTTCATTAAAATACTCGCATTTGGATCCTCCTTGTCTAAGAGTCGTGACAGAACGGACTGATCAAACATGGATTCAGCGAGTATCTCCGGCCTGGCTGAAGTTGTTGCACAGGCTACCACACACATAAACAGACATGATGATCAGATGGTCACCATCAGTCGCGCTGTCCAGGTGCTTGTCACTCAGATCTCTGATCTTACAACACGGTTGCAACGTCTTCATGCTGTCGGTCTTCAGCAGCCTGTTGCAACTAACCTTAGTCCACCTGTTATGCCGGTTCCTGAGTGAACAGCTGTGTAAGAATCAGCTCTTTGGTTTAAATTATGTTTAAACTTTGGGGATTCGAATCAAAGATTCGAACATGATTCACATAGAATTATTTAAAGCTTACACTTAACTTAAGTATTTGTCCAGCAAATAGAACGTTTAGTGTAAAGCAATCCTGTATTATATTATTACGTGGCCAACAATAACAATATAAAAACAGTATCTAATTATTTAATAAGCAAGGTAGCAGTATCTGAAGCTGAGGCATTAACTTATAAAGCACACAACACACCAACACGGATCTTAAAACGAAACAAAAGTTTATTGCTACTCTATAACACAAAGTACTAATCTACGTAAAACAAACAAACGCACATACATACACACACGCACAAGCAGTTTGAGGAGAGTTTTGGCTGAGTGGATTTAACTTCTAGCCTTTGCTAAGTTCTTAGCATTGCAACCCGAGAGAAACCATAAAAGCAGAGAATTTTGCTATTCTTTACTACTTAAACATAATTCACACCAGATTCAGTAATGGGTAGAAACCTTGTTTGTGCTACTTGCGTTCTGATGTAATTTTTGGTTTCCTCGACTGGTCCAAAGGGAAATCCCGGCGAAGCTGATTGGTCAGCGTAGCAACTTCAGTGACGTGATGGAATTCCCTCGTAGGTGAAGAGGGGTTTCCTTAGTCGGTTGCTAGGGATACGGATGTTGGACGAGGCGGCGTTTGAAGTCCTTCCTGGGTTCCTGTAGTTATGATGAGTTTCAGAGTTTGGATGTGTTGACCCGATGGCTTGTTGTTGAAGCGGTTGCACAAGCAGATCGGGGGTCGAGCCGGCAGCAAGTGAAGGTCACGGTCTGCTCCGTGATGTAACGAGGCTTCCGGCGAGGCGATGTAACGGCCACAGCACGAGAAGAGCGACGTCCGGGCAGCGACGGCGGTGACGACTGGCAAAGATGACCGGCAAAAGACGACGATGAAATTCCTTTGTTCAAAGTTTTATAGGCTTTGGTAGAGGCTGGGTCTACACAATACTTGTCCAATCAGATAAGGTGCGGGGTGGAGTCACACCCCAATTCTGCCCTCTAGGAGGCCGGGTTGACACCTGGTGTGGATGCTGCTTTGATAGCATAGTGGTTAAAATAAAGTCTTATAACATCAACACTTTTCATAGTATGGTTTCTTTATATAAACCAATGCCTTTGAAATGTTCCTAGCTTTCAATCGATACCAAACATGAAGTATTTCACAAACATTCTGTAGATTTCATTTGTCGCTGAGGGCTATTACTCAAGAACTATCTATAACAGTTTTGTTAAACACATGGAACATGTACACACAAAAACCTACAGAAACATAAAGCAAACATACATTACTCAAATAAACACAGTTTTACTGTATATCCATTAAACTTTGGAAGCGTTTCTGATCGCTTCTGTGTCTGCCTGAGAATGTGTATTCCTTGCAGACGCCAAAGGACAAGCGAACCAAAAGGTACTTCTCAAAAACCGGTTTGGTGGGTTTTTGATTGTAGAGCCTCTTATTTTTTTAGGGTGTAAAGTTAATTAACACGCAACTGTGATGTTGACTGGCTAGGTATCCTGTGGATTTGCCTTTTGCTGGGTGCCTGTGGATTGCTTTGAAAATGAAATCAATCTCAGACTCGTAGGCACCAACCAATCTTTTAAGGATAACATGGTCTGTGGCTTGTTCGGTTCTGGAACGATCCGTTGACTCACTACAGCTGGATTTTCCGAGCCTCGCCTTCCACCTCCAGCGTTCTACTCCTGAGAGCCTGAGTTTTGTCGCGCCTTTTTAGCGAAGTGCTCATTGTACTTTTCCCTGTAGCCTTCCTCGTTTTCCACGGAGGAATCGAAAGTAGCGTTTGTCATCACGCTTCTCACCGGGAGAGCGGCGCAGTGGGGAACTGCTGTGTGGGAGAGGAAAGTCCCATGCTGCTCTTCATTTGATACCTTTTCGACAGAGCTTAAAAAGGTATTTGATCGAGGTTTGGCGGGCAGAGAGGTGGCATGGGTGCTTACGGAGTTGCAGCAGGGGCAACGGAGTGTCGCTGACTACTCCATTGAGTTCCGCACTCTGGCGGCCGAGAGCGAATGGAACGCGCAGGTGCAGTGGGACGTCTTTCTCCACGGGCTGGCAGACCAGATAAAGGATAAAATATTCACCCTGGATCTTCCTAAGACCCTGGACGAACTCATTGATCTGGCCATTCGTGTGGATTATCGTCTTCAGCTCAGGGAGAGAAACACGCGACACGCGCATGCTCTGGTGAGATCACCTTTTCCGGCTGTCACGGTAGTTTCGGGGCAGAGGGCCACGCCCCTCGCGGATCCCGAAGGCACGCAGATGGGCCGCTCTAGGCTGTGGCTGGAGGAAAAGCGCAGACGCCGCAGCGAGGACTTGGTGTTGCACAGCGGTGGTGTTGATCACATCGCGATTCAGGGTAAAAGCCAGAGCCCGTCAGTAGAAAAGAGTTTACTGACGGGTAGAGTATCTTTGAACAAATCTTCCCTTGCAGCTACTCTTTTGAATGTTATGTTGGAGTGGTCATCTGGCAATTTTAGTACTCAAGCAATTATTGACTCTGGGGCGGAGGGAGTTTTTATTGACTCTGCTTTAGTGAAAAAACTCAGACTTCCGGTGATTTCTCTCTCCCAACCTATATCTGTTCATGCTCTTAATGGTTCTTCTCTTCCTTCCATTATTCATTCCACTGGTCCTATAAGACTGATTACCTCTGGTAACCACTCTGAAATTATTATTATTTTTTTTTATCAGAAGCTCCTGTCACTCCAGTAGTCCTTGGGCATCCTTGGCTGGTAATACACAATACACATATTAACTGGAGACAGGAATCTGTTATTTCTTGGAGTGAGAGCTGTCATGCTAGGTGTTTGTTGTTTGCCTGTTCTTCTGTGTCTCGTTCTGTTTTTCAGGAAGAATACATGGATCTGTCAAACGTGCCCAAGGAGTACTGCGACCTGAAGAGAGTGTTCAGTAAGTCTCGAGCTGCTTCTCTGCCTCCACATCGTCCCTATGACTGTGCTATAGAGTTATGGCCAGGTACATCTCCGCCCAAAGGCAAACTTTATTCGCTCTCTGTTCCAGAGAGGGAGGCCATGGAGAAATATATTTCTGATTCTCTAGCAGCCAAGATCATCCGCCCTTCTTCATCACAGCAGGGGCGGGGTTTTTTTCGTGAAAAAGAAAGATGGCTCCCTCCGTCCTTGTATAGACTACCGAGGGCTGAACGCTATCACGATAAAGAATACTTATCCTTTGCCGCTGATGTCTTCTGCCTTCGAACGTCTGCAGGGGGCATCCTTTTTCACGAAATTAGACCTCCGCAACGCTTACCATTTGGTCCGCATTCGAGAAGGCGATGAATGGAAGACTGCCTTTAATACCCCCAGGGGGCACTTCGAATGTTGTGTTCTTCCTTTCGGTCTGTCCAACGCCCCTGCAGTCTTCCAAGCACTCGTGAATGACGTGTTGAGAGATATGCTAGATCAGTCCGTTCTGTCACGACTCTTAGACAAGGAGGATCAAAATGTGAGTATGTTAATGAACAGAGGACACACGAAAGTTCAAAACAAAAGAGAGCCACAGGCCACAATGAAGATATCAAACAGACAGCGAAGGATACTGGGAGACAACAGTCAGGAACAAGGACAAACAAGGACAACAAACGGACTGATAACCGGCACATGCCACAGGAGGAAATGTATAGCCACCCAAATAAGGTTCAGCTGGAGGATGATAAGTCAGGTGATGACATCAGCTGATCCTAGCACGCTGTCAACACAAAAGGTAAACAAACACACACCCTCACACATGACAACACACAAGGCATGATACATAACATACAGGAGGAACACACAGATCCATAAACCGTGACAGTTATAGTTTGCAAAAAAATATTTACCAGAGGTGACCATAAAATCAATATTAAAATTATTTAATCTTTAAAAGGAAGGCACCTTACCCAATGAATAGAAAACGGCAACTGTGATACCAGTTTTAAAATCAGGTAAGGATGCAACAAAATGTAATAGTTACAGGCTCATTGCTCTTACATCTGCATGATGTAAATTAATGTAGAAAATAATAGTGAGAAGACTAAATTATTTTTTGGAAGAAAAATGTTGTTAGCTCAGAGTGGTTTAAGGAAAACGAGATCTACTATGAATGCTTACTAATACTATTTTAAAGTAATGTTAAAAAAGCTTTAATAACGAAGGAATACCTTGCTGTTTTCTTTGATATTGAAAAGGCATATGACACATTATTAAGGGAAGGGCTATTAATTAAGATAAATGAAATTGGAATAGGTGGGAGAATGTATAATTGGATTTTAGATTTTATGTTTAATCGTACATTCCATGTAAGAATTGGAGAGGAATTATCAGCATCTTATGATATTTCGAATGGGACCCCACAAGGTATCGGGAGGGCATTATGCAGAAGATGGGCCAGTAATAAAAAGGGGGAAATTTTAAGGAAATATAGTTAAAGGAATACAAGAAGCAAAATAACGATGTAGAAAGGTGGTCAGTAGATTGGGAGTTGAAATTTTCAGTAACAAAAAC
Organism: Danio rerio; assembly: GCF_052040795.2. Classification (NCBI taxonomy): domain Eukaryota; kingdom Metazoa; phylum Chordata; class Actinopteri; order Cypriniformes; family Danionidae; genus Danio; species Danio rerio. The sequence goes on from NC_141028.1 coordinate 40,778,949, forward strand.
TCAATACATTATCTTCACAAAGCAAAGGAAAATAGAACAAGTACATCTCAAGCTTTATAATCAACCATTAGAAAAAGTAAAAGAATTTAAATATCTTGATAAATATAAAATATCTTGAATTTAAACATCTTGATCTTGAAGAGAAATTAAACCGGAAAGGACATATAAGGAAAATCAAAAATAAATGTAAGGGTATAATTAACTGCATGTCATCAATAGCTAAATATGAATGGGGAGCAAGGAAAAAGCAATGTTACAAGTATATCAAGCTTTAATAGGGTCTAGCATAGATTATGGATGTGCAGTATATAACAATGTCTCAAAAACAGCAAAAAGATCAACACCTCGAGATGCGATTAGAGTAGAAATGGGGGAAATCTAAATTCCTCTAGATTTGAGAAGGGAAAAACTTGCACTGATGTATTGGTTGAATTTAAAGGGTTGTAATAAAAAGCATAGAACACGTGCAGTCATAAATGAATGTTGGGAATATAAAAAAAAAAGGAAATAGTTTTGGGTGGAAATATAAGCAGTGGATCAGGGAATGTAGCCTGGAAAATAAGGAAATTTGTCCCAATTTATCATTAAGAGGTGTGTCGATTTGGAATATTCCTGAACCAAAAGTTGACAAGACTGTTGGAGGACAAAGAAAAAGCAGAAGAGAGAAATAGAAACAGCTACAATATAAGCATTTTTATGAGGGAAAGTTTTGATTCTTTTGTACGAATTTACACAGATGGAGCAAAAGATCCAGTTGAACAAAAAGTAGGAGTATACGCATCAAGATTTAACACCAAAATAATTTTAAAATTTAGTGACAAATTGTCAGTATATACATCACAACTAACAGCTATAATTATTTGCAATGAAACAAACAAACCAAATAGGACTGTAATTTGTTCAGATTCCCCATCTTAAAGGTATAATATTTACAAAAACGGATTTAATAATGAAGAAGATTTAATAATGGAAATTTATACGATATTATAGACTTAAAGTAGAAGGTATAAATGTAGATTTTTTTTTGGTACCGGCACATATTGGAATAATAGGAAATGAAATGGCAGATAAATTGGCAAAAGAATCATTGAAAAAAAATCTTATAGATATTGAAGTACCTTTGTGAAGGAATTAAATGAGAACAGTAATTAATAAGGAAATAACAAATACTTGGCAACAAAGATGGAAAAACAACAACAACAACAAAGGTACTGTAGATGGTTTTATAATATTGTCAAAACTGTTGGGAGAAAGAAACAATTTTATGGGTAACAAAGAAAGGAAGAAGTAATGATTTTAAGATTAAGGTTGGGTCACTAGATTAAATGCAACACTTGCATTAACGAGGAAGCATAGAACGGGTATGTGTGATGAGTAGAGTGTGACTGAAACAGTAGAATGTACTTTTGGATTGCAATAGACTACTCTGTCAGAAAACGTTTTGACACAAGCAATGGTTCCTGCAGTTGTGTCACGGAGTTACCCATAATTATTTTTTTTAAATAATAGTAGCTAATTGTTGCGTAAAAGCTGTAATTTTTTGTAGCATTTCATAAATATCTACAAAAAGTCCCATTGAAATTTCACTCTCAATTTTCAGTTATAAGAAATTCATAAGTTATAAGAGAGGGGGCAACTTTTCTTTTGAACTCAAATATTTGCCTGCTATCAAGCTTTTTCTAAATACAAACATGTTGTTGAAATGTATACAAATAATATTAACTAATCATGTTCCAAAAAGTTTGTGGAAAAATAAAAATAAATGTACAGCCAGGGGCGGACTGGCCATCTGGCAGTTTTGGCAAATGCCAGAAGGGCCGGACCATTTTTTAAATGTGGGCCAGTATGCAAATTTTTTTTATAAATATATGTATTGTTTTTACATGCAGGCTGCTTTTATCTCTTGCAAGATGTGAATATTATGATGATGATGACGATGATAATAGTAATAATAATGATAAATGTTAAGCATTGGCCCAATTGGCAATGGCCGGCTGGTTTTGAGAGGGACCGACCCAATCAGAGGTTACGCGAAAGTAATCAAAATCTGGCATCAAAATGTCAAACAAACAGTAAGTGCAACACAAGCTAACTGTCAGAGATGGACCGTAAAAAAAAGGAAAGGCGAAAAATTAAAAAAGAATTTTGCTCTAAAATCAGACGCTGCCAAATGCATGAAATTAACTGAAATAGTCTCGAAAGGGGGCAGCACAGTGGGTAGCACTATCGCCTCACAGCAAGAAGGTCGATGGATCAAGTCTTGGCTGGGTCAGTTGATGTTTCTGTGTGGAGTTTGCATGTTCGCATGGGTTTCCTCCCGGTTTTCCTCACAAGTCCAAACATGTGCAATAGGTGAACTTGGTATCTGCTGCCTAAAACATATGCTGGAATAGTTGGCGGTTCATTTCGCTGTGGCGATCCCAGATTAATAAAGGGACTAAGCCGAAAAGAAAATGAATGGATGAAATTATTGCATATTTATTTATTCATTCATTTTCTTGTCGGCTTAGTCCCTTTATTAATCTGGGGTCGCCACAGCGGAAAGAACCGCCAACATATCCAGCACGTTTTTACGCAGTGGATGCCCTTCCAGCCGCAACCCATCTCTGGGAAATGATTGCATGTTTAAATTTGTTATAAATGCGTTGTTTTTGTTCCAGTCACATACAATAAATGTTTAAATATCCATTACATATAGTACTTATATTATTTCACCATCAGAACACCAATATAAGTAGTGAATGTGCATGTCTGTGGAAGGGGCTGTGTCAGTGTGGAAATGTGGGCTAGTGTGGCTACAGTGCCAGGGCTGATTTTTAGTCCCAGTCTGCCCCTGTGTACAGCCACAGTAAAGTTTATTCTTAGCCGCTATTTCTTTCATTTTCAGTGCGTTTCCTGAACTCTTGGCCCTTTTTTCAAAAGCAAAACTTTCAAAGGCCTTAGTTTTACAGACAGCAGCTTTCCCCACCCCTATTCCGATTTTCGAATGCTAATGTTCCCTGCCAAACCGCTTTGAGTTTAAATTTTTTTAAATGTTCTTTCAACAGAGCCAAGAGGTCAGAGAATATGAGTGAAGCAGGGCGACCAACATTGTAAATACAGACTAACTATATTAAGATGTCGCTAATATTTAACACCAGGTGGAAAATAAATGTTTATAGAATTTATTATTTTGTTGTTGTTGTTGTTGTTGTTGTTGTTGTTGTTGTTGTTGTTATTATTATTATTATTATTATTATTATTATTATTATTATTATTATTATTATTATTATTATTATTATTATTATTATTATTATTATTGGCAGAAGCAGTGGCACAGTAGGTAGTGCTGTTGCCTCACAGCAAGAAGGTCGCTGGGTCGCTGGTTCGAACCTCGGCTCAGTTGGTGTTTCTGTGTGGAGTTTGCATGTTCTCCCTGTATTCGTGTGGGTTTCCTCCGGGTGCTCAGGTTTCCTCTACAGTCCAAAGACATGCGATACAGGTGAATTGGGTAGGCTAAATTGTCCATAGTGTGTGTGTGTGTGTGTTTGTGTGGATATTTCCCAGAGATGGGTTGCGGTCGGAAGGGCATCCGTTGCATAAAAACATGCCGGATAAGTTGGCGGTTCGTTCCGCTGTGGGGACCCCAGATTAATAAAGGGACTAAGTCGACAAGAAAATGAATGAATTATTATCCTTATTAAATACCCATGAGTCACTTGTGACTTTATATCTCATTTTATATATTTTATATACTTCATTTTAATTTTTAAACAAAAAAATATTTGCTTTCTATTAAAAAATAACATGTTGTTAAAATGTATACAAATAATATACATTTGTAGAAAAAAATAAATAAATGTACACCCACAGTGGTTTATTCTTAGATGCCATTTCTTTCATTTTCAGTGCGTTTCTTTAACTCTTTCTTTTTTTTTTAAAAGCAACACTTTCGAAGGCCTTTGGTTTTACACTTAGCTAGACAGCTTCTTCCCACCCCATTCCACTTTTTCTATGCTAATGTTCTCTGCCAAACCGCTTTTGAGTTCAAGTTGTTTTTTTTTTTATCACAAGTGATGTTAGAAATGGGAAACTAGAGGGAAAAATAAAAACAAACGAGGTGCGCTATTTGCACATGGCCTAAACAGACATTCCAAAATCGGCCTGTGCCCATAATGCCCATTGGTTAATCTGGCCCTGCTTATGAATTGTATTATCAAACACATATTCGTACATCTTTAATAAAGTATCCATTGATTTGTTGTGTTCAAGTAAACATGGCGAACAAGCGGACACACACACACACACACACACTGTATATGGAACAGCGTAATTCTCTGTCCAGTAATATTCCAATTAGGCCAGTGAAAGTCATAGACCTTCTTGGGAAAGGCTTGAGAGATAGTTTTATATAGAGAGCATTTTTAACATTTTTAAAGGACACAGGATAAGGTTTTAGGATTTAGTAGGGTTTTGATGATTCTGTCCATTTCAGGGTTGAGGAGCTCAGTGCAAAAGATTAAGGAGCAGAACACGTAGCACCAGCTTTGGTCTGAGAACTGATGCTCTGAGTTGGATGGGTCACTTCCCAGGTCCTAAATGTGCTCCATGGGATGTTTTTCTGTGGACTCTTACCTTTCAAAATAAACTGTGACATACAGCAATAAATGTGTGTGTGTGTCTTGTTATTACAATGATATGTACTCAATGTCTAATAAGAATTTTCTGTACAACTTACACAAATTTAGCAAATACATTGTTTATAATCTTCCCATTGAAACAACTAGCTGCAATGAGTGCTTGAAGGAGACTAATGTACAGTTTGTCAAGATTACTAGTGTTCATTTTGGTGTAATCTATTCATAAACATTGACATGTGGAAAAACAGAACCCCAATGCGTCTGCGTTGTGGTGCTGGCTAGAGGTTAACTATCTGTTGATTTATTTTTTATTTTTTTTGTATTTCTTTGTGATTTAATAATTAGTTGTTTTTCAGTTGATTTCATCGTAAAGCTTTGACAGGTCAGTTGTAGTCTATGTTTCTCTATTTTCTGTTCTTGTTTTTTTTTTTTCTTGAGCACTCAGTAGTGTGGTTTGACTTGTAAAAACACGGTGTAAAAATGTATTTTAACAGTATATACTGTGAATGTAAACTACAGCAGTGGACTGTAAAACACAGTATGTGGCTGACAACCCAGCTGCCAGTATTATTCTGTAAATTTACAACAAAAAGTTTTACAGTGTATATTACTACCCATATCTGTCATGTCAAAGAGCTATGATTTGAAATTGACCCCTGTAATTATCACCCCTTTTATGACCCCTTACTGTTTAGAATATTCACCAAAAGTGGTCCAAATATGTTTTAGGATAAATGCGCTACATTTGCCATGTCTTCTCTGGGCCACTTTAAGCTCACAGCCATATTAGCCAGAGCCTACTTTGCCAAATATTTCCCAAAGGTGGCCCACATTTGTTTTAGGATAACTGGGCCACATTTGCCATATCTTCTCTGGGCCAGTATCTGCTTGTTTAGTGGTGACGTGTCTGTGACGTATGTAATACTGTTTCCAGGTCCAAGCCGCCACTCATTTGAGTTGAGAAATCATTAGTTTATGGTTGTCACGTTTGGTGGATTGCAACAGGAACAAAAAAGGTAAGTAGGATCCAAGTGCAGTTTAATGTTGAATATTGTGCAGTGACAGAGAACCAAAAATCAAAGTAGCAAAGTATCAAACAAACAAAACAAACAAGGATCTGAAACAGATTAAACTTAAACTTAGACTCGGCAACTATGACAGTATACAAGACTGGAATCAAGAACAACATACCAACAAGGACGAACGACGAACTCAAATGGATCCAGCAGATAATTAAATTGTGCGTATCAAACAACGTAACCGCTCCATTGAGCGTTACGTTAAGGAGTTTTTGGAGCTAGCCCCAAAGAGCTCTTACAGCGACCTGCTGTTAATGATGTTTTTCCGGGGAGGACTTTTAGAAGCAGCTCAAAAATGCCACCGTATGAGGAGGACTGGAACCTCTATCGCTTTGTCGAACAGGCACTGTTGGTTTCTGGCTCTCCTCTCTCTGTTGCTTTGAAGGAGGAGAACCCTCAGGAGGGAGGCCTGAGTGGTGGGCAACAGAGAAGTGTATTTTCGGGGCCTGCTGATTTATCTGCGGGAAGAAGGAGAGAAGCGGGATTGAAGCTGCGGGCTTATCCGCGTCGGGCTGTTCAAAGACCACCATTTTCTGAGCCTCTGGAGAGACTTCTAGAACTATATGAAAACCCAGTGTCTGCTCCAGACCCACAATGCCCGCCAGTGTCAGTTCTGATGACAACACCCTTCCTCTTACTCAAACCACCAGACGAAGCAGGCGTAGGAAGAGGACCGCCCATGCCCCAGAGAGCCCGCCAGTGTCGACTCCAGCCCCAGTGTGCCTGCTAGTGTCAGCTCCAGCCCCAGAGTGCCCGCCAGTGTTGGCTCCAGCCCCAGAGCGCCCGCCAGTGTTGGCTCCAGCCCCAGAGTGCCCGCCAGTGTCGGCTCCAGCCCCAGAGCGCCCTCCAGTGTCGGCTCCAGTCTCAGAGCGCAGTACAGTGCCGGTTGCAGTCCGGCTCCTGGCTTTACCGACGCCACCCAGACTCCTTACCCTGCCGGCGCCACCCAGACTCCTTGCCCTGCCGGCCCCAGCCCGGTTCCTTGCCCTGCCGGTGCCACCCAGACTCCTTGCCCTGCCGGCGCCACCAAGACTCCTCGCCTAACCAACGCCATCCAGACGTCTTGCCCTGCTGGCACCTCCCAGACGTCTTGTCCTGCCGGCCCCAGTCTGGCTCCATGCTCTGCCGGCCCCAGTCCGGCTCCTTGCTCTGCCGACCCCAGTCCGGCTCCTTGCTCTGCCGGCCCCAGTCCGGCTTCTTGCCCTGCCGGCCCCAGTTTGGCTCCTTGCTCTGCAGACACCAGCCCGGCTCCTTGCCCCGCCGGCTCCAGTCCAGCTGCCTCCAGCCCAGCCGGCTCCAGTCCCGCCGGCTCCAGTTCAGCTGCCTCCAGTCCTGCTGGCCCCAGTCTGGCTCCTGGCCTTACCAACGCCATCCAAATGTCTTGCCCTGCCGGCACCTCCCAGACGCCTTGCTCTGCTGGCCACAATCCGGCTCCTTGCTCTGCCGGCCCCAGTCCGGCTCCTTGCTTTGCCGATCCCAGCCCGGCTCCTTGCCCCGCCGGCTCCAGTCCAGCTGCCTCCAGCCCCGCCGGCTCCACTCCAGCTGCCTCTCCAGCCAGCTCTCCACAAACCCCCTGCCTTGTGTCTCCTATGGGATAGACAATATATATATATATATATATATATATATATATATATATATATATATATATATATATATGTATATATATATATATATATATATATATATATATATATATATATATATATATATATAAATATATATATATATATATAAATATATATACATATATATATATATACATATATATATATATATATATATATATATACATATATATATATATATATATATATATACACATATATATGTGTGTGTGTGTGTGTGTGTGTGTGTGTGTCATTAACCTTAAATTTTAATTAACCTTTGAATTATTTAAATATTGTACATTAAATTCTGATAAAAATCACAATTTTTAAAAGTCAATTTTTAAAATGATCTAAATTAATAACGAGTAGATTTAAGCATATTACAGACTTGACTAAAGCTTTATTTTTGTTTATTGTTGTGTTTTTGCTGTGATTGCCGTATCATGGCATCTTTTGTCATCACCATAGATAATATGGTAAAAAGATTCTTAACCTTCTAAAATGAGATTAATTCTATCCGCCAATTAGTCTTCCATATTACTTTTAAACTACAAAACCCTATTGAAAAGAGAAAGCATGATTGTCTATTATATAGTGGAACTAATTAGCATTTACAACCTCTAGGTGGCAGTATTAACCCAACAGTAAGTGTTCTCTAAAAATAAAGAGACATTTCTTTGAGTTTCAGCAATATTAACAACCACAAGATGGCAGTCATATTACTGTGGTGAACTGCTCAACTAGCAGACCATAAGATAGTTTTCTTTCATAAAGACAAGAATAAGAAGTCAGTTGTAAATGGTCTAATTAGATTTGAATATAAAACATTCAATTCGTTTATTTATATAGCGCTTTTTACAATCTAGATTGTGTCAAAGCAGCTTAACATATATATTTTTAAAGAAGCTATTGTTAAGACAACTATAATAACAATAGTATAAAATACCATTAATCTATTATATTGAAAACAGTGTATTGAATTTTGTAAAATCATAAATAAATACTGTTGTATAAAACAATTACTAGACCCATCCATTAATTGTTCAATATCCATCCATCTTTTATTTATTCATTCATTCATTCATTTTCTTGTCGGTTTAGTCCAGGGATGGGCAAACTTGACCCTCGAGGGCCGGTGTCCCTGCAGAGTTTTGTTCCAACACTAGTCAAACACACCTGAACAAACTAATCAGTGTCTTCAAGATCACTTGAACTCTATAGGGAGGTCTGTTTGAATAGGGTTGGAGCTAAACTATGCAGGACACCGGCCCTCCACGAACCGAGATTGCCCACCCCTGGTTTAGTCCCTTTATTAATCCGGGGTCGCCACAGCGGAATGAACCACCAACTTATCCAGCAAGTTTTTATGCAGCAGATACCCTTCCAGCCGCAACCCATCTCTGGGAAACATCCACACACACATTCACACACACACTCGTACACTACGGACAATTTAGCCTACCCAATTCACCTGTACTGCATGTCTTTGGACTGTGGGAGAAACCGGAGCACCCGGAGGAAACCTACGCGAAGGCAGGGAGAACATGCAAACTCAACACAGAAACACCAACTGAGCCGAGGTTCGAACCAGCGACCTTCTTGCTGTGAGGCGACAGCACTACCTACTGTGCCACTGCCTCGCCCATCTTCTATTTATTTATTTATTTATTTATTTATTTATTTATTTATTTATTTAAATGAGACAATCATGCAGGGTAAAATGGAGGTGTTTAATATCAAATGTTTAAACACTGGGTTGTGACTAACATTAAAATAATGTGAAGGTATCATTATGAAGATGACAGTAACTTTCAGATGACAAAAGAACTATACAACCATGTAAATTTTTAAATAAGGAAGTATGACAAATTTAAGGCAGGTTTGGTGTTTTGTTGACAGCCATGGAGCTCTGGGGACTTTCCAAAACTGGTTAAACTTCATTGTACTGAAGATGACGTACATAAGTTATGTAAATATTTTCAAATAGAAAACATTTAAATCAAAGGTAATGTTATTCACCCCCATGTTTATGTTTTTTCCCCAATTTCTGTTTAACGGAGAAAGGGTTTCTTCAACACATTTCTAAACATAATAGTTTTAATAACTCATTTCTAATAACTGATTTATTTTGTCTCTGCCATTATAACAGTAAATAATATTTTACTAGATATTTTTCAAGACACTTCTATACAGCTTAAAGTGACATTTAAAGGCTTAACTAGGTAACCTGGGCAGGTTAGGGTAATTCGGCTTCTCTTAAAGGGGCTAATAATTTTGACCATAAAATGGTTTTGAAAAAAATAAAAAGCTGCTATTTTCAAATAACAAAATCTTCATAAAATGACAACGAAAACAAATGAACCACATTGCAAAAATCTTTAGATCCTTTAGATCCTTTAAAAAAAAATTACAACTATAGAACTTCAACATCCACTATTCATATGCATATTCATCAATATGTGTTTGAGACATGCATTTATGACTTTTAGGTGACAATATTACTCTAACAGTTAATATCCCAATTTATTAAAATAGAACAGACATTACTTTACATTTATGCAATATTAACAACCACAAGATAGCATTTGTATCCATGTGTTTTCATTGTGGAACTTCATTGTGGAAGATGGGAATCTAACAGTTTGTCTCAAATTAAGTATAGGTTATTTTAGATTTTTACATTTGATTTAAAAGTTGTCTATGTGAAATATTTACATTATGTAACATTGTACACATTCAGACTTCAGTCCCACTGTTTTAAAGCAAAGTTGCTCATAAAAACATTGGATTGGATTGACAAATAGTTATACTTGATGCTTCGGTGTTTGTAGTTGTTTTACACTGTTTATAAAAAATCTGTTAAATTTATGGAAAAATACCGGCAAATGTGGCTGCCAGGATTTTTTGTTTTATACAGGATTTTTTTGACATTTTATAGAACTGTTTAAATTCACGGAAAATAACCATATTTCATCAACTGATACAGTTCACAAAAATGTAGCTTAGTGCACAAAAATGTAAAACCATTAAATGCACTAATGTGTTCATGTCTGACTGCAAAACAGTTTTAAACTGCATTAGTAACAACACAGTTATATTTAAACAAAAGAAGATGCAGCACAACATCAGATGCCTTTAGTTCATCTTGGACTTGCACACAGATGCTACTATCCTCCACAAAGTTGCTTCATCAGTACAACAAAGTTCAACCAGTTTTGGAAAGTCCCCTGAGATCCATGGCTGTCATGAACACACCAAACCTGCACAAGTTTTGTGATACTTTTTCAAAAGTCACATGGATATAAAGAATGTACTTAGTCATCTGTAAATTACTGTCATCTTGATAATGATATCTTCACATTATTCAACTTTTCATAATGTGTAGTCACAATCCAGTGTTTTAATACTTTACCCTTGGTGGTTTTTATATATTTTAAGTAGCCTAAATTAATGCATAATTAATGCTTTTTGATCACACTTCGAATTATATGTAATACTGGGCTTTTTACCTTAACAAATTTATTAAATTGTCTGTATGCACTGTATTTTTGACATTTTTTTCTTGTCCTGTCAGGTTTGGACTATTTATCATAAAGTAAACATGCTTCTGACATTGTTCGCATAATGCTGACAATAAACTCTTCCTGTGGTTTAGTTTCAGTGGTTTGGCATTTGATAAAAAAAACCACAGCTGAGAACCGGTTTTGACATGTTGCTCCTGAACCCCTTTCCAAAGCCAGCCAATTACAAGAGAGACATTTCATTATATATAAATCTCTAGGCAAAGCAAAATCTAAAGTTTTGTTAATTATAAATATCTAATGATGTATTACAATTAAAAGAAGCATTTTTATCTAATTATAATATTTATATATTATAATATTTAATGAGATAATATGTCATAAAATTGATACTCTTTTGAACCATGAAATGCAAAAGTAAAATTCTGCTAATAATTACTGTATGAACATGGGTCCCAACAATGCCTCTATTCAGATATTACTGAAAAAGGGGTTTTATGTATATGAAAAGTATTGTTAAGCCAGGTTTCTATCAATTATTTCAATAAATTAGAAACAAAATCTATATTTTTCCACAGTTTTATTTTATACTGATAGCGATATTTGGGTGAAAAAATGTCCCATAAACCAGTTTAAAAAAATGATAATTCACTGAGAGAATGAAAATTTGTAAATGTCAACTGTTTCTAGGAAGATTTTTCTTTTATTTCTCTTTTTAAACAGACTGTACTGTTTTAAAAGGCCTTCTTGGATGTTACAGTATCTAATAGTGGTCAAACAAAAAATGACTTTTTCCTTTACATATATTTTACATCACACAATTTTTTTTTGGTAAAGCTTAAAAACTTCTAAACATGAAATTGAATCTGAAGTTTGTTGTCATTATATATGTTTTACCAATGTTGCCAAGACAACAATATAACATAAAAAAAATGATAACTTCAACAATATAGTCCTAATATTTTTAGCTATTTTTGAGACCATTTTTAAAGACCTGGGGCGTCATGTATCAACGCTGGGTACGCACAAAAACTTTGGGTACGGCAGGTTTCACGTTCAGAATCGCTCACGTTTGGATTTACTATCGATGAAATGAACGTGGTAATCTGCGCAGCTCCACGCCAGCTTCATGGCTGGCGTACACACATTTTCTGTGTGTGTCTGTTTTATTTCCATTGGCCACTCCTAGAGGCAGTTGTGTTAAATTGCACTCTACAAAGTGTCTGAGCCTTGCAATGGCAGCTGTATGAGATGGGTTCATCTAGCAGGTATATAAGGTTTCCATTCCATACTTCAGTTGACCAGCCAAACATTAAAGCGCAATTTACAGCGGTAAACTTCCATTCAATAAATGTGCAAATAAAATATGATGCACACACTTATTAATGATTCCTACTTGTCTTTCTCGTGATAAATAGTAGGCAAAATCTGATATGTAGTGGGGGGGAAAGAAGAATGAGTTCATCAGATGCTGGATTCGAACCGAGTTCATGCTCGAACGTGTCAAAACATATTGACATGTCTTTTATGATCTGCGCCACTGAATCTGATGATGATGAGGCAACCAAAGAGCTGTGTGTAAACCAAAGTGTAATTTGGGAAACAGCCACTAGAGGGAGCGGTGGCCATTTTGGAATAAAAACTCCAATAGAACAACAGCATATTAAAAGTCTGTTAAATAAACTATTAAAATTGCTGATGATTGTGATAGTAAGTGCTGTATTGTTGTCTTTCATGTTGTATAACATCTTTAATGCACTTTTTAAATAAATAAAAAAAAAACAAAGCAGCTGCTTGCCATCGCGACAGTAATGAGATCCAATGGACGGCCGATCAATTTCACTCCAAAATGGCGGAATCCGGGGCTGTTGCTGGGCACTGCTGTTGCAATGGAGCGTTCTAATGAGTGTCGCCTCTTGATCATTCTAAGCTCTTTGATGCAACATTTTACACCTATAAATCACCCTATTTCTTTTTAAAATCCACACAGTGCGATGTTCAGACCCAACTGTGATAACCGCATCAGTTAAACTCTCCCCACTCTATTTTTTTCTTTTGTTATTAATTCCGGAGGACAAACTTGCAAATAACACAGTTTTCTCCAGTCTACCTCTGAAAGCAGCACCTTCAATTCACATTCTGTTCAAAGTTTCGCTTTTTGCTTGCTTTTGCCATTGGTTTTTCGTTGGGTTTTGCCAAAGTAGAGTCATTAACATATTCATATGAGGGAGGAGGCAGGGAGGGGTTTTGCGCTCGTGCATGTTGTGCTCAGTTTCACGTTCGTTCGGATATACAAAAGAATATGCGTGGGATTCGGTGTACGCAGTGTTTCATACATCTGAATTTCTTTCTGCGTATGCACAATAGCTTTGTGCGTACGCAATGTTTTAGTATGATTTCCATGCAAGTCTTCATACATGAGGCCCCTGTGTATGCACAAAAACTTTGCGTACGCCTGGTTTCACGCTCAGAATCGCTCACGTTTGGATTTACTATCGATGAAATGAACTTGAGAATGTGCTCAGCTCCACGCCAGCTTCATGGCTGGCGTACGCACATTTTTTGTACGTGTCTATTTTATTTCCATTGGCGACTCCTAGAGGCAGTTGTGTTAAATTCCTCTCTACAAAGTGTCTTTGAGCTGTGCAATGGCAGCTGTATGAGACGACTTCATCTAGCAGGTATATAAGGTTTCCATTCCATACTTCAGTTGACCAGCCAAACATTAAAGCGCAATTTGCAGCGATCGCCGGTTTTCCCAATGTAATCGGAGCAATCTACTGCACACACATTGCTATAAAGACACTATCTGAAGATGAATTTGCATGCATGAATCAGAAACATTTCCATTCAATAAATGTGCAAATAAAATATGATGCACAAACTTATTAATGATTCCTACTTGTCTTCCTCGTGATAAATAGTAGGCAAAATCTGATATGTAGCGGGGAAAAAAAGAAGAATGACTTCATCAGACGCTGGATTCGAACCGAGTTCGTGCTCGAACGTGTCAAAACATGATATTCGTACTACGACCTGCGCCACCCCGACTATTAAGAGTACTGCAACATTTTACACCTATACATCTCACTATTTCTTTTTTAAATCCACACAGTGGGATGTTCAGACTTAACTGTGTTAACCGCATCAGCTAAACTCTCCCCACTCTATTTTTTTTATTTTGTTATTAATTCCGGAGGACAAACTTGCAAATAACACCGTCTCCGGTCTACCTCCGAAAGGAGGTACCAATCTACCTCCAATTCACATTCTGTTTAAAGTTTTTCTTCTTGCTTGATTTTGCCATTGCTTTTTCGTTGGGTTTTGCCAAAGTAGAGTCATTAGCATATTCATACGGGGGAGGAGGCAGGGAGGGGTTTTGTGCTCGTGCATGTTGCGCTCAGTTTCACGTTCATTCGGATGTAAAAAGAATATGCGTGAGATTCGGGATTCGGCGTACGTACCCTGGTGCCTCATGTACGAAGACTTGCGTAGAAATCATACTAAAACATTGCGTATGCACAAAGCCGTAAATGTGCGTACGCCGAATCCCACGCATATTCTTTTGTATTATAATTATTAGTTTAATATATTATTATACATTATTATATTTAGTTTGTTTTTGTAGTTTGGGCCAAAACAAATGTTTATTGCATTTTTAATAGTTTAAGTTTATTTAATTGCCTATATAAAAATCTATGGATATTACAATGCATTTATTGGATAAAATAAAATTTATATATTTTACTGTAATAAGTCCCCATCCCCAGAAGTGATTAAGGTTACACAGTCATAGCCATACATGCAAAGCTATTTATATGTGTGTGGAAAAAGTGAAGCACTATGAATATATGTTTAAAATAAAATATTAGATCTCTGTATGGTGCACTGACTTGTCAGACTCCTTTTGCAAACATAAATCTTTCTGAAAAATTACAATTAATAGCTAAATGTATTTGAAAACATAGATATACTATTGAAAATTCATACATGGTTCATAAGAGTCATACTTCTGTGGTTATTTTGGTTAAAGTAACCTAAAAGTGATACAAAAGTAGTGTAATGCATTTATGAACTATTAATATAGTTATGTAACCAATTACAAAAAAAATTAAAATAAAATCACAGTAATTTTTAATATATAATGTATTACATTTTGGAAGTAACTTGCCAAACTGTGTTCGTAACATTGCTAATGTTCGTTAGCACAAAGATTCGATATTAACGGGGATGCAGAGCAAAATTGTTTATGCACAACGGGCTCAATGCACAGGTAGAGTTTTAAAGCCGACGATAAACCTCTGGTGATAGCTTAATGTGAGTATTTTAAATTTCACTAGGTTGTTTTAACAGCATCAATGTTGTAATGTAATTACAATACATTCAGTTAAATAGACTTAAGCATTCATTTAGTTGTTTAAGCGTAAAATTCGATGGATGATGGTTTAACCACTACTATCAATAGCAACAGGCTAGTGCAGAAATTCCATTTGAAAATACTGGGTAAAGTCTAGATAGGATACACGGCCTGCCGGATGTGCGCTATGCACATCAATATAGCAGCATTTTTATGACACTGTATAACAATAGGCGACGCGGTGGCACAGTAGGTAGTGCTGTCTCCTCACAGCAAGAAGGTTGCTGGTTCGAGTCTCGGCTGGGTCAATTTGTGTTTATGTGTGCAGTTTGCATGTTCTCCCTGTGTTCGTGTGGGTTTCCTCCGGGTGCTCCGGTTTCCCCCACAGTGCAAAGACATGCGGTACAGTTGAATTGGATATGCTAAAAATCGTCCGTAGTGTATGAGTGTGAATGAGTGTGTGTGGGTTTCCAAGTGATGGGTTGCAGCTAGAAGGGCATCCGCTGCGTAAAACATATGCTGGATAAGTTGGCGAAATTTAATAAATAATATAAATAATTCTCATTAACTTTCAGCCGCAACTGTATCTAGCAACGACCAAAATGCTGGGGTAAAACAAACTGTCATATTTTAAAGACATGGCGAGGAGAAATGACCTTTAATGCAGTGCTTCTTGTCCGATCTGAAACCCACTTCATGTCGTATGATATGAAGTGCAGGCAGTGAGGATCACTGATTTTTAAAGAAATCAGACCTTAAACATGACAATTTTGAAATGGAAAGACGTCATCGGAAGCCCTAATGTGCATATAGCCCATTTAGATAACACAGCATTAGAATTTGTGAATTTGTATAAATTGTTTAATAGGATAATCTGTAAAACATTTTTAAAAATATATAATTTTTTTTATTGGTCTTTAATTTTTGAAGTTATTTATACAAATAAAAACAACTAATGGAGATTTATATCGTCTTTTCCCTTTAGAGAAATAGTTACTCTTTACTTTTTCCTCATGAGTACGTTTTTAATGAGTTATATTTTACTTTTACTTGAGTAGATTTATAGACATGTAACTTTACTTTTACTTGAGTAAAAAAATTTGTAAATAACAGTACTTTTACTTGAGTAGAAGATTTTATTACTCTTTCCACCTCTGCTAAATGATTCAACATTTTTTTTTACATCACCTCATACAAATCTTCTGTGACCAATCAAATGCTCTCTAGTGTCTGACATGCCTCGCTCCCTTCAAGACACTTCTCATTGGCTGTTCATTTGTTTTGCTTGAGCTCAACCACTCTCACTGGCAGAGCTGTGAGAAAACAAAAGACTATTGGCTGTTTTTTTAAAGGGGAGGAGCTACACTATACCCCTCTCTTCATGTTTCAAAAAAAATTGCACATTTCAAAGCATTTTTTGGGACACTAAAAGCATTTTTTATAATGTAAGCAACACAGCTACAGCAAATAAAATTGATAATGCATGTTTTAAATTTAAAATGTGCGAATAATCAAGGAATAATAGTAATTTGTCATATTGTTTGCACCAAGGGGGCCCCATATAAAATTTTGCTTAGGGCCCCCTAAAGGCTTGGGCTGGCCCTGAGTGGCAAGACCACTGGATTTCGATGCCAACAGTCGGTCGGCAAGTAAATAAATACAATGAATGAGAAAACACAGGTATGTGCGTATAGACATAAAATGTACTGCTGTACAGTAACGTATCATTTGTTTGTGTTGGTTGTCCTAATTTTAATAGTTTTGTGATGATGTGGTGTGCTTTATCTGCCTGATTCCTGCTGAAGTGGGCGGATTAAGTGACGTTCGATTCGGGGGATGTTCTGGGGGCGGTGTTTGCATGATGCGCTGCGAGCTACAAGCCCGACAGTGGAAACGCGATTTTCGGCCTCATTGCTCAACCTCCCGGGCGATTGGGCCGGCCTGGTGCGGTAAAAGCCCTGGCTCGTACTGGCCCGATAGTGGAAATGCAGCTTTTGACTCCATTGTCAAACTAGCTCAGCAAAGCCTGTACTTCCTTCATCAGCTGAGGATCTACTTGCCATACACTTTTATACACATATACACTTATTTAACAACACACTTTACATGCCAATTTACACATAACAGCTGCACATATAAGGTTTTATATAGTAATATAGCTCTACATACACTTGTTTGTTTATTTGCATTCGCTACTTTCTGCTTTTTTACATATTTATTTTCTGTTTATTGTCCTGTCTCTGTAACTCTATTGCACTGTAGAAGCTCTGTCACGAAAACAAATTCCTCATATGTCCGAACATACCTGGCAATAAAGCTCTTTCTGATTCTGAATAATACATTAAAACGCAACCAAGATTTTTACGCTGACTCAACTAATCACTGTTGCATTGATTTTATACTCATGCTCACTGAAATAAACATTGTTAATTAAATTCAACTTAACCCAGTTACCTGGAACCTGTTGACATAAAAGTGTTAAGTAATGCCAACATTTAATATATTGAACTGTTTTCATTTTAATACACAAATGTAATTGAGTTATTTTATTTAACCAACAAGAGCTGTATTTAATTTCCTGAAGAATATATAGTTCCCAGCATGCTTTGCGTAGATCTGCAATAAAATAGACAAATAAAGACAATAAAAGGTGTTTAAATCTATATGAAACAGTCCCTTAAAAGTCACGTCTCGCTTTCAGTTTCGGGCTTTGGCGCGTTTTGCACTCACACTACAAGTGTACCACACCAAAGCCCAAGTGAACCGTGCTTGAGCCCGATTCAGCGCACTCACACTTCTCAAACGATCCGGGAAACGGGCCTGGGCACGGTACGGATGGCATAGTGTGAGTAGGCCCATAGTGTGAGTAGGCCCTAAGTAGGCCCTAAGGGGCCCTAAGCAGGGCTTTTTAGAGTTTAATGGTCACTATTGGAAAGGAGTTTATTATTTTAGGTTTATATGCTTTAACGTTACCAGTGTGCAGAAGAATAGGCTAAAGGCAGTTTTGATTTAAAAGAAAAGATCATTACAGTACATTGAACTGTAATAATTGACATTAACTGTTCTGTTCAAAATAATGGATTAATTAATATGAGAACAGTAAGTGTTCAAGCAATAATCACTATCTGATTCAAATGAAAGTTGTTTTTATTCAACGGGAGATTAAAAATATTAGTTAAACTAACTTAAACCAATGATTCTTTTTTTCAGTGTATGAAATTTAGTATGTATATATATATATATATATATATATATATATATATATATATATATATATATATATATATATGTATACATTTTTTAGTTGATGCAGTCAATAAATAATAAAAACTCATGAAAGTTATATTTATCAATAGAACGTAAAAGAAAATCTTGGGGAATGAAAGTCTTAAAGTAAACCTTTAAAGTTTGTAAAGAAATATTTATTATTAACTAAAATGTACATATTAAAAATGTCTCAATATATTGCATGTTTTGTAAGTAATCACACAAAAAACGCGATTAAGAAAACTGCCAGTAGAGGGCAGCAAGCATGAATAAATTTTCGCACTTCATAACCATTCTCTATACGCAAAAGACACATTTTAACCATTTATGCAGAATGATCTCAGACTCAAATCAAAACTTTCGAAACCTCGTAATATTATAAACAGGCATGAAAGCATTTACTGAAAAACTTTTTACATCATCATTCCCTTTTCTTCTATCCATATTTAAGCTCAAACAAACATAATTACAGAAATAATCTCTAAAAAGCACACATTGTTTGATCACAAACAATATTACATGGGGATTCTCGAATACAAATCATGTAGTATGCTTAATGTTGTTTTTCTTTTTTTTATTACTTATTAAAAGTTTTTAAAAATTATAATAACAAAAAAAGTAAATGATTAGGGTGAAAGTGTATGAAACTCGTGTTATGAAGAATGCATCAGTTGTCCAATCAGGTCTTCTTGAAGTAGCCATCGGGTAACAGATTCACTGCTTTCAGTTTGGGACCAGGATCCTCCCTAATGAAAAAAAAAATTAAAAACAAGTTAGATGAACATAGTTTGATTGTTTCTGTGTGTTTGATAGTAATCAAAGCTAAACTCTAGCCAAATGTATCTGTTCATTTGATTCAAACTGATCATCGACTGACCTGTTGATTTCTTCTTGTAGTAAATGAGTCCAGCAATCGCTATAATAATTCCCAGCACCAGACCAGAGGCTCCTATGGCAAATTTATTCCTGTCGGACTCAGAGATATGAGGATCTGTGGTGAAATTGAAATCATGATCTGTTAGTAAATTAAATACTTTTTGTTTACATTTACATTTACATTTATTTTAGCCATGCAAGTGTGACAACTATATATCTTCTGAAGAAAAGACACTGAAAAGACACTGAAATAATTTTTCCTCTTACTCCATTCTTTAGTAATAGGTTGAGTTGAGCTGGCGTGCTCCACCACACATTGGATCTTCTCTCCAGATTTGGGAGTGTATTCAAGGTGAGAGTGAATCTGATAGTACCAGTTACCATTAGCCATCTCTATAGTGGAGGTCACATCTGAGGTCACCACTTTATCATCTCTCAGCCAAGACATTTTAATTTTTTTAGGGTAGAACTCATATGCACTGCACAGCAGCATAGCTGGATGTTTACCTTCAGCCTGCATCACTGACTGAATTGTTACCTTCGGTTTTACTAAACAAGAAAGAAAAATCCACATTAGCTAACTGTATTCTGATGTAACATTCATAATTACAAATGCATGGGTTGTACATGTGCAATATATGAATAAATTATACTGAATGATCATCTTAGAAATCTGCCATAATTATAAAGAGAGCTCTTCCCTGAAAAAAAGTTAGCATTTACTGTAATTTATACAGTGTAATGACATTATAAATTTTCTATTAAAAACCATGATACGTAAATGATGACAGCATCATTAAGCAGACACAACACCACCAAAACCCACACCAAAACACATTATGAGTATGTTTATTCTGAGCCCATGGACATGGATGATAAGACATATTTATTAAAGAGTAAAGATGAGAAGAGAATGTGAGCTCACCTGCTTTATCACGGACAGCTGAGTCCGAGATCTGAGCATTATGTCTGCAAAAACTTTCCACCTCAGCTTTCCGTTGCTGCAGGTATGCCTGGTTTTTGTTGAAGTTTCGTGCAAAAATCACTCCCTGCTCAGTGTACCCTACATACTTCCCCACAGTGCTGTTGTACTGAACATCCACAACTTTATTGAAAGAACCTGATTCAAGCAACACCATATCACTGTAATCACTGGTGCTGTAGATGCATTCTAACATTGTATACTGATAATATCCATCAGCTAAAAAAAAAAAAAAGAAAAGAAAAAAAGTTAGAACTTCAGATTTTGTAAAAAAAAAAAATTATGTAATTCATCAAAAGATTTCATCTTCATTTTACTTCAATATTTTCTCATAGAAAACCAGCTGGATTAACAGCAGTATACATATAAAACATAACACATTAATAAAGTACAGGTTTACATTTGCTCAGAATTTGCTTTACTTGCCTGTTCCAGTAAATGTCGACAGCATCAATATGGCAAGAAAAAGTATTAGCAGATACATTTTGACAGTCTATGAATAAGTCAAATGAAGAACTTTCTCTCAGTGTCTTGTTCTTGTGGTGAATTTCTAAATAATTTGACCAATGAACTAACTTTCATGTAAGTGTTGCTAGGTGAAAAACTGCTTTCATTTTCCTGTTTTCACAAGGCAATTACTTTGAGTACATCAATATATGTATGTATAGCCATACCAGTTGTGTGTAATTGTACATAAAGACAATTACAAAATGTTTGAAAAAAAGTTTTAAAAACTCAAAAAAATTATTATTTTACTTAGGCAACATATTTTTATTCAATGTTGTTTCACTATTCTATTTATTTGATTCTAATATTTTTATTTATTTTAGTTTATTTTAGCTTAGTGTATTATGTTATTTTATACATTTTATTTTACTTTATTAAATCTATTTAAGTTTTTGTATATTATTTTAACTAGTCATTCTAATATTTTATATCTTTTTTACTTTTTTGCTTTGATTTTTGTTTTATTTATTTATTTATTATTTTTTTAATCAGTCAATTTATTTTTGTTCAAAATATAATTATTATATTTATTTTATTATTGTATTTAATTTAATTTTTATTATTTAATGTTTTATTTTATTTTGATGTTTTATTTTATTTAGTCAATATATTTATATGTTTTTTATTATTTTATTTATAAATTTTATTATTGTATTTTATTTTATTTTAGTTTATTATTTTATTTTATAATTTATTTAAGTTTAGTGGGCGGTGCGGTGGCGCAGTGGGTAGCACTGTTGTCTCACAGCAAGAAGGTAGCTGTTTTGAGCCTCGGCTGGGTCGGTTAGCATTTCTGTGTGGTGTTTGTTCTAAATTTTTCATAGTGTACATGTGTGAATGAGAGTGTATGGGTGTCTCCCAGTGATGGGTTGCAGCTGGAAGGGCATCCGCTGTATAAAACATATGTTAGATAAGTTGGCAGTTAATTCCACTGTGGCGACCCCAGATTAATAAAGGGACTAAGCCAAAAAAGAAAATGAATCAATTTAAGTGTATCAAAATATTTTAGTTTAGTTGATTATTTTACTTCATTTTAATGTTTTATTTTTTATTTTATTTTACTTTATTTTGCTTTTTTTTTTTTTTTTACTTTATCCAGTCAATATATTTTATTAATATTTTATTTGCATTATTTTATTATTTTATTATTGTGTTTTATTTTTATTTGTTTGATAATACAAATAAATATTATTTTTTATTTTGTTTAGTTTAAATTACTTTATTTTTCTTTGTTTTAGTTTATTTTGACAGACAATACATGTTTATAAAAAAATGTTTTCTTTATTTATTTTATTGTTTTGTTATTGTATTTTAGTGTAGTTTATAATTTAACTTTTTTGCTTTGTGATATTTATTTTTATTTGTTTATTACCTATTTTATCATTTCTGTCTGTGTAATATTTTTGTAAATTACTAAAATGTTTTTTTTAATTTTACCTTAAAATTTAATAAAAAATCATATTTTTCGATAATTGTTTTGTCAGTCTTATATTCATTTTTTTTTATTTTATTTAATTTTATAGTTTTATTTTAGATTATTTATTTTATTTTATTTTAGCTTATTCATTTATTTTATTTGTTTTATTTTAGTTTAGTTTAAAATTCAATTAAAAATGTGTTCATTTAATTTATTTATAAATTTTTATGATTTTATTATTTTAGGTAATTTTATTCTTTTATTTGAGATTATTTTATTTTATTTTTATTTGAGATTTATATTTTGTTTTATTTGTTTTATTTTAGTTTTAAAGTAAATAAATAGTTATTTGAATTGTTAATTAAATAGTTTCATTGTTTTTTTAAATAAATGTTTTTGTCAGTCCATTTTTTAAATATTATTATTATTTTTTTATTTTATGTTATTATTTTAGATTATTTTATACTTTTATTCATATTTTTTTATTATTTTATTGAGATTCATTTTTTATTAATCTTTATTTAGTTTATTAGTTAATTTTATTTTAGTCTATTAAGGTTTTTTTATTTTATTTTAGATTATTTTATTTTATAAATTTTATTTTAGTTTATTATTTTCATTCATTCGTTTTATTTTCGGCTTAGTCCCTTTATTAATCAGGGGTCGCCACAGCAGAATGACCCCCCAACTTTTCCAGCATATGTTTTACGCATATGTTTATGCCCTTCCAGCTGTAACCCATCACTGCGAAACACCCATACACTCCTATTCACACACTACGGACAGTTTAGCTCACCCAATTCACCTATTTAGCATGTCTTTAGACTTGTGGGGGAAACTGGAGCACCTGGAGAAAACCCGTGGCAACTGGGGAAGAACATGCAAACTCCACACAGAAATGACAACTGAACCAGCCAAGGCACGAACCAGCTACCTTTTTGCTGTGAGGCTACAGCACTATCCACTTTTTTATTTTTTATTTTATCGTTTTATATTAGTTTGTTATTTTATTTGAGATTAATTTATTAATTATTTTTTTGTTTATTATTTTACTTTATTTTACTAATTTAATTTATTGTATTATTTTACTTTTTTATTTGGTATTATTTTATTTTATTAATTTTGTTTGAGCTTAATATTTTAATTTATGTAATTATTTTATTTTATTTCACAGTAAAAGTGGGACCAATGTCAGTTGATTTTGTCAGAATGGATTAATTTTGTGATTCAACCGAACATTTAACTATATTTAGCTTTATTTTATAGAAATAAATGTTAATTGTAACACTGTTTGCAAAATATTTATGATATCATATTTTTGTCAAATCTCCTAATTAAAAATTTCTGTTTTGTTTTATTCTATTTATTTGATTTTAGTTCAGTTTACCAAATCCTTGAATTACTTTTTTGTCAATATATTTTATTTGATAATTTTATTTTTATTTTTATTTTAATTCAAACAAACCAATTCATTTGTAACACAACAACTCATTAATTTAAAATGTGCTAAACATAATGTTGTTAATAATACTAAATATTTTAAAATTTCAAATAATCATGGCTAATCATCGCTTAAAGATTTGTTTGTAACATTCATGGAGTTTCTGTTCATGTTTGTAAATCCCTCTGTGGACTTCACAACCATGACATTGTGATTGTGACATGTAAAAGGAACAGTTTTCAATGACTAAAAACACAATGGTTACCATTCAATTAATAAATTTATTTTTAAAGGTTTGATTATTCAGAAACAACTGTGCAAAAAAGGTTTTATATTCATAGAGAGACTGATTAAATGATCTTAAAATATTATCATTTGAAGTAGCATTATAAAACACACTCATATTGCCTGATTTAAAATCCAATGAATTGCTTAAATGATCAAGGCATGATAACATTACACTTAAATTAAGCTTAAAAATGAAGTTTAAATGTAGCATAAATTTCAAGACACTTTTGTCTTTGCTTATCATAAGACAAAATTAAAACACAAGAATAAAGTGTAAAATAGTCAGAAGTCACTAAAATACAATAAATCCAGAAACAAAATGGATTTAATGAAATAATTAAATGGTGCATAAATGGGGCATTATGTGAATGTTTACGTCTGGGGACAAGCAAATTTACTGGCAAATAATAATATCAACAACCATTTTGTGAAAATGTTTTATGTGTGTTTACTAGTTGAAGAAAATAACTGAAAAAAGAACAGTTTTTGTCAGGATTACTTTTATGGTGAAGAAAATATAATTAACCTAACCTAAAAGCTATGTAATCTAAATGTCCTGAAAAGTAAATATTCCCATAACTGCATAAATGGCTGATCATTTGTTTGGTAACTTTCATTATCATTGTCTCACTCACAGACAGACAGACAGACAGACAGACAGACAGACAGACACACACACTCACACACACTGTCTTTTTCCTTCTACCTTCCTCCTGTTGAGTAAATGTGTAAGAATATTGGATTGTTGAAAATTCGATCCTTTATATTTGTATGAAAGAAAAACTCATATCTCGCCAAATGTGGTTTGGCACACATTTTGTTTTTTTAGAGACAAAACACCCAGTTCCCCTTCGGGGGGAACTTCAGCACTATAAGTGGATTTGATTGTAAAATCCACGCATTGGGAGGTTCGGTTCAGAAGCTACTCGTCTGAAAGAGTATTGAACGGGCCAATTAAGAATGAATTGGCAGCGCAAGCCTGCGCAGGTGAGCGGCATAAGCAATCAACTGAGTATATAAGCTCACCTGGCGCCAGCAGACGCTATCCTTTTCGCTTCAGAGACTTTCTGATCGAGTCGATGAGGGTTCCTCCTGCTGTGACCAGCGATTCTGAGCGAACGAGAGCATTCTCCCGGTCCAGAGTGTGTACACGCAGTGGCAGACGGTCGAGCTGGGTTTCTCCCTTGCCTGGCGTTCTTTGGGTCCGGTCCTCCAGAGCGGTGCGTATAAAGTTGCAAACTTCACAGAAAGAGCAACACAGTCGTGCAGCACGTCCTTATCAGGACGGCGCTCCGACTGTGCGTTTCTGGATGCGGTGGTTTCCTGTCCTCGGATGATGGGCGCGGGCACTGCGTTACATGTCTGGGGGTCCAGCATGTTAATGCGCTGCTCGCGGGCAGTTCATGTCGTCATTGCGATGCCATGACTGTTGCGCAAGATCGCGGTTAGCCTTTGCAAAAGGGCGAACCACCCCAGTTGTCCCCTGCTCTGCAGCGGGCACTCGGGCAGATCTGAGGGTTTCAGCGAGAGATAATCCGTCGCCCACGGGCCCGCGGACCTCCCGCTCCTCTAAGCGCTCCATCCAAGCTTCGGGCGGGGGAAGCGATCCGTCTAACAGATGGTAGCCCTTACGCCCGATGACACCGGAGACCAGATGTCCACCGCGGCATCGGAGGGTGGGCTTTCATTGTCCGATGATGATCCAGACCCGCTCGCCCCCTTCGGGCTGGTGAGCGCTGTCACTACGGATCCTGAAACGGACATGTTAGCCGTGCTTTCCCGGGCTGCTTCGGCCGTGGGTTGGAGATGGTTTATCCCCCAGTTCCGCGGCCGGACCGACTAGAGGGGCATTCCCTTCTTCCCGGTGGTGCACAGTAGGCTCACGCGGTCTTGTAAAGCACTTTTTTTCTGCTCGTGCTGCGTGTTCCTCCACCCTAACCACTCTTGACGGTGAAACAGCCAGGGGGTATGTGGCGATTCCTCAGGTTGAGTGCGCGATGGCGGTAAATCCGCGCGGCGCCTCTTCTTGGCGGGGTCCGCCTCGTCTCCCATCCAAAGCCTGTAAGTTATCTACCTCCCTCGGAGCTAGAGCTTACATAGCTGCGGGCCAGGCTGCTTCCGCCTTGCATGCGATAGCCACCTACCAGCGCTACCAAGCGCAGGCGCTGGCCGAGCTGCACGAGGGTGGGTCCAACCCAGGCTTACGAGCTTCGCACCGCCGCCGACTTAGCTCTTCGGACTACTGAGTCCGCTGCGTGTGCGTTGGGGAGGACGATGTCCACATTAGTGGTCCAGGAGCGCCACCCCTGGCTGATATGCGCAAAGTTGACAAAGTCCGCTTTCTTGACTTCCCCATATCCCCAGCCAGGTTCGGCGACACTGTCTGTGAATTCACCCAGGAATTCAAGGCGGTGAGAGAGCAGTTGGTGGGTGATGTCTTATCGGCGGTCCGTAGCCCGCTCCGCCCGCCGTGCCATTCATACCTGCTCCTCGCCGAAGGCGCCCGCCTACGAGAGCTGCTCCGCCCCCGCACACGCCTCCGGCGAGCGAGCGCGTCGGGCACCTCGGAAGCAGGCAGCCCCCCTGCCCAGAACGCCGCTAAGTCCGGCAACGGACCGCGAAGCGCCCCTGGGACAGGCCATCTGGAGAAGAGGAAACTTGCTCTTTCCCCGCTGGAGGGCGGGGCCCCATTTCCAACGGCACTTTTTACTGCCATGAAAACATTATGAAAGGGCACTTTTCACTTCCCCAGATGTGACAGCCCGAAATCTGCCAGTCTGGGACGCTATGCTTTCTAGCTTGCAGATTCGGTGCGTTTCGCCAGTGGCTCACGAGCGCTGGGAGGACGGTCTCCTTTCTCCCACCCCTCGAGCCTCCCCTCCGGAGCTCGGGTTTGGAGTGAGAGCAAATATCTCACCTCCAGCTTTTCCGTGGGACCTGCGAGCTTCCCGGATCAGCACACCCACTCCGCGCTGCCCCACTGCTGGTACGTCAGCGATTGTAGCGATGAGTCCATTAGCGAGAGCTCTGCCTGCCTGGTTAGCGCGGGCCAGCTCTTCGCGGTGGCTCATACGCACAATCAGACTCGGCTATGCGATTCAGTTCGCGAAACGGCCCCCCAAGTCACGGGTGTGTATTCACCAGGGTCAGCCCCCTGTCCGCCCCTGTCTTGCGAGAGGAGATTGCTGTCCTCCTGGCGAAGGATGCAATCGAGCCGCTCCCTCCAGCCGAGATGGAGAGCGGGTTTTACAGCCCACGCTTCATCGTGCCCAAAAAGAGCGGTGGGTCACGGCCAATCCTAGATCTGCGCGTTTTGAACCGCTGCCTGCACAAGCTGCCGTTCAGAATGCTCACGCAGAAGCGCATCCTCCGGTGCGTTCGTCCTCTGGGTTGGTCTGCAGCATTAGACCTGATGGACGCGTATTTCCATGTCTCCACTCTTCCTCGCCACCGACAGTTTCTGCGGTTTGCGTTTGAAGGTCGAGCTTGGCAATACAAAGCCCTCCCCTTCGGGCTCTCTCTGTCTCCGCGGGTCCTCACCAAGCCCGCGGAGGGTGCCTCAGCGCCCCTTCGGCTCGCGGGCATCTGCATACTCAATTCTTACGACTGGCTGATTTTTGCCCTCTCTCGGAGCAGTTGATTATGCACAGAGACAAAGTGCTCTGGCACTTCCACCTGTGGGGGTTTCAGGTCAACCGAGAAAAGAGCAAACTCGCCCCCGTGCAGAGGATCTCTTCTCTCGGGCTGGAGCTGGACTCGGTCACCATGGCAGCGCGCCTCTCCGGAGAGCGCGCTCAGCTGATGCTGTACTGTCTGAGAGAGCTCGACAGTAAAATAGTGGTCACACTGAAAATATTTCAGAGGCTCCTGGGGCATATGGCATCCGCAGCCGCTTCATGCCGCTCGGCTTATTCTATATGAGACCACTTCAGCACTGGCTTCACGATCGAGTCCCCAGACGCGCATGGCACGCGCGCGCACACCGAGTCTCTGTTACTGCGCTGTGTCGCCGCGCCCTCAGCCCTTGGAGCGACCCCTCGTTCCTACAGGCCTGGGTGTCTCTAGAACAGGCGTCCAGTCTTGTTGTCGTTTCAGCAGACACTTCCAACACGGGCTGGGGGGCTGTGCGTTGCGGGCATGCGGCTGCGGACCTGTGGAAAGGTACCCAGTTGCATTGGCATATCGCCTGGAGCTGTTGGCAGTGTTCCTCGCTCTCCACCGTTTTTTTCCGGTGCTGGAGCGGCAACACGTGCTGGTCAGGACGGACAGTACGGCGGCGGTGGCGTATATCAGCCGTATAGGGGGTATGCGCTCTCGCCGCATGTCTCAGCTCGCCCGCCGTCTGCTCCTCTGGAGTCATCCGCGGCTGAAATCGCTGCACGCCATTCATATTCAGGCAAGCTCAACCGTGCAGCCGATGCGCTCTCACGGCAGCCTTGCGTCCTGGAGAATGGAGACTCCACCCCGAGTCTGTTCAGCTGATATGGGCGCGATTCGGGGAAGCCCAGATCGATCTGTTGCTTCCCCCGAGATCGCTCATTGCCAGTTGTTCTTTCCCTGACCGAGGGCTCTCGGCACGGATGCACTGGCTTACAGCTGGCCTCGGGGCACGCGCAAATACGCGTTTCCCCCAGTGAGCCTGCTCGCGCAGTTACTGTGCAAGGTCAGGGAGGACGAGAAACAGGTTGCTGGTTGCGCCCCTCTGGCTCAACCGGACCTGGATGTCAGAGCTCTCCCTCGCGATAGCCCTCCCCTGGCAGTCCCTTCGAGAGAGCACCTACTCTCTCAGGGACAGGGCACCACCTGGCACCCTCGCCGATCTTTGAAAAGATTTTAGACGCGAGGAAGACTTAGGTAACCTCCGATTGCGGTGGCTAATACCGTCACTCGGGCTAGAGCCCCCTCCCCGAGCGCGCCTATGCCCTGACGTGGAGTCTATTCACTGAATGGTGTGTCTCTCGCTGAGAAGACCCCCGTAATTTGCCAGATCAGCGTTGTGCTTTCTTTACGCCGAGAGAAGTTGGAGAGCAGGCTGTCGCCCTCCACACTCAAGGTTACGTGGCTGCCATCTCCGCTCTCATAACGCGGTGTCTGGCAGCACCGTGGGAACGCATAACCTCATCATCCGGTTCCTCAGGGGAGTTAAGCGAATTAATCCACCACGCCCCCTCTCATGCCCTCTTAGGATCTCGCCCTCGCAGATCCCTTCGATCCTCGACTCAGTATCTTTCTGTCCCTGAAGACAGCTCTGCTGGTCGCGTTGATATCGATTAGAGGGTCGGGGACCCGGAGGCATTTTTCGGTCAGTGACTCGTGCCTGTAATTGGGCTGGCTTCTCTCACGTCCTGAGACCCCGCCCGCGATATGTGCCCAAGGTTCCTACCACTCCGTTTTAATACGAGGTAGTGAGCCTGCAAGCGCTGCCCTCGGAGGAGGCAGACCCAGCCCTTCTTATTGTCCAGTTCGCGTTTTGCGTATTATCCGGACCGCACTCAGAGTTTAGATCATCTGAGCAGCTCTTCGTCTGTTATAGCGGTCGGCAGCAGGGAAGTGCCGTACCGAAATAAGTTCCCACTAGATTGTGGATGCCTTTCTTTCACTATCAGAGCCGAGATGAGCCGCGTCCCCCGAGAGCGCGTGCGCACTCCACTCGGAGCTTCGCATCCTCTCGAGCGCGCGCACGCGGCGCCCCTCTAACAGACTTCGGGCTGGGTGACACCCAACACATTTGCAAGGTTTTACAATCTGCGAGTGGAGCCGGTTTCCTCAAGGGTATTAGGTAACCCTTGGTGATTGAGGAAACAATTCGGTAGGGTGTTGAAACACGCTTGCTGCGCCATTTTCCCTAACACGGAGATACGTGCACCTTTTTATCTGTCAGTAAAGTTCCCCGTCAGGTGAGCCCTGCAGATTCCTCCGTGGCCCCCAGCACTGACTCAGCGGAGGAGTCACTTGCTGGCCCACTACGTTGTAGGTCTGCCCGCTGGTCAGCCCGCGTTTTGGGTAAAGGTGCCTGTTATGCGCGATCCCCACTAGGCGATCCCATATGCTTATTCCGCCACGGTTAAGTCCCCCCCCTGGGCGGACCCGTGTCTTCCCTCCCCGCTAACCACTCTTTTGCTATGCGTACTCCCCCTTTTTAGGGCTAGTCCATATGTAAATTCTGCCATCTCCCCCCCTTGGGTAACGGATGGCCTCCGCAGCGTCCTCCCTATCGGGATTGCACGCTTCCCAACGTACTGTCGTATTTTCCTAGAATTATCTAGATGCTCACGACTTCCCAAAATATATATATAAATCCGTAAAACTTCTGTTGAAGTAGGATAAATTAGGGCCAGGGACACGTTGGAGGACCGCGCCCCCCATGATGTGGGTGCGTCACGCTTGCTTGACTATCTCCTCATCGGGGGTGTTGGTAAGGTGCAGTCATTATGGCGCTTTCAATGGGCTCCCAATGCGTGGATTTTACAATCAAATCCACTTATAGTGCTGAAGTTCCCCCCGAAGGGGAACGTTCGAGGTTACTAAAGTAACCCTTCGTTCCCCGAGGAGGGGAACGGAAGCACTATACTCCGTCGCCATAATGACTGTCCCTTAGCTGTTGAAAGTCTCTTCAGCTTAAAAAGGATAGCGTCTGCTGGCGCCAGGTGAGCTTATATACTCAGTTGATTGCTTATGCCGCTCACCTGCGCAGGCTTGCGCTGCCAATTCATTCTTAATTGGCCCGTTCAATACTCTTTCAGACGAGTAGCTTCTGAACCGAACCTCCCAATGCGTGGATTTTACAATCAAATCCACTTATAGTGCTGAAGTTCCCCCCGAAGGGGAACGAAGGGTTACTTTAGTAACCTCGAACGTTTTACAGACATCAAGGAATTATGTTGTCAAATAGCAGTACACAGAATTACAGAATAAGATTGTGTTCATGTGTAAATCAGAGCTGTCAGTTGCAGTTGTTTCCTTTAATGAGGAAGAAAGTCCCAGCAGCAACTCCCAGCAGCCCCAGAGCCAGACCCACTCCACAGAACACTGCTGGACCAACACTGGGCAGCTTAACGTCCAGTTCTAGAGAAAACATACAAGAACATGATAGGAAATATTACAGATGCTGAAACAATCTCTAGGCCAGATCAATATAAAATTTAGCTCCAGATTCATTTTTCCAGGAATTAGGAAATTGAGCCAGCAATTTTAAAACAAACCTGGCTAGCAGTATTTAGGAAAAAAAATAACTTTTTTCCATCACTTAAGGAGACAGAAGAGGAAGAGCATCAGACATAAGTATTAACGATAAAGAAAGAGTAGAGTTTATTGAATAATTTGAGTTGCTTATATTTCAATGTTTATACTTCATCTGACCAAAATTACTGCTTCTGTTACCCAGTGATGTTACAAACCCGAACATTGAGACATTGTCTTATCTTTAAATCATTAAAACAAGAATCCCTTTTTCTGTGAGTCTAAAATAGTAAAACAAATGAACATCATTTACAAAAGGACAAATGGTTAATAATCAATCCAATAATGAATTATTAAATGATAAGATAATATTCTATAAGAGACTAATGATTATTAATGATCATTTAATTTAATTAAATAATTGAATGAATAGATGAAATAATAATTGAAGAATATAAAAGAAAAAAATACATCACAAATTATTGGAAGCTTGCTGAAGCAACACACACACACACATGCACACACAGACACACACACAAACACGCACGCATTTTGTGAAACATAAAATCCTAAAATCCTTTGTTAGATTCTATGAGTTTTTTCTTATTTTTCCTGTAAAATGACATGAAAATATTACTCATCAACAACATAATGGAAATATTATCTCTTTAATTTTTTTTTGTCTAAATAATCTTGCTAAACAATTTCTGCAGTGTGTTGCTACCTTGTATGGTAAACTAAACTTCCTAAAAAAAATTTAAAGATGTCTTGTTTGTTTTTAAGTAATGCACAACATTACTAACATAAAGCTTTGTCTCACCCCATGTTTTGGTGTTGGGTTGGCCTTGAATAGATATGTGGTTCACTGTGCAGCTGTAAATGTCTCCTTCAGCAGGTGTGTACTTCAGAGCAGAGAAGATGTTAAAGGTGCCGTCACTGTTTCTTCGGTACTGACTTAAACTAATATCCACCGTAACAATCTCATTGTTTTTAGTCCAGGAGACATTGACAGGTGGAGGAAAGAATCCAGTCACATGACAAATGAGTGTGTTCTTTTCATTCAGCACCACCTCATCTTCTGAATAGATGGATGTCACAGGAGGGTCTGTAACACAGAAATAAACTGTTTAACGTTCAGAATGTATGTGCATGTTTGTCTTGAACTACAAGAGAAATTATGCAGCCTAGATCAAAATTTTGATTAAATTAGGTGAAATTTATTTCATTTGTTCAGGTGAGATTATATTCTAATACAGTGGTTCTCAAACTTTTTTCACCAAGTACCACCTTAGAAAAAAGTTGTCTCTCCAAGTACCACCTTACGACGCTATTTTTTAACCAGTATTAAAAAATAGCGTCGTAGGCCTAATTAAGCAGCTACAGGTGTGCACATTGTTAAAAACGATGCAGATTAATTTCTATTATTAAGAATATGTATTATTGTCAGTCACTTTAAACATTTTAAATAGTTTGAACATTAACTGTGCTTGCAGGTAAAAAAAAAAAAAACGTTTTAGTTAAAATGTGCTTTTAAAAGTTCATTAAAAAAATGGCACTGTTCTTAAAAAGTAAAAAGAAAACTGCTGTACTTAAATCTAAAGTTTTCATAGTAGCCTATTCATCAAAAGTTGGAAATGCTGCTTGGACCCCATAAATATAGGCTATATGTCATATTCATACACTTTCAGACAAATCTTGAAATATATGTTAAATGTACATATGACAGGGTTCATACAGGGACAGCCTAATGAAAATCAATTCCAGCACCTATTTTTTTCAAGACTGACATGTATTGAAGACCTGAAATGTATTGTCAGCAACCCATAAAACATTATATAGGAATAGATACAAATAAAAAACATTAATAATAATAATAATAATAATAATAATAATATTTATTAACCATATATTAATAATATAATAAACCTGCACTAAATGCTTGTAAAATCTTTTTTGTACTCAAGTAAAAATACTATTACATGGCTAAAATAACACAAATTTTAGTAAATAATACTAATATTAGGTAAAAGTACAAAGTACTCTTTTAATAAGTACTAGTTTAAAAAATCTGATTTTCATTATGAAATCACTTTTTTTAAGTGTAAACCTGATTGAATGGTTTAATTGCTTAAATCCCAAAGCTACATGTATAGGAACTTGCACTAACAAAGGAAGTGTGACCGATTTTTCCTTTCATGACAATTAATCTTTTTCAATAGCACTGGTAAAACTACCACATAATCTTTAAGGCCATCAAGACAGTTTTTGCCCATTTTTTAAACAATATTTTCAAGCTTTGAAAGGTTAAATGAAAGTATATGGTAAAAAGATTTAAATTTAGCCTTTTATTTGCATATTTTACACTATTTTTCTTTACAATATGGCAAATTTATTTTCTTAAATATCTGTACATCACATGTAGATTTTATTTTACACTTGATCTTAATCTAAAATAGAAACGTAAAAAAATACAAGTACAGTGTCAGTTAAAAAAATAAAACAAATGACTTAATTTTACTTGAGGTATTTGAAATATGACAGCACTACATTTATCAAAGCAGTGCTTTAAGAGCTTTATTGTTAATTTTGATAAATAAACAATAAGTAACAATGGATTGCTTTGACCTGTAATGCTTTAAGACAGATCAGAATACAGCTAAATGTATAAATCACACAAATACCTCATCCAGAAACATTTCCAGCATAATTATTTTGTCGTAAAGAAATGAACAAATTCCACCTTTGCTAACACAGCCAAACAAGACCATTAGCATTGTCATCGATTATGCATCAATCTATTTCTAAATACTTGATAAATTTGAATACTTTTGACTAAATTTAGTAAAGGAGCAAAGATAAATGTCTACTTTAATAGTGGAAAGATCGCGATTGAATTCAATCTGAGCACGCAGGCGATCATGAGAGGACTTGCAGTTCATTTGAAAAAAAGCATATTTAAGAGCTCGCATATCTGTTTTAGCAATGTGCGTACATTAATGCGCTCTCGTGATAAAACAAAGCACTCGCCACATTTGCAGAAATGAGTTATTGCGCAACACCTCCATTCCCGCGCCGCCATTCAGACTGTATAGAGGAGTGACAGGTCAGAGGCGAGTCGACTCGCTGTCGAAGGGCGAAACGTGTATGAAGATCATAAAATAGGCAGGAAATATGTCCGCGGTTTAATAACTCTGCTAGACATCTCTATAGTGAAAACATCCGAGAAGCATTATTCCAACAAAACATTTGTTTTAAGTAGTTTTTTTCTGTCTCTGCAAAAACAGAAAGCCTTTGTCCCGCCCTTACGTTTCACGCAAAACTAGACAAGGTCGACTGTGATTGGCTACTTTTCATGTCAGTCAAATCACGCTTCAGAATCACTTCGGAAACTAATATTTAGCAGCTTATGACACAATGCACTAAAATAAACACTCTAAGCACAGAGCTGTGATCGTACGCTTCACTAAACAGCCAATGCTGATCACATCGATGTTATAGTACGCATCAAAGGATTAAAAGTGTTAATTGTTTATTTCATTATTTGGCGATTCCTCCGCGTACCACTAGGAGGAAGCCCGCGTACCACTAGTGGTACGCGTACCACAGTTTGAGAACCACTGTTCTAATATATTCATTGTGTGAAAATACAGTAATTATAATCAATGTGTTTATGTTACCTAGTTGCTCTTTAGGGGAGTTGTATGCCTCAGTGTCTGTGGCTAAATTTTGTTTCCATACTACCAACACTATTCTCATAAGCTCCAGGAAAGCTGACAGGATCTGCAAAGTCAGGCACTGTCACTACTTCTTCTTTCCTAATGAAGTCTGAATGGTACAGCTCCTCTCCTTCAAATCCATACAAAAAATCTTTCTCTGTATCAGAACATCCATAAAACAAAACATCCCTGTACTCAGCTGAAACACATAAAAAGCCAATATATTAATTAAAATGGAAGAAATGAAGACCTACAATTAACACGTAATCAATATAGTTATGATATTTACAAACACCTTCAAATTACATATTAAGAGTCCTCCTTAGAGTTCTCTTTATGTTTAAAGTAATAAAATCTACAATAAAATATGTACAAGTAATAGTGATTTAATAAAAAAGATTTTAATAGCTTACTTAGACTTTATAAAGCAGATATAATTTTTCTTAGCAAATGTTCAGTCTTACCTTGAGCCCCATTACTCAAAATAACAGTGAATATCAATAGAAAACCAAACAGATCCATAGTTCAATGAAAGGAGACTGAAGCAAACACCATATCAAGCAAACATTACTGGAGTGAATAATAGTGTCAGGGTTCTGCCACTTTGATCTTGTAAATTCTTGTTTTGGTGGCAGAGCTCTGACACTACTCATGCCTGGTCCTGTTTCTGTCTCATGTGTGCGTCATGGGTGCACGCGGAGTGTGCGCGCTTCCGCTTCATGTGGCCGCGCACGCTCTGTGTCCCTCAGACGCGCGTGCTCTTGTACTAGTGTTTGTGTTTGTTCTGTCAGCAGCGCGCTGCTTTATTCTCAGCGCCTCCGTCTAGTTGGTTTTGGTTGGCGCTGAGATGAAGCATGCGCATTGCTTATGTGTGAGCGCACGGTAAGGTGTTTATCTATCGTGTGCTCGTGTCTTGCGTCTCTTGTCAAAGCACGTGGCTCGGTGTTTACATTGTGGTCACGTGCTTTTGTCGTGTGCTTCAGTGTTGTGTTTGTTGTCATGAACATGCGGTTAATGAGTTCTCTCATTGGCTGCATGTTCTTGTCCTGTTAAGTGAGCGCATGGCTTGTGTTGTCTCTGTGTCATGCGCTCTCCCGTCTATTGTCTTGTCCCACCCTCCTTGTTAACCCATTATTAGTTAATTGTGTTCACCTGTTTGTGTGTTAATTTTCTACAGTTTATATACCCCTCACATTTGCTGTCCTGTGCCAGTTCGTCATCACATTTCGTCATTTAAAGTCTAGTCCTGTTGTGTTTCCAGTCCTCATCCTTGCCAGTCTGCCCAGTCCTGTTTGTATGTGAATGTATTTGTTTTGTTAATGTTTTCCCCCTCGGGGTAGTTTATTTTGCATTTTATTTTATTTTTATTATTTAATAAAATCCCATTTCCCTGCATTTGAGTCCTCGCCCCTTTTTCCCCATTTCCCCTCACCCAACCCTGACAGTACGAACTGGCCAAAAAGAGGACTCAGCGGAAATGGGACTATTTCTGCGCCCAGCTCGCTCCCAGCAAGAAGGACCCATCGACCAACCCCCAGCCAGAGGACTGTCTCACCGGCAGAACCATCGCCCCTTCGGCATCTACGCAGAAGATCTTCTCGAGGCAGTCCGGGGGCTTGGGTTCAGTGAGATCACCCTCATCCACATCTTTCTGGCTGGATTGGATGAGCCATTCGATTGGGAGGAGCTGGGTGATATCGGGACATGGACGTATTGGGAGGTGGTGGACTATTCCTGTCTGAGGAAGGAGAGGGAGATCCTGGAGGGGGAATGGACCCCTCTCACCACCACCAGCACCATCTCCTGGTCCATGTCCAGCCCCCAAGTGTTAACCCGCACCCAAAAGCGGAGGTGGAAGAGAAAGGCCTCTTCTGCGAGGGTTGCTCCAGCCCCTGAGCACCCTCCAGTGTCGGCTCCAGCCCCTGAGCGCCCTCCAGTGTCGGCTCCAGCCCCTGAGCACCCTCCAGTGTCGGCTCCAGCCCCTGAGCGCCCATCAGTGCCGGTCCCAGTCCGGCTCCTTGCCCTGCCGGCACCACCCAGACGTCTTGCCCTGCCGGCACCACCCAGACGTCTAGCCCAGCCGGTCCCAGCCCGGCCCCTTGCCCTGCCGGCCCCAACCAGACGTCTTGCCCTGCCGGCCCCAGCCCGGCTCCTTGCCCTGCCGGCACCACCCAGACGTCTTGCCCTGCCGGCTTCAGCCCGGCTCCTTGCCCTGCCGGCACCACCCAGACGTCTAGCCCTGCCGGCCCCAGCCCGGCTCCTTGCCCTGCAGGCACCTACCAGACGTCTTGCCCTGCCGGCCCCAGCCCAGCTCTTTTCCCTGCCGGCCCCAACCAGACGGTTGCCCTGTCGGCTCCAGCCCGGCTCCTTGCCCTGCCGGCACCACCCAGACGTCTTGCCCAGCTGGCCCCAGCCCGGCTCCTTGCCCTGCCAGCCCCCCACAGACCTCTGGTCTTGTTTACCCTCATAGACTCTCCCTGGGTCGTCCCTCCTGCTCCTCCCTGGTGTTCCTTTCCTCCACCCTGGACGGACCCACCGGCTCCACCCTGGTTCCCTGCTGGGGCTCCTGACCCGCTGGACCCACCCTGGATAGTTCCTCCGGTCCCACCCTGGACTGATCCTCCCTTGTCTTGCCCTCCCATCCCTCCCTTGTTTGTCGTTTTGGGTCTGGCTTGGCTTCCCTCCCTCCCCCCCTTCATGTCGTCTTGCCTGTTCACCTCCCTGTCTTGTCTCTGATGTTGTCTTGTGGTGTTTCTTGTCTGTCTTGTACCTTGTTGGATGTTCCCTTTAGGGACGCCAGGTGGCGTCCCTTTTGGGGGGGGCTAGTGTCAGGGTTCTGCCACTTTGATCTTGTAAATTCTTGTTTTGGTGGCAGAGCTCTGACACTACTCATGCCTGGTCCTGTTTCTGTCTCTGTGTGCGCGCGCGCCGTCATGGGTGTACGCGGAGTGTGCGCGCTGCCGCTTCATGTGGCGGCGCACGCTCTGCGTCCCTCAGATGCGCGCGCTCTTGTACTAGTGTTTGTGTTTGTTCTGTCAGCAGCGCGCTGCTTTTATTCTCAGCGCCTCCGTCTAGTTGGTTTTGGTTGGCGCTGAGATGAAGCATGCGCATTGCTTATGTGTGAGCGCACGGTAAGGTGTTTATCTATCGTGTGCTTGTGTCTTGTGTCTCTTGTCAAAGCACGTGGCTCGGTGTTTACATTGTGGTCACGTGCTTTTGTCGTGTTTGTCGTGTTGTGTTTGTTGTCATGAACATGTGGTTAATGAGTTCTCTCATTGGCTGCATGTTCTTGTCCTGTTAAGTGAGCGCATGGCTTGTGTTGTCTCTGTGTCATGCGCTCTACCGTCTATTGTCTTGTCCCACCCTCCTTGTTAACCCATTATTAGTTAATTGTGTTCACCTGTTTGTGTGTTAATTTTCTACAGTTTATATACCCCTCACATTTGCTGTCCTGTGCCAGTTCGTCATCACATTTCGTCGTTTGAAGTCTAGTCCTGTTGTGTTTCCAGTCCTCATCCTTGCCAGTCTGCCCAGTCCTGTTTGTATGTGAATGTATTTTTTTTGTTAATGTTTTCCCCCTCGGGGTAGTTTATTTTGCATTTTATTTTATTTTTATTATTTAATAAAATCCCATTTCCCTGCATTTGAGTCCTCGCCCCTTTTTCCCCATTTCCCCTCACCAACCCTGACAAATAGAGTCTCTGATCTTTGGTCATGTAGAATCACTGCATCCAATCAGAAACTTGGCTCAAATGTGACATCACTGTATCTAGGTAAAATGATCTTCTTTATAAGACTTGTGTGAACTCTAAACTCAAACTGTTGACTTTACTAGAAACTTTCGTGGAAGCCCATTGCATAAAATTAAGAGGTTGATACACAAGGTGAAACTAAAACTCTACTTAAAAAACAGCTTCACTCATTACTAACCCGTTTGACTTTATTTCTGTCAGACATCTATCCAAGTTCCAATTCACATTTATTGAGAACTAAAAGTTTACATTTTTATTGAAAATACAAGTTTTTAGACATCGCCACTGATGAAGAGTGATTGATTTACTTCACTCAAGAAATATATGGTTTTGCTTCGTGTTAGCATTGCTTTATTTATTCTTTTTTCAACAGGATCCTCAAGCAGAGTGAAATTGCATTTAAGTAACAATGTTTATTACAAGTATAAGTTCATTACACATTAGTTGAGTCAATGTAAAAAAAAATGTTGCAATGTATTAAGTTGCCATAATTAAGTTGAATTATTCCTAAATTTATGCACAAAAAAATCATTAGTGTAGTTTGTGACTTTCATGTTTAAATTCCTTTTAAACCACTAAGATCAAATAACTTTTTTTTTTCTTTTTTTTAGGGGTTTTCACCTTTATTGACAGACAGTGGAGATATAGAGACAGGAAAGTGTGGGGAGCAGAGATAGGGGAAGGATCAGCAAAGGACCTCGGGACAGGAATTGAACTCGGGTCACTGTGAGCACCTCAGTGTCATGTGTCGACGCCCTAACCACTAGACTATTGGCGCCAACCAAATCACTT
The DNA here is from genome assembly GCF_052040795.2 of Danio rerio. Lineage (NCBI taxonomy): Eukaryota > Metazoa > Chordata > Actinopteri > Cypriniformes > Danionidae > Danio > Danio rerio. Next base: position 40,818,352 of record NC_141028.1, read on the forward strand.
TCTTCTATGGAACAAAATCAATGCCAAAAGTCTTAAAGGGCACATAGTTTACCCATTTTTTATGATTTAATATTACTATTAAGGTTGTTCTGAGTGTGCCAGTTTAGGTTCAATTCAACACACAGATTAGATGTTTTGGTCCCACTTTATATTAAGTGGCCTTAACTAGTATGTACTTACATAAGAACTAATATTTTGTTACAATGTACTTATTGTGTAAATACATGTATTTACTTTGTACTTATGTTTGATTAAATACATGTATGTAATTACATCTGTAACTACCTTTTGTAATTACATTTGTAAATACACTGCAGATCATTCCCTACACCTTAACCCACCCTTAAACCTACCCATGCCACCAAACCTGTCCATAACCCAACCTCTATTCCAACTCAAAAGCACCACAAGTGTTCTCAAATACATTATAAACACAGTAAGTACATTGTATTTATTTTTTATATGTAAGTACATAGTAGTTAGGGACACTTAAATAAAGTGGGACCGATGTTTTTATTATAATGTGTTTAAAAGTGTATTTTGGGACGAGGTCGGACAGCAGATGGAGTAGACGTGTCTACGCGTAGCTCCCGCTATTGCTGTGATTTTGCAGCCACTTTGTACATAATATTGTCTATAAACCTGACCACAACAACGTAGTTTACATTTCAGTGTCAACATGACCTCAAAATCAACAAACTAACAAAGTAAACAAACTAAAAAAGACACCAAAACGGACTTTGCTGACAACGGCTCCAGCGAGCTCAAAATGGCGGAGATTGCGAAGCTGTTGGAGGAACACCGCCAGGCCTTATCAGCCGAATTTAAGTCTACCATATCCTCACTCGAGTCAAAAATCGACTGCGTTCAAGTTGCGGTAACAGAACATTCTTCTAAGATTGCTTCTCTTGAATCTAATGCTAACGCTGTTGACGAGCGCATGCTAACGCTGGAAGCCACCTGCGCCGCCCTGTCCGACAGTAACGCTAAGCTGCTCGCGAAAGTCACCGATCTTGAATCACGGAGCCGCCGAAATAACATCCGCATTATCGGCCTACCAGAAGCGATGGAGGGACCGCGACCCTCTACCTTCTTCTCACAACTTCTATTTGATACTCTGGAAAAAAGATGTTCTTTCTTCTCCACCAGAGATTGACCGAGCCCACAGGGCTCTCGTCAACAAACCTGCGGCCGGTGAAAAGCCACGCGCGGTCATCATCCGGTTACATCGTTATCAGCAAAAGGAAATGATAATCCGTGAAGCGAGAACCAAAAGAGGGAAGCTGATGTTTCAAGGCCACCCAATTGCCATATATGAGGACTATGCACCAGAGGTGATGGCACAACGCTCTAAATACTGACGGGTGATGGGGGAGTTGTACAATTTGGGGCTCAAACCAGCTTTGCTTTTCCCTGCGAGACTGTCCATTACAGCCAAAGACGGGAGTCGAAGATTGTTTACATCGGTGTCTGAAACTGAGGAATATTTACGTTCTATCCGGTCTGCCTCTCCTCCCTGAAGTAGCTCAAAATACCTGACGCACAGTTGGCTGCGTGCACTCTCAAACGCGCTGTTTTCTAAGAACGCTACGATCAGGTACAATACCGATGTTAAGTGTTGCACATACGATGTTTAGTTATGCTGACCATTTATTGGCATTATCATTATTTGTTTATTTTATATTTTACTTCCTTTCGAACATTTTGATAAAACTGAGAAACTGAACTGATTTTTTGCAGCAGACAATTTATTGCAATACATTATCAAGATGAGGAACTTTTTTTTTATCCCTGTTATTACAATAGTATCATTTTGAGTTTCCTTTTTTCTTATCAGAACGGTCACAGCATTGTTTATTTTTGTTATGTGCAATGTGCATCATGGTTTGTTCACTGTATTGATTACCATTGTAAGAGAATGCAAATAATAGAGGTCTGTTTAAGTGCCTTATTTGATCATCTATCGATATTTGGTTTTTGCTATTTTACAACAATTGATTGAATAGATGATACATAGTATTCTATTGTTACTTGTTTCTTTTGTTTTTTAGATGTTTCTAAAGATATTTAGATGGTTTTCTACATTTTTTGTATTTTTTCCATTCACTTGACATTTGAAAGTAAGGTTTCAGATTATTTTTGTTCTGTAACATAGCTGCTAACTTACGTAAATTTAATATAAAAAAAGCGGGAGTACCTAACCTAGAAAGGTAGAAGTGGTTTATGATGTGGAGCCTAAATGCTCAATTAGGTTTTTTCTATGGGGAATATTTTATATTTATTTCAATTATTTATTTATTTTACTTTCTTGCTTTTTTTTCTGGTTTCTTTGTTAACTTTTTAATGTTTTATTTCAACATGGAGTCTGTCAAAATCAGGATATCAGGAAATGGCTAGTGTAACTACAGTGAATGGCAATGAGATGCGTCTAATCTCCTGGAATGTCAAAGGAATTAATAATAGGGTCAAGGCTGGCAAGGTTTTATTACATTTAAAACAACTAAAGGCTGACATTATGTTTCTACAAGAAACACATTTAAAATCTTCTGATTTGACACGAATCAAGAGACCCTGGATGGGTAATTTTTACCATTCCAAATTTTCTCAAAGAGCTCGTGGGGCAGCTATTATAATGCATAGAAAGGTTATGTTTGAAGAGTCGCATATAATTTCAGATCCAAATGGTCGTTTTGTAGTAGTCCAAGGCAAGCTAAACAATGTCCCAATCATTTTGGCCTCAGTCTATGCTCCCAATTGGGATGACGACAACTTTTTTGTAAAAAATTTTTCTATTCTTCCGAATGTGGCTGACCACCATATACTTATTGGGGGGGATTTTAACCTGGTTCAAGATATTGTGTTGGATAGATCCTCTTCTAAGCAATCAGTTTTATCCAAGTCGGCAAAAATAGTGGCAGACTATAGTTCTCAGTTGGGTATCTCTGACCCTTGGAGACACAAACATCCTCAGGATAAAATCTACTCTTTTTTCTCACATGTGCATCATACATTCTCAAGGATTGATTTCTTTCTTCTTGATAATAAACTGTTAAACTGCGTCAAGGCATGTACCTATCATGCAATAGTAATTTCCGACCATTCCCCTGTATCCATAGATGTAGTTTTAGTCCCTAACAGACTTACATCCCCAATCTGGAGATTAGACTCTTCCAGATTATCAGATGACAATTTTAAAAACTTTGTAGCTTCAAAAATTAATTTGTATTTTGAACTTAATCAGACCCCAGATATCAGTAGTCTAACTATTTGGGAAGCTTTTAAAGTCTATATACGGGGGCAGATTATTTCTTTTATATCTTACTTGAAGAAAACTGAAACTTCCAGATTGTCTTCAATCACAGATGATCTTCACAAATTAGATATATTATATGCCTCTTCCCCCTCCCCTTCCCTTTATAATAAACGAGTACAGTTACATGCAGAACATAATCTTTTACTGACAAATACAATAGCAAGACAACTTAGACAAAGCAAGCAACGTTTCTTTGAACATGGGGACAAAGCCGGTAAGCTTTTGGCTCACCAAGCCAGCACGATTTATGCCTCAAGGTGGATTTCAAAAGTCAAAGCGCCAACAGGTGAATTGACATCAGATCATAAAGGGATTAACTCTGTATTTTTAGATTACTATAAAACATTATATATGTCAGAAAATTCCTCGAACTTTACAAGCTGGGATTCCCTCAATGCCTTAACTTTTCCGAAAATTGACGAAACTCTTTCTATTAATTTAGGCAGTCCTATCACTGAGGTAGAGATACAAGACGCAATTAAATCTATGCAATCTGGTAAATCGCCAGGTCCGGACGGCTTCACAGCCGAGTTTTATAAGTCATTTGCCTCCTCACTAACCCCAGTCTTAGCAAGGTTATATAACGATTCATTTAAAGAAGGCCACCTCCCACCCACTTTATGCGAAGCTTCAATATCATTGCTTCTTAAAAAAGATAAAGACCCCACCAACTGTAGCAGTTATAGGCCAGTATCACTGCTTAATGTGGATTTTAAAATTTTGGCTACAGTATTGTCATGCCGTCTCAAATCTATACTACCATCTTTAATATGTCTAGACCAGACAGGCTTTATACCAATGAGACACTCATTCTTTAATACTAGGAGACTTCTTAATATTCTTTTTTCACCTCCTTCTGATTCACCAGAAATAATTTTGTCATTAGATGCTGAAAAGGCATAATGGTTTTGAGGGAATATCACGATATGGCTTAGTACATAAACTCTCATTCTATGCTGACGATCTCTTACTTTACATTTCTAATCCGGCCACCTCCCTACCAGTGATTTTGGACATTCTAGATAAATTCAGTCACCTCTCAGGTTATAAAATAAATTTACAGAAAAGTTAACTATTTTTGTCAACTCTGAAGCGAGTAAGATCTCATACTCACATTTTCCTTTTAAAATAGCTATAAGTGGGTTCAAATACCTTGGAATTTTCTTTACCAACTCATTCAATAACTTATTTAATAATAATTTCCAACCAGTGATTGATAAAATCAAATTACACTTTTCTAAATGGTCGTCACTACCTTTGTCCCTTGTAGGCCGTATTAATTTAGTAAAATTGGTTATTTTACCTAAATTTCTCTATCTTTTTCAACATGTTCCAATTCTCATTAAGAAATCTTTTTTTACTAATTTGGATGGTATTTTACGTTCATTTATCTGGGGCAACAAGCCTGCACGCCTCAAGAAATCAGTTCTCCAACTTCCTAAATCCAAAGGAGGACTTGCACTTCCCAACTTCCAACAACTTCCAACAACTTCCAACAACTTCTGGGCTTGTAATATTAATAAGATTCTCTACTGGAAGAATCCTCCTCCAGCTGACAATTGTGCCCCCTGGGTTCACTCAGAGATAGTGTCAACAAAAGGCACTCTGCACTCTGTTATCAGCTCCCAGCTTCCATTAATTATCAGCGGAATTTCAACTAACTTGGTAGTCACTAACTCTATAAAAATTTGGGTTCAATTCAGAAAACATTACGGCTTACATAAAACATCTATCCATACACCTATTTTGAACAATAAATTTTTCTCACCATCTTGTTCTGATAACACTTTTCGCATTTGGGCAGCTAATGGACTCATTGAGGTAAAGGATTTATATGAAGACGGGGTATTTGCATTTTTTTCATTCCTATCCACTAAATACAATCTCCCCAACAGTCACTTGTTTCGCTTCTTTCAGGTCAGACACTTTGTTAAGAAATTGTTTCCCCACTTTCCTAACCGCCCTCCTGAACACCATCTTGATTATTTTGTCAGCTTAGATACGGGTCAGAAACATTTAATATCAGCAATTTATAATTTAATAAGTACACTAAATGAAAATCCTATAGTGTCTCTCAAAGAATCTTGGGAAAATGACCTTGGCATTGATATTACGGAAGAACAATGGGAGGATATTTTAAAGATGGTCCACTCTTCTTCCATATGCGCCAGACATGGCCTAACGCAGTGTAAGGTACTCCATAGAGCTCATTTAACCAATGCCAAATTAGCCAGATTTTTCCCTGATAGAAGTGATGCCTGTCATCGTTGTAAGCAGTCTCCGGCCAACCATCTTCATATGTTCTGGAGTTGCCCTCAATTAAAAAATTTCTGGTCCAGTGTTTTTGACACACTCAATAAATCTACTAACATAAATCTAGATTAATAAATTTAATTAAGATTAATAAATAAAAAAATAAATAAATTATTTATTTTTTATTTATTTTGCTTGTATCGTAAACTTGCTCATTTATTATTATACTGTTTAACAATTTCTTTTAATTCTTGTATTTTATTTATTATTATTTTGTTTAGAGGATATGTTTGTTTATAATTCATATTTTTGAACTTATTTTATTTTAAGGGGATAGTGGGAAAATAAGGAAAATAAGACACTCTGTAATTTTTCCTTTATTGTATTGTATACTATGATGTATTGTCTTGTTAATCCCAATAAAAAATAAAAAAAAGTGTATTTTGGGGGCGTGTACACAATTTGCTGTTTTAGGGGCATGTAGCTTCACATGAAAATTAGTTTAAAATTCCCGCCCAACGTAACAAGGGGGCGGAGCCAAGAGCTCGCCCGCTCTGTGTTTGGAAACAAGCAGGCAGACAGAGACGTGGCATGAGAAGATGAACATTCAGCCTCGGCCACAGACCAAGCAGAGAGTACCCAATCATTTGTGTTTTTGTATAGTTTTTCAGCCAACAATGTGCTAGTTTAAAGTGCCGAGCTTGTACACAGACTAATAACCACGTGACATGGCACACCAGACATGGTTTTTCAGCCAACAATGTGCTAGTTTAAAGTGCCGAGCTTGTACACAGACTAATAACCACGTGACATGGCACACCAGACACGGACATTCGCATGTTCAGAGGGCACTCTGGTAGAGATCAGCGTGGGACTAAATATTGAATCCCGTCAGGTTCCAGCCCGAATCCGACCACTCCCGCTCATTTTCAGCATGTGTTGTCCCGCTGCCCGACTCGCCCGTTTTCTACCTGCCGCCCCCGTTTCCCCCGTTAATGAGCGGGGGAGAACAAAACCAAAAAAACACGCTCCCAGAGTGATACAGTCCAGACTATATATACCTATAACAAGCTGTCTGTATAAACACACACACATAAGCACGCTCTCTCTCTCTCACACACACACACACACAGACAACAGCACAAAGGTGTCTGTCTCTCTCTCTCTCTCTCTCTCTCTCTCTCTCTCTCTCTCACACACACACACACACACACAGACAGACAGCAGCACAAAGGTGTCTGTCTCTCTCTCTCTCTCTCTCTCTCTCTCACACACACACACAGACACACACACAGCAACAAAGAGACACCACTTGAGGCAAAGGCGCCTTACTTCCAGCTGCACCTAGTTAAGATCACACTCACAGGGAGCGGTAACGCTTTCTTTTACAACCCGCAAAGTACCGCGTAAGTACAGTAAAATTACAGTGTACTTTTCTGTACGTACTGTGTAAGTATCATGAACGTATGTGTAGGTATAAGGGAACAAACCGTAATGCTTGTGTAATAAGGGGGTAACAACCAGATATTGAGCATGAAAAGTACCGCGTAAGTACAGTGAAATAACGTTGTACTTTTCTTTAAATTGCAAAAGAACAAACCATAATGTTTGCATAATAGGGGAGTAACAATAAGATATTCATCACTTAAAGGACCGCGTAAGTTTATTACGTTTACGATGTACTTTTCTTCAAGTTTTGTATACATATAAAGAATTATGCAAGGATGGTGACAACCTATTGCTATCTGCAAATGTACTGTACATGCACCTGCGTGAGTACATTAGTACTCTTATTCAGTGCTTGGGTTTTATACGGGGTGTTTAATGAATAAAAGGTTTACAACCTGTGAAATTATGAACCCTTATTGTATACTGTATGTATTTTAAATCTGCAATTCAATATAAAATATATTTCCATACACTACTTACCTTATGTTTACTCGTCGATGTCACCAAAGCCATCAATGTCTCCATAACTCACTATCATATAACTTTGCATGATATAGGCCTACCGTCAGGGTTCAATGCAGATTAAAACAGGCTCGCATCTTTACTGCTGCTTGCACAGCGGGATAACTGTTGCATTTCAGTAAATGTATAGCTGATGCTTTAAAGAAAAATGTAGTAATTTGGTCTTCAATCAATAAAAACTGCTGCTGTAGTTTACTCTGTTCTTAGTGTTCAAGTATACACTAGTGTGTTAAAGTTCAGCTTCTTCCCTCTTTGTTCCCTGTAGTTAAAGGGTGAATACAGTATTTGTTCCCTCCTTGTTCCCTGTACTTAAAGGGTAAATACCACATTTGAGGGTTGTAAATTAAAGTGAAGCATTGTTCCTCCCTTGTTACCTGTAGTTAAAGGGTAAATACAACATTTGTTCCCCCCTTGTTCCCTTTAGTTTACAATGTAAAATCTTGAAGGCAGTAAAATAAATATACAAACACACAATATATTTCTTCTTTACTTTGTAACCTTTATTTTAATAAATAAGCATTTTAAAACACTTCATCTTAATCAAACATTGTCTTGTCTATCATTGCCTATACTCATTCATTTTCTCTTCGGCTTTGTCCTTTTATTAATCTGGGGTCGCCACAGTGGAATGAACCACCAACTTATCCAGTATATGTTTTACGCAGTGGATGCCCTTCCAGCTGCAACCCATCTCTGGGAAACATCCATACACACCCATTCACACTCATACACTACAGACAATATAGTCTACCCAATTCACCTGTACTGCATGTCTTTGGACAGTGAGGGAAACCGGAGCACCCGGAGGAAACCCATGCGAACGCAGGGAGAACTCCACGCAGAAACGCCAACTGACCCAGCCGAGGCTCGAACCAGCAAACTTCTTGCTGTGAGGAAACAGCACTACCTACTGTGCCACTGTGTTGCCACCCAGCTGCAACCCATCACTGGGAAACATCCATACACACTCATTTACACACATACACTACGGACAATTTTAGCTTACCCAATGTCACCACATATTTTTGGACTTGTGGGAGCACCCGGAGGAAAACCACGCTAACATGGGGAGAACATGCAAACTCCACACAGAAATGTCAACTGACCCAGCCGAGGCTCGAACCAGTGACCTTCTTGCTGTGAGGCGATTGTGCTACCCACTGCGCCTGCCTATACTCAAACAGCAAAATAACACATTATTTCCTTCCCCCATTTTTTCTGGCATCTCTTGCTTGTCTTCCTCTTCTGCTCTTCTCAGCTTCCACGGAGGACTCTGATGGTGAGTGGCTGATGAAATCCCAAGGGTTTTGCTGCTCTGCATTTATATAAAATATATGAACAGACATAAAGGCTTTTAGTAAGCTATAGACATGTTTATTTTGCTGTTTAATGTGTGTGTGGTGTTTGTCCAACAATTTCACACACTAAACATTTACAGATACCATATAGACTCTATACATTAACAAAAGTACTATCATCAGATCATATGGGAGATTGTGATCATTTATAGTGATAATAATTAAAGCGCAGAGGGGAAAAGGCTTAAATAGTAGGCTACTGTTCTAAAGTCCTAGGCAAGCGTAACAAGTAATTGGGGGGGTGGGTAATGATATTTTCTGTAGCATGCCAGTTTGATATATCAATTTACATTTCCAAAAATGATTTTTGTCATTAATTTAGATGTAATTAACGTATACAGGGAGAAATTAGTCTGCACAGTGAGTATGACAACAGCCACAGAGATCTGACCTGATTATCGTCCAGTCTGTCTGGAATGACATGAAGAAACTAAATCCAGAGGAACTTTGGCAACATCTCTAAGAAGTGCAAAGTAAACGACAGTAAACATTGGTAAATATTCGCTGCTGGCCGATTAGATTCGGCCATGAACTAGCGTTAATTTTACGCTAAAACAAATGAAACAAAATAAATATAATCTGGTTAATGCACAATTTCTAATCGTAACAATAGCCTTATTTACTAACAACGATTTACTCACATGTGTTATATGGTGAGGAGACGGAGCAATTCCAAACGTCCCGAAAGTCTGAGCAAAACCTCGTGGCGTGCTGCTACAGTTTGATTGGGATCTTTAGAGGCTTCTTGATTCACAACTCGTTTGAATCAACGAATCAGTAGGCGCGTACCTGAAGTGATACAATATCGCGAGATGGATTCAAATGCACACAGAGCTGTCTGTTGTTCTCGCGATGTTTTGATGTCACACTGATCTGTTTGTTGAAGACGAATCGATTCAACTCAGCCGGCCAAGATGGCGGAGAGATAGGAGGTGTTGCTGAAGTCTCGTCAAGAAAACCTGAGGTTGGAGCATAAAACAGTAACGCACAAATTAATACTTATGGATAAACATATAATCAAGACTGTTATTTAAGACGTTACTTCGAGTTGAGTTTATGGGCAGAAGAAAAAACAAGCAAGCACAAGTTGCTCACATGTCATCTAAGTCAAGGATGGATCCTGATCAAAGCGAATGTACGCTGAAGCCTGCACTTTCGGAGGATGAACATGATTTAGCGACAGGGGAAAAGTCAACTAACGAATGGTTTAACTTTAGGCCCAAAATGAGCGATGTCCTGGCAACTCCGTTGCCCGACACCCCAATAAAACCCAGCTCAAAAAAGTCAAAACGTGAAGGCATAGATAGTGACAACACATCCGCTGCAATTTTGGCCGCCATTCAAGATCTTGCTGGTAAATATAACAAGATGTTCGAAAAAATTGCCTCAATTGACCAAACAACTGCCGTTACTGCAAAACAGATTGAAAACTTGTCCTCGACCGTGCATTAGCTTGTAGCCGAAGTGTCAACTCACAAGGAAGCCCTTCAGGTTGTGAACACGGAGATTCTCGAGCTAAAACAGGTGAATGCAACTTTAAAAGAAGAAGTTGGAGTGTGCAAACGGTACAGTTGGAGGTGGACACTGAAACTACACGGGGTACAAGAGAAACCGGGAGAGGATGTTCGTAGTGTTGTGATCAATATCCTGAGTCAGGTGGTACCTGGTATCAGTGACAGAATGGATGATGCAGTGGATATCGCCCATTGTCTCGGCCCGCAGAGAAAAGATGGTTCGTGGAGATCCATAATTATTTTGTTTGCCCTTCGACGCTTCCGAGACATTGTGTGGCAGTCAGCTAGAGGATGTACTTTTCTGCGCGATAACAAGCTGCGATTCACAGAGGCATTGTGTCCAGAAGACAGAGTGGCAAGAGAGAAACTTTGGCCCTTGATCAAGAAGGCCAGAGAAGATGGAAAGAAGGCTTCCTTTCACGGATCTTTTACTCTAATTGACGGGAAGAGATATGACTATGCCGATGTTAAGTAAGCAAATAACATGGGTAATTCTGCGTTTTTTCCCGCGATCAGGTCGGAGCTGAACGATAGAGGCAGTTCATATTTAGCCAGAGTTTGATTTTTCAAAGGATTTAATTCCTAATTTATGTTAAATGCTTGCTGTGACTGATATGCCAAGATAAAAAAATAAAAATAAAAAAAACTTTAATTTAGCCATATTTGAATTCTGACATTTGTCTTGGCTCTGTCTAGAATATCCTTATAAAGAGTTATATAAAGATCTTTAATTTTGTTATATTTAAAAAGATGTTTTCTTTTGGCCTAAAGAATTGTCATAGAGGTTATTTTGTTTATTCTATGACTTAGTTGGTTGTTGTTCCTCCCTTCGAGGTAAGGTTTCTAGAGTTTCTTCAGTCGTTGGTATATACATTTATTCTTTGTTTATTCGTTATGGATTTTAAATTTAATTCATTTTCTGTTATGTCTTTGAATGTTAGAGGAATGCGAGATATGGTAAAGAGGAAAGCAATTTTTTTATTTTGTAAAAGCTGCGAATCTGATTTAATATTTCTCCAAGAAACACATTCTTGTGAGTCTGATGTAAAATTCTGGAAGAATCAGTGGGGGAATTTAATTTATTCTAGCCATGGCTCCAATCACTCAGCTAGAATTTCAATCCTTTTGCATAAATTTAAGGGGCAGGTTCTTGAGACGGCAATATCTAACGAAGGTAGATGGATAATTATGGCACTAAAGCAAGATAATTCTAAATTTGTTGTTTGTAACTTATATGGATACAATTCTTTTTCTGCTAACAAAACATTATTTTCTCATATTACTCAAAAAATTATTGAAATGCAAATTAAATACCCAGATTCTTTCCTAATTTTAGGCGGTGATTTTAATGAATGCTTGGATAACACATTGGACAGATTTCCTCCTAGAAGCAATAAAGCTCTTCATGTGAGCTCTAATAACATCTTATCAATATGTTAATCCCTCTCTCTCACAGATCCTTGGCGCTTTTTTCACCCTGACACGCAAGACTTTACTTGGTCAAATAGTAATTTGTCTTTAAAATCTAGAATTGATTTCTTTTTATTATCCTCATCAGCCTTACAATTTGTTAAAGATGTAAATCACTCGTTTGCACCCCTCACTGATCACAATCAAATAATATTGAAATTAGGTTGTTATAGGGAGAATCCAAAGTTACGTGGTTATTGGAAATTTAATAAATGTCTATTAAAAGATGATGTTTTTAATAACAATACAAAAGAGTTAATTAAGAATATATTGTTATAAAATGCTAATTGGGTACAAGAATAAATGGGAATTTTTTAAGTACAGAGTCAGACAGATAGCAATAAAAAGAAGTAAAGAACTGAAAAATAAAAAAATAACAGAACAGATTAATAGAATAAATACTTTACTAACAGGTAATTTGTCTGAAAAAGAAAAAATAGAATTAAGGGAATTGCATCTACAAATTAATCAAGCTTATCTAGATACTGCGAGAGGTGCATTTGTTAGGTCCAGGGCTAAATGGCTGGAGGAGGGAGAGGCAAACTCTAGCTATTTTTTTGCATTAGAAAAAAGGAACTGTAAGAGAAATTCTTTGACTTCTCTCAATATCAATGGTGTCAAATGCACTGATCCTAAATTAATATCTAACTTTGTTACAGATTTTAACAAAACATTTACACTTCTGCTTTTGACAAACATTGTAGTGATCATTTTGTAAATAAAATTAAAACTTACGTTCCAGTTATTGATCCTGAGTTCAAAACCTTTTGTGATTCCAATTTGACCTTGGAGGAAATTCAAGTAGCTCTTTATTCCATGAAGAAAGGCAAATCCCCGGGCAATGATGGATTAACCGTTGAGTTTTATATGCACTTTTGGGAACTAATTAAAGACCCATTGCTTTATATGTATAATGAATGCATTGATCTAAAGGACATGACAACGTCAATGAAACAAGCTGTTATCTGCCTTATTCCCAAACCAGACAAGGACACCAATTTAATAGATAACTGGCCTCCAATCACGCTTCTCACTGTTGATTACAAAATTTTAGCCTTAATTTTTGCTAATAGATTAAAAACGAAAATTAATCAGCTGGTTGCTGAGACACAGTCTGGATTTGTAAAAGGTAGACATATCAGTAATAATATAAGACGTGCTTTGGACCTTTTGGATTATGCAGACTTCATACATTCTGAAGCTATGATTCTTTTCCTTGACTTTTATAAAGCATTTGACACACTTGAACACGGATTTCTTTTGCAGACCTTAAAGTTATTTGGTTTTGGTGACTTTTTTGTCAATGTTATTGAAATGCTTTATAGTGATATTAGTAGCTCTGTTTTAATTAGCTTCAACACCTCTAAAAGATTTTCTATTAACCGCGGTGTGAGACAGGGTTGCCCTGTCTCACCCTTTTTATTTATTTTAGTAACAGAATTGCTATCGCTAAATATTATATATGAACGTAACTTAGAAGGTATATCGATTTTTGACAGAGAAATTAAAATCTCCCAGTTAGCCGATGACACTGCCTTATTTTTAAAAGATAAATGTCAGTTGTCCAAGGCTATAAGTATAATTGAAGAATTTTCATGTGCTTCTGGATTGAAATTGAATATGTCCAAATGTGAAATTATGATGATTCATGAAACTAATGACTCCTCATTAAATGGTATTTTAGTAAAAGAGACTGTAAAGTATCTGGGTATTTATTTAACAAAAAATTTAGCCACTAGACAACAGCTTAACTTTTCTGGTAGACTTAAAAAAACTCATAGCATTTTAAATCTTTGGCTACAAAGAGACCTCTCCCTTTATGGGAGGGTTCTTTTGACTAAAGCAGAAGGTTTGTCTCGTTTGGTATACCCTTCACTTTCTCTCTCTGTTAATATCCCTACTGCTAAAGAAGTTAACAAAATATTTTTAAACTTTATTTGGAAAAATAAATCCCATAAACTTAAGAAAACAGTAGAAAAGAGGGCGGACTTGAAGTGATTGACTTTGAGGACATAGTAAACACTTTTAGAATAAATTGGATTAAAAGATGCTTAAAAGACCCCAACTCTATATGGTTTTTTATTCCAAACTCTATTTTCACAAAAATTGGAGGTCTTCCTTTTATTTTAAAATGTAATTATCTACCAAATAAATTGCCAATTGCACTGTCAAAATTTTACCAGCAAGTCCTTCTTTCCTGGAAATTGTGTTATTCCCACAATTTCTCACCACATAAATGTTTTTTATGGAACAACTCTGATATTAGAATTAGAAAGAAATCTATTTTTCTATCTACGTGGTTTAACCGAAATATAATTGGGATTCTCTCAATTTTTGATAAGTCCGGCAACTTTTTGTCTTATGAACAATTTATGTCTAATAATAATTTTCCATTACCTTTTAAAGAATTTAATGCGGTGCAAAAAGCAATTCCGTTAGGCCTAATTCAACTTATAAAATCTCATTTAATGTTTAATGAAAATGTTATTAAAGAACCAGAGCTGTCTATTAGTCTATTTGACAACAAATGTAATAACAAATGTAATAATAAATATATTCGACAAATTTTTCAAAATAAAAAATATAATGTTCCTAAAGGCAAATTTTACTGGGCATCCTTCCTTGACACAACAGACTGGAAAAAAGCCTGGCTATTACCTCATAAGTACTGCATTCCCAATAAAACAAAAGAGGTTCATTTCAAAATTCTTCATAAAATATACCCAGTAAACGGTACTTTGGCAAAGTATTTGGAGATTGACAGTTCATGCACATTTTGCAAGAGTGAAGACGAAACACTGATTCACATATTTTTTCAATGTGAAAGCACAAAAACCTTTTGGAAAAAATTATATCTCCATATAGGTAACCACATTGCTTCTTCCAGACCGTTTCATCTTCAGGATGTCATTTGTTATTATGGAGGTGGGGCTGATGTATCAGAAAATTACATTATTGACTTTTTTATTTTGTATGGAAAATATTTTATCCATAAACAAAAATTCTCCAGTTCGCAGCCTTCTTTTTCACATTTTTTAATAGAAATGAATGTTTTTATTAAATCTCTTAGATTAGTCAATAATAAGAAAAGTGATAGATTTTTAGTTTTTTATGACAAATATTTTGGAAACAGCACAGATACATAAGTCCTCCTTTCCTCTTGCTGTATTTGTGTTACGTATATGTTTATTCTTATTTATTTATGTATTTTTTCTTTCTTTTCTCTCTTTTGTTTATCTTTTTATTTAATTTTTAATGTTTATATTATTTATCCTGATCTGTTATTGTCATTGTGTTCTTTTGTGTAAATTGAATTTTGTATGTTTGTTATTGAAGTCAATAAAAAAAAAAAAAAAGAATCGATTCAACTCACCGGAACAATGCTTCACTTTAATTTACAACCCTCGAATGTGGTATTTACCCTTTAAGTACAGTGAACAAGGAGGGAACAAATACTGTATTCACCATTTAACTACAAGGAACAAAGCGAGAAGAAGCTGAACTTTAACACACTAGTGTATACTTGAACACTAAGAACAGAGTAAACTACAGCAGCAGTTTTTATTGATTGAAGACCAAATAACTACATTTTTCTTTAAAGCATCAGCTATACATTTACTGAAATGCAACAGTTATCCCGCTGTGCAAACAGCAGTAAAGATGCGAGCCTGTTTTAATCTGCATTGAACCCTGACGGTAGGCCTATATCATGCAAAGTTATATGATAGTGAGTTATGGAGACATTGATGGCTTTGGTGACATCGACGAGTAAACATAAGGTAAGTAGTGTATGGAAATATATTTTATATTGAATTGCAGATTTAAAATACATACAGTATACAATAAGGGTTCATAATTTCACAGGTTGTAAACCTTTTATTCATTAAACACCCCGTATAAAACCCAAGCACTGAATAAGAGTACTAATGTACTCACGCAGGTGCATGTACAGTACATTTGCAGATAGCAATAGGTTGTCACCATCCTTGCATAATTCTTTATATGTATACAAAACTTGAAGAAAAGTACATCGTAAACGTAATAAACTTATGCGGTCCTTTAAGTGATGAATATCTTATTGTTACTCCCCTATTATGCAAACATTATGGTTTGTTCTTTTGTAATTTAAAGAAAAGTACACCGTTATTTCACTGTACTTACGCGGTACTTTTCATGCTCAATATCTGGTTGTTACCCCCTTATTACCCAAGCATTACAGTTTGTTCTCTTATACCTATGTAAACGTTATTTGTACTTAAACTATACGAACAGAAAAGTACACCGTTATTTCACTGTACTTACGCGGTAATTTTCGTGATGAACATCTGGTTGTTACCCCTTTATTACCCAAGCATTACGGTTTGTTCCCTTATACCTACACATACGTTCATGATACTTACACAGTACGTACAGAAAAGTACACTGTAATTTCACTGTACTTACGCAGTACTTTGCGGGTTGTAAAAGAAAGCGTTACCCAGGGAGCTTCTGTGACCTTAAGAAATGCAAACGGCTGAAGTTTAAGGTAGACGTAATGAAAAGTACACATGTTTGCAAACCTACCAAATGCTGATATTGTGTTGAGCCCATTGAGCCTTACATCTAAAAATAGAGCAAGGGTGTTCCTCTAGCGACACTGCTTTGACTCACACGCTGAAAATGGCGGACATGAAACGACAAACTGAGGATATGGTGACGCGCCTGTCAACCAATATTGGTGGGCGGGGGGACCGCATTCCTACGTAAAGTTGCGGCCGATCTAAAAAACGCTCCAATTGGTCCAACGTTTTTATGTTGTTAAATTGAAAAAAAAGGACTGGGTGTGTTTATATCACCCCAATATAACGGTCTATACACTATATTTATACACATGTCTGTCAAGACAACTTGAAAAGTAGATTTTTCACAAAAGGTGCCCTTTAAGTTAAAAAGCTTGTTGAGCACAGACTGAAAAAAAATAATACACCGAATTAACAAGTTTTTGCATTTTATTGACTTAAATTAAAGTGTTTGTATTTTTAGGTCCTGAAATTTACCATAGCTGTTTATTTAAGCTGTGAATATTTCAACAAAAAATATTTCAAACTTTTCATACAAATAAATTTAATAATTCATATTCAATTTCCAAATTTCACTTACAAAATAATACTCTTTAAAAATAATACCCTTTAAAAATACGATGTATAATATTCAAAATATTAATATATTCATCAAATATTCATTCATTTTCAGTTCGTTTTATTTGCGTTCAAATATTCGCTTCCATGAATTCAGTGGCTCAAATTCGACAGTTAGAATTCAACATTACATCCGGGAACTGCAGGAAAAGCAATAGATTGCAGATTGAAGATCGCCAGCTTAAGGAACCCCGCAAGGGACGTAGTGGAGGAGACAAAATTGGCTTGGTGAAAAAAAAAATGGGTGAAAGAAAAAAATGGGTGGGAGGAAAATATATATTTCTATAGTTTTGCGTTCCCTCGCAAAAAAGTTTTGCGTTCCCTCGCAAAGTTTTGCGTTATCTCGCTAAGATGTTTCTCCACAAACACTTCCGGTTCACTTCACTCACGTAAACCCGTTTTAGCCGAAATTCTCCCATATTTTACCATTCTATTGTATGGAAGTTTTTTCCTAACAAAATTAAAATGAAAATTCAAATGCTTAAAAGATCAAATGATAAATCCTCAAACTATAAATCAAATGCTCAAACCGACATTGCAAATGATAAATCAAATCCTCAAACTGACTCTGCAAATGAAAAATCAAATCCTTAAACTGACATCGCAAATGGTGAATCAAATGCTCAAACTATAAATCAAATCCTCAAACCGACATCGCAAATGGTGAATCAAATGCTAAAACAACTCCGAAAATGGTGAATCAAATACTTAAACGACTCCGCAAATGGTCAATCAAATGCTCAAACTGACATCGCAAATGATAAATCAAATGCAAATGAGGTGTCTATCAACCATCATAGGCGGAGCTTTAAGGCGGAAGAGTTTGTTGTTGACAACCACCGGTAGCGCTACCACTTTTTTAAGGCCTTCAGATTTGCGTTCACTATTCCACGTCGTATCCGTATAAACTCGTGAAAGAGAAAGCAAGAAATCTCCTACTGCTTCTGTCCACATTCTGAAGTGTTCATCAGATGGGTACATCTCTCACAGGAGGCCACGAAAAAGCATACGGCAAGATGATAAAAAAAGTTACATAACTGACGTTACAAGCACAACTTTAAATAGATGGCAGGTTTAATTAATCTTAATTTAAATTAATATTTTTTACATAAGATATCCTTGTAAAATTTCACCTAATTTGTTGTTACCTTTATTGTGTAACATTTTTCATCCACAAGTAGAACATGCTTAGCTCGTTTTCCTGTCTTGTTTGATTATATAATCATATATTATTATATCAAAAGAAAATCCATTACATTTGTTCTCTTTTTGCTGTTTATGTTAATTGTTAAGATACAGCAATGTTTCCCTAAGCCTGTATGAAATTTTTATTTCTGCATAATAATGATTAATAAATGTTATTGATAACAATCCCATAATAATACAAATAAAAATAGCAGGGACAGAAGCAATAACACCTAATAGCATCAGTAACTTGATAACCCTACCTGATAGCCTTTCTAATGTTGGCACATTGGTACATCTGCACAAAGATGTCGGACAGCTGCTTGAAGATCTTCCTTTGGAGAAATTTTACACCCGAAAAATTAGAGTATTTACTCTAGAAAGCAAAGCCCAACCCAACACTTAAAAAAATAATAAATGCTGTTCACAAACACACACACACGCACGCGCGCGCCACAGCTATGCATGAATAGTCACTAAACAAATTTAGCCAAGGTGAGTACATCTTAATTTTCTGTCAAAAAATGAAATTATGTAGTTATACATTATAGAAATTATTAATTTATTCATCAACAATTAAAGAAAATGTGAATGTATAATTAAAAGAATGAATAATAGTAACCATGATAAATAAATACAAGTCAACAAGATATGAAACTAAGCTTTATTCAAACTTATTCAAACAATCATGTATTTCAGACAAAACCCCATGTTCTGCTGCATGCTGGACTTCACTTGTTTTTGCCATCACATCCCTCAGTGCTGCAGTCAGACTGGAACAGAGTTGTGAGGTGAGGCTGTCCATGCCTGAGAAACCGATTCATACTGAAGATGAAGAGACCACACCAGCATCTGGCTCAGATGAGGACACGCAGGCAGGTGGAAAGATGCAGGGTCTTGTCCACGGCACTACAGCATCTTCAACATTTCCTTCATCAGCACACTGCTGTTCTTCATCGTCATCACTGCACACACCAGTCTGAGGACATTTCAGATTATGCAAAGCTCTTAATAAAGAAGTCATTTAACAGCACACTTTTTGAGTTTCATTTGAGTTCTGAATTGGAAGTAATAGCATGATCTTAGTTCATGCTTTGAATTCAGGTTTTCTCTGTTTTCTTGCCTTGCAAGTCCTGCTCCAGCACAGAAATGGCATATAAATCAACATTAAAGAAATTGTTGTAATAGCGGTTTGAAACAACAATATTTTGTTAAACAAATATGATGGTAGCATTTGTTCAGTCACTCTGCATCAGCTAACACACAAACATGTGTGCTTCCTTCTCTATAACAACCAGACAAGTCACGTTACCTCTGTGATTTGTGTGCTCAAAATTAAACTTTCATAAATGTATCACCAAATGAACAGAAGAAAACATTACTGTATTAATATTACATGTAACCTAAGCTGTATTGACAAAAGTGCATTCTACATCAGCACAAACAAATCACTCAGACGTCTGTTTAATGTTATAATTTGCTAATCTGCAATACCTCTTATATTTTTCTGTCAGACATTGAATAATCGTCTTTATGTAAATTAACGTTTGAAACGTAACGTCATGTGCATACAGACGTTCCTACATGATAATTTACAGCAAGATAAAATGAATATACTGTAAAGCATCTTTACATTTTCAGTAATTCTACAGTTCACTGTACAGTAGCTCAACTATTGTTATTTTACTGTAACTTAACTCAAGAACTGTTTTTCTGGAATTAATTACTTACATGTAAGATGTCTAAATCCATCCAGTTTTTCACAATGTGACGTCCCAGATAGCAGGCAGTAATCGGCCCGAGCTCGGCTGCCCTCCGGCGCCTCCGGCTCCGACTCGGCATCGGCGAGTGTTATCTGGGCCGAGTGCGGCCCGCAGCTCGCTCGCGCACATGCGGTTGTGATGCGGCTGTAAAGCACTGGCCCGATTCCGGTCAACCATATCCTGGCCGCTTCTGGCAAGGACTCGGCTGATGGCAACCGATTAAGTTCTTATTTTATCTAGTAATCTGTTAGCTCCACGTTTAATGATAATTTGAGAAAATATTCATGGTACGATAGCAAAAAAAAAAAAAAAAAAAAAAGAATATTTAGTGTGGATGGTCGCAATGTTTAGACGCAAACAAAACAATATTATTTATAAATAGATTATACATGTCATCTAGAGAAAAACTGTAAAATTCGCTTATTTTTGAGATAGCACGCTCCTGTGCTGACTGTTTTTTTTTAAAGCAGAAGTTGGTTTCATAATAAACACATGCGGTACTAAACTCCTGATCCAAACTCCAATCCAGACGGTGGCGGTAATGCTCCAAAAAGCTGGTTGTCAACCACCATGGCACGAAGATCACAAGAAGAAAAAGTTTGGTTTTTCAATGAGTTCACGTGGATTCCGGTCAGAAAGGTAAGCTTTTTACTGCTTGTGTTCTGTATAATTAGCGAATTTAGAGCTTAAAACATTTCCACGGTGTTTGGTTGTAACAGCGTTTAGTAATTTAAAACAGTTTGATACGAAATGTAACTTGCTTTAAGAAACACGACTGGAGCTAATGTATGCTAACGCTAACAGTTACAAACACGTCTGAAAGTTCCTTTTCCTTTTACACAATGTTAGATTGTAACGTGTGTAGTAACTGAAAACTATTTTAATTATTTTAAAGAAACATGAAACGAATTTGTGTGTATGCTTAGTTTGCGTTAAAGAAAGTTTCTGTAGACGAATCCATTAATTAACATGGCAAAACGTGTTTTTTCCTGATTTAACATTATAAAGTACCGTGGATGTTGAAAAAATCATTGTACAGGCGTATACTTATCCAACAGTATTAATTCTGTGATTATGTGTAAATAAAAACTAATCGTTTTGGATTAATAAAATATTATTATTTATCTTGTTTATGCAGTTAGTCACGAAAATGATCGAAACTCGACTGTTTACTATTCTCTTTAAATTATCCAAGAGAAATATATTACTATGCACTTTAATTCATATGTGTTAGCCTATGTGAATCAATTATATCTTTTGTTCAAGCTGTAATGGTCAGTTAATGTAAAACTGAACGTCTTAAAGCTGATTTTGATGTTTTTTTTTTATTTTTTTTTTATGTTATTGACAGTGATAAATTCTAATTTAAATGAATAGTTAACAATATTTGTTGGTTAAGTCTTATTGTTCTTGTTTAACAAAGGTTAGTGAGATCATTTTGCAGAACATCACGACCAAAGAAGTCAATAGCACACTCTTTTGAACGTGAATAGGCATGTTATAGTTGTGTGCTAAAAGTCCATTATAAGCTGTAAACTGCTGATATATTTTCAACATAGATTGAGCTTTTCAGACATTACATTACTAATTGCTTCACAAACAGCTGAAATGGTTTATTGTTATTGGCTATCATCATCAAACATTTTTCACAATGGTAGGTTAATCTTCATGGGTACAGAATAATGCATGTGCTTGACCATCTTACAAATCTATGTCTCAGATTCATAAGGCTGTCACTCTGCATGAATCTCCGAATAAATCTTGTGCAACCTTCTGTGTACTGATTATTTACACTATAGGTATTATATGCATTAATTAACTTTGATAGTATTTCAGGATTTGAACTTTTCTTTACGGGAGGTTAACAACAATGTGATGTTTATTATAGATGCATATGAGGAAGCTCGACTCAAACATCCACACGCCACTGTGATTTCTGACTGGTAGACAGATGAGGATGATGATCGCCTGTCATACATCTAAAGACAGAACAGGTTTGTTTGCAATTATTTTAAACACATACTGTCAACATTATGTCATTGATCTATTACAACCTGTGAGTTTTGCCCTGGCACTATACTAAAGTGATGTTTTGTTTTGTAAATGTATCTGATTAAGGGACAGTATAGACACATCTATACCGTGATGAAGAAAAATTACTTGGAACAAAGAGGCTGGATAAAAGGCAGGTATGAAGATTTCAGAAATCAAGGCAGCACCACAAGTACCATCACCATCAATGACTATGGCAGAAATCTTAAGACCACCATCAAGATGCACAGATACTGTACATTCCAGTACACCAGGCGTGTCCAAACTACGGCCCGCGGGCCGCAGCTTTTTATAAATATCAATAGAATCTGGCCCGCTATACAAAAATAAACGTAGGTCAATAAATAACCACCGGGTGTCGCTATTACATGCATTCAATTAAGCAGCAGTTCTTTTTATGATCTATCTATCTATCTATCTATTAATCTATCTATCTATCTGTCCGTCCGTCCGTCCGTCCGTCTGTCTATCTACACACAGTTAAAGTCTGAATTATTAGCCCCTCATTGATTTATTCTTTTTTAAATATTTCCCAAATGATGTTTAACAGAGCAAGAACATTTTTACAGTATGTCTGATAATATTTTTTCTTTTGGAGAAACAATTATGTTTTATTTCGGCTAGAATATAAAGCGGTTTAAATTTTTTTATGAACCATTTTAAGGTCAAAATTATTAGCCCCTTAAGTCTTCAGAACAAACCATTGTTATAAATTAACTTGCCTAATTACCTTAACTTGACTAGTTAACTTGATTAACCTAGTTAAGCCTTTAAATGTCACTTTAAGCTGTATAGAAGTGTCTTAAAAATATCTAGTCAAATATTATTTACTGTCATCATGGCAAAGATAAAATAAATCAGTTATTAGAAATGAGTTACTAAAACTAATATGTTTAGAAATGTGTGGAAAAAATGTTTAACTCTCCGTTAAACAGAAATTGGGGAAAAAATAAACGGTGGCTAATAATTTAGGGGGGCTAACAATTCTGACTTCAACTGTGTATATATATATATATATATATATATATATATATATATATATATATATATATATATATATATATATATATATATATACACACATGTGTCTGTGTGATGTATGTAAAATTTGGCCCACGACAACGTTTGTTTTTTTGCATCTGGCCCTCGGCCCAAAAAGTTTGGACACTCCTGCAGTACACCTATGAACATTTACAGTCTTTGTTCTAGTGCAGTTTGAGATCAAGACAGAACTTATTGCATCTCGTGATGTCTTTGTAAGAATTGAAGACATCACTAAATTTGTTAAGGTTTAATGCAGCTAGAAAGTAAAGATCAACTAGAGAATATCAGCAGTGTCTAACCCACTGTTGTATTTACAGAAGTTGTATGAGAATAAGCTACAGGTTGATTTATACTAATCTGTTATTTTTCTTTTTTAGCACGACTGACTGAAGTTTTAAAATCATGCAACGTCATAAAGCAGCAGCTGGGCCTGATTCTCACAAAACCAAAACAGACGTGATGAAATTCCAGATGTAAACACATTTGACCTTCCTTTGGCCAATTTGATTTGGAAAAGCTTGAAAATCAACTAAAGGAGCAGCCTGAACAAATGAAGAAACTGGTAAGTTCAAGCTCTTGCTAATTTCAAAGTGTTTTAAGTTTATTTGTTTTTTTTTTATAGTTTTTTTGCTTCGTAGGTAGCCTACTTTTTTCCTAATTTTTTCTTTTTTTTTTACATTAGTACTTGTTCACTACTAATTATCTGTTTATCTTTTAATCACAGATGGAGTGAGGACAAATGTCCATACCACGCCACTGATAAAGAAGTGGAAAAATGCATTACAAGGTAGCTACAACTTGCCCCTGACAGGGATGGAGGAAGAAAGAAGAGAAAGCTAATGTGTCAAATGTCTACATCACTATTTAGTTTTATTTTTTAAACAACATTTTAAGTATATTAGGATGTTTCCTGATACTTGAACAATTTGTTTCTTTCATTTGCATTTATATATATATATATATATATATATATATATATATATATATATATGTATATGTATATGTCTATATGTGTGTGTGTGTGTGTGTGTGTGTGTGTGTGTGTGTGTGTGTGTGTGTGTGTGTGTATATGTATGGTATGCATGTATGTGTGTGCGCCAAATTCTGAAGAAACATCTTGATATATTTTTAATAAACGTAATACAAATAAAATTATAAATATAAAATTGCACAAGACGTGTGTATATATGAAATGCATAATCATCTCACTCATGTCTTGCTGTTTGTGCAATTGATTTTGTTCAAGTTTATTTAAAAAAAAAAGTTTGACTTTATACTTCTGCAATTTTATATATATATATATATATATATATATATATATATATATATATATATATATATATATATATATATATGTTTGTTTATTATTATTTTAATGTTTTATTAAAAATGTTTCAAGATGTTTCTTCAGAATTCTGCAGTACTTTTTACAAGTTTGACTTGGATATTTTACGGATTGTCATTGGTATTTTTAAGATGTTTCTTGCTATATCTTAAATTGGTTTCTATATTTAGGTTTATATAAAATTTAGCTGTTTTTTTAACAAATTTTTAATTCAAGTCTATTGGGAAAACAGGGTTGTTTTAAAAAACATCTGTGTTTGTGTGTAATTTTTAGATTTTTTGTTTAAATCTTTCTGTGTCTTTATTGTGTTGTTTTATTGTTTGTTTTTATATTGATATTCTTGTGCACTACAAAATTATTTATAAAATTTTAGTACTATTTTTTTTCATGCAATCAATAAACGTTTAACATTTATTAGTTTTGTCATTTGTCTGATTATTTTTGTTACAGAATATGTATGCAGTTTGCACTTTATTCAAAGGTTAAACGCAGTGCTTACACTTTGTGTTTACATTATAGCCTGTGTTTGCTGTTATATAAATTCAAATGGTTGTAATACCATATATCAAGTACCAATGTAATACCAAAAGGTTTTATAAGGTGTATAAATACGGAGTCGCGCCAGCTCCGGGCCGCAACGCACATTACCCTCGTGCCGATTCCGGCGCGGATGCGCAGCGTCGGCTCGCTTACGGCCGCCGCATCTGGCCCGCTTGATTCGGGCCGGAATCGGGCAGTGAGTCCACAGGCATCCGGCCCGAGTCCGGCAGCCGAAGTTGGGCCGAGGAGTTAGTCTCCGGCAGGCGACAATCTAGCCGGAACTGGCCCGAGTGTATTTTGCTATCTGGGGTAGCATCATAATCTTGCCGTATGTTTTTTCGTGGCCTCCTATGAGAGATGTACCCAGCTGATGAACACTTCAGAATGTGGACAGAAGCAGTAGGAGATTTCTCGCTTTCTCTTTCACGAGTTTATACGGATACGACGTGGAATAGTGAACGCAAATCTGAACGCATTGAAAAAGTGGTAGCGCTACCGGTAGTTGTCAACAACAAACTCTTCCGCCTTAAAGCTCCGCCTATGCTGGTTGATTGACACCTCATTTGCATTTGATTTATCATTTGCGATGTCAGTTTGAGGATTTGTTTCACCATTTGCGATGTCAGTTTGAGCATTTGGTTCACCATTTGCGGAGTCGTTTAAGGAATTGATTCACCATTTGCGGAGTTGTTTGAGCATTTGATTCACCATTTGCGGAGTTGTTTGAGCATTTGATTCACCATTTGCAGAGTTGTTTGAACATTTGATTCACCATTTGCGATGTCAGTTTGAGGATTTGATTTATCATTTGAGGAGTCGGTTTGAGGATTTGATTCACCATTTTCAAAGTCCGTTTGAGCATTTGATTTATCATTTGAGGAGTCGCTTTGAGGATTTGATTCACCATTTGCAAAGTCCGTTTGAGCATTTGATTTATCATTTGAGGAGTCGGTTTGAGGATTTGATTCACCATTTGCAAAGTCTGTTTAAGCATTTGATTTATCATTTGAGGAGTCGGTTTGAGGTTTTGATTTATCATTTGCAATGTCGGTTTGAGCATTTGATTTATAGTTTGAGCATTTGATTTATTATTTGATCTTTTAAGCATTTGAATTTTCATTTTTATTTTGTTAGGAAAAAACTTCCATACTATCCCACTTTCTTTAATATGCAATATATATGCAACATCTGAACCAGTGAATGCAAGTATAAGCGCTGACTGACAGACGTGCTCCGTACAATAAACTGATCCCAGATCAGCGTCTGTATGTGCCATTTAAAGTGACACCTCTGTTATCAAACAAGTGAGCAGAAATGAATCTCATGTTTTGTCTTGTTTGATAACAGAGGTGTCTCTGTAAGAATGCACAGACCGATAATGAAAGCATTATATGGAACAAAATCAATGCCTAAAGTCTTGAATTAAAAAGCTTGTTGAATTTCACAAACTGAAAAAAATAATACACCGTATTAACAAGTTCTTGCATTTCAATGACTTGAATTCCAGGGTTTGTATTTTTAGGTCCTGAAATTTAACATATCTGTTTATTTAAGCTGTGAATATTTCAACGAAAAATATTTCAAACACGTTTTCATACTTAAAAATTCAATAATTCATATTCAATTTTCAGATTTCACTTACAAAATATTCAATACCCTTTAAAAATACGATTTATAATATTCAAAAGGTCATTTTCAGTTCATTTTATTTCAGTTCAAATATTCGCTTCCATAAATTCAGTGGATCAAATTCGACTGATAAAATTCAACATTACATCCGGGAACTGCAGGAGAAGCAATAGATTGCAGAGTGAAGATCGCCAGCTGCTCTAGCTTTCACCAGCAGGTGGAGATGGAATAATATTTTTAACCCAGTAAACAAGCGAGAAAAAGGCTAATAAAGGCACAAAAGTAGCATTCGATTTTAATATCAATGCCTTGGACATTATAAATAATAAACAGTATGAGTAAAATGAGTAAATGAGGGTTTAGTCATCTATATTTGCCCTTATGTAACGGAAGCCAGCTGGTGATCGCGTAAAGCTCACCCCTCGGATCCAGGGACAGACGTTGTTCTGCAATCTTATCAGAGCTTGTCTCCCATGCTGGCTCGTTACCTGCTCGGACCGGTGCGGTTACTTGCACATAAACCGTCTTTTGATGAATATGATGTTACACATTGTCTATCTTTATTGACTCTTTCTTCCATAGACGCTAAGTATTATATTGACAGCTAAAGAATATAAACGTAAGAGAAACAGGAGAGGAAATATTACAATAATAATACAAAATAGATAAACATTGACAGGGCTAAGAACAATTACGAACAAAGATTTTCCAAACCAGAGAGATTTTATGAGAATGTCACAAAACAGATTACTTGGAAATGTTAAACAGAGAGTTCAGGTATGATTTAAGGTTGGTTATGGATGGGGCGTCTGATTTAAAATAATTTAACATGCAAATGCATTAAAGGAGCGTCTTCAGTTATTCACACAGAACCGTCTAATATGGCATAACTATAAGGAGTAATGTTTGCGCTGTTTAAACGCAGCTATGTCAGGATTGGGATAGGTTATACATTTTCATCATTTAAATTATTATTATGATTGTTAATATTATTATTGTATGACATTTATTTGGGCTATTGCGCTTAAATAAGTCATCTGTGATTCTAAATTAATATTTCTATTTATCCTTTTTATCACTCTGCCTGTCTTTTTCTTATTTTTTCTAATTTTTGGGGTTCTGCCATGGTTAAATGTTTGCAAAATGTCTTAGTTTGTCCAGATTATTGTTATGTAGCCTATAGGTGAGAAAAAGGTAATAACGCAAAAGTGGCAATGTCGCAGCCAATGATAAGTAATAAAATGAGTCGCCTGTGGTTTGATAATAGGCAGTTATAACTGACTTTAATTTGTTTTTATTAAATGAGAAAACCGTTATTTATAACTTTTCAGCGACCATTTGTATTTTATGATTAGCAATGTTGATCTTTTTTGCAGTTATTAAACATATAAACTTATTTAAACTGGTTTAAACTTAATATAGTTGTCACTTGAGCTAGTTCCATAAGATTAATGTTTATAATGCGTGGTTTGACATGCGTGGTTGAGGGGTTCCTGCAAAGCAGCTCTGTTCATCATTATGGGATTATTACTGAGCTTTAATCGCCATCTACAGGAGAGAATGTATTTGCTCATTTATTCTATTAACTCTTTTCTGCAAGTGTGTTTTATGATTTCACAAAGTCAAACCATTATGTTTTTATTTTATATTTTGAGATGATCATACTTAAATAAACATTTGCTAGGGTAGCTAATAGTTTCTTTTTTCTTGTTTTTTAAAAAAAATCAGTAGCCTATAAAATCATAATTTTTGCTTGACAAAGTTATTGGTTTAGGATTCTGGATGCATTTTTGCTGTGTTGGAAACTCATAAGCCCACACTAAATCAATTATATTATCAGAAATGACAGATATAAGAAATCCATTAATTTTCATCACTCTTTTTACAATTATACAAGCAATTTCTCGCCGACGTCAGCTCCACTTTCGGAAATGGTAAACAGCGAGGTGTTATTCATATAAGCCCAAGCATGACATGTCATGATAATAATCGAAACACTCTTGTAGGCTATTCTTATGCTTGGCCAAATGTCATGACTTTCACTTTTATTTTACATTATTATGCACACGCCCAGATATCATCTGAAACTTTGGAAGAATTCCTATCATATATTGGCAGCCATCCAGCATCTCTTAATCAGTTTTTCTGTGGGGCGCTGGCTCTGACTGGCCACCGGAGCTTGCTGCCACTCGTTCGACTTTGTCGTGTACAAGCCGCACAGCACATGCATAAAAACGTCAATCATTTCATTCATTCATCAATTCATTCATTTTCCTTCTGCTTCGTCTCTATTTTAGAGGAAAAGCAATAATCTGGACAAACTAAAGACATTTTGCAAACGTTTAACCGTGGCAGAACCCCAAAAATTCGAAAAAAAGAAGAGAAAGACGATAGCAAAGTGATAGCTAAAAAGGATAAATAGAAATATTAATTTAGAATCACGAATGACTTATTTAAGCGCAATAGCCCAAATACATGTCATAAAATAATAATAATAACAATCATAATTTAAATAATGAAATTATATAACCTATCCCAATCCTGACATACAGTAGCTGCGTTTAAATAATAACTGAAGACGCTCCTTTAATGCATTCGCATGTTAAATTATTTTAAATCAGACGCCCCATCCATAACCAACCTTAAATCATACCTGAACTCTCTGTTTAACATTTCCAAGTAATCTGTTTTGTGACATTCTCATAAAATCTCTCTGGTTTGGAAAATCTTTGTTCGTAATTGTTCTTAGCCCTGTCAATGTTTATCTATTTTGTATTATTATTGTAATATTTCCTCTCCTGTTTCTCTTACGTTTATATTCTTTAGCTGTCAATATAATACTTAGCGTCTATGGAAGAAAGAGTCAATAAAGATAGACAATGTGTAACATCATATTCATCAAAAGACGGTTTATGTGCAAGTAACCGCACCGGTCCGAGCAGGTAACGAGCCAGCATGGGAGACAATCTCCGATAAGATTGCAGAACAACGTCTGTCCTTGGATCCGAGGGGTGAGCTTTACGCGATCACCAGCTGGCTTCCGTTACATAAGGGCAAATATAGATGACTAAACCCTCATTTACTCATTTTACTCATACTGTTTATTATTTATAATGTCCAAGGCATTGATATTAAAATCGAATGCTACTTTTGTGCCTTTATTAGCCTTTTTCTCGCTTGTTTACTGGGTTAAAAATATTATTCCATCTCCACCTGCTGGTGAAAGCTAGAGCAGCTGGCGATCTTCACTCTGCAATCTATTGCTTCTCCTGCAGTTCCCGGATGTAATGTTGAATTTTATCAGTCGAATTTGATCCACTGAATTTATGGAAGCGAATATTTGAACTGAAATAAAATGAACTGAAAATGACCTTTTGAATATTATACATCGTATTTTTAAAGGGTATTGAATATTTTGTAAGTGAAATCTGAAAATTGAATATGAATTATTGAATTTTTAAGTATGAAAACGTGTTTGAAATATTTTTCGTTGAAATATTCACAGCTTAAATAAACAGATATGTTAAATTTCAGGACCTAAAAATACAAACCCTGGAATTCAAGTCATTGAAATGCAAGAACTTGTTAATACGGTGTATTATTTTTTTCAGTTTGTGAAATTCAACAAGCTTTTTAATTCAAGACTTTAGGCATTGATTTAGTTCCATAGCATTACATTACTTAAGTAACTGTTAGTGCTCATTTAAGAGAAAATTAGCAGTTTAAAATAAAACATGCAGGACATATTATTCAGTGTATTTGTACATACACCCGCTCCTCTGTGCTCCTCTATAAATGGCGCGTACAGACGGTGATCTGGGATCAGTTTATTGTACGGAGCACGTCTGTCAGTCAGCGCTTATACATGCATTCACTGGTTCAGATGTTGCATATGAAAGGCGACGATCGACGCACAGTATTAATGTAAAGAAAGTCGGATAGAATGGTAAAATACGGGAGAATTTCGGCAAAAACGGGAGGGTTTACGTGAGTGAAGTGAACAGGAAGTGTTCGTGGAGAAACAGTTTTGCGATAACGCAAAACTTTGCGAGGGAACGCAAAACATTTTTGCAAGGAACGCAAAACTTTGTGAGAGAACGCAAAAACTTAGAAATATATATTTCCCTCCCACCCATTTTTTTCTTTCACCCATTTTTTTTTTTTCACCCAGCCAATTTTTTTTTCTCCTCCACTACGTCCCTTCCGGGGTTCCGTAGTAATTAGATTAAAATGCAAGAACTTGTTAATTCGGTGTATTATTTTATTCAGTTTGTGCTATGCAACAAGCTTTTTACTTCAAGACTTTTGGCATTGATTTTGTTCCATAATCTTCACTGCTAGTGTTTCCAATAAAGTCACCAGCATTGTAAGCATGAGCTGCTCTTCTGCACACTGGTAACCTCAAAAAATAAAATCTCTAAAAAATAAACTTTTCTGAATTTCCAAACTAAGTGACCATTAAACTTTATAAGTCATTCTTTTAAAACAGCTAAAATAACCTAATCATAATTATAAAATAATAGGCAAAGCACCCTGGAAACTACATATCTTTAAAAAAAAAAAAGAAACAAGGTTATTGGTCCAAAACATTTTGCTGTTTTCATTTTAAATAATTCAGTTACATTTCTTTTCAGCTTTCTAGTTATCCAGTTACACAATTCAGAAAAAACATCATAAAATAAAACACATAGCATATACATGTTTTTAATAAATAAATAAGTGAGAAGATACAAAATAAACCAATAACAACCAATTTTATCAAATTATAAGAGCTTCCTTAAAGGGTCACGAAACACCAAAAACATTTTTTGAGCTGTTGACAGTTGTATATGTGTCCTACACTGCTAAAAACACTATTAGGACACCTATATTTCACTAAAAAGTGTAAATAGGTTGTTTTTGCGTTATTTCAAGCAAATTCGGACTTCCGGTTTGAAACGAATTTTTGAAGCTGCGTCACGGTCATGACATAATAGCGTTGTATTCCAGCGTGCAGACTGGACGTCTGTGCCAGAGTGTGTCTTATTACGTCTTACAGTGTGATGCATTAATGCATGAGTAAGGCTTGGTTCAAACCAATCAGCGCGCTCCACTGTGCAACTTCATTAATATTCATTAGTGTCATAGTGTTTAGACGGCAGAGACGCCGCGTTTTGGCAAAACAAGCGTGAAGTGTTGCTTTTATAGTTTGCTGCCGTTAAGTTTTGTTTTCATTTTCTCTCTGTGAGAACTCTGAGTCTCTGAGAAAGCTGGAGTCACGCGTGGATTACAGTGTACGCGACGCTCAACAACACGTGTCTAAGGAGGAACATTGTTTACCTGAGAGCTGTTCTCATCTGCAAACGCTGAGATCCGGATTCGCTTGTAGTCTTCTCTTAATAAAGACGCGGCTCTAGTTGCCTGTCTCTACAGATTTGGTAAGTGAGCGACCAGTGCTCTTTGTTTATTCAGTTTGTTCGTATCGAACTAAGTTAACTATTGCACCGAGTACAAACATGTTAGCACCACAACCAAACTTTAACCTCGTGTAGGATTTTCGACGCATTTAGTGACCGGAATAAGGCACGCGAGCAACACTTTCTGATGCTACCTGCCGAGTGCATCTAAGTTGCCGGAAAATTCAGAGGTTTTTTTTCTCTCATTCGCCGTGCAGTATCAAACATTGCATGAAAAATACACGCTTAGAGCAGCTCCTCAAATCAAATATTTTGTTTCTCGCGAGGAACATGAATGAATTCCCTGAATGAAAGAGCCAGACTGCAGTTAAAGTTCATTCAGGGAATTCATTTATGTCCCTCGCGACAAACGAGATATTTGATTGGAGGAACTGCTCTAAGCGTGTATTTTCATGTAATGTTTGATACCGCATGGCGAATGAGAGAAAAAAAAACTCAGCATTTCCTGGAAACTTAGATGCACTCGGCAGGTAGCGTCAGAAAGCCGCGTGTGTTATTCCGGTCACAAAATCCTACACGAGGTTATAGTTTGGTTGTAGTGCTAACTTGTTTACACTCGGTGCAATAGTTTGTTTGATACGAATAAAATATGAACTGAATAAACAAAGAGCACTGGTCGCTCACTTACCAAATCTGTAGAGACAGGACAATCCACAGCAACTAGAGCCGCGTCTTTATTAAGAGGAGACTACAAGCGAATCCGGATCTTAGCGTTTGCAGATGAGAACAGCTCTCAGGTAAACAATAATCCTCCTTAGACACGTAAGTTATTGTTGTCGAGCGTCGCGTACACTGTTAATCCACACGTGAGTCTGAGCTCTCACAGAGAGAAAATGAAAACAAAACTTAACTGCAGCAAATTATAAAAGCAACACTTCACGCTTGTTTTGCCAACACAACGTGGCGTCTCTGTCGTCTAACCAACGTGACAGTAATGAATATTAATGAAGTTGCACAATAGAGCGCGCTGACTGGTTTGAACCAAGCTTTACTCATGCATTAATGCAGCAGGCTGTAAGACGTAATAAGACACACTCTGGCACAGATGTCCAATCTGCACGCTGGAATGCAACGCTATATTATGTCATGACCGTGACGCAGCTTCAAAAATTCGTTTCAAACCGGAAGTACGAATTTGCTTGAAATAACGCAAAAACAACCAATTAACACTTTTTAGTGAAATTTAGGTGTCCTAATAGTGTTTTTAGCAGTGTGGGACACATATACAACTGTCAACAGCTCAAAAAATGTGTTTTGGTGTTTCGTGACCCTTTAATAATATTTTTATTGAGTTCTTTAGGATAACAATACAGAACAACATCATAAAATAAAATCACACATAGCATATACTTTATAAATTAATAAATAAAACACAAATTATTGCATCTAAAAGTAAAACAAACAATACAAAAAACAAAATAAACTATAGCATGTATAAATAAACAACCTTGTAGTTAAAAACACACAGACGTCAACAATTAGTATTTTAATCTCAACAATAGTGACAATAAAAAATTTTTTTATTAAATTAAAATCAACCCAAAACAAAACACTCTACAGAAACATTACACTCCAAGAACAACATGAAATATAGGCAAAGAAAAAAATTGTAAGTGCATTAAGCTGCATCATTTTTATTTATATATTTTTTAATTCTATTTTAATTTTTTTGCAAAACGAGCTGGGAGTTTTCTACTATTTTTGCACTCAGCATGCATTGCAGCATGAATACAGTATACAGTTTTTCTTTTTTTTTTTTTTTTTTTTGGTTTTAGGCATAAAACTAATTATTAATTAGAAAGTGTCATTAATTCTCTAATAATCCTTTGTTGACTCTCTATGAAAAGCAGTTGTATTATCCCAGACAACTCACAATAAAAAAGTACTTTTTTTTTTTTACTAACCTTAAAAAAAAAAAAAATACCAGAAGTTCTTGTCATAACTGATGAGTTTCAGAAACACAGTTATAACAACAAAACCAAGATCAAGGTGAAGAATTGAGCCCACCTAAAGCAGCCTCGGATCTCCACGATGATGAGGTCAATATTCAATAAAGAATATAAACCTTTGTTAATTATAATATTCTTGCAGATATGAGAGAAATCAAGTCAAACTGTAATCAGTGAAGCTGCTAATGCTGTTGTTTAATGAAGTTGCTTAATCCTCTGTTTTAATTCAGTTGGTTTGGTGTGAGGCTATCTGTAGTTTTATTTCTTGTTCTTTTCTTCAGTGATTGTGCTTGTTAGCAGCAGCTGTTCATCAGTGTTGGAATTCACTAATTTGTGGTCATTCACTCTGTCTAGTGGACTAATCTAATCAACTGATTTAGGCACTAGTGAATGAGAGTGTATGGTGAAATTTCACACACTAGGTTCAGAGATGTATAGTAACGAAGTAGAACTACTTCACTACTGTACTTAAGTACTAAAAGGCAGTATCTGTACTTTATTGGAGTATTGTTTTTTTCTCCTACTTCCACTTTTACTTAAGTACTGTACATATTTTCTATGAGTTTAATACTTTTACTCCTATAGATTTTTTATGTGCTGCATCTTTACTCGTTACAAGGGGTGTCAAAATGACCAATATCAGTTAAGTAACAGATCATAACCGGTTATTACATGATGACATCATTTATCTCCTATGCGATGTCGCAATACTATGGCGAAGGACTGAGGTGCGAGGGTCAGTGAAGGCGGCACACTTAGGACATTTGACCCGCTGGCCTGTTTGTGAGGTAACTTTTCCTCTCCTTTTGGCTGTTAAAGCGATATTTGTCTTGTGTATCCACGAGCGTGCCTGAGGTGGGAGTTTTCCCCACTGTGTCTATTATGGATTACCTGTGAAAACCGCGCATTATGAGCATACAATCTGTCACTGAGGCTGCTCTTCCTGCCATAGGTGAACAGCGCTTTCGTTTCTAAAGCCGATCAGCCCTTTCACCAATCAAAGAGGTATAAGACCTCGCCTGTTAGCCCTCAAAAAGCAGAAAGCGTTTTCTTTGAGCAGGTCAAATTAGGGGTACAGTTCATATATCTTACTGCTGTATTAAAGAACAAAATTGTATTACAAATAACCCTTTAACTTTCACACCAAGAAGAAAGCGATACACATTTTTATTGCATTTAACTCCTAATGTTGCTAGTTAACACAATTAATGCATTTTTTTTCTCAACACATCCTATAATTTGTAAAATATCACCCTCCACCAAATAATTGATATGTTGGTTTATAGTAAAAGTACCAGAATTATTAAATATACTATAAAAATCTGAAAATATAAAGTGTAGGACCAATTTAAGTAAAACATAATCAAAATAAAACATTTTTGATTACTAAATCATAGCCATAAGCCATAAAATATTTCAGATTTTCATTTAACACAGTAATATACACGTTTTGATGTTTTGTTTTGTTTTTTACAAAAAAATCAAAATCAAGTGAATTAGTGCAACATTGTATGACATTCAATGATACTAAATATTTATTTTTTATTTTTCAGAAAGTAAAACTACACGTAATTTCCTGTAAGGGTTTGGTTTATTTTTGGATAGAGAGAGAGATAGAGAGAGAACTGTGTGTGAGAGAGTGTATGAGTGTATGAATGTGTGAGAGTGTAGGGAAATAGCAAGGCAGTGTGTGTGTGAGAGAGAGAGTATGAATGTGAGTGAACATGCTGAATTATCTCATCAGTGAAGGGATTTTCTGGTAAAAGGGCCTGACGATGTGAGTTCTTGTACCATAGAAACTATTGCCATCCATCAAATATCTCCAAAAAACAAACAATCAAATATCATTTTCTTACATTTGTGCTAATGCTGTCAGGGATCTGATCAAGGCAAACAG
This sequence comes from Danio rerio, assembly GCF_052040795.2. Classification (NCBI taxonomy): domain Eukaryota; kingdom Metazoa; phylum Chordata; class Actinopteri; order Cypriniformes; family Danionidae; genus Danio; species Danio rerio. Next base: position 40,854,268 of record NC_141028.1, read on the forward strand.
AAGACACAGATGCAGGTCCTTCACAGTTTATTCAAATAATAGCAAATAGCAAACTCAGAGGGGCAAAAAAGTATTCAACAAAAACTGCTCAGAAGAGGAAAATTAGATTAAGAACTAGAATAGTTCTTAGTATGGAGGATTCTCAAAATTCCAGAGGGAAAAAAAAACTTTAACGCAAACTCTCCGTAGAGGAAAAAAGTCTTAGAAAACTAAAGTCAGGGAAAAAAGTGGAACAAAAAAGTTCAAAAGATCCAAAAACCAAGGAACAGAAACCTCTCCGTAGAGAGGACAGGCTTCTCACAGGGGTGTAATAATAAGTACCGCCGGCAGGGGGCGATACCGCTGGGTGGCGTTTCCTGGGCCGCGACACCCGCGAGGAAGAGTGAGCGCTGCGGGGCTGGAGGAGAATGGATCGCTGAAGTGGAGAGAAGAGACAGGTGAGCAGCAGGAATGAAACTAAACAGGAACGGGCCTGGTAGCAGAAAAAGGGTTAAGTCCAGGGAGAGAAGTAGACCCCTGGGTAGCTACTAACCCTAACCCTAACCCAGTCCACTAGGTATTAAAATCCACAACCCCTACGTCTGACATCCAGTAATCTCCTAACAGTATAGACTGGAGAGCCATCCACTAGACGGGGGGGAGGGGGGAAGGGGTCGGAATAGAGGGAACAAGAGGGGAGTAATACACTTGCTTAACCCTAGAGACATGAAAATCTGGGTGTACCCGACCAAGCGTAGGAGGAAGCTTGAGCAGAACCGCCACAGGACTCCAGGACACCTTTGTGATCCGGTATGGGCCAATGAACCTGGGAGCCAACTTGCGGGAAGCAACCCTGAGAGGCAGGTCCTGAACATTGGAACATTGGAATGGTGACATATCTGTAGTAGAAACTGGTAGAGTATTATGGGCATACTCTACCCAGGACAGTTGTTGGCACCAGGAGCTAGGGTTATGGGTTGCCAGGCAGCGGAGAGCACGTTCCAAATCCTGGTTTGCCCGCTCAGACTGCCCATTGGTCTGAGGATGGAATCCCGACGACAGACTCGTAGAGGCCCCATCTGTCGGCAGAATTCCCTCCAGAACCGGGAGACAAACTGGGGGCCCCTATTGGAAACCACATTAACCGGAAGACCATGAATCCGGAATACTTGGTCTACCACCACTGGAGCAGTCTCCTTGGCTGAGGGGAGTTTGGGGAGGGGAATGAAATGGGCCGCTTTGGAGAATCGGTCCACCACCGTAGGATCACGGTGTTACCCCTCGATTCCGACAATCCAGTGACAAAGTCAAGGGCTAAATGTGACCAAGGGAGGGAAGGAATGGGTAGGAGGGTAAGCAGACCAGTGGGAGGCTAATTGGGACTTTTGTTCAGGGCGCAAACTGAGCAGGCTACCACGAACTGCCTGACATCCCTGGTCATGGATGGCCACCAAAATTGCTGACGGATGGCAGCCAGCGACCTCCGAACTCCTGGGTGAAAAGGCATTTATGGATGAGTGACCACACTGGACAACCTGAGAGCGCAGAGCAGTGGGAACAAATAACTTGCCCGCTGGAACCCCTCTAGGTACTCGGCACTCTCGCAAGGTACTTGTACTTGTCTCTCAATATCCCAGGAGAGAGAGGCCACCACTACCCCCTTGGGCAAGATGGTGTCATTTGAAACCTTCCTCTCTGGGATCTCGAACAAGCGTGAGAGTCAGGTTTGATGTTTTTAGACCCAGGAAAGTACGAGAGTGTAAAGTTGAACCGGCTGAAGAAGAGGGACCAGCGAGCCTGTCTTGCACTAAGCCTTTTGGCTGAACTTAAATACTGCAAGTTCTTGTGGTCAAAAATGGCTGCTCTGCACCCTCTAACCAGTGGCGCCACTCACCCAAAGCCAATCTGACTGCCAGCAACTCCTGATTACCAATGTCATAGTTTCGCTCTGTGGGGGTCAGGCGGTGGGAGAAGAAAGAACAAGGATGCACTTTCCCATCTCGGGGAGATCGTTGTGACAGGACTGCGCCTACTCCGACCTCAGAAGCGTCCACCTCAACTATGAACTGTCGTTTAGGATCTGGAACAGATAAGACAGGAGCAGAGATAAAACGGGACTTTAATTTATCAAAGGCCTCCTGAGCCTTATCGCCCCACCTAAACAGTACCTTGGGAGAGGTGAGCACAGTTAAAGGTGCAGCAATCAGACCAAAGTTCCAGATGAAACGCAGATAAAAGTTGGCAAATCCCAGGAACCGCTGCAATGCCTTACGAGAGTCAGAAGTTTGCCACTCAGCAACATCCCTTACCTTAGAGGGGTCAGCTTTGATCTCACCCACCGAAATCACAAACCCCAGGAACGACACAGACTTGGCATGGAAGACGCACTTCTCCGCCTTAACGAACAGCTGGTTCTCTAGTAGTCGTTGCAGCACCTGGCGAACATGCTGAGTGTGTACCTGTAGAGATGGAAAGAATATCAAGATATCGTCAAGTTACACAAAGACAAACTGGTTTACCATGTCTCTCAGCACGTCGTTGACCAGGGCCTGAAAGACAGCCGGGGCATTGGTCAGACCAAAGGGAAGGACCCGATATTCAAACTGTCCCGTGGGTGTGTTGAAGGCTGTCTTCCACTCATCCCCCTCCTGTATGCGAATGAGGTGGTAGGCATTACGAAGGTCAAGCTTGGTGAAGACCTTAGCTCCCTGCAGGAGTTCAAAGGCTGAAGACATAAGAGGCAAGGGGTACCTTTTCTTAACAGTGATGTCATTCAGTCCTCGATAATCAATACAGGGTCGAAGGGAGCCATCCTTCTTAACGAAGAAGAACCCAGCACCAGCAGGAGATGAGGAAGGGCGGATGAGGCCAGCCTTAAGGGATTCGTTAATGTACTTGTCCATAGCCTCTCTTTCTGGACTGGAAAGGGAATATAAGCAACCCTTAGGCGGAAAAGTGCCTAGGAGGAGCTCTATGGCACAATCGTAGGGTCGATGCGGAGGCAGAGAGGTGGCCCGGGACTTACTGAACACCAGGGACAAATCACAGTACTCCGCCGGAACCCCGGTCAGATCATCCGGCTCCACCTGCAACACAGAAGAGACAGAACCAGGAAACGGGGCAGGTCCAAGACAAGACTCAAGACAGGAATGACTCCAAGGCAAGACAGAATTTCCGGACCAATCCACGTAAGGACCATGCTGCACCAACCAGGGGTGACCCAAAACAATGGGAGCACTAGGAGAATCTAAAAGGTACAACGTGGTGAACTCACGGTGATTGCCGGAGACTATAAGACTTACACTGGGGAAAGTATGGGAGACTGTGGCAATCAGGGTACCATCTAGGGACCGAGAAGGAATGGGTTTAGGGAGAGGGATGGCAGGAATTCCCCACTGAGCAGCCATAGAGCAGTCCAAAAAATTGCCCTCCGCCCCAGAATCAATGAGGGCTGAACAACAGTTAGAGGAGTTCCCATACTGGACTGACACAGGAAGTAGGGTACGGGAAGAGGGGGAATAGAAGAGTGGGATAGTGCTCACCAGGATCCCCTGTTTCACTAGTGAGCCTAGACTTTTGCTGGACAGGATGCCGCAAAATGTCCAGGCTTGCCACAGTAGAGGCATAGGCCCCGAGCCAGTCGTTGCTGTTTCTCCTGGAGTGTGAGGCGGAGGCGCCCGACCTGCATGGGTTCAGGGTCAGACAAAGCGGCAGAGGCAGTGAGTGAACTGGGATCATCCATCGTGGCTGAGGAAAGGGCCAGCCTTCGGCAGTGTCGTCGGCGAAAACGGACCTCGACACGAAGAGCCAGGTTGATGAGGTCATCGAAGTAATGGGGCAAGTCATGGGTCACCAGTTCATCTTGGATCTCCTCTTCTAGGCCAGCACGAAACATTGCCCGGCAAGCTCCTTCATTCCAGTTGCACGAGGCAGCCAGGGTCTTGAACTGGATTGCGTATTCAGTGACAGAGTGACTCCCCTGGCAAAGTCATGCTAGCTGGTCTGCAGCCTCCTGTCCCCTGGCCGACCTGTCAAAAAGCCTCATCATCTCCTGTCTGAGTTTGTCGTAGGAGGCACAACATGGAGATCTGGATTCCCAAACAGAGGTACCCCAGTCACGGGCTCTGCCTGTGAGAAGAGTTAAAACAAAGGCCACTCTTGTCTCCTCTGCTGCATACGTGCGCAGTTGAAGAGCAAACACAACCGAACATTGGGACAGGAAGGCCCGGCATGAGTTGGGGTCTCCGTCATAGGTGGGTGGGTTGTTACAGCAGGGTTCGGGCTCATGACGGGGAACACAGCCACCCTGCACTGCTTTTAGCTGAAGGTCCTGCATGCGAGCAGTGAGGTCAGCCACCTGATTTGCCAGAAACTCTACCTCTCTTGTAGTGTTGGAGAGTCTGGTCTCATGCTGTCCGAGCAGGACTCCCTGCTGAGCCACGGCAGATCTGATGGGGTCTTGGCCTGCTGTGTCCATACTGGTCAGATTGTTCTGTCAGGGATCTGATCAAGGCACACAGAAGACACAGATGCAGGTCCTTCACAGTTTATTCAAATAATAGCAAATAGCAAACTCAGAGGGGCAAAAAAGTATTCAACAAAAACTGCTCCGAAGAGGAAAATTAGATGTTCAATAGTTCTCAGTATGGAGGATTCTCAAAATTCCAGAGGGAAAAAAAACTTTAACGCAAACTCTCCGTAGAGGAAAAAAGTCTTAGAAAACTAAAGTCAGTAAAAAAGGGAAAAAAGTGGAACAAAAAAGTTCAAAAGATACAAAAAACCAAGGAACAGAAACCTCTCCGTAGAGAGGACAGGCTTCTCACAGGGCTGTAATAATAAGTACCGCCGGCAGGGGGTGATACCGCTGGGTGGCGTTTCCTGGGCCGCGACACCCGCGAGGAAGAGTGAGCGCTGCGGGGCTGGAGGAGGCCGGAAAATGGATCGCTGAAGTGGAGAGAAGAGACAGGTGAGCAGTAGGAATGAAACTAAACAGTAATGGGCCTGGTAGCAGAAAACGGCAAAATCAAAGACGCAGACCGAGAGTCAGATACAACAGGAAAAAGGCTGACTGGACAGGACCGGGATATCGAGGGATACACGAGAAGGGCAAACAACAATCTGACACAGGACAGCGATAAGGGAAGGAATAAATAGAGGGAGAAGTCAAGAAGAACAGGTGAGTGACATTAACTTAATAACGTAATAGCTTAAACAGGAGGATGGGCGTGGAATAAGAGAGTAAACAGAAGGCATGTGGCGGAGGATCAAAACAAAACATGCTAGGGAAAGGCACATAGATAATACAAACAAGACAACAACAACCAGTGGCCCAGATGATCAAACCGAGGACATGACAAATGCTGGTACACAAGTATTTGCCATTTAAGAGATAATCATCTTTGAAAGTCGTGATTTCCATTCATTAATTCTAAAAATGTATTATATTTATTTAAAAAATATTGAAAAATGCCGAAAAATATATATACTTAAGAAAAGATAACAAGCTGCGTCATATTTATTCTGTGAATGATCAAAAGTTAATATTTCTCAGCAAACAGTCCATTCAGACTAGGCTTGGGCGGTATTACGGTATACCGCGGGATCTAAAAATTGCAACGGTGTCAGTTTCAATTCCGTTATACCGTCTTAAAATATTAAATATCCTTTATTTAATGCCTACAAAAACGTATGTGTGGTTGTCATCACGGGACAGTGTGGAGGAGAGAGGGAGGGGGAGAGAGGGAAAGGGAGAAGGGGGGGGAGAGGGAGAGGGAGAGGGGGGGGAGAGGGAGTGGGGGAGAGGGACAGGAAGAGGTGACGTGACGTGATGAGTCGCGCTTCAAAGTGTCCTGCAGTTTGCCAGTTTCGAATGAACAGAAGGGAGACGTGGTTAATATGAACGAGAGGTCTGCATTAGAGTTGAAGATCTTTGCCCGAATCCGGCGAAACCCGAAAAAATCCAAATCCCTGCATTAAAATCCATCCCTGCAAAAGTAAAACAAATGATGGCGAAGTAGTAAAAAAAGCTCATTTTGACAGCGGTCAAGCCATTCACTAGCTTAGAAGGAACAGTCATTCCAGCCAGGTATATGACGGTCGCTCATACACTGCCTATTACGGTAGAGCTCTAAACCGCAAGCTGACAGGTAAAAAGATGAGGCCATTCGCTACAGTGAAACTGCTTTCATGGAAAATTAAATGCATGTTCCTGACTGGTAGAAGATGAACAAACAATCCTACACAAAAATTGCAAAATCAGCCAGATCAGAACTCTGCATCTCGGCCTGTAGCCGCAGGAAAGGGTGTTCAGTTATGCTGGACGCACCATGAGTGCAAGTCTGCGCTAAAGCCAGTGGATTTAATAATGTTCCTCCACAAACAAACACACGTAGCCTAATCTTGGTGAGTAAAGGGTTTTTAAATTATAAATAAATATTAATTAAACCATATAATCATAATGTAGACAGAGTATTCAGACATTATTCTTTTAATATTCAGCTTAAACGCCGCCCTAATGCCAAATTTTGAAGAGAAGTGGAGAAACAAATCTTGCACATTCTTTATCTTGATTTCGTTATTGCCAAAATACCCGTCATCATTGAGACTTTATTTTAATTTGATTTGTTAAGCAAGATTTCTTTTCATTGGTGTGTTGGCCAATTTAAAGGCTAAGTGCATGTACTTAGACCTATAGAGTGCTGAGATGTTACGATGTTACAGAGGACTTATTATTTTTTTTTTTTCAACTTTCAAGTGGCCTATAGTCTACGTTTGTTACGAATAAATTATGTTAAAACATATAAATGACTCATTTTTGAAAAAATGCATTAGAGCTGTGTGCATGAGCACATTTGAATAATGTCGGGCTATAAACGGGTTCGGGCTGTATAAAGCTGTCAATCAAAATGTACCTGTCGGACTCGGGACCTATCGGGTATAATTTTTATGGCCCGATTACAGCTCTCTGCATTCCCGCTGCTGTTCCGCGGGAGCTGGCCAGATTTCTTACGGTGTGGGAGTAAATTTCAGAATAAATTGCGGGAGAGATGTGTGTGTGAGTTTGTGTAAGAGAGAGAGAGAGATGCTGTGCGTCGCTTGGCGCTCTCTCTCTCTTTCTCTTTCTCTCTCTCTCTCTCTGACCGCGAGCCTAAGGTTGCATAGAAGGTATTCAGTTTTTGAATGGTTTAGGCTCAAGCCAACAGTTTGGTGACGCTGTCTGAGCCTTATGTAATAATTTTTTTATTACGCCGGTAAAACCGGATACCGGGTGTAAAATATGGAGGTGGTTTGACGGTATCAAAATTTGGATACCGCCCAAGCCTAATTCAGACTGCAGAAATGCATGATATGAAATCTTTAGTTTTGCTTTTCTACCTTTACCATAAAGTGACAAATCAACCATATGGTCGAGCATGTTTTTGAAAAATTAATACACACACTAAATATTTTTCATGGCACCAAGTAACATAACTTTGTAAAGTTAGGGCTCTTAGGAGGGTAATATGACAAAAAAAAAAGCTTACCTTGCAAATTTTACCAAAAACAGCTCACATGATGTCAGGACTTATTTTATTCCTTGTTTTTGGTTTCATTGTAGAAGCAATGTTGCGACAAGTGCTTTTGATTGAGTGATTGAGTGACAACTATTGGATTTTTTTGGCATAACATACTTCAACCAAGTGGTAGAGATGGATCAATCAGGTTTAGTTAATTTAGGTATACACCTCTCAACAAGATATGGTCAGTCAAAATATGGTCAACCATTTGGTCGAGCAGGCAGTTAAAGGGATAATATATAAATATTAATATATTTATAGATTTTAATAAAAAAATTATTGTGTTGTGAAGAAAAAAATCTATGTATGGAAAGCCTTATCAATGCTTAGATATCGAATTGAACCTAATCGATGGCATGATAATCGTAACCGAACCAAACCGTGAGACCAGCATAGATTCACACCTCTACTCGTTATAATTATAGACCTTTTTCTTGGCTGCTGCATGGAGGGCACCATAGCGACCAGCGTCTTCCGGTAGATTGTTTAGAACTTTCGTTTACAGCGTTTACAACCAGTAATTTGCAATTCGAAAATGGGTTTCAATAGCGTTTTAAGTGGATTACAGAGTGTTTTTGTGACACAACTTTGAAAGGTGGGTGTTAAAGCTGTTATAAACTGTCAGATCTGTGGTTCAAACACAAGAGAAAAACAGTATAATAAGCCTTGTTTCTTTTCGTTCTGCTTAATCACGTGCCCCAAAAAAGATGTTTAAAATATACAAAACAATATGATGTCTTTTGACTTCTTACTTTAATAATGACATTACACAATACTTGTACTTTTACTTTCAGTACTTGAGTAGTACATTTTGAAATAAACTATAGTTGCAATACTTAAGTACAAAAAATGTTGAATACTTTATTACTTCCACTTAAGTATGGTGCTTAAAGAGCACTTCTACTTTGACTCAAGTCACTTTTTGATAGAGTACTTGTACTTTTACTTAAAGGGTCACGAAACACCAAAACACATTTTTTGAGCTGTTGACAGTTGTATATGTGTCCCACACTGCTAAAAACACTATTAGGACACCTATATTTCACTAAAAAGTGTAAATTGGTTGTTTTTTCGTTATTTCATGCAAATTCGTACTTCCGGTTTGAAACGAATTTTTGAAGCTGCGTCACGGCAATGACATAATAGCGTTGTATTCCGGCGTGCAGACTGGACGTCTGTGCCAGAGTGTGTCTTATTACGTCTTAAAGCCTGCTGCATTAATGCATGAGTAAAGCTTGGTTCAAACCAGTCAGCGCGCTCTATTGTGCAACTTCATTAATATTCATTACTGTCACATTGGTTAGACGGCAGAGACGCCACGTTGTGTTGGCAAAACAAGCGTGAAGTGTTGCTTTTATAATTTGCTGCAGTTAAGTTTTGTTTTCATTTTCTCTCTGTGAGAGCGCAGACTCACGTGTGGATTAACAGTGTACGCGACGCTCGACAACAATAACTTACGTGTCTAAGGTGGATTATTGTTTACCTGAGAGCTGTTCTCATCTGCAAACGCTGAGATCCGGATTCGCTTGTAGTCTTCTCTTAATAAAGACGCGGCTCTAGTTGCTGTGGATTGTCCTGTCTCTACAGATTTGGTAAGTGAGCGACCAGTGCTCTTTGTTTATTCAGTTCATATTTTATTTGTATCGAACAAACTATTGCACCGAGTGTAAACAAGTTAGCTTTACAACCAAACTATAACCTCATGTAGGATTTTGTGACCGGAATAACACACGCGGCTTTCTGACACTACCTGCCGAGTGCATCTAAGTTTCCGGGAAATGCTGAGTTTTTTTCTCTCTCATTCAACATGAAAATACACGCTTAGAGCAGTTCCTCGAATCAAATATCTCGTTTGTGGCGAGGGACATGAATGAATTTCCTGAATGAAAGAGCCAAATTGCAGTTAAAGTCCACCATTTACATTTACATTTACATTTAGTCATTTAGCAGACGCTTTTATCCAAAGCGACTTACAAATGAGGACCAAGAAGCAATTTACACAACTAAGAGCAACAATGAATAAGTACTAAAGGCAAGTTTCAGGTCTGTAAAGTCTAAGAAGGGAAGTGTTAGTAGTATTTTTTTTTTTTTTTTTTTTTTGTACAGTTAGTGTGATATTCAAAGAGGCAATTGCAGATTAGGAAGTAAAGTGGAGACTAAATAGTTGAGTTTTTAGTCGTTTCTTGAAAATAGCGAGTGACTCTGCTGTTCTGATGCAGTTAGGGAGTTCATTCCACCAACTGGGCAGATTGAGCGTGAGCGTTCGCGAAAGTGATTTTTTCCCTCTTTGGGATGGAACCACGAGGCGACGTTCATTCACAGAACGCAAGTTTCTGGAGGGCACATAGATCTGCAGAAGTGAGAGCAGATAAGAAGGTGCTTGGCCAGAAGTCACTTTGTAGGCAAACATCAGAGTTTTGAATTTGATGCGAGCAGCAACTGGCAGCCAGTGCAAACGGACTAGCAGCGGAGTGACATGTGCTCGTTTAGGTTCATTGAAGACAACTCGTGCTGCTGCATTCTGGAGCAGTTGAAGAGGCTTGATAGAGTTAGCTGGAAGCCCAGCTAGTAGAGAGTTGCAGTAATCCAGTTTGGAGAGAACAAGAGCTTGAACAAGGAGTTGAGCTGCATGTTCAGATAAGAAGGGTCGGATCTTTCTGATGTTATAGAGTGCAAATCTGCACGATCGAGCAGTTCTAGAAATGTGGTCAGAGAAGTTTAGTTGGTCATCAATCGTTACTCCAAGGCTTTTCACCATTTTGGATGCAGTAATGGTTGCCCCATCCATCTGGATTGAAAAGTTATGGTGTAGAGTCGGGTTGGCAGAAACTACAAGCATTTCCGTTTTTGCAAGGTTCAGCTGAAGATGATGATCTTTCATCCAGTGTGAAATATCCAACAGGCAGGCTGAGATACGAGCTGGAACCGAGGGATCATCAGGATGAAAAGAGAGGTATAGCTGGGTATCATCAGCATAGCAGTGGTAGGAGAATCCATGTCTCTGAATGACTGGTCCTAGAGATGATGTGTAGATGGAGAAGAGAAGTGGCCCAAGAACAGAGCCTTGAGGTACCCCAGTGTTTAGATGCTGTAGGTTGGACACCTCTCCCCTCCAAGACACCCTGAATGACCTGTCAGAGAGGTAAGATCTGAACCATTGTATAACAGTGCCCGCAACGCCCAGTGACTCAAGCGTAGATAGCAGGATCTGGTGGTTGACAGTGTCAAATGCAGCTGACAAGTCCAGCAAAATGAGGACTGATGATTTAGAGTCTGCTTTAGCCAGACTGAGATCCTCCACGACCGAGAGCAGGGCAGTCTCAGTTGAGTGGCCTTTCTTAAAGCCGGATTGCTTGTTGTCCATGAGATTGTTTTGAGTAAGAAAGTCCAGGACTTGATTGAACACTACTTTCTCCAGAATCTTGGCCATGAATGGAAGCAGGGATACTGGTCTGTAGTTTTCAAGTAGCGTATGGTCCAGGTTGGGTTTCTTTAGCAGTGGGGTTACCCTAGCCTGCTTAAATGTAGTGGGGAATAAACCAGAGTCAAGAGATGTGTTAATTATGTGAGTCAGTGTTGGTATAACTGCAGGAGAGATGGCTTGCAAGAGATGAGAGGGAATGGGATCGAGTGGACAGGTGGTTGCATGGCTAGATAGCACAAGTTTGGACACCTCAGACTCAGAGAGCTGAGAAAAAGAGGTGAGTGTGTGTGGTGTTGGTGTTGTATCTTGCGTGTTTGTTGTAGGTGCAGTAAATTGAGCACTGATTTTTGCAGTTTTGGTGCAGAAGAATGTAGCAAAGTCATCAGTAGTAAGTGTGGAGGATGCGGGTGGAGGAGGAGGATAGAGGAGGGAGGAAAATGTTTTAAAAAGTAGGCGAGGATTAGTGGCATTGTTGATTTTCAGACGGTAATACGTCTGCTTTGCAGAAGTAACCTCAGCTGAGAAAGAGGACAAAAGAGTTTGGTATGTTAAGAGATGTGCAGGATTTTTAGTTTTCCGCCAAATTCTCTCCGCAGCCCGAAGTTTTGAGCGATGCTCACGGAGAGCATCCGAGAGCCAGGGTGCAGGAGGACTGGCACGGGCTGGCCTGGATGCAAGAGGACATAATCGGTCTAGACATGATGCTAGTGTGGAGCAGAGTGTATTAGTGGCACTGTTCGAATCAAGTGCAGTGAGTTTGCGAGATGGAGGAAGAGAGTCTGAAACAATGGTGGATAGTCTATTGGGTAAGAGAGATCGTAGGTTTCTGCGAAAGGTAACCAGTGTTGGAGTGTGTGGCGGCTCAGGAGTAATGTGGATGTTGAGAGACAGAAGGAAATGATCAGATATTTGTAGTGGAGTTACTATTGTTTGATCAGTGAAGCAGTGTCGTGTGTAAATAAGGTCTAGCTGATTACCTGATTTGTGGGTAGCAGAAGTAGGTGCTCTTTTTAGGTCAAAAGAGGCAAGCAAAGTCTGAAAGTCTGCAGCTTGCGGTTTGTCAACGTAAATGTTGAAGTCACCTAGCACCAATAAGGGAGTGGCAAAATTAGAAAAAGATGAGAGAAGAACATCCAGTTCATCTAGGAAGTGACCTAATTTACCTGGTGGGCGGTAGATGACAACCACATTTATGTAGAAGGGGTGGATAATGGTGACTGCATGGAATTCAAAGGAGCTGATTGCTGGCAGGGATGGCATCAGAGTAAATTTCCATTCTTTGGAAATTAGTAGTCCAGTCCCACCCCCTCTCCCTGTCTGACGAGGAGTGTGGGAAAAAGAAAATTTAGCAGAAAGAGTAGCATGTGTAGCAGTGTCCTCCGGCCTCAACCAGGTCTCAGTTAGAGCCATGAGATTATAGTCAGAATATGTAGCTATGGAGGTAATAAAATCAGCCTTGTTAACAGCTGATTGACAATTCCAGAGGCCCACGGAGAGAGAGAGTTGTGAAATAGTAGATACATGTATTGAACGAAGGTTGTGAGGATTACGCCTGCAGCGTACCTCCCGTGTTTTGCGAGTGTTAGTAACAACAGGAATTAGAAAACACATAATAAAAGTGCACTGACAACAAAAAATAAGTGTAAAGTAAAACAATAAAGTAAAGTACTCAAGTGCTTTGTCGGTGTCTTTGCTCGGTGGAGTCGCGCAGGTAGAGTCGATGGTCTTTACCCTCGTCGGTCTTCAAAACGAGGCGGTCTTCACACGAGGCTGCCGCGACCGCTGCCGCGGTGAACTAGTTGTTTATATAACCCCAAAGCACTAGCTGATTGAATTCAGCTGGACACGCCTCGAGAGTCAAAACAAGGGCCGAAACTGAGGCGGACGACGCAAAACCGCGTCTGCGTTCGCTACACAAGCTCTTATAGTAACCAAGGAAACAGTGGCTAAACAACTTCTAGTATTATACACAACTGAAAGCAAGTTTAAATGTCCTACAACTTTACACAAACAGCTGGAAACAAGTCCTCAAACCATACACAACAACTGAAACAAATCTTAAATGTACTTACAGGCTGCTGGTCTAGATGCTGCTAAAGTGCTTCTCCTGCCGACTAATGCTAGCGTGCTCACTATATAGTGGTTACCTGGCGTTTGGACACGCCTCCCGAGTCAAAACAAGGGCCGAAACTGAGGCGGACGACGCGAAACCGCGTCTGCGTTCGCTACACAAGCTCTTATAGTAACCAAGGAAACAGTGGCTAAACAACTTCTAGTATTATACACAACTGAAAGCAAGTTTAACTGTCCTACAACTTTACACAAACAGCTGGAAACAAGTCCTCAAACCATACACAACAACTGAAACAAATCTTAAATGTACTTACAGGCTGCTGGTCTAGATGCTGCTAAAGTGCTTCTCCTGCCGACTAATGCTAGCGTGCTCACTATATAGTGGTTACCTGGCGTTTGGACACGCCTGCCGAGTCAAAACAAGGGCCGAAACTGAGGCGGACGACGCGAAACCGCGTCTGCGTTCGCTACACAAGCTCTTATAGTAACCAAGGAAACAGTGGCTAAACAACTTCTAGTATTATACACAACTGAAAGCAAGTTTAAATGTCCTACAACTTTACACAAACAGCTGGAAACAAGTCCTCAAACCATACACAACAACTGAAACAAATCTTAAATGTACTTACAGGCTGCTGGTCTAGATGCTGCTAAAGTGCTTCTCCTGCCGACTAATGCTAGCATGCTCACTATATAGTGGTTACCTGGCATTTGGACACGCCTCCCGAGTCAAAACAAGGGCCGAAACTGAGGCGGACGACGCGAAACCGCGTCTGAGTTCGCTACACAAGCTCTTATAGTAACCAAGGAAACAGTGGCTAAACAACTTCTAGTATTATACACAACTGAAAGCAAGTTTAAATGTCCTACAACTTTACACAAACAGCTGGAAACAAGTCCTCAAACCATACACAACAACTGAAACAAATCTTAAATGTACTTACAGGCTGCTGGTCTAGATGCTGCTAAAGTGCTTCTCCTGCCGACTAATGCTAGCGTGCTCACTATATAGTGGTTACCTGGCGTTTGGACACGCCTCCCCAGTCAAAACAAGGGCCGAAACTGAGGCGGACGACGCGAAACCGCGTCTGCGTTCGCTACACAAGCTCTTATAGTAACCAAGGAAACAGTGGCTAAACAACTTCTAGTATTATACACAACTGAAAGCAAGTTTAAATGTCCTACAACTTTACACAAACAGCTGGAAACAAGTCCTCAAACCATACACAACAACTGAAACAAATCTTAAATGTACTTACAGGCTGCTGGTCTAGATGCTGCTAAAGTGCTTCTCCATTTAATAATTTGGCAAATAATTCGACTACAGATGTCCATGTAAACAGTCCCTTTCTCCCCTGTTGGGTGTGTGTTTTGATTCTGAAATTCAGCGCGCCCAAATAGACACTCCCACACCAAGCCTCTTTTCTTCCTCCGACATTCCCTCCTAAACAGAGCTGGACACGCCCACTTTTCTGACTTTTTCCAAAGTAGAGGTGTGAAAACACCCTGCTGAAACAAGGGGGTTTCATGGCCCTTTAAGGGCCTACTCACACTATGCCATCCGTACCGTGCCCAGGCCCGTTTCCCGGATCGTTTGAGAAGTGTGAGTGCGCTGAATCGGGCTCAAGCACGGTTCACTTGGCCGGCCCTGGCCCAGTTGGAAGAGGTGTGCCTGAGCGCGGATCACTTGGGCTTTGGCGCGGTATGCTTGTGTGTGAGTGCAAAACGCGCCAAAGCCCAAAACCGAAAGCGAGACGTGACTTTTAAGGGGCTGTTTCATATGGATTTATTAATCATTATTACTGTTCAGTGAACGCAAACTGCCGTAGATTATTAAAGACCCAAACCCCTCACTGCACGTCAGCTGCGCGCCTTCAGCAGACCTCCTCATTCCTGCAGCACAAGAGCTTTATGATTGTTTATGAGCGCCAAAAGTGGCAGATCTGTTCGGTAAAATATCTGACTGCGTGTCACCGCATCCCTAAGGACTGTTTGGCGAAATATTTGACTACATGTCACTGCATAACAAACGACTGAAAGGAAATAACCAGAGAAATCTCCACTGTGCTACTGGGTGAGAGCGTATGGCAAGCCGTTTTAGCATTTAAACCTTGTTCTGACTATCCATAAATATATTTAGAGATAAATTCATATTTTGACTAGTCATAATTATAATTCGACTAGTCAGAATGACAATTAGAGATATCTGCAATTACAATTGTACAAGTACGAAATCAGATTGGAGATATCTGCAAATATATTATGACTAGTCATATTCCTCCATTGACTTCCATTGAAAAATATTTGCAGATATCTCTAAATGAGTTTTGACTCGTCAAAAATCCAATTCAAGATATCTACAACTGTAATTCGACTATTAGTAAATTAATTAGAGATATCTTCAAATATATTTGTTAATATCTCTAAATATGACGAATCAAAGATATCTCCAAATGTATTATGACTAGTAAAAACTCAGTTAGAGATATCTCTAATTACAATTGTGATATGAATATGACTAGTCATAATATATTTGCAGATATCTCCAATCTGATTTCGTACTAGTACAATTGCAGATATCTCTAATTGTTATTCTGACTAGTCGAATTATAATTATGACTAGTCAAAATATAATTAGAGATATCTCTAAATATATTTATGGAGTCAGAACAAAGATTTAAATGCTAAAACGCTTCTGAACAGTGTTGCAGCGATGACGTAAGCATGCCGAGGCCCGATATGGTGTGAGTGCGGGCCGTCACGGGAGACGGGAGGGGGGACAAGCGTGCTTTGGCCCAGTTCGAGGCAACTGTACCTAGTGTGAGTACAGCCTCAGTATCGGTCTCTAGTACTTTATACATGTCTGACTAGGTTAGATCTGTCACACTTATTTTCTGTATTTTGTCCAGCTATGTTTTCACTGTAGGTTGTGACTTTTACTGTTAAAATCACAGACTTTTTAAGTAGATAAAACTGTATTTAGATAATCTATAAAAATTAACATTTGCTTGCTTAAATTTTCTGATTTATAAAGAAATGTTCACAGTATTTTTCCACAAAAGAGGAGTTGTTTATTCATACAGATTTTGATAAGGAGGGTGGGTGCCATAGAGCAGGTAATTTTTATAATGTTATATGTGCTTTATTATTAGGCCATCTTACTAATGTCTGCACTTTTGTTGCATCAGACCAAAGTAAATCAGAGATGAGACAAGATGTTGTTCTCTGTTTCTGGTCGAGAGAAGATGTGGAAAATGTGGCCCAGTTATCTCAAAATATATGTGAGCCACTTTTGGTGAATATTCAGCACAGTAAGCTTTGGCTAATCTGGATTTGAGCCTGTAGTGGTCCAGAGAAGATATGGCAAATGTGGCTCAGTTATCCTAAAACAAATGTGGGCCACTTTTGGCAAATATTTGGCACTGTTAGCTGTTAGCAAAGGTGGCTGTGAGCCTAAGAGAAGATATGGCAAATGTGGCCCAGTTATCTTAAAACATATGTGGACCACATATCATGGAGAAAAGTATTTGCTTTATTTGAGCTCATACCCCTAAACCTCTTAATATAATTTTCTTTTGGGCTGCTGTAACTTTTAAGATCTGTGCTTGAAAAGTTTAATCATTACAGCAAACAAGCCAAGACAAAACAAACACAAAAAATATATAACTAAGTGAGGCACAACCTGTGATGAAATAATATAATTCACTGATGTAAACCAATGTTTAATCCATTATTAAAAGCAATGTGATAACATGCTTGCACATGCCACAGAATCATAAAGGTTTATAAGCTAAAAAAAATTCTACAGTACAATTTCTGCTGACAGAGACATCAATAATCAGCATATGAACCTCAACAACGGTGACAATTAACAAAATGAACAAACATCACAAAAAGAATATTAAAAGTGACAAAATCAACATTGTCAATAGACACAGCAGAATCAAAAGCATATAATGAAAATTGAAGCATCAATAAGCTATATGTGACCGGTCCTCGCTTTACTCTGCGTTGTGTTGTGATTAGGCGAAAGGAACCAGTCATATGGGAATTAACAGGCTTTTATTCTGCATGAATAAAGCAAACAAATGGCAAAGCTGAGTATATGTGCCTTCCTTAGGAGCTCACCAACCTCTCCTCAATCGCGTTTGCCGCGAACTGAGTGAGAGCAGGCGGAACCGGAAAACGACACTTAAAGGGGCCACGCGCAATTTTCCAAAATACACCAACACATTGAAAACAAACACAACTATGATTTCATTAACTCTGAAATATAAGATATATAAAGAACAACTTTGAAAATACACAATTAAATAAAAATAATTGATGAATAACAAGGAGAATTTTGAGTGAAATTAATAAAAATAATATAACACCTGTTACATTCACCTCCCCTAATTTCATCAAAATTTCTGCACATCTATGAAGAGGAGTTTTCAAGAAATCCCATTACATGAACATCATAATTACAGCACTGAAAGCTATCTGTCCTGACAGATACAGAGGAATTTGAGGTTGATCAGGCCTCAAAACCTCTTAGTAAAGTATGTTGCCAAATACACCATACCACATGTAATCATTTGTGTGAAATCCTCACTCACATAAAGTGTCTTATATGCAATTTAACAGCATCGATTATCTGCCAAAATGACCAAAAAAAAAAAAAAGTAGACTTGTCAAAATATAGTGTCATCAAAACAAACTTAAAACTGACTGAGACTTTTTTAGAAAACTGTTCGACAAGTTTGGCATTTTGAATGGCTTTTGGGCCATGGTCTCTATAAGACGGTTGACTCTCTTTACGACTCTACCAGCTCGTGTTGTAATTTTGCCTTGTTCGTGATCTGACGACAACACATCTACAATCACTGAATCACCAACGTCTGGATTGGACATAACAGGATTCGCAGATGGACTGTCACTGTTAGAATCACATGGACCTGAAGCCTCATCAGAAAGGATTTGGATTTGACTACCTGAATTGGAATCACCATGGTAAGTGTCACTACTATCAACATCTTGTTGTATTGGTTCGTCAACAGACAGTGAATTTGGTGAATGTTCTCTGTTTAATGCCCCTGAATATGTTTTGTTTCTAGAAGTCTCGTCCTCCAGACAATCAGTGGAATTGGATAATAGGCTCTCACACTCTGAGTCATCTGAGCACTCCTCAGTTGCTGATTCGTCTGATGTCTCCTCTGGAAGTGTTACAGGTAAGAAACTAATATCCAAGAGCATGTTCCGATGAACCACTTTGGTCAGTCCTTTATCATCCTCCACCTTGTATATGTGTGTTTTAGGGTCACTATCCACGATGGTATATACGGTAGGTTCCCATTTACCTGCTAACTTCCGTTTGCCTCTTTCGCTTTTGTTGGCAATCAGCACTCTGTCTCCACAGTGTAGATGTACCCCTTTTATCCTGCGGTTATACATCTCAGCCTGTTTGTTTTGTTCTTGTGTGGCATGTTTTTGGGCAATTTCAGCTGCTTCTGAAAGGTGAGACATCAATGCAGCAGCATAGTTGCTATAATCAACAGTTACAGGATCATTCAAAACTTGTTTAAACATGACATCCACAGGCAACCGTGGTATGCGCCCAAACATAAGCTGAAAAGGGGCATAACCAGTTGTTTCATGTACTGTTGAATTATAGGCGAACGTCAGAGTCTGTATCTGTTGTGGCCACTTGTCCTTAGATCTCAAGGGCAATGAACGTATCATGGTCCCCAATGTTCGGTTAAACCGTTCTGTGATGCCATTGCCTATAGGATGATAGGCAGTCGTGCGAGATTTGGAGACACCAGAAAGCGCCAGAAGTTCAGTGATAAGCTCGCTCTCAAAATTTGTGCCTTGATCTGTATGGATTCGCTCAGGGAAACCATAGACACAGAACACATGATCCCATAACTTCCGAGCGACTTGCTTAGCTGTTTGGTTAATGCAAGGAAAAGCATGTGCGAGCTTAGTGAAATGATCTGTCAAGACCAACACATCCACTGAACGTTGCTTATTATCCTCTGCACTCCAAAAGTCAAGACAAACCAACTCCATTGGCGCAGAAGTTTTTATGCTTTCCAGTGGGGCTTTAGCAGCTGGCTCAGGTGTTTTAGCCAGAATACACCTCCTGCAACACTTGACATACTCCTTAATCTCATGGTCCATCTTGGGCCAGAAAAATCGCTGTCTTGCTAAATGAATTGTTCTAGCCTGTCCTTGGTGACCAGCAAGATCATGGAGACCACTCAAAGCTTTTTCCTTCATACATTGAGGGAGAACATACTGGTGGCGTTTCTGTCTGCTTACTGGGTCCTTTGTCACTCTATACAAGATTCCGTCCTGGATTTTCAGACGATCCCACTGCTTTATGAGTGTTAGAGCTCTGATATCCAACTGGTCTCTTTCTCGTCGAGAAGGGCGTCTTTTCCGAATTACTAAAGGGAGAACTTTCGAAATAGTACTGTCAAGCTCTTGACTCCTTTGCAACTCATCATGAGAAAATCCAAGTAAAGAGATTTGGTTAGCAGCTGCAACCTGACTGACAGATTGTGCCAACTGGACTGCACGAGTAAATGTAGCAGTTTCCCACTCATTATGGACTTGGCAAAGTAACTTGATGACTACTGAGTCACATGGTTGCTCATATCTGGATAGACATTCCACACGATCATTACACTTGTGGCACTCAACCTTTAATCGAAATGCATCTTGTATACCATCTTCCTTAACGGCATCAGCTTCAGTCAGGAGATGGTTGTAGCTCTCATTCATGAGTCTGTGACTAACTGTTCTCGCAAACGGGTCTCTACTTAAAGTGTCAGCCACCACATTCTTTGTTCCTGCGATATGTTTAATGTCAAAGGAGTAAGGGGCTAGTTTTGAGACCCACCTTTGTTCACAGGCATCAAGTTTTGGCTTTGACATTATGTAAGTAAGCGGATTGTTGTCAGTCCAAACTGTAAAGGTGTGCCCTTTGAGCCAATGGCTGAACTTTTCGCACACGCTCCACTTCAAAGCCAAAAACTCAAGCCTGTGAGCAGGATACTTTTTCTGTGACACACTCAAGGTCTTGCTGGCGAAAGCAATAGGTCTGGCTATTTCTTCCCCTGCTGGAACTTGGGAAAGCACGGCGCCAAGCCCATCCAAAGATGCATCGATAGAGAGAATGAGTGGTTTTGAGAAATCAGGGTGTGCTAGAACAGCACATTTCAACAACTTCTCCTTAAGCATGCTGAAAGCAACATCGCACTCATTTACCCAGTCACTAGGATTCAGCTTCCGAAATGTGCCAACATGCTTCCCAAATCTCACTTTACCTCGTCTCTTTTGACCTGCAGTTAGAGCAAAAAGGGGCTTAGCAATCGCAGAACAATTAGGAATGAAATGTTGATAGTAAAAAATCATTCCTAAAAACGACTTAATTCTTTTTGGTGATGGAGTGCAACCATCTTCCTCCATGAGCTGTGACTTGGACATTTTAGATATAACATCTACCTTAGCAGAATCCACAGAAATGCCGCTTCCAGAAATAATATGGCCTAAAAATTTTACTGAATCACGCAAGAACTGGCACTTCTTGGGACTCAACTTTAGGCGATGCATCCTAAGCCGGTGGAAAACTATTTCCAGCCTGTTCAAAGCTTCTTCCTCAGTAGATGCAAATACAAGTAAATCATCCAAGTAGCAGAGTAAGCTGCTAAAGTTCATGTCTCCAAAAATGCTAAGCATCATCCGCATGAATGAAGCTGGGCTGTTGCACAAACCCTGGGGCATGCGGTTGTACTCATGTAGCCCCATAGGAGTAACGAAAGCGGTGTACTTCTTGTCCTGTTCCCTCATAGGCAAATTATAAAATCCTGAGGTTAGGTCCATCGTACTGAAGTAATTATTACCTCCTAAAGCAGCCAAGCAGTCCGACTGATGGGGGAGTGGGTGAGCATCTTTGAGCGTTCTTGCATTAAGCCACCGAAAGTCTGTACAAATGCGAAGACTTCCATCTTTTTTCCATACAAGCACTAACGGTGATGCATATTCGCTGACAGATTTTCTAATAATCCCTTGCTCCTCCATTTCAGTTAGCGCTTGCCGCAGTTTTTGGTAATGGGCAGGAGGAATCCGACGATATGGTAATCGGAAAGGCCTCTCATCTGTAAGTCGTATACAGTGTTCAAATTCCTTGGCTTCGCCACAATCTAACGAATGTTTAGAAAAGACATCATTGTACTTGATCAATAACTGAACAAGTTTCTCCTTAGATGCATCCGTGACTTTGCAGAGATCGATGTCAATTTCATCCAATCCAACATCACGCAGTTTTGAATTTGAAGTACAACTTGGATTAGCTTGTATCTCTGAATTAACCATCTGTATCTTTCCAGTGCCTTGCAAGATGGGGAAATCCTCAACAGCCAGACAAGGTGAAACATCTGCCAGTCTCCGATTCTTTCTCAGTGTGACAGGTAGGTCAGATAAGTTGGTTATCTTCATAGGAACCCACCTATCATCCCACATAGATGTTATCACCCGTGCAACCATGATGTTTCTTGGCATAGTCTTGGAAGTTGTTGGTTCAACCAAAATAGTGCTCCCTAGGGACAATGGAGTCTTACTAGGCAGTCGACCCCACACTAAATGTTCTTGTCTAGCAGCAAGAGTAACAGCACGCTGGAGTTTTACTGTTCCAATCTTGTGAGGGATCTCATCATGTCGCCAGCGTGTGATATTTGACATCACATCCAAAAAGTGTTCCCCTTCCTGTGATAGCTGTGTGGGACTCTGTGATATGAAATCCCAGTACTCATCAGTGTTCTCCATTTTGCTCACGATGTGTTTTATCAAGTTAGTACCAAGAATCAAATCATCGTGCTGACCTGGGACCACAAGAATTGGAACTCGACAGCAAATGCCATAAACTTTCATGTTAACTTCGTACAAACATTTTGGTTGCGCCGTCCTACCTCCAACACCCACAAGAACAATATTCTCCGGGAGTGCTCTCTTATCCAAAACAGCGTTTTCAGACAGCAACTTTTGTTCGGCTGCTTCACTTAGTGTACAGGACATAGAGCCGGTGTCAAGCATTCCGTTCAAGTGGAAGTGATCATTCACAATCACAGAGGTATAGAATAAATCGTCAAAAGGCCTTATTTTCTGTATATTTTGTGTGTATATAACATGAGTACCATCAGAAACTGCATTACATGCATTCTCATACTGTCGTTCCAGATCCATCATGAGGGTTTCATCATCACCCACACATCCCCTCACCGAATGTGGGTCTAATGGTTTAACGGACCAGTTCCTTGTGAGGAGTAGTTTACGTCTGGACTGTGTCGACTACTCCAGTTTGGGCACTCTCTCTTTCTGTGTCCATATTCAAAGCAAGACAGGCACAACCCTTCTCTTCTGCAATGCGCTACTGTAGAATGATTAGTAGCTCTGCACACTTTGCAAAACATCCGTCTCGCATTCGCATGTCTATAATCTTCAGGTACAGATGGAGTCTGTGCATTTTGTTTCAGCACACGATCAAGCAGATTGATAAGAGACTGTGTGCAACTGTCGCTTGACTGAACTGATGGTGGTAACGGTGACACATTTTGACCTGCTGATACATCTGGTTCATTCCCAGACAATTCACCATCCAAAGTCGGTGCTTGAGCATAAGTGGCAACAGGCTTCATAAAGGCAGAACGATTAGACTGTGCCTTCATCTGCGCTCTTTTCTCAGCTTGAAATTCATCAAGGCGTTCTTGTATTTCAGCTGCAGTCCATTTATCAGCAGTCTTAAATTTTAAGATGGCAGAAAGAGAATGATCAGGGCAGTATTTAACAAACATCATCGTCACTTCACGGTTGGGATCTTCAATACTTCGTCCCTGTCTCCTCAAACACTCATCTGCTATATCAACAGCTTTATTAAGCCGAATCCAATACTCCATAGCAGTTTCTCCTGGAACAGGTAAGGTACCATAAAAATCAGCTAGCGGCATCGAAGAATATGTCAAGTCACTGAAATGTTGCTTTAGTATGTCTGTGACAACTCTTGGGTCTTTTTGTGGCTGCAATAATGGGTTGCTACGAAGAGTAATCTTTATTATATCTTTGGCTCTGCCTGTTAAGTTCGACATAATTTCATCAGCTTGTTCAGGTAGAGGGATGCCTTTCTTTCTCAGATAAACGTTCATGAGTTCTTCCCACTCATGTACTGTCAATTTGTCAGATCCATCCCCTCTGAAGCAGGGGGGTGCCTTAACATCAGGCTTCATAACCAGCTTCATACCAGTTAAATTGAGAGACGGTGACTCAGTGAGAACCTGGCTTGTTCTTATGCTCTGTGGTTGATTATCAATAGTTTCATTCTTTTCGCTACCTTTTTTCAGCTGATCAGATATTGACTGACCTATTTGTTGAGCCAGCTGTGTGATCAAATTACTCAGGTCAGTGTTAGTGCACTCATTATCATGTGAATCAGCATTTACACACTGTTCAGTATTGTGCACCCTATCAGAAGTACGGGTAGAGCAAAAATTGGGACTACCAAAATTAACAGCTCTTCTTAGTGGGGTATGTTCAAGTTCACCAAAGATACGCCCCCTAGCAAAACCCAATTCAAACCCATTACTAGCTGAAAGATCTGTCTTCTCACCCTCTTGTGACATCTTAATTAATAATGATCACCAAAAATAAACAGTTGATAAAACAAAAAAAAATAGTCAGATCATTAACGTAAAATTAATTCACAAGTAATTGTTTTTCTTTTTTCTTTTTGTCCTTTATATTTTTTCTACTGTCTTTGGTAAGATTAATTTCAAACTTTCAGCTTCTTTTTTTTCTGTATGCACGGGTTAATGTCCAACCTCTTCCCTTTTGACACAGATACCAGCAGAAATCAGATGTCCAACGATGCAGTACACCCCGGCGACCAAACTGGCGTTGATCAAGCAGAATCCATGATGACACATCAGTTGAAAGTCACGGCACCAATGTGACCGGTCCTCGCTTTACTCTGCGTTGTGTTGTGATTAGGTGAAAGGAACCAGTCATATGGGAATTAACAGGCTTTTATTCTGCATGAATAAAGCAAACAAATGGCAAAGCTGAGTATATGTGCCTTCCTTAGGAGCTCACCAACCTCTCCTCAATCGCGTTTGCCGCGAACTGAGTGAGAGCAGGCGGAACCGGAAAACGACACTTAAAGGGGCCACGCGCAATTTTCCAAAATACACCAACCCATTGAAAACAAACACAACTATGATTTCATTAACTCTGAAATATAAGATATATAAAGAACAACTTTGAAAATACACAATTAAATAAAAATAATTGATGAATAACAAGGAGAATTTTGAGTGAAATTAATAAAAATAATATAACACCTGTTACATATAGAATGTATTTATACTGCAATGCATGCTGGGATTTTTGTACTTTGCATCACCCAGCAAGTGTAAGGTGTAGGCCAGATATGGGCCAGAATAAAAGCAAATTGTTGCCCAGAATAGGGTCAGTTCTAGTTTATTTGGTTGAATTCTGGCTAAATATGTGGTGTTGCTTTGACTTAAAGAGCCCATATTATGGGTTTTTGAAAATTCCCCTCCATGTAGTGTGTAACACAGCTCAAAGTGAAGTGAAGTATCCAGCTAAGGCTTAAATCTGTAAGAATACAGTGTTTAAAACGGTTGATTCATCTATAAAAGAGTCGACTCATAGTGCTTCAAACGAGTCGCCTTGATACCGATTCATTAGGTGTTTCGCCATGACGTACGAACGAAACCAAGTTATTCACGTGCACGCGCAAACCCGGGAGATTTCAAACCTGAGGCCCCGCCCTCTGACGCAGAAACCCAGACACACACACACACCCACAAACACACGCACACAAACATGCCGGTCGATTGAAGTCACACTGCAGATGGACATTATCGATTCTCTACCCAGAGATGAAACCTCAGCATTATAACCAAGCAGTTGGAAACTTCTGGAAACTACAGGCTACAAAGAATACTTCATCTGCGTTTGTTAAAGTAAGGATCAGTAAAGAGTAACTTACTAATGGACGTCAGGATGAGTTTCTTCCTCCATTTATCAAATGTAAGTACGTGCGATTAAAGTTGCCTCGTTGACTCTAGCTTGCAAATGTATTTAGTTGTGATTTGTTACTTTTAACCGAGTGTACTGTATCAGGTTAACTGGCTATATTCTCTTATCGCGTGCAAAGTCACGTTAAAAACGCGACGCGTGCTGTTTGTTTACGGAGCTCCGTGGTAGAGGTCTGCATTCCCGCGGCTGTCCCCGCGCCAGATTTCTGCGGCGCGGGAATAAATTTCCGAATCAATCGCGGGAGCGGTCGGTAACAGGTTTAATTTGGGACGGGAGCGGGCTGTCTAGCAATATCGTGGATATTGCTATGCGAATGAGACAGAGCTTTGCCTGCCTGTGTGTCTGCTTGGCGCTTGTGTGTATGTGTTAGTGCGCGCGTATGAGAGAGAGAGAGAGCTCTGTCTGGCTGTCTCTGGACTGTTTTGCTGGGTGATTTTCGGTTATGTTCTCCCCCGCTCTTTAGCGGGATCGGGCGCGGCGGGCAGAAAACGGGGCGGTTCGGGCACCGGGACAAGAAATTCTAAATATAAGCGGGAGCGGTCGGGTTCAGGCTAAAACCTGGCGGGTGCGGGCGGAAGCGGGAGCGTTGTCGTCCAGAGGTGTGTGTGTGTTTGTGTGTGTGTGTGGCAGCTAAAATCCACGCCTACACTATCGAGCGTGTATGAACTGTGATTACTTTTATATTGCTGATTAGCTATTGGGCATTTCATTCTCTGACTGAAGGCAGTCGACCAATCGTGACAGACTGTCATCGGTCCAATCAGCGCAGATTAGCTTCGCACTAAGGAGGGGTTTGGGAACAAATGAATCACTGGACGATTCATACAGGAGTCGCTGGGATAATTAGGTAAAAATAAATGCAGATTATAAGACCATGAAAGTGTTTTTTGACTTTGCATGCATATTAGACTGTTGTTGGAGACCCTTACAACCAAGATATGACCCTATTTCATGTATAATATGGGCTCTTTAATTGTGGCTCAGATCTGACAAACAGGAGCGGACCGCCCTAGAGCCATCATTCCATTCAGTATGTGGTCCAGATGCAAGTGTTTGGTGTGGGCCAGATTTGAGCCACATGAATTTTGCTAGCTGAGCTTAAACACAAATTTATAATTGCACAATTTTCATAATAATGAATTTAATGTTTATTTTACTGTGTGAGACTACGGATGCACAGAAAATTGCTGTCTGCCAGAGGGAAAACCAACTATCTGGACTTCAGCATTGTCTTTGAGGATCAACAAGTCATGGCTGGTTTGGAAAATCTGTTATAGCTTTTCTAATTGTACTGGTTTTCTTTTATACAATACACACATTCTGTCAGATTTTGTTTAAAATGTGAGTATTCCTACAAAATAAAGTTTCTGTATGTTAATAATTATTTTCATGACATGGGTAAAGCACTTTTTTTCAGAGCTTAAAACTGCTGTCAGTTTTAAATAGGTTTGTTTAACAAATCATGTGAACCTTTTTGTTATCAGTGGAACATGTGTAACGATGTCATAAATAAAATTATAATCAAAGTTTTGAGTAAGTCAGCAATCTCAGTAATACTTTTATTATGCGTGACGTTTGTTCCTTGGAAAGAAGGTGGGGCTTGGCGTCAAGAGAGAAGATATATATACATTAGATGTCGCCTACCCTGTTGTTGTCTATTGGTTGGAATGCTTCAATAGAGCTGCCATTTTAGTACAGGGTAGCGCTCGTTTGAAATGAATGCGGTACCAAGCTGCAGTGGAGGACTGTGGCCATCTTGAGCCAAAGAATTACATATATATACATATATCACACCTCCTTTACTGCTTTCACTTCTCATACTGATAGGGGAGCGATTCATTTGTGAATGAATCTCCGTTATGAACGACTCTTCACTAGGAGACAATAATACAAGTTTTTGGCAGCGCAGCATCTCGTCATATTTCTTTTGCATTGTTTGGTGATTTTATTCAACAAAACTAGCATAAGCTGAGTATTTAGTGTGAGTTGGTGCTACTTGCCTTATGGTGAATGCAGTAGTGACTGTATTATCATCAATAACGTTACCTGTGTAGCACAATAGTTCATAACATACAAAAACGTAAAAAACGAAACCTTACCTATGTAATGTTCTGCCTCTGTGCTTTGTTTTCTTTGTTTGCTCGTTACTACACCCGTAGACAGCGCTAAAGTCCAGCAGTTTCAGGTAGTAACATTGTCTTGGCTAGTGCGGTTGTCCTCAAAGCACTGTACAAATATGGTGGCGCTATTGACGCATGCTCAGGGTCCCTATGTGATATCTAGTGTATATATCTATAAGAGAAGAAAAGCAAGAGAGAGAAGGAAGTGGTACTGGCAGTCATGGAAGACACACGCTGCGGTTGGTTGTTCATCATGCTTTCATCAGCCACCGTTGTTTAAACCCAGCAGAGATGGCAAGAAGCGAATGAATTGAAGTGAGAACCAAAAAACTTCTACTGCATTTCAGCGTGTCAACTGAAGTGAGAACCCAAAAGCATCTACTGCATTTCAATGTGTCAACTGAAGTGAGAACCGAAAAGCATCTACTGCATTTCAAAGTGTCAACTGAAGTGAGAACCGAAAAGCATCTACTGCATTTCAATGTGTCAACTGAAGTGAGAACCGAAAAGCATCTACTGCATTTCAATGTGTCAACTGAAGTGAGAACCGAAAAGCATCTACTGCATTTCAATGTGTCAACTGAAGTGAGATCCGAAAACCATCTACTGCAGTTCAGCGTATCAACTGAAGTGAGAACCGAAAAGCATCTACTGCATTTCAACGTGTCAACTGAAGTGAGAACCGAAAAGCATCTACTGCATTTCAATGTGTCAACTGAAGTGAGAACCGAAAAGCATCTACTGCATTTCAATGTGTCAACTGAAGTGAGAACCGAAAAGCATCTACTGCATTTCAACGTGTCAACTGAAGTGAGAACCAAAAAGCATCTACTGCATTTCAGCGTGTCAACTGAAGTAAGAACCGAAAAGCATCTACTGCATTTCAATGCGTCAACTTAAATGAGAACCACAAGACCTCTATTGCCTGCACTGCAAAAGCTTCAGCCTCGCAACCGCAAAGCCCCCTCCTTCACAAGGATTCGTGAGTAAACAGCTAATGATTGTCTGAGACTCTTGATTCTGATTTACACTTTGAGTTTTTTTTCTACAGGAACTTATTGAACTGGGTTATAATTAAACTATTTTTGACCATTTTGAGTTTGTTACGGATTTATTTCTTCCTGAAAGGTTATATAAGAGTGTGTTTGTTGGGGTTTGCATTGATGTTTCTTTGTTGTTGGATTGCTGATTTTCGAACATAATTGATAGTAATGAAAAAGTGTTTTGAGTGTTTTTTCCCCTTTATGATCACAACTTGTAGGTCTGTATATGCTGTATAGATTTCCTGCTTATATATATATATACGGTCTGGCAACCAAGCATTATTACGTAAGTTAAGGAAATGTTACACATGTAATAAAATAATGTTTGGCAAAAAAGCATTTTGTATGTATTTCATCAATTATATATTATAAAATGTTATGAATTAGTAATTTTCATTGGTAAATATGAGTAAATTGTGGTTAATTTGCTTAAATTCTAAAAGCACATTCCACTAATAATCTACCACACTAAAATAATGCAGTAATTTTTACATTATTTATTTTAGTAGATTTTGCTAAATCTTTTGAAAATTATTTAAAATGAATGTGTGTAATATTGCTACCATTATTTTTTAAGTAAATAGCACATAGGATTTTTTATAGTGTGGATGAGTGGAGAGTGAGACTGATTCCTGCAAACAACGCAGTGACATACGAGTCTCTGCATTCCCAGATAGCAGTACATATGGGTTTTTCTGCTTCACTCAAAAAAATTATATGTCGGCTTTAACTTTTTTATGTCAACAGGTTCCACGTAACAGAGTTAAGTTACCTTAAAGAAAGAATATTTATTTGAGTGAACTTAAGTAAGTTACATAAAATTAATGTAATTTTTAGTTCAATCAACATAACATTTATAATTTAGGTTTAATTTATTTACATTGTTTAAAAAAAACATTAAATTCATGGAAAAATACTGGCAGTGGTTGCCAGGATTTATCTTTAAAAAATACAGAAGTTTTATAGGACCGATTGAACTTACAGAAAATAACCGTATTTCATCAACTGATACAATGCTCAGTTCACAAAAACCTAGTTTAGCTCACAAAAACAAATTCTTTAAATGTACTATGTGTTCATGTGTGATTGCAATTAACGAACAAATTTAAACTGCATCAGTAAGTCCACAGTTACATTTAAACAAAAGAAGATGCAGCACAACATTGGCTCTCTATAATACATCTCGTATGTGTACAGATGCTACTATTCTGCACAATGGTGACACAAAAAACGTTTTACAGTATTTTGCTATTGTTTTTCTTGATTTTACAAAAAAAAAATACCAGCAGCTGTGGTTGCCAGTAAACTACTGTACATTTGTAAATTCATATACATCAAATACATGCCACAGTCTGTATTTGTCGTCAAACACATTTAACCCCTCACATCCCAGAACAAACTCCCCACTAGTGTCCTCACTACAGAGGGTTGAACACTCAGGCAGTGATGAAGTTAATCAGATAATTAAGTTTCTTATTAAAGGAGGATTGATAATTATTGATAAACGACTGTTAACAGCAGAATAACTGAAGGAAAGAAAATCACAAAATACAGCTAAAACCAAAGATAAAATCAACTGAAAATAAAACTCTAAATAAAATAATAATAATCAAAATAATTACACAATAAAAATGTTCTTTCTGAAGATCTCAGCAGAGATCATTAAACTCCACAAACTTCAGGAGCTTCACTCATTACTGAGCTCTAACTTTATGTCTGTCATGTGGACAAAAGCTCTTCATGAAATTTCTTTTGTTCATTTGTGTGGTGTTTGTTCACCATAAACAAGAATTAATGAAAGAAAAGAGAAAGTGTATTATTTTGTGCATATTGCTGAATGCTACTGTTGTTGTAGTTCAGCTGTAATTGTGTGTTCTGTACATATGCCTGTGATTGATTGTATACAGAGGGTGCTTCTGGGTTATATGAGAGTGCAGTGATCAACAGAGATAGAAGAGTGTGAGACAGTATCATGCTGCTGTAAAACTACTAAAGAATAATAAATCCTTTTTGCTTTGTTCAAAACGTTCTAGTGCCGTGTTTCAGTAAAGATCCAACGTATTTCCACTACTGGACACAACAGTTATGGCGACGAGGATGGGATTTTTACCGTACAGAAACTGAGTTAGGAATAACTCCATTGAGGCCTGTGAACTGAGCGAGCAATTCGGAGGGTAAATTAGTAGCCTCGTAAAATGGCATATGGAAAGCCTGAGGATTTTCACTATGAAGAAAGTGAGGAACAATTCGACGCCTATTTGGAAAGGCTCAAACAGTATTTTGAAGCGAATGGATTAAAGGATACAGAGAAGAAGACAAAAGCGGTGTTTCTAACAATTGTGGGGAAGAGGACTCATAGTTTGTTGATGGACTTATGTACACCGGAAAAACCATCGCAAAAGACCTATAAAGAACTGATTGATTTGTTAAAAATGCACTATGTGCCTCGAACGAATTTCATTGCAGAGAGATGCAAGTTCCATGCAAGGAATCAGCTGGAAGGTGAATCGATAAGTGAGTATGTGGCAAATTTAAGAAAATTGTCAGCCACTTGCAAGTTTGGACAGTTTCTGGAGGAAGCTCTACGCGATAGATTCGTGTGTGGAGTAAGAAGCACCGAGTTAAGAGATCGCCTGTTAACTGCTGCTCATTCTAGAAAATTAACCCTTGCACTGGCTGTGGAGATGGGTTTGGCATATGAAGTGACTGTTAAGAGCTCACAGCAGTTTTCCCAGAGGACTTTCAAAACACACGTTGTAGAAAGAAAAGGCGGTGGCAAATTGAACGTGAAAAATGCTAAACCATGCTACCGATGTAATGGAAGTGGACATAAACCCGAATGTTGCCGTTTCAAGGATGTTGAGTGCCGCGGCTGTGGCAAGCGGGGGCATATCGCGCACGCTTGCCGCACACGTCTTAAAGAAAAGAACGACAGTAAGCCTGCCAAGTGGACCAAGCACCTCGATGCCTCTCTGTTGCCGAGTGAGGGTGAGCCTGATCCGGGGGTCGCGAGCAATAATGAAAGTTATGCAGAGACGTTGCAGCGCCAACTTGAAACTGAATGCAATATCCGCTTGCCACAATCTGACACCGGTATACACACGGAGCGTCCAGCTGGCGGAGTTTTCAGTGACAGTGACATAAAAGGGACAGAATTGTTTGCTATTGATTCAAATGTAAATCAGGTAGACAAACCATACAATGTGTATGTTAGGATAAATGGTCTGAGGGTAAAAATGGAAATTGATACAGGAGCGGCGGTTTCTGTGATTTCAGAAAAACTGTACCAGCGCAGATTTTACAAGGTAAAGTTATCTTTTGCCACATGTGTGTTGAAAACGTAAAGTAAAGAAACGTTGGAGATAAAAGGGAAGATATCCATACAAGTAAAGTGTAAAGATGAAAGGCACTGCTTAGATTTGTTGGTGGTAAAAGGGGATGGGCCTTCTCTAATGGGAAGAGACTGGATTAGCCGCTTCAATCTAGATTGGTCACGTGTAAACAAACTCACCTTTGAGACGGTGCAGCAACTGTGTGACAGATATTCATCTGTTTTTCAGCCTGAATTAGGGATGCTGCAAGGCATAAGTGCAAAGCTTCATGTTGTAAAAGGTGCTGTGCCTAAGTTTTGTAAGCCACGCCCAGTACCGTATGCTTTGAGAGAGATGGTAGATAGGGAGTTGTCAAAACTAGAAGCTGATGGGGTGATTTCTCCTGTCAGTTATTGTGAGTGGGCTGCTCCTATAGTGTGTATTCCTAAAAAGAATGCAGAGATGGTCTTTGATTTTATCTGCATACCAGTATGAAATCCAGTACAAAAGGTCTGAACAGCATGGAAATGCTGATGCTTTATCTAGATTGCCCGTGAAAGGGGATGATTCTGTGCATTCCAGTACTATTTACAGAATTTCTTATTTGGAGAAACTGCCTGTTACTGCGAAAGAAATTGCACACGAAACAGAAAATGATTCTGTTTTAAAAAGAGTGAAAGAACATGTAATGAATGGATGGCCACAATAAATAAAGGATGATACCCTAAAGCCATATTTTTCTAAAAGGATGGAACTGTCTATTGAAGATAATTGTTTTGTTTGCTTTGGGGCTATCGTGTGGTAATTCCTGAGAAATTACAGGAAAGATTACTGAATGAGCTTCATAGTCACTGGGGCATGGTAAAAATGAAGTCATTGGCCAGAAGTTTTTTTTGGTGGCCTAATCTTGATGTCCACATCGAACATTTGGTGGGTCAGTGTGATGCATGTCAACAGCAGCGTAGTATGCCTTGTACTGTGCATACATGGAAATGGGCATCAGGTCCGTGGGAGAGAATTCATCTAGATTTTGCAGAAGATCATCAGCAGATGTTTCTTTTAGTGATGGATGCCTATGCTAGATGGCCTGAAATCATTCCCATGAAAACAACTACATCAGCTAAGACTATTGAGAAATTTGTTTGCGTCCTATGGTCTTCCGCAGGAAGTTGTAATGGATAATGGACCGCAATTTACCTCCCAAGAATTTAAACAGTTTTTACAGTTGAATGGGGTTAAGCACATTAATTATTTGTTGTGTCCGGTATTTCCACTACCAGACACAACAATTTGAAGTCACCATGATGGAGGACAGAGTCTACTTTAGTTGGGCTGTTAAGCTGTTTGTTTCAACACTAGTTATTGATTGATTGCTATGAATACTTGTATTCATCACACTATTTGTATAGCACGAAAAGTCAAAAGATAATATGAAAGTCAGCCTGAAAAGATTAACCTTAATATCAAAACTATCCTCATCTGCTCGTCTATTTGTTGATTATATTGTTGTTGCTGCGTAAGAAGCAATCTACGAGTGTAAATGAAGCCATTGGAGATTCAGCCCTGAACAAAAAAGTTAAAACGAACAGACATCAACAATTAGTCTTTGAATCTCAATACTGGTGACAAACAAAAAATAAAAATCTAATTAAAACAAACCAGAATGATACAAAACAATCTACTGAAATATTATACCCCAAAAACAACATAAAATAAAGAAAAAAAAAAGAGTTTGTAAGAACTTTAAGCTGCAAAATTTATTCATGCTGCAATGCATTCTGGGAGTTTTGTCCTATGCTGGCACCCAGCATGCTTTGTGGCATGAACGAATTAAGCTGATTTTTTTTAGCGACCAAGGTTGAGGTTCATATCCTGATTCTTGATGTTTGCATGTCTTAATGTACAGCTGGAGCTCACAAGGTTTTTTACATGATATTTTTATTTCCTTTACTTTCTTATTGACTCTCAATGAATAGCTGCAGTATTGTCCCAAACTGCTCAGCTATAAATTTGTAATTCATTTTTTATTACCCAACTTATAAAATACCAGATGTTACACCTGTAACAATTTATTACAATATATCTTCTCATTGCCTTTCTTATTATAACTGATAAGTTTCAGAATCAAAGTCATAACAATCAGTGAAACATTAGAATAAAAGAGTAAAGGATCAAGAGCCCAACTAAAGCAGCCTCTGATCTCCATGATGGTGAGGTTAAATAATAAAATATATAATAAAAACATATAAACCTCTGTTCATTATCAAATATTCTTGCAGACATTGAAAAGGATTTTATTCTCTCAGCGTGAAGTATTTTCTAAGTGTAAAGCAATTAATTTTCTCTTTTCAAAAAGTATGTAGTGTTTGCAGCAAACATGCCAGCCTGTGGTAAAAATACTACAATGATTTGTCTGTGTAAAATGAGAAGCCTGCACAGGAGCAACACAAGGAAAAGGCTATGCTGAAGAATGACTGGTTGTATAGAATAACTGAATATGTAATGCAGTGATTATATATGTTAAATACATGTATGAAGCTATATATGTCAGAAGCTAGAGTGAGTAACATATTATCAAGTTATTATGCTATCACGACAGTATATGTAAACACTTAGTCCTTTTTGCATAAGTAGCATCTATGAAAAGAGAACTCTGGTGTCAAAACAGTTGCTGACATGACATCCATCTGTGACATCTCTGCTGACCATATAGCAAGCTGGCAGAGAGCCTAGAATAACAGGACCACTTAGAGTAAAAACTTATCCTAAAATGGTCAAAAGTTAAAATGAGACACCTAGGTGTGTGTCAAATTACCTGTATAAAGATTGTGGAAAACACAGAGACTTGAGAAAGAGAGAAGCAAAGAAAGGAAAGGAATTGTCCAGGACAGACTTTAGAGGTTCTGAGGTCTGCTTTGCTCTTTCTCGGCTTTATTATGGAGAATAAATCTATTTTCTGATATTCAAAACCTCCGGTCTGATAATTTGTAATTGATAAGAAGTTGGCAATTCTGACAAATGACACCCAAAAGGAGTCAGAATATGACAATATGACAGAAATGTGTTTAAACTGTAATCAGTGAAGCTGCTAATGCTGTTATTTAATGGAGGTGTTTAATCGTCTTTTTAAATTCAGTTGGTTTGGTGTGAGGCAGTGTCTGTATGTGTTTATGTCTTGTTTTCAGGGATTGAGCTTGTCTACAGCAGCTGTTCATCAGTGTCTGAATTCACTCATTGTGGTCATTCACTCTGTCTCTAGTGAACTAAACTAATCGGCTAATTTAGTGACTAATGATAGAGGGTAAAGGGAGATTTCAGACACACTGATTACATTTTGGAAAACAAAGGTTAGAGCTGTTACATTTATTTTCCGTATTTTGTACAGTAATGAGCTGGTAATCATTGAACAGGTTTTCACTGTACAGACTTTTACTGTTAAAATCACCTGTTTTTTTCAGTGCATTGAGCATAAATGCTGTGCACTTTCTCAATTTTTTTGTAATCTTCATCTTTTGATTCCCATATAATGAGAGCGATTATTGTGGTTTGAATCTTCCTTCCTCTGTTGTTTTGAAACAACAACTAACCTATTGACCAAAATGTGGTACTGTAGAAGCAACAAAACTCTCTTTCAAGAGTTCCCACTTATATATGCTTGGCATTTATAGCAGGTTTGGCATGCTGTCCCAGGAGAGAACCCTGAGCTCGGAGATATTTGAACCCAGGGCTCCCACCCGGTCTAGAAGCATATCAGGAAAATCGAGATCAGGTAGGTCTCGGTCGCTCCCCAAAAATGCCTCTAGCTTGGGAGAGCAGCCGAGTATTTCAAAGAATTTCCCCCAAAAAGCTAGAAAGTTTGTACTATATCCGGCTGCTGGATATAGTAATTAAGGAATGAAAGAGTAGGGGGCTCCAGTTGGAGCAAAGTTTGAAACTGACTCCTGTGGGAGCCAGAGCGGGGGAGGGGGTTGGGGGGAGACTAGTGAAGGGGGGCCATAAGGGGTGGGTGGGGTTGGCTCATTAAGAGACAAAAATATGCTCGAGGAACACTCCAAACGGAGATAGAGCAGGGAAGTGGCATATATATGTATATATATAAGAGTATATATATATATATATATATATATATATATATATATATATATATATATATATATATATATATATATATATGTATATATATATTTATACATATATATATATATATATAAATATATATATATATATATATATATATATATATATATATATATATATATATATATAATGGGGTAATCTAAGGCCTGGAGGGGGTGATCAGGAGACTTCTGTGAGCCAGAATAGGCGCTGCGGGAATTGGGTGCAGCAATTTTTTATTTTTTTTTTATTTTGCCGTCTCTAGCAGAAATCATGAAGTGTGATTTGGGCGGTGGAGATTTCTGCTAGAGGGTGAGTGGCAAGTTTGGCGAGACTGCTGGAGTCGATGCTCGAGGAACACTCCGACTGGAGATAGAGCGGGGAGTGACAGCGCTCTATATAAATATATATATATATATCTATAAACTAAAATCCATATATATATATATATATATATATATATATATATATATATATATATATATATATATATATATATATATCAGTGGCCTGGGGGAGGCAGTGACTGACCCCTGCGGGGGTCGGCACCCAGGGAACTGGGCAAGCTGGCCTACTCTAGCAGGAGTCTGGGTGTAACTGACGCTGATTGGTCAGCTTGTAATTTTGTTTATTGTTTTAAATTTCATTATTTGAATGTGTATTGGTATATGTTTGTTACTAATTTCTTTTTTTTCCGGTTGGCTTGGGTGGGAAGTCACATGATTCTCACTGATTGATTTAACCTGCGAGAGTTTGTATGGTCACTCAGGATAGTGAGATCTCAATGCAAGCACCTGTTTAATGCTCTTGCTTATTCTACAGCTGGTTATCAGGCCAACACGGTAAACTAAACATTGTTTATGTATTATTTGTTTATTTTGGGGATGGGCGGTGAGGATGGCTCCTACAGGAGTCAAAGCTTGGGGTAACACTTCTGCGGAAGTCAGAGCCTTAGGGGGGGCGGGGTCCGGCAGGAGTCGGTAAATGGGAGGGGGCTGTGATGACTCCTGCAAAAAAAACGGCCGGGTGGCAAGTGACAGGGGGCTTGGATAAAACTCCAATTACCTACGTAGCTGGGGGAGAAAACTGAGTGTAACTCAGGAAGAAAAAGAAGAATGTAAGGTGGCTGGGTCATGCCCTCGCCCTTGAGTGGATGTGGGATGATGGCTGACGAGAGCCATCTGGGCTTCTTTGGGGGGCCAGTGGCTAGGACGTATGTCTTATAGGCATCAGGTGACCACCTTCCTAGAATCTGGATTTGTTGCTGCCCTTTGTACTTCTGTGATGGCTGCTCAAATTCTGAAACATAGTATACAGGAAAAAGAGAAAGTAATTCAACACCTTTAATACTTTTTCCACACATTTAAAGACCTTATAACCACTTTCAACCAAAAATGCTGGCGACATTTATCTTACAGAATATTTACTAAATATTAAAATGTAAATAAATGAATCCAATTAAACATTCGAATACAGAAAACATGTATATTAAAATCTAGCCGATTCAACAGGTTGTCACCTATAGAGCTGGAGACTAATGGTGTTGCAATAAACAAGCGGCAAGCTGTCAAATCTTAGCAGAATTTTACTGATTACGTAACTACCTAGTATCCTGATATTCATGGCATGAATACAGTTGTACTTTAGCATACAATGATACCTTGTACAATGATAAATTTTATTACCTTGTAAAGAAATCTAAGACTTTCTAATACTTTAAAGGCCCTCAAACTTCTCTATGTTGACTTATCAGCTCCCAACACATTCTGGTGCTCCGCAGACACCCTGTGTAAGAGTGACTAGGAGTGGGTCTGGGGGAAGCTTGTGAAGCAAAAACTACTATAAAGTATCTCTAAATCAGAATCGTGTTACTGGGCGGTTTGTGTCATCTATAAATGGAGAAGGAGGGGTGCAAAGGGAGAATAAGGCTCGGCGGAGCGACTCTGCTATAGTGGAAGTGCGGATGGTAATCGGCATTGGAGCATTATGAGTGCTAAATATTGTCAATAGTGATATAAAGAGTAGATGGGGAGGGGGGGTCGAATGTATAATAGAATGTCCTTGTGTAGTTGATCTGTTTGCTTAATAAAGAGAGTTCTTCATCCTGCAAAGTTAGATCAGCTAATGTGTGATGGGATGTGGGATGAAATTTGATGTTAGCTCGGAACATCTCTAAAGTTCTAGAGTCTAGTGTGAATATGACATCAAGGGTGTGGGCTGTATGGGTGGAAAAGTATCTTTGCAAAGAGTGTGAATGCATTAGGAATGGATGTAGAATGTGATGGGTTGAATGAGGGCAGTTTCAGCAGCCGGTAGTCGTGAACTTTAAAATGGAAAAACAAGAGAGAATTAGAAATTAAATCTTTGCAACATGGCACATGTACAGCAGACATAATTAAATGTATTGGCTGATATTCGTGCGATGTGTCTTCATAAGTGTATGGACATCTGTGAATGAAAGCGCTTTTGTTAATGCATGTTACAATAATTTTATGTCACAATGTGCGAGGGTTGTAGAAGTGGGCATTTGTCCTCCTGCAGGGTGGCAATTAGATGGAGAGCTGAGGGTATGGGGCGTTTCTTTGCTGGTGGTTTCACACTTCATTGCGGCTGAACGAGTGCATCATCTGGGTAATTAAAGTACACTTATTATTTTTAAAGTTTTCAGTGTGAACGCACTACTAACACTATTTATACTACAAAATGGCGTAGAATAGTGCATAAGTATGCGATTTGGGACGCAGCTAGAGTCTTTGCACTTAGTCCATTCATGAAACTGTCAAGAGAGAAGACGGGACCATGGATGGTGATACTTCTCCTTTCAGCTATTGGCTCCTTGGAGTATCAGTCAGAGTTCGAAGTGCAAAAGATCGGCAGCCATTTTGTCAATCGCTACGGTGTTTATGCCTGAAAGAATGGCTCCACTCGCACCAGCAGCTGGTTTGGATATCAGTGCACTTTTCCATAGACGTACATCAACGTATGAATGTGTTGTGGACAAATGTTTATGGATTAAATAGCCTGGTCATTTGCATTTAAACTACTTCAGCTGTCAGAATGTTATGGATCTGTTGACCAGCGGGGGCTGAGAG
Source organism: Danio rerio (assembly GCF_052040795.2). NCBI lineage: Eukaryota > Metazoa > Chordata > Actinopteri > Cypriniformes > Danionidae > Danio > Danio rerio. Next base: position 40,893,084 of record NC_141028.1, read on the forward strand.
GTGAGTTCTTCGTTTAAATCATTCTATATGCGCTGTTCTCGTCAGATTTCCTTTTAAATCATGCACATTACCGAAAGAGAACCGCTAATGTTAGGTGATCAGTGAGTTCAGCTTCCTTGCGGTGGCTTGGATCGGCGGCGTTTTAAGTTTGGTCGGAGTTGTGACTTGTGTAGTGTGGGGCAATTGAATTAGAAGTTAGAAGAGCTGATGTGCCGGCGTCTTGCGGGGATTCGGTCTCGAATGCTGGCGGGGCAGCTGCTGAAGTTTTGAGGAGAGCAAGGTTCTGGCTTGAGGAGTTGTTGTATGTTGTTCTTTCATGTTAGAAGGTTAAATGATGCTGAAGTGTCGATTAAATGCGGTAGCGTTTGTAGCGGGAAGCATTCTTCCAAAACGGAGATAGAGCAATACTTCTTCTTTTTCTTATAATTTTACGGCGGTTGGCATCACTTCCTCTTTCCCACCCCTTCTCATACACACACATACAAACATACATACCTCTCCCCTACTCCTATGTTATAATAATAACCATAATACTCTCATACTACGATTTACACCAGGGGTCACCAATCTCAGTCCTGGAGGGCCAGTGTCCCTGCAGGATTTAGCTCCAACTTGCCTCAACACACCTGCCTGGGTGTTTCAAGTATACCTTGTAAGACCTTGATTAGCTTGTTCAGGTGTGTTTGATTAGGGTTGGAGCTAAAATCTGCACAACACCGGCCCTCCAGGAACAAATTTGGTGACCCCTGATTTACACTAATACCATAATGATAATGATAACCACCACATTGCTCTTACTCCTACTTTTGCTTCTACTACTTGGTTATATTTAACTCCATTCCCTTTACTTTATTATTTAAATGATTTATTTTATATCCTATCATAAACACCTGTTTCTCTGAGATACTTTATAAGTATTCTGGTCTGAATCCTGTCCTTTGTACTTAGAAAACCTTTTAATGTTATTTCCTGAATCCCTATTTCCCTTAGATCTTTTCTCATTTCCTCCCTCTGCTTTTCATACCTTTTGCATTTCAGGGTGCTTTCACACCTGCCTTATTTAGTTTGATTAAATCGCACTAGAGTTCGTTTCCCCTTTCGGTACGGTTCGTTTGGGCAGGTGAGAATGCAGCAATCGTATTCGAGTGCACACCAAAAGCGGACTAAATAAGGGTACCAAGACCTGCTTGAAGAGGTGGTATCGGTACGTTTTCAAATGAACCCTGGAGCGGTTCGTTTGTGGTGAGAATATGATTCGTACTAAAACAGGTCCAACCGCAAAAAGTACTGCGCGTTTTGGACTAAATCAGCTGCCGTAGGCCGATGCGCTGTGCATTTTGGGATATGGAGGAAAAATATTTGTTGACAGCGCTTTACCAACAGAGAGTGGAAAACATTACCTGATGGATCCTAGGTAATATTTCCGCAAGATAACCATGTTGCAGTTTAGCTAAATTAATTCACGGCTCCTCCTAAAGTGAGGAACGATGCATTAAAGAGCCCATATTATGGGTTTTTGAAAATTCCCCTCCATGTAGTGTGTAACACAGCTCTAAGTGAAGTGAAGTATCCAGCTAAGGCTTAAATCTGTAAGAATACAGTGTTTAAAACGGTTGATTCATCTATAAAAGAGTCGACTCATAGTGCTTCAAACAAGTCGCCTTGATACCGAGTCATTAGGTGTTTCGCCATGACGTACTAACGAAACCAAGTTATTCACGTGCACGCGCAAACCCGGGAGATTTCAAACCTGAGGCCCCGCCCTCTGACGCAGAAACCCAGACACACACACACACACAAACACACGCACACAAACATGCAGGTCGATTTAAGTCACACTGCAGATGGATATTATATCGAGTCTCTACCCAAAGATGAAACATCAGCATTATAGCCAAGCAGTTGGAAACTACTGGAAACTTCTGGTAGCTACATGCTACAAAGAATACTTCATCTGCGTTTGTTAAAGAAAGGATCAGTAAAGAGTAACTTACTGATGGACGTCAGGATGGGTTTCTTCCATTTCTCAAGTGTAAGTACTTGCGATTAAAGTTGTTGCCTCGTTGACTCTAGCTTGCAAATGTATCTAGTTGTGATTTGTTACTTGTAACCGCGTGTACTGTATCAGGTTAACTGGCAATATTCTCATATCCCGTGCAAAGTCACGTTAAAAACGCGACGCGTGCTGCTTTGTTTATGGAGCTCCGTGGTAGAGGTCTGCTGTCCCCGCGGCAGTTTTTTGTGGCGCAGGAATAAATTTCCGAATAAATGGCAGGAGCGGTCGGTAACGGGTTTAATTTGGGACGGGAGCGGGCTGTCTAGCAATATAATAATAATAATAATAATTCATTTTATTTATAAACGGCGCCTTTCTGGACACCCAAGGTCGCCTTACAGTAAGCATCATCAGACATGCTAAACAACTTAAACATTACTAAAAACAATCAATGACTAAACAAGTTAAAACGCAATAGCGAAAAAGAACATAATAAAAACATGATAAAAAATTGTTAAGTAAAAGCCTGCTTAAAAAGATGGGTCTTTAGACGTGATTTAAAATTGTGAAGACTATCACTGCTCCTAAGGTCTAATGGAAGTGAGTTCCATAGCCTAGGAGCCATAGAGCTAAAAGATCTGTCTCCCATTGTGCTCAGTCGAGTGCGAGGTGGTGCCAGAGTGAAGTTGTTAGCTGACCTAAGGGTACGAGAAGGGGTGTAGATATGGAGAAGTTCAGTGAGATATTGAGGAGTGAGATTATGAAGTGCCTTGAAAGTTCATACACGAAAGATGTGTCTGCTTGGTGCTTGTGTGTATGTGTGTTAGTGCGAGAGAGAGAGAGAGAGAGAGAGAGCTTTGTGTGCTTGGTGCTGTGTGTGTGTTTATACAGACAGCTTGGCTGTCTGGACTGTATAGCTGGGTGATTTTTGGTTGTGTTCTCCCCCGCTCTTTAGCGGGATCGGGCACGGCGGGCAGAAAACGGGGCGGGTTCTCAGGCTAAAACCTGGCGGGTGCGCGCGGAAGCGGGAGCGTTGTCGTCCGGAGGTGTGTGTGTGTTTTTGTGTGTGTGTGTGTGTGTGTGTGTGTGGCAGCTAAAATCCACGCCTACACTATCGAGCGTGTATGAACTGTGATTACTTTTTATATTGCTGATTAGCTATTGGGCATTTCACTCTCTGACTGAAGGCAGTCGACCAATCGCGACAGACTGTCATCGGTCCAATCAGCGCAGATTAGCTTCGCGCTAAGGAGGGGTTTGGGAACAAATAAATCACTGGACGATTCATACGGGAGTCGCTGGGATAATTAGGTAAAAATAAATGCAGATTATAAGACCATGAAAGTGTTTTTTGACCTTGCATGCATATTAGACTGTTGTTGGAGACCCTTACAACCAAGATATGACCCTATTTCATGTATATTATGGGCTCTTTAAACACTGTTTTCCAGCCGCGGCCGCGCTTCATTTTCGTAATGTATAGTTTGTCTAAAGCAGGGATACAATTAGCCAGCGCAGTCGTCCCACCAGAGTAAAAGGTTTTGTTTACCTGTGTTTACTGGCATTTTCCCGCACCTGAATTCTGACCAATCAATAAGCAGTTTAGGAAATATGTTCAACAACATCTGGCCAATAAGAGATGTGGGTTTTGTCAGATGACTGCATTTTGGTTCGTTTCAACTGGTTCGGACCAAAGCCAGCAGTGTGGTGTGAAAACGACCCAAAGACGGCAGAAAATGCAACAATATATCATTTATTGCGCTTGGTCCGGACCAAATGAAGCTAACTACAGATGTGAAAGCACCCTAAGTATCACATGTTCTACTGACTCTTCTTCACTACATCCCTCACATAATCCAGTTTCATGTTTGTGTAACGGGTGTCCCATCAGCAACACACCCGTCCATAATAACTCAGGTCTTGGACACAATAAAGGAAGCCATCCACCATTGCACTCAATCAGATTTATTCTCTCCGTCTGAGATAAAACTGAGATAAAACAAAGATATGTAATGCAGGAAAGTGCAGCATTAACATTCAGCTCTCTCTCTTTCACAGTCACACCGATCTCTGTCAATGTACATTTTCTTAAACTCAAAAACATAACATATAAAAATTGATAAACAACATACCTGAGATAAAACAAAGATATGTAATGCAGGAAAGTGCAGCATTAACATTCAGCTCTCTCTCTAAAAGGGAAAAATACAAAAACTCTATCGTTGGGATCCTTTATACAACTTTAAAATGCATTAGCAATGTAATGCTTCAGCTAGCAACACACAAATCATCTAAATCGTAAAAAAATAAACATTAGGAAATCAAAACATGAACTAGTGTATTATTTAAACAACATACACATCTGTTTCGCTCGATGAAATTATATAAAATTGTTTACATCATCCTTTTTTAATTAGTTTGCGAGAGAGAGAGACGAGCTGCGCTTACCTTTCACAGTCACACCGATCTCTGTGAACCTACGGTAAGCACAAAGGGACAATATTCTCCTGCAATTTATTTACCACAAGGGGGCACTCAAACACCATCTTATGTATAATGCCTAATTTCATGTCATTCACTCTGATGAATTATATCATCTTATCTTTTTAACTCCGTTACATTTGCGTATCAATTTAAGCGTTTTATTTAATAAACAATGACCCAATCTTAATCTTGTTATCACTATTGATTCTCGCCTATTACCTCTACTGACTCTTTTGTGTTTAACAGCCTGTTGAATTACATACAAATGCCTTCCTTTCTTTTCTCTGTCCCACTTCTCTTGCCACTTTTGATTTATTCCTACCCATATTAGACTTTTCACTTCTGCTTTACTAACCCTTATTTGCATTTCTACATTTTCTTTTGTTAATGCCCTTTTTGCTAATTTATCAGCCATTTCATTTCCCTTTATCCCTTCATGACCTGGAACCCATATAAATCTTACCTCCTTTCCCTGACTTGTTATTTTTGTTATACACTGGAGTACTTCATACAAGATATCTTGTCTACTTGAAGAAAATGACCTTAGACTTTCAAGAGCTGATGCTGAGTCTGAACATACCAAAATTTTGTCCTGCCCTGTCAATTGTACCCATCATAATGCTACTAACATGGCTAGCATCTCCACTGTGTACACTCCACATTATCAGATGTCCTTCTATTTATTTCAAATTCTTTTCCTGGTATAATTACCCCCAATCCAGACACTCCAGTTTCTGTGTTCTTTGCTCCGTCTGTAAAAATCTGTGTGTACTCTTTGTATTTTTCTTCGACCCTTTGATTAAATATTTTTTCCAGATTTATGCTATCTCTTGCCTCATTCTTTCCCTTGCAAATAAACCAGTCTACCTCTGGCCAAACTAGCCTCCATGGAGCAATTTCTGGATAGATGACAGTAGAACTTATTCTCATATCAAACACTCTTAATTCTTTTGCCACCATGTTTCCACACCGACCAAAATTTGTGACTTTTCCCATTTTCCCAACTATCCTGTAATACTGCTTTAGAGATATGTGAATTTGTATGCCCTTGTAAACCTACCCAATAATTAGCCATCAACTGCTTCCTTCTTAATTCCAGTGGTAATTCTCCCATTTCCACTTGAATAGTTAACACTGGTGTTGTCTTAAAAGCTCCACTACATATTCTCAGTGCCTGCGCCTGAATTACTTCTAATTTATTCAAGTTTGACTTGGCTGCTGAACCATATACTACACTACCATAATCTAACACTGACCTTATTAAAGCTACATATATTCTATACAGTGATTGTGTGCTTGCACCCCAATCCCTTCCTCTCAAACATCTCATTACATTAATTACTTTTTTGCATTTTTCCTCCATTTTATGAATGTGGTCTACAAATGTTAAACGAGAGACTAACTTAATTCCTTGAAATTTAAAATTCCCAACCCTCTCTACATCTTTTCTGTACATCTGTATCTTAAGCTCCTCTGCAATTCTTCTCCTAGTGAAGAAAACCGACTGAGTTTTTTCAATAGAAAACTTAAACCCCCAATCATATCCCCACATTACCACTCTATTAGTTGCTTACTGTAACTTCTTAATTATATGTTCCATATTCTTTCCTCTCTTTCACAATGCACCATCATCTGCAAATAGAGACCTACCTATATCTTCTGGTACCTTTGCAAACACATCATTGATCATTATAATAAACAGTAATGGACTCATCACACTCCCCTGAGGCATGCCATTTTCTGCTTCGTATACATTTGACATATCCGTCCCTTCTCTAACCTGAATCTTCCTTCTAGAAAGGAAATCTTTAACCCAGTTAAATAACTTCCCTCCAATTCCCAACTCATTTAGTTTAATCAATAGCCCCTCCTTCCACATCATATCATATGCTTTTTCTATATCAAAAAATACTGCTATTACATTCTCTTTATTTACTTGAGCCTTCCTTATTTCTGTTTCTAGTCTAATCACTGAATCAATTGTACTCTTTCCCTTCCTAAATCCACTTTGACATTTATCCAATAATCCTCGTTTTTCCAGGTCATGTGTCAACCTTTCTGTGATCATTCTCTCCATGATTTTACAAAGATTTGATGTAAGTGCTATTGGTCTATAACTTGTGGGTTTAGTTGGATCTTTACCGGGTTTCCTTATTGGAATCACTATTGCCTTTTTCCAGATTTTGGGTAGCTTTCTCTCCTTCCATATCTTATAATACATATCCAAGAGCTAGAACATTGAACTTTCTTCCAACTTCTTTAGCATTAATAACATATTTTATCTTTTCCTGGAGATGTAGGTTTTGCTTTATTAATTGCTCTCACCATCTCTGCCAATGTAAACGGATCATCTAATTCATTTCCTGTTTCTTCCTTCCTGTTAATCTTATGAAAATGCTGATTCTTTGTTACTGTTCTCCTCCTCCTCCCTTCTTCTGATAAATTTTCTGAACTATGTACCTTAACCAATGCTTCTGCTATAATCTCTGCTTTCTCCTTATTTGACGTTGCTATTTTTTCTTCATTTGCCATTACTGGGTATTCCCACTCCCTTCTGTCTCCTCCCATCCTTTTTAGCATTCCCCATACTTCTCCTATTGGTGTAGTTCTGTTGATATCCTCACAAAATTCCCTCCAACTTGTTCTCTTTGCTTGACGTACTGTTCTTCTGACTACTGCTTGAGCTTTTTAAAACTGAATGAGGTGTTGCATATTATGTGTTTTTTTTAATAATCTAAAAGCTTTGTTTCTTTCTCTTATTGCATTCCAACATTCCTCGTTTCACCATGGCACAGTTTTCCGTTTTCTTTTGGTTTCCTTTTTTGGCTTCCTCTGCTGCCCTAATAATTGCTGTTGTAACTTGATTGTTTACTATATTTATATCTTCATGAACTTCAATCTTTATCATTAACTCACAACTGATTTTTGTAAACATTTCCCAGTCTGCTTTACTAAAAATCCATTTAGGGATTCTATAATCTAACCCCACTTCGATCTCTCACCTACTGAACTTATGATTGGGTAGTGATCACTTCCTACTGTATATGCTGTCCACACCTCCCATTTACAACTTCCCGACAAAGAACTAGATACTAATGTTAAATCTAAGACAGATTAAATTCCTGTTGCTACATTTATTCTAGTTCCTCTACCTTCATTCAAACACTTTCATCTGTCAGTTCTTCTATTATTTTACCGTTAGTATCTGTACGTGTCCTACCCCACATTAAACTGTGGGCATTAAAACCAGCACAATATATTACTTTATGACTATCCTGTCCCTCAATATTTAATAACTTTTCTATATCCAACTTCTTACATGGATTATAATAATTAATGATTCTAATTACCCCACATCTTTCCCATACCTCCACTACTATGTACTCCTGCTCCACACCTATCCCTACTACTCTGGGATACTGAATGGGATACTGAATTCCATTCTTAATGAAAACTGCACATCCTCTCTTCTAACTCTCTTCTAACTATTGAACATCCATGTACTACATAATCTAAATTTGGTTTAAGCCATGTTTCTTGTATACACATCACGTCTGGTTCCTCATTTAACTCATTTATAAATTGTTTAAATTCTTGTCCATTAGCTAAAATGCTCCTAGCATTCCATTGTAAGATTATAACCATTAATATTACTACCCTATACATGATGCCTTCTGACTCGACTGATTTGTAAGGATTTCCCTTACCTCTTCCCATGTCAGTCCTACTAGTCCAAGATGGTTGTGTAACGAGGAGACTGACACGGAGGGATCCATTATGCAGTATTTATTAATCACACTCTTACTCAAACACACAATATGCACAAAGGTGCAAACACACATCAACAGTAGTAGTAATGGTCTTAAGGCTGGCGGTAGACAGACACAGAGTGATTTACCAGGCATGGGTCAAAGGCAGGCGGCGTGATTCAGAGTCAATGTATCAGGCTTGGGTCGAGGGCAGGCAGCGAGTATCAGAGTCTGTGTATCAAGCTTGGGTCGTGGGCAGGCAGAAGGCAAAGCAGAGTCAGAAACGGGCTGGAGTAGTACACAGGAGATCAGGCAGAATATAACGCTCAGTAATGCTGGCCGGGGCTGAAACAAGACTTCGCACTAACTGAGTGTTTGAGTGCGGCTTAAAAAGGGTACGTGGGTCGTTAACTGGATTCAATTCAGGTGTGTGCACAATCAGTCTAGGTGGATAATGTAATGCTTAGAAATCCGGGGATGGCGGCCTCTGCTGGCCAGCGAGGGGAATGACTGGGACCGAGTCGGTGACAGGTTGACAGCAGCTTTTACTATCAGCTGTATTTTCTCATTTTTTGATTTGACTTCTGCTGTACTATTTATCACACCTGCTATAAACGTTACTAGTTCTGTTTTTTGACGTAGATTTTCTCTGAATTATCTTGCTGTTGAGAATCCATAACCACTTCATTTTCTTTGTTTTTCTTTTCTCCTGACACTTTAACCGCTTCAGCGTATGTGATTTTTTTCTCTACTCATATCTTTTGTATATTTGTCTCCCTCTGCATGGCTTCACATCCACTGAATGCCAAATTGTGAGCACCTCCGCAATTGCAACATTTTGGTTGAACCCCTGCTCCACAGTTTCCATAATCATGATCCCCTCCACGTCTTGCACACCTTCTTTGCCTATTACAGATTTTTGCTGTGTGGCCAAACCTTTGGCACTTATAGCACCTCAATGGTTTTGGTACATACAATCTCACTGGATAACTCACAAATCCAAGAAATACTTTCTTTGGCACTACCACTTCATCAAACTCTAATAGCACGGTTTTACTGTCTTTAGCTTCTCCATCTCTTGTTGTCTTCATTCTTGTAACATTCACTACTTTTGCTCCTTTTATATTCTTTTTTCATTTCTTCATCTGTTACGCTGAATGATACTTCTGTGATCACCCCTTTAGCTACACGTTTCCTCCCCACTGTATTCTCCACCTTACATTTGACCATATCCTTAATTTTCAGGGCTTTTTCCATTTGCCCAGCGTCAGCACATCTTATTAGTAGGTTACCATTATTAAGGATCTTTGTGTACTCTATCTGTCCTATTTTATTTGCCAGGCTAGTTGTTAACCAAAATGGGTTTGCTTTCTTTATAATCTCTTGGTTTGTTTCATTAAACCTAATCACTACTTCATACTTCTCTATTTCTTTCTGAAAAGAGTCCATTCTTTCATCATCTATTTCAGACACTTCTCCATCTTCACTTCTTACTCGTTTATTGTTTTTATCACTCATCCTAACATTTCCCCACCTTCCCTTTCCACCACTATCAAACCAATCATCATTATAATTCATATCTCCTCACCTACCTTCCTCTGATCCATTCACAGAGCTGTTGTGCACAACCGCCAGTCTTTTTCAATAAACGTTTTTATCAGATTTAAATTTCCCTCCAACTTGCAAAACAAACGACCTTGCGAAAATGGCGTCCTGCTCCCAGTCCTTCCTGCCAACTCGAGACCAGCCGATCACTCCCGCCGTAAACAGCCAAGATAGAGCAATAAGGAGAAAGTGATCCATTTATATTGAGCTAGGATCATTCTGATTGGATTTAACTGATTACGGATGAGTGGCCAGCGGTGCACAATCATATTACGTGCTCCTCTCGAAATTAGTTTATGAAACTTCACTTCATTCATCCCTCTCCATTTCATTCACCTTTCTTTTATAATTAAGCGAGCTGTTAAAATTTGAAAACATGCTTTTTCTATTTTTTTCCAACACAGCACTTTTGGTTTTAATAGACAAACATAGGTGAATTGTTTAATTTAAACATAGTTACATTCTTTGGACCAACTGAAGCTATAATCCATTTTTTGAGTGTTGGTAGATTTTCAGTTTATTATATTATATTTTTATTTATTAATTCTTTATACACATTCTTTGTTTTGTGGACAATAGTATAATTTTTAAGTGCTATTTTTTTTTTTTTTGAGTATCTTAAATTGCTGCATAAGAAAAAACAACAAACAATTAGATTATCTTGGTTTGTAAAAGTCTAATTCACTGATAAGGAGTTTGTTGTTGTATAGTAGCAAGACTGTGTTGTACTGAGATTAGAATGAGGGCCAGCAGTACATTGATCAGGTTTTAAAAACTTTATCATCAGAATCACTCAAAACACACAGACAACAAGAATAAACATATAAAACTTAATAATTGTTGAAATAATTTCTTGTTGCAGTACATTCATTCACTTTTTCTTCAGCTTAGTCCCTTATTCATCAGGGGTCACCACAGCAGAATGAACCGCCAACATTACCAGCATATGTCTTAGGCCGCGGATGCACTTCCAGCCACAATCCAGTACTGTTAAACACCCATACACACTCATTCACACACACACACACACACACACACACACACACACACACACACACACACACACACACAAACACACATTCATAAACTACAGCCATTTTAGTTCATCCAATTCAGCTATACACTCTCAGAAATAAAGGTACACGAACTGTCACTGGGGTGGTACATTTTCAAATCAATAAGGACCTTTTAGGAACACATTTGTACATTTTGAAAAGGTACGACCCCAGTGACAGCTCGCCTACCTTTATTTCTTTTTTTATCATTCTCTTTATTGTATTTTTTCATCAGTACATATTATAACTTTTGTCTACTTTTTTCCTTTTAAACACAAAGTTGTAACATCATGTTACTATTGTATGTATAAGAGAACTAAAAAAACTGAGAAAAGTGGGGGGAAAGGGTCAAAAAACAGTAAAAGAAAAAAAAGTAAAAAATAAATAAATAAATAAAATAACTAAATAAGAGGGGATATTTGAGGTGTTTTACTTGGGTTCAATCACTGCTCTCTTGTTAAAGTACTCAATAAATGGATCCCATATTGGAAATTCTTTGTTTTATTTTTTAGGAAAAAAATAAGGGAACTAAGGGAAAGCCTTAGTGTTCGTTGTTGAGGGAAGAAGAAGACAGGGTCGGCGATTCAGGTAAGCAAATATTTTATTTATTATTAAATGCCACCACACAGGTAACGGGGTCTGTGTGTGTGTGCTCTCTCCTCCCCCGGCTGCTCCTTCTCTTCTCCTTAAGAAGGGTGTCTTTCCGGCTCAATCACTAGAATAAACAGGTGTTATTTATTATTTCTGATTGGCCTGCTGATTAGCCGCCGGGCTCTGAGCATGCTCTCCCCCCTCATTGGGTGTTTGATCATGCTTACCTCTCCACATACCCCCACCGCCCGCCTCAGGCCGGGGAGCCGTCCGGCCTGCAGCCCTCCCCCCCCCCCCCCCCCCCCCGCCCTGGAGAGGAAGTCGGCTACAGCCATCTGCACCCCCGGTCTGTGGATCACCTTGAATTTAAAAGGCTGTAATGCTAGATACCAACGGGTGATCCGCGCGTTGGTATCCTTCATACGGTGGAGCCACTGGAGAGGAGCATGATCTGAACAGAGGACGAATTCCCTGCCCAGGAGGTAATAACGAAGAGTGAGAACGGCCCACCTTATCGCCAAACACTCCTTCTCTATGGTGCTGTACTTAGCCTCACTCTTACTGAGTTTGCGGCTAATGTACAGCACCGGCCGTTCCGCTCCTGCCACCTCCTGCGAGAGAACCGCCCCCAGACCCCGATCGGATGCGTCCGTCTGTAAAATAAAGGGGAGAGCAAAATCAGGAGCGTGAAATAGCGGCCCCCCGCAAAGTATAGATTTTACCTTTGAGAAGGCCTGTTGGCACTGCTCCGACCATTGGACGGTATCCGGTCCCTCCTTTTTAGTGAGATCGGTCAATGAGCTGACAAGGGCCGAATAATTAGGGACAAAACGCCTATAATATCCTGCCAGCCCCAAAAACTGTCTCACCTCCTTTTTGGTCTTAGGTCTCGGACAGGTTGCAATAGCTGCAGTCTTATCAATTTGGGGCTGCACCTGCCCGTGACCTAAGTGGAAGCCCAGATACCTTACCTCCACTCGCCCAATTGCGCACTTCCGTGGGTTGGCCGTGAGCCCGGCCCGTCTCAGCGCTGACAATACTGCCCTCAAATGTTGCATATGCCGCTGCCAGTCATTACTGTAAATGATGATGTCATCTAAATAAGCAGCGGCATATGCTGCGTGAGGGCCGAGTATTTTATCCATCAGGCGCTGAAACGTCGCCGGTGCCCCAAACAGCCCGAACGGAAGCGTCACAAATTGGTGTAATCCGAACGGCGTAGTGAAGGCTGTTTTTTCGCGGGATATTGGAGATAAGGGGATCTGCCAATATCCCTTCGTTAAATCCAATGTCGAGTAATACCGAGCAGCACCTAACCGGTCGAGCAACTCGTCAATACGCGGCATTGGATAGGCGTCGAATTTCGACACAGCATTCACCTTGCGATAATCCACACAGAACCGGACCGAGCCGTCCGTCTTAGGTACCAAGACAATCGGGCTGGCCCAGTCGCTGTGGGATTCTTATACTACTCCCATTTTCAACATATTACTCAATTCTTCCTGAATCACTTTTTTCTTGTGTTCAGGCAGGCGATACGGCCGGGTCCTAACGACCACGCCCGGTTCGGTCTCGATGTGGTGCTGAATTAAATTAGTTCGACCGGGTAGGGGTGAGAACACGTCAGAATACTCTCGTTGAAGGTGTCGGATATCGATGAGCTGGCTAGCCGAGAGATGATCGCCCCCGGTGACCAGAGCGCCCGGCCGCTGTCGGCCGGTGCTCTCTGGCCCCAGGTCATCCTCATTTGTAACCAGCGTAGCCAGCATCACCTCCTCCGGCTCCCTCCACTGTTTTAACAGATTAATATGATATATTTGACGTGAACCAGCCCTATCCGAACGAACTACCTCATAATCGAGATCGCTGACTCGTCGTGTGACCACAAACGGCCCTTGCCACTTGGCGAGTAATTTAGAGCTGGAAGTGGGTAGCAGTACAAGTACTTTATCTCCCTGTGAAAATTTACGGAGTTTAGTGCCCTTATCATATCGCCGGCGTTGGTCATCCTGGGCCTTAAGCAAATTCTCTGTAGAGAGCCGCCCCAGTGTGTGGAGTTTTGCTCTAAGGTCCTGAATATATTGAATTTCATTTTTACTATTAGAAGGCTCGTCCTCCCAAGCCTCTCTAACAACATCCAAAACCCCTCTGGGCTGTCTGCCATAGAGAAGCTCGAAGGGGGAAAACCCCGTGGAGGCTTGGGGAACCTCCCGCACAGCGAATAATAAGGGCTCCAACCACTTATCCCAATTTTTCGCGTCCTCGTGAACGAATTTACGGATCATTGATTTAAGCGTGCGATTAAATCTTTCCACCAGCCCGTCTGTTTGTGGGTGATAGACGCTGGTGCGAATAGATTTAATGCCCAATAATCCGTAAAGCTCGCGCATCGTGCGTGACATGAACGCGGTGCCTTGATCAGTGAGAATCTCCTTGGGGATTCCCACACGGGAGATGAGGCGAAACAGCGCCTCCGCAACGCTCTTTGCTGAGATATTACGGAGCGCGACTGCTTCCGGGTATCGGGTTGCATAATCCACCAGAACTAATGCAAACCGATGCCCGCGTGCGGATCGCTCTAATGGCCCGATGAGATCCATACCAATTCTCTCGAAGGGGATCTCCATAATCGGTAAAGGGCGCAACGGCGCTTTTGGGGTGGCCGGCGGATTTACCAGCTGACATTCACTGCACGCAGCGCACCATCTGCTGACGTCACCGTGAATGCCCGGCCAAAAGAATCGGGTCATGAGGCGATTTAGTGTGGCCGCCTGACCTAAATGTCCGGCCATAGGATTAGAATGAGCCGCCTGAAAAAGCATTTCCCGGCGGCTCTTTGGTACTAATAACTGGGTTGTATCTTCTTTTGTCTGAGTGTCTTGGGTCACTCGATACACCCTATCATTAATAACCGCAAAATACGGATAGGAGAGGGGTCGATCAGGCTGGAGGATTTTCCCATCAATAACCTGCACTCTTTCGAGTGCATGTTTTAGTGTATCATCACGCGACTGCTCAAGGGGAAAGTCTTTACACCGGGAAATTCCCAGCCCTTTCCCTGAGTCAGCGCGTGACGTCACTGCTTGGGATTCCCCCAGCTGAGCGTCACGTCCCCTATCCAGCGATTTCTTCTTCCAAGAAGCACCCGCACATAAAACTCCCAATAATCTATTAAATCCAGGCCAATTAGTTCCCAGAATTAGCGGGTGTTTGAGGTGCGGGTTAACTGCTACCTCTACTCTATGCTTTTTCCCCCGGAATTGAATGTCTATTGCCGTTAGCGGGTAGTGAATTATATCCCCGTGCACACACCTTACCCTTACCGTGCGGCTAGTATCCAATGCCGGGTCTTGAAGCAGGCTTTGGTGGATGGAGGTCTGGTTACACCCCGAATCCACCAAAGCTTGATACGTACCCCCTTTCATACTCACAGGTATCCGGTATAGCCCGTCGCGACCGGGGGCGATGACTGGCGCGGCGGGTACGCGGATCAACGCACTCACCTCCTTTGCGGAGCAACTTTTTAGTGCGCTATCCTCGCGCCCGCGGCGCCAATGCATCGGCCCAGACCTTCCCACTATACCCCCGGGGCCAGCAG
The DNA here is from genome assembly GCF_052040795.2 of Danio rerio. Lineage (NCBI taxonomy): Eukaryota > Metazoa > Chordata > Actinopteri > Cypriniformes > Danionidae > Danio > Danio rerio. Next base: position 40,908,162 of record NC_141028.1, read on the forward strand.
GACCAACCAATTGAACCGGAGAGAGACCTGACGCTGTTTTAGAAGCAGCCAGGGGTCGAAACTCCGCCCCTCCGTCCTGATAGGCGCACCCCTTCAGCGAGACCGGCTGCGGACCCGCCTTTGCGCACTGCTGTCTGGGTGCTGGTGTGGGCGGTCTCCGCACTCTGGGCCTGGGAACAGGACGGGAGAGAGAGAGAGACAGAGAAAGAGGGGGAGAAGAGAGAGAGGTTATCTCGCCGACCCTGGACCTCGCCACCAGGTGATCCTCCGCCAGCTGGATGGCCATTTCCAGATCGTTCGGCCGGTGGCACTGGACCCACTCCGATGTTCGGGAGGGGAGGCGGGCGATGAACTGCTCCAGCACCACGGCATCCATCAGCTGGGCTGTAGTTCGGCCATCCTGCACAAGCCATCTGCGGCAGGCGTCACGGAGCTGCTGAGCGAACACAAAGGGCCGGCCGTTTTCCTCCAGCTCCATGGAGCGAAAGCGCTGGCGTTGCTCTTCCGGGTTGCGGCCGGCCCGCTGGATAATGGCTCGCTTTAGGTGAGCGTACACCAGGAGATTCCGAGCCGGTAGCTGCTGTGCGGCGATCTGTGCTTCTCCCGACAGCAGCGGGATGACTCGTACCGGCCACTCGACCCGCGGCCAGCCACACGCCTCCGCTAACCTCTCGAAGAGGTCCAAAAACACTTCCGGATCGTCCTCCGGTGCCATCTTCTGTAGCGAGATGGGAGGGTGGGCGGCAGATGTCGGAGCGGGCCGGATCTCCTGGTTCAGCAGACTCCGGATTAGCTCGCGGTCCTCCCGCTGGGCCTCTACGAGGACTTGGAAGCGTCGATCCAGATTTTCCCTCAGCTCCACCAGCGCATGATGTTGTTGTTGGTGGAGGACCGTGAGCGCCTGGATGACTTCCGCACATGGATTATTAGACGGAGTAGACATTCTGGCAGCGAAGTTTCTTCTTCTTCCCGGGTTTCGGCACCACTGTAATAATGTTCGTTGTTGAGGGAAGAAGAAGACAGGGTCGGCGATTCAGGTAAGCAAATATTTTATTTATTATTAAATGCCACCACACAGGTAACGGGGTCTGTGTGTGTGTGCTCTCTCCTCCCCCGGCTGCTCCTTCTCTTCTCCTTAAGAAGGGTGTCTCTCCGGCTCAATCACTAGAATAAACAGGTGTTATTTATTATTTCTGATTGGCCTGCTGATTAGCCGCCGGGCTCTGAGCATGCTCTCCCCCCTCATTGGGTGTTTGATCATGCTTACCTCTCCACACTTAGCTTCTCAAGTTGCAGACAGGACATGACATTTTTTATTAATGTGGAGCAACGTGGAGGATCTTTTCGTTTCCAATTTCGGAAAATCAATCTACAGTACGTGCCAAAAGGGTTATAAATCTAATCACTGCACATTGATTATTAGATAATTCTGCATCATCACTGACACCAAATATAGCTAAAATAGGCGCGGGGTATATTTGTTTTCCCTCCACTTCTGATAGTAATTTAAAAACTGAAATCCAATAATTAACAATTTTTGGTGTTTTTTCAAGAGTCGGTGAAAATTTTTAAATTGTATTAAACCATGCCTGATAAACACAGAACTAGAATGAACTTGTTCTTGTGCTTCCTCCCATTGCCAATTTTCAATCTCTGCTCCGAGATCCTCTTTCCATGCCATTTTGAGATGCTCTAATGAAACCACATTCTAACTGAGATAATTTATTATATATAATTGAAATTCCTCCTTTCATGAATGGGTTCTGTAGAAACAAAGTTTCCACTAGGGAGGTTGGTGGTTCAATAGGAAATGATATAAAATTCTTTTGGGCAAAACTGCGAGCTTGTAAATTTTAATTTTTTTTATTTGTACTCGGCAGATCAAACGTCTGCTGTAATAGTTAAAACGTTAAAAAACAATTATCAATGAAAAGATCTTTAAAGGAGTGTCAGGCCTGAAATAAAGAGTCTGTTTGAGAATGGGGTAAATTAATGATTCTCAGGCAGTGGGCTTAAGACAGAACATGTTTGTCACTTAAAGTGTTTTCTAACCTGTTTCCAAATTTGAAATAAATTAGAAACCACTGAATTGTTTTATCAAGATGTGGGGGGAGCAGACAAAGCTGAGTAAAGTCGAGCTGGCCAAGAGGAAGGGGAACATAACTTATTTTCCATGTCACCTTAATCTGTTAACCCCTCTTTTATCCCAAAAGAAAGTGCTCTTATATTATATGCCCAGTAATACAACTGAAAATGTGGTAAACTCATCCCTCTTTTCATTTTAATTCTCTGTAAATATATCTTCTTGATTCTAAGTTTTTTTTTTTTTTCCCAAATGTATTGGTTATTCATTCTGTCTATTTTCGAGAAAGAAAAAAGATTTGTTAATATATACTGGGACACATTGGAAAAGAAAAAGATATTTGGGCAAAATAGTCATTTTTACTGTTAATACGGCCATCTAACACAGAGGAAGATTGGTCCATTTTTTAAAGAGTTGTAGGGTGTTTTTTTATTTAGTTTCAAGACATTTTCTTTAAACAGTGAAGAAAAGTGTTTAGTAACGGTAATCCCTAGATATTTAAATGAATTTACAACTTTAAAAGGAAAAGTTGAAAATGATTCTAATTGATCTTAGGCTTTATTGAATATAACGCTCTTGGAAAAGTTTATCTTATATCATGAGATTTTACCAAATTGATCTAAAATTGACATGATGGCTGGTATTGATCTTTTGTCGCAGTGCATGCTGGGAGTAAATGATGAGTTTTGTGTGGTTCTCCTAGCATGCAATGCAGCAATAACCATGTCAACATTGTTGAGATTCATATGCTGATTCTGATGTTCAATGTGTTTTAATACCTAACCGCACTGCTGTTCTCTCAATATGCTGCACTTCAAGACTTCAATTATCATTTCTGTGAATTCATCACCACATCAATATAAAGAAAAAGATTTCAATTACAAAATGAGTAAATCTGTGCTGTTTAAGAAGTAAACAATCATTTGATTAAATTTGTCTTTCTATAACACACACAGCGAAAATAAATTAAGGAATAGAGAGTGAAAGAGACCAAGCAAAGGAACCACACTTTTCCACTGTGGTGATTTTTGAAAACTTGTATTCTAAGACCTCCATGATGTCCTTATAATGCATTTCTACTGTTGTTGAAAGAATGTTCTTTGTTATTAAGTTACTGTTTGCCAATGTTTTATAAGAAACACATGTATAACCTGTTACCTTAAAAACATTCCTTAAACATGTATGAAAAGTTACAGTGAAAATGTGATACTTTAGTTTTAATTTAACAACACAGGGATGTTGTATGTAATTAATAAATATCCCTAAAATTGTCACGTTTTAGCGTGATCAAAACAAGAAACAAAAAGGTGCGGATCTAAGTGCAGTTTATTTATTTACAGTGCAACCAACAAGGTGATAAGAATACAAAGTAACAAATAAACGACAAAACCAGAAACTAAATCAGAGACGAGGCTCAGGAATAACAAACTCAAACAACTAAACCTAATTAGAAAACAAACTAGACAAATGACACACGAACTAGACTAATGCAAAATACAAGAACAGGATCAGAATAACAAACTCGGGATATAAGACTTACTGGAAACTTGGACATGGAAGATAAACGACGCGATAACAAACTGTGGTGAAATGGTAGTATAAATAGTCCAGATAATCAACAGTAACACAAAACAGATGTGATGACAGGTCAGTGTAGGTGTTCCGGTGTGTGCGCGGGGCATGTATGAGAATGTAGTTCTTCTGGGACGCTGTAGTGGTAACTGAGTCCTGATGCACTACAGCGCCCTCAGGTGGTCACTGACGGATGTGACATTACCCCCCCTCTAAAGAGCGGCTTCCAGACGCTCCCAGACTGGTTCCAAGAGGGGGGGCGGAGCGGAGCAGGAACAAATGGATGGATGGGAGGGCCAGATCAGGGTCAGGCACCCCAGCAGGAAGCCAGGGTGCAGCCGGGGAATCAGTCCGAAATGGGGAGGACCACCAGGGAGGGGCGGGAGGGATGACCCACGGATGATTCTGCCGAAAACACAAGGCAGGGGACCCCAAGCGAGTCAGCTGGAGAGGCAACTGGACAGGAGCCGGTGGGACTGGAGGCAGCTGGACAGGAGCCGGCGGGACTGGAGGCAGCTGGACTGGAGCCGGCGGGACTGGAGGCAGCTGGACTGGAGCCGGCGGGACTGGAGGCAGCTGGACTGGAGCCGGCGGGACTGGAGGCAGCGGGACTGGAGCCGGAGGGACTGGAGGCAGCTGGACTGGAGCCGGTGGAACTGGAGGCAGCTGGACTGGAGCCGGCAGGACTGGAGGGAGCTGGACTTGAGCTGGCAGAGCAAGGAGCCAGAGCGAGGTCGGCAGAGCAAAGAGCCAGACTGAAACCGGCAGGGCTAGGAGCCTGGGTGGCGCCGGCAGGGCGAGGAGCCTGGGTGGCGCCGGCAGGGCGAGGAGCCTGGGTGGCGCCGGCAGGGCGAGGAGCCTGGGTGGCGCCGGTAAGGCCAGAAGCCAGACTGGAACTGGCATTGTACTGCGCTCTGGGGCTGGAGCCGACACTGGCGGGCGCTCTAGGGGCTGGAGATGACACTGGCAGGCGCTCTGGGGCTGGAGCTGACACTGGCGGGCGCTCTGGGGCTGGAGCCGACACTGGCAGGCGCTCTGGGGCTGGAGCTGTCCTCTTCCTGCGCCTCCCTCGTCTGGTGGTTTGAGACGTGAGAACGGTGTCATCTGGAGAAGGAGCTTGCTCTGGAACTGGAGTTGACACTGGCGGGCATTGTGGGCATAGAGCAGAGGCTGAAGTTTCACACAGCTCCAGAAGACTCTCCAGGGGCTCTGAGAAGGGTATTCTTCTGGTAACCCGACGCGGGTAAGTCCGTAACTCCAGTCCTGCCTCTCTCCTCTTTCCTTTAGTTAAATCAGCTGGCCCCGAAAATATCCCTCTCTGTTGCCATCTACTCAGGCCTCCCTCTTGAGGGTTCTCTTCCTTCAAGGCAACAGAGAGGGGGGAGCCAGCGGTTAGCAAAGCCTCCTCCGCAAACCGATACAGGTTCCAGTCATCCTCGTATGGCGGCATGCATAACCGGACTGGTTCCAAAAGTCCTTCCCGAAAAAACATCATTAGCAAGAGGTCACTGTGAGAGCTCTTCGCAGCTAATTGCAAAAAGTCCTTTATATATCGCTCAATAGAGCGATCACCTTGTTTAAGGCGCACTATAATATTATCCGCTGGATCCATTTAAAGATCGCGTCGTTCTGTCACGTTTTAGCGTGATCAAAACAAGAAACAAAAAGGTGCGGATCCAAGTGCAGTTTATTTATTTACAGTGCAACCAACAAGGTGATAAGAATACAAAGTAACAAATAAACGACAAAACCAGAAACTAAATCAGAGACGAGGCTCAGGAATAACAAACTCAAACAACTAAACCTAATTAGAAAACAAACTAGACAAATGACACACGAACTAGACTAATGCAAAATACAAGAACAGGATCAGAATAACAAACTCGGGATATAAGACTTACTGGAAACTTGGACATGGAAGACAAACGACGGGATAACAAACTTTGGTGAAATGGTAATAGTCCAGATAATCAACAGTAACACAAAACAGATGTGATGACAGGTCAGTGTAGGTGTTCCGGTGTGTGCGCGGGGCATGTATGAGAATGTAGTTCTTCTGGGACGCTGTAGTGGTAACTGAGTCCTGATGCACTACAGCGCCCTCAGGTGGTCACTGACGGATGTGACAAAAATATTTTTAAAACACTTTTTTCTTCAAAACAATTATTAAAGTTGTACATAACTAAATGAACACAGCAAAAAGTTCACTGGTTCGAGCCCTAGACTGGGTCAGCTGGCATTTCTGTGTGGAGTTTGCACGTTCTCCCCGTGTTGTCGTGGGTTTCCCCACAGTCCAAAGACATGCACATGAATTGAATAAACTAAATTTGCTGTAGTGTAAATGAGAATGTATGGGTGTTTCCCAGTACTGGGTTGCGGCTGGAAGGGCATCCTGCGTAAAACATATACTGGAATAGTTGGCGGTTCATTCCACTGTGCTGATTAATAAATAGATTAAGAGACTTAGCCAAAAAGAAAATTAATGAATGATTATTAAATTAATATATAAAGAAATGACAGCCTGATCTCACAAGGAAACGTAAGCATTTTACGTTTGGTCAGTTTAGTGGCTAATTCGTACGAATTCCAAGGAGTTCAGTTGTACAAAAATTAACGATTTTAAAAAGGAGGCGTGGCAACTAACAGAACATAACATTCAGAACAGTGACGAGTCTGCATACAGACAGGGGGTGGAGCGGCTGGCATTTTGGTGCAGATACAACAACCTGGAGCTGAGCACGCTCAAAACAGTGGAGATGATAGTGAACTTCAGGAGAAACCTCCCTGCACTCCCTGCACTTTAATCACCGTCTGGTTCGGCTCAGCTGCCAAAACTGACCTCCATAGACTACAGAGAATAGTCCGGACTGCTGAACGTGTCACTGTCACTACCCTTCCTACACTTCAAGAACTGTACTCTTCCAGAGTGAGTGAAAGGGCTCTGAAAATCACTCTGGACGCCTCACACCCAGCACATTACCTGTTCGAACTGTTACCGTCTGGTCAGCGCTTCAGAGCACCAAGCACAAAAACAGCCAGACACAAGAAAAGTTTTTTTTCCCTCACGCCATCTACCTTATAAACAGTTAAATATTCCCGAACTGTGCAATAAATATGTGCAATACTCTCCCATACACACTTGTACAGCACCTTATATCAATATACAATGCAATACTTTCTACATTCGCATTTGTACACAACACCGTATAACCTGTATATTTATAACAAATCTGTACATACAACTCAACATCCAGAATTCTTAACTAACTGCATCTCTGTTTAATGTTTGTTGTCTTTTTTTTATTATTTATTTTGCGTTGTCACTTGGCAATAAAACTGATTTTGATTTAGTTTGTACGAATTCATATGAATTAGGCACTAAAGCAAAAAGTTACGAAGTGCCGTGAGATTGCGATGGAAGTGATGGGTTATTGTGCTGTAGTGCCCCCTGATTAATAAAGAGACTAAGCCAATATGAATGAATTCATGAATAACAAGAATTTATAGCAAGCAAAAAGAAAAAAACAAGATTTATGGTGTTAAATTTAAGGTTGCTTGTTTGAGCTCCGGCTGGGTCAATTTGCATTTCTGTGTGGAATTTGCATGTTCTCCCTATGTTCGCGAGGGTTTCCTCTGGGTGCTCCGGTTTCCCCCATTGTCCAAAGACATATGGTATAGGTGAATTGAATAAGCTAAATTGGCCAAAGTGTAGGACTGTGAATGAGAGTGTATTGGTGTTTGCAGCTGAAGGGGCATCTGCTGCGTAAAACATATGCTGGATAAGTTGGCAGTTCATTCCGCTGTGACGATCCCAGATTAATTAACGGACTAAGCCAAATAGAAAATGAATGAATGAATGATAAAATTAGAATTATAATAAGCTGGTGATGTTGTTTGTGAATTTAAAAAAGCTTAGATTGTGTTTTATTTCAGTTGTTTTTATGTAATTTTGTAACTGAAATCGGTTGTATACGTGTGTTTATCTTTCTTTTTCTAAAAGTATTTAGAGATCTCAAAAATATCTGGTTAACAATTGTGTTATAGAAAGTAGAGTAATTTATAAAATTACTAGTAAAGTGAAACAAAAAGTATTACAAACACTTTAAATGTATATTGGTTGTAACAGCCTAATATATTATGTATTACTAAGAGAAACAATACAAACTTAACAATTGAATGTCTAAAGCTGTTAAAGCTGAGTGATTTTAGTATATTTTTGTTTTTAATATTGTGAAAATATATTCTTCTTTTGATTTGATTTACCATACTAAATCTCAAAATCAGTCCCTCTTTAAATTTAATTTAAGGAACAATGCTTATCCATCAGACTCATCGTTTTATTTCATTCTTCCTCTTTGGTAAGAAAATAGGATATGTCACTACTTGAAGGGATGTGAAAGAGTGGCACATGAGTAGACCACACACTGTTTCATGAGAACACAGACTTAAATGTCAAAGCACTGTAAACAATGTGGAGCACTGTAAAATAATATACTGTAATGCAAGTACTTTCTTTTTGTGTTTAATACTGCAAGCACTTTGGTTGTTTATGCCTATAAGCCTGTATAATCGTAGACAGAACAAGCCAAAGAAATCCCCCAAATATCCCCAGGAAAAGAACCAATAATTTCTTTCAGCTTTCACTATATCATCTGTTGCTAGGGTAGAACGTTTTTAGAAGTCTTTACTGGCACTGAAAGTCTGCTCACTGCTGCCTCTCTCTGTCTGCAGGTGCTGCTACATTTCTACATGCTTCAAAAACAACTCCAAAGCGCCACCTAGAGCATTTTCACTGGGTTTTCAGTAAATTATGGAATTTATCTGTTCATTGTTTCTGCTATCAAAGAAAGCGTATATATTTAGTGTGCAGGGACAAAATACGTTATTTTTTTAACATACATTTTAATGTAAACTCAACTAAAACCTCTTTTTTATATAAAATTTTGTATAATTATGATTCTTTGAAGTGTTACGCAAGCGCGTATTGGGTTGTTTCTGTGCTGCTGTGTGTGTGTCTCTCTCTTTTTCCCTCTCTCGTCCTGTCCCGTTCCTGTTTCCAGGTTACCCCGCCCTAATTGGACGTGCTGCGTGCGTGCGCTGTGGTTGGTGCTGGGAGATGTCAGCATCTTTTGAAAAGGAACCGACGGAGTCAGATCGCTGGGGGGCAGGGCCGGATTGGGACTCCTTTTCAGCCCTGGAGTTTCAAGCAGACCGGCCCACTTTAGTTTACGAGTCACGACTGACTATATTAAAAAAACGTATTTTCCAATTTAGAGCAAATACAGTAGCCCAAGTGTTGGTTCACAGTGAACATTTATTTAAACAGTTAACAATGTAATGCTTAACAGTACAATAATGTATTTTCTGTAAAAAAAAAAAAAAAATTAGTGCTCACAAATTTGCAAACCTTGAAATTTAAATAAATAAATAAATAAATAAATAAATAAATAAATAAATAAATAAATACAAATATATTTTAAGCTATATGTCTAAAACAAAGATTTAAATAAAATGTATAAAAGTAACTTAAAATATTTTCTTTATAACTATGAGAACACAAAAGGGTAAATCTTCAACACTACTCATTAGTAACCTCACAATGTCCTTTTCTGCAATATCTAAATATATACATTGCAAAATTGTTAAAATATCCAGTCCTTAAATACAAATAAAGAATAAAGAAAAATATTGCACTGTTATCTGCAGGATGTTTTTAACAACAATATTACTGTCTAATGATTTCTCTTTCTTTCCTCTGCATAAGTGCAGCTTTAAGGAAACATGGCAACCCTAAAACATTAATAAACGCCTGAGCAGTGTACTGGTCTCTGCAGCTTTGTTTATCACAATGTCATTGTCCAAAGACATGAGGATTTCTTTTTTAGTGCACATGAGCATGAATGCCTCAAGGTTCTTCTGTGTTAAAGTGCTTCTGAGCCTGTTTTTTACGAATTTCACTATTGAAAAACTTCTCTCACAGGCTACTTGTGTGATGGACAGAGTTAACAGCAACTTGTAGGCAAGTCCAATTACATGGTAGGCATCCGTTAGAAGATTGTACTGAGAGAGAATGAGATGGACACAAATGACACAGTTTTTACAGGAGGAACAAGTTTTGCTCTCTAGTTCTACATCCTGCTCTTCCATGGAAGGATCATCAGCATCACTTCCTTGTGGCATTTCACAAGCTGTCTTGACAATGTTACCCTCCAGAGGGGACATCTTTAGTCTGTCCCACTGAGATGCAAGGCTGCACAGCTCACTACATAATGTGCCAACAGTAGCTCTTTTGTCAAATTTAAGCAGACATTTGCTTATTTCTTCCAGTGCTGAGCTTTGGAGTCCATTTTCCCTCACATGAGCAAAGTTTCTAGGGTCTAAACAGGCAAAATCTGAGCAAAGTTTTGCATTAGCAGAAAACCGCCTGTGCATACTGTCTATTACTGTGTCTATAATGACATTGTGTACTTTTACCCTAAAGTCAGCATCTACTGATGCCAGTCCCTCATCTTCTGCCAGCTCTCCTGGCATCTTTTTCTTCTTTCTGATCCTTTTCTCAGAAAGGGCAGTCTGCACTACAAGCTCACACTCTTCCTCCTCTTGCAACTTTCTATTAGCCCATTTCACAAACTCATCAGCTGCACACTTAACTCCTTCAAAGTCCCTGGCACACTTGCTGAGACCCTCCTCTGTCCCCTTAACCAGACGCTGAGCTGTAATGATATCCATTCCCCTTGTCTGTAGGTATTTTGAAAGGGGGGATGTAAGCTCAAAAATGCGAAGGAAGAGTTGAGCAGTGAGCACTGTCTCATATTTCAAAAGGGCCTCCATGAATCCCTTTGCCTTGGCCCTTACAGTTGGCTTTTGCTCTTTATCTTCAACAAGAGTGTGTAAAGTCATAAGTAATTCAAAAAACAAGGCTCCCTGAGGATTCCTGAAGCATCCAAACACTTTACTTAGTGCCTGATCCTTAGCCCACCACCTAGTTGGCCCTATTGGGCACAGTCGTCTGTGATGCATGTCCTGACTCTTCTCTTCCCACTTCTGCATGCGCTTGTATGAGTCTCTTAAAAAAACTGCTATGTCATTAAGCAGTGAAAACAGAGATGCACTTTCCACAACACTGCCTGTTGTGTCTGCCAGTACAAGGTTCAAAAGATGTGAATAACACCAAATATGAACCTGATTGGGGGAATGCTCAGAGAGGAGTGTAGAAAACCCCCTAAACTGTCCCTGCATATTAGCTGCACCATCTGTTGAGTTGCCCACACATGTGCCAATATCAATATCAAGGGTTATCAGCACTTTTTTCAGAACCTCTACAAAACTCTGGCCAGTAGATGACTCGCAGTCCACCACCGCAATCAGTCTTTCTTGAATGATATCTGTTACATATCGAAGTATGATTGAACACTGGTCTTTGGAGCTGATATCCTGGGTTGTGTCAAGCTGGACAGAAAACATACCAGCTTGTCTCACTTCTTCTGCTATAGTGAATTTTATTAGCTGGCCAATGACATCCACAACTTTATTAAATGTTTCTTTTGACAGCAGAGTAACTAGAGCACCTCTGCCTTTTGCACCAGTTTCATGTTGCTTTTTGCTGTTTTCAATGCAAGTGTTAACATGCTGTTGGAGGCAAATGTCATATTTACTCAAGAGTAGAATCAACTCCAGGATGTTACCATGATTAACAGCAATGTTTTCTAAGCTATAACCTGCCTCTTCTTTATCTCCTCTGTAGCTTAGGCCACATTTGCCTATGACTTTGATAACATCCACTATGCGCTCCATCACCTGCCTTTTCTTTTTCACTTGCTCAGCACGCACTGACATTTGGTTGCAAGTCAACAGGCTTTTTACATCTGCATTTTGTATTTTCATAAAGTAAGCATCTGCACTTTCTCTGTGAGTCTTACTTTTTTCGTGTTCCACTATCCTTTGATGAATGTGTTTCCAGTCTTTCATGCCCCCCTTTATAAAAGGGCCATCACTTACCAAAGGAGCAAATGCCAATCAAACAGAACAGTACAGAGATTGGGTTTTTTCACAGTAAGTCAGCCACTTGAGGTTTGTTCCATTTTTGCTATAGAAAACTGTTGGTATAGGAACATTTGGGGTTTGTTGAGGATGATAAGAAAAAATGTATCTATATCCTGTGACTGAGGTCGAGCAAAGTAATCAAAACTATCAACTGGATCATCTTCATCTGCCTTGTTCCTAGCCTGCGGGTCTGGGTTCTGCTGCTGAGTTGCTGCCTCTGTTATCTGTCCCTGAGTAGGTTCTACACTCCCTTTCACACTTCCTTCTGTATCCCTAAACTCAAGTGTGCCTGTATTTAATCACAATAAAAAGCATTCTGTAAACTTTAACATATGTGGAATGCATCTTTAAATTGAGTTAAAACAAAGCAAATTAAATATTTCTTATGGCAAGACATATAGGCTTTCATAGCACTTTTATTCCCTTTAAATCATAGGCTTTGTGTATTTACTACATTTTTCATCATGTTTGCTTATTCAGAGACTGTGGTACAACAGCTTACCTGTGTTTTCCATATTGGGGGCACCAGCCTCTTGCAGCATGATACAACTGGGTCCTGGCTCTGGGTCTGACACTAAATTTCAGAAATGGTATTAATTTTCACCACAAATTTTCTCTTTTTAGCTTTCTGATCAAGTTAAGTCAGATTTATTCATGTAGTGATAATAAAAATTTATTGGTTTAGTGTATTTATTAATGTAGCAATGTAGCCAGATTTATTGTACAAGTCATATTTATTATTCATGTCAGGGCATCGCAGTTTACCTGTGTTTTCCACATTGGGGACACCAGCCTCTTGCAGCACGATACAACTGGGTCCTGGCTGTGGGTCTGACACTAAATTAAATTTCAGAAATGGTATTAAATCTCACCACAAATTTTCTCTTTAGCTTTCTGATCACGTTAATTCAGATTTATTAATATAGTGATAATAAACTACATTTATTCATGTAGTGTATTTATTAATGTAGTAATGTAGCCAGATTTATTGTACGAGTCATATTTATTTTTATGTCAGGGCATAACTTAACATAAACTGTGAGTTGCACTGCTCCTAACTAGCTTAACGTTAACTTACCGGCTGTTTCATCGCATTCTTGTGTTGTTGTTGTATTACTCTCGTTGCCACTTGTTTTAGCGAAAAATGTACTAAGCTTAGTACATTTGGCCGCGTCAGTTTCTAGAGCTTTTTTTTCTTTATTCTGGCCTTTTCGGCGCCACCTTTGCGCTTCTTATTGTCCATTTTCACCTGTCAACTCTCTAGTAGCGCAAAGTGAAACTGAGTCGAGTGATAATTACGTCATCATTAACCTGCGAAGTGCGAACTGCGTTCTGCTTATGATAGGGCTGCGAGAAAATAAATAGAGTGGAGGGGAGGAGCAATTGTAAAATAATGAATAAAAAGAGTGAGGCTATCTATGGAAATAAATAAATAAATAAATAAATAAATAAATAAATCTGCTTTGAGTGCAGGCAGATCATTGAGGCAGAAAGGGACACACCGGCCGGCCCCCGCGGCCAAAAAGTGAACCGGCCCACCGGGAATTCTCCCGGTGCTCCCGATTAGCCAATCCGGGCCTGCTGGGGGGAGAGACGGAGAGTTTTTCTAAGAGTGTGGCGTTCGTGTGGAAAACATATCATAGTGCTTCTGTTTGTTTATAAATTGTGAACATTAAGGTGTTCTCTCCCTTTTTCCTCTCCCCTCCAATTTTTTTGTGATTGTCAAATACCGTTTGATAAAGCTGTGAGCTGAGCGCCGTAGGGGCTAAGTGCCATTTACTTTGACACTGATTTTCTCCTGTTTTTTGTTTAGTTAAGGAGTAAGGGTAGTTGTAGCCTAGGCTGATTGGCTGGTTTTAGCTGGTCAACCAGGCTGGTTTTAGAGGGGTTTTGGCCACTTTCAGGCTGGTTTCCAGCCATTTCCAGCCTGGCCTTAGCTGGTCAGGCTGGAAAATGACCAGCTAAATCCAGCTAAAACCAGCTTGACCAGCCTGGTTTAAGCTGGACATAGCTGGTTTTGGCTGTGCTCCCAGCCTGCCAGGCTGGTCAAGCTGGTTATAGCTGGTCATCTCCCAGCCTAACCAGCTAAGACCAGGCTGGAAATGGCTGGAAACCAGCCTGAAAGTGGCCAAAACCCCTCTAAAACCAGCCTGGTTGACCAGCTAAAACCAGCCAACCAGCCTAGGCTGGTTTAAGCTGGATTTTTCAGCAGTGTTTGTAATTTATTTTCTTCATTTATTTTTGATTCAGTAGGTAAGTTATCTTCGGGGTGGAGTTAGTAAATGTTTTGTTTGTTATTTTGGCCTTGCTCAGCCCTGAAGCTTTTTGTTTGCGCTCATTTATTTGTTTATTGTAAATACAAACCTTTTCCACCTTCTCACAATAAAATAAGCCTAAAGGTCATTTAAAAATCAAACCTGCTAACTGTTTATTTATTTGCTCTATAATTTTTATATTCGACTTCAGCCCTAGACATTTTTGAGGTCGTAACAGAAGTAATGTGAGTTATTTGTCAAATTGTAATCAAAGTCTCTTCATATATACATTTATGCATTTTCCTTTGGCTTAGTCCCTTATTTATTAGAAGTCGCCATAGCAGAATGAACTACCAACTTTTCCAGCATGTTTTACGTTGCTCTTTCAGCTGCAACCCATCACTTGAAAATCTCTTCACTTATATAAAATTTCAGGCTCAGAACCCCTTATTTATGTGTCCCTTCATCTTTTTTTCTTCTTTTCTAGCCTAATTTTTTCTTGCTGTTTGTTTTTTCTTTTCATATTCTCTCTATTTTGCTGTCTTCCGTCTAGTGTTACCTCCCTTCCTGTCTCACTTTTGCCTTTCCACTGCAGTACAACATTGTTCAGATTCATACACTGATTTCCATGACTGCATTTTAATGTTCTGAGTGGTTCTGATAAGATTAGGTTACTTATGGTGTTTATAAATCTTCATATTACCAATATGTTGTAAGATCATTTTGATTTCCCAATCTCATGATTTTATAATGGAGCCAAAAAAAAAAAAAATAATAAGATGAATGAACACTGGTCTCCCTTCTTTCTTAACGTAGTCACAAAAGCAGATGCCATGCAATTCAACATTAAATGTTGCATAATTTCTTAATTTTTTTTATTACTATGAAGAATTTACATGAAAAACAGAAATAGAAAATAACAATGAAACTGCTAAATAAACACAATGTCAGGGGGCAAAGACGATTAAATACATTTGTAAGAGTTGAAATATTGCAAATATTCTGATATCTTTGACAATTCAAAACATGAGCTGAAAACAGAGACTGGTAACTTCACAACCCAGCAAGGGGGAATGCGGGAAAAACCAGTTCCTGCTGCATTTGCATCTGAGTATGCTGAAACTCAGCTTCATCCCCCCATCTCACACATATGGTCATTTCAATGTTTGAATGTTTTAGATTAACCAAACTGACTTTAATTATCATGTTTGATATCATTTGAAATGTCTCAGTGCGATTGGTACAATGGTCTCATTCTCTCAGAAATAGACATAATCAAAACAATAAATATATAACTTCAGGCATCTTTTGAACCACTGTGAAGGGTGTGACTTTTTCCTTTTGTTATACACACACACCACCTTCCTTGAGGGAATTATCGGATTATTTAAGGTAAGGTTTAAGAAAGACTCAGCGCGATTCTGCCTACCCAAATCAGCCCATAACATGGAGCCTAGGTTCCACGTTATGTAAAATTTACACGTTATGTAAAAAGTCAGGAATGCATCCTTTTAATCTTGGATTTATCTTTGAATTTGATGTTTTGTATTGATCGTTTATGAATTGACTGATTGAATTTGGCATAATACATTTACCTGACTAATACATTATGTTTTGAATTATTCAAACCTCGTGTTATTATCACTGATAAATGTTGTTGTCCATAGCACTACAAGCCACTGTACAGTTTAGTAACGGACTAAAACATGTTAGACGGAGCAGCGTGGCATGCTATACAATGTTGGTAGAGATCCGACTAACAAATTGGCATTTATTCATGTATACTTGGACTGTAAAAGGCCAACTATTTAGAACAACAAAATATTGTTGAAACTACTTTAAATGTGGATATTTAGGCCTTCATCTACAATAGTATAATCTTGCGCGATTATTATTAAAATACTTTGTCTTGAATTAGTAGATAACAGATCTATGGGGACCACATAAAAAATCTCCTAAATTGAGTAAGTAGTGTTCTGCCTTTCTAGGAGAGTGGTTAATCGCCTCTGTTTAATGACCAAGACTGACAAGCTTGTATTAAGAGATTGTATACCCGGCCGGTGCAAGACTCGAGATGCTATCGGAATCTGAGTAAATGAGAATAAGGTATAATAACAAATCAAAAGAATATTCAATCATAATCTAAAATAATGTGAAAGGAAACAAAATAATCTTCTCAATGTTTTATAATTGGAGTCAGATAAAACGAGGATAAATATATTAATATTCTAAACCACCTCATACTAAAATTGAAGTCAGATATGAGTTGAGTTTAATATAAATCAACATTGTGCACTGGAAAGACTGAACATGCAGTGAACCTCCATCCACCATTGGATACCGGCATTGGACCAACTGGCTGGACCCTACACATTAGTTACAGGATGAGGAAAATCTGATGATAACACAACAAAACAGTTTTGAGGGCTTTGAAACTAAGAAAAGTGTTGAGGTAGGATTAAACATGTTTATAGAACACATGAAATTAAGACTTAGCATCTTGAAATTTGCAAAAAGAAGTTTGCAAAAAATAAATAAATTTATTAGATAACATTTTTCCATGTCCTTTTTAGTAAAATTGTGATAACCAAATAAGATATCTTTATGTAATAAAAAAAGTTGAAAATCCATGTATAACAATACTAAAGCCTTTACAGAACATTTTAGTATAGGCTACTGTGTAAAAGTCTTTGGCCACTAGTATTTTTACCCCCCAAAAATAAGTTGGTTATTTCTTTATTTTCTGTAGCAGTTATAATATAATATATATTAAAAATATATAAAAATTACTTTACATTCCCAAACATTTTTGTCATTTATTGTATTTATACAGTGATTTTATTGTCTGAACAAGGAGTCTGACAACAGCCAGTGGTCCACAAAGAGATCTAATCTGATAATAGGCTCGTTTGACTTGGCCAAAATCTGCGCAGAATAAATCACCGGTGATCACCGCCAGATGCATGCCGGTTAGAAATGTGTCCGCCTTGCCTTCGCCTCGCTCTGATGTCACGCTGACGTGCGCCAAAAACTCTCGCGATCGCGAGGCGGGTACCTCGGACAGAGCAGTCGGCCGCAGTTGCTCTCATAAGACTGCGCTCACTAAAAGCATGATGGGAAACGACTGGCTGACGACACAGCTTAATGCTGATTGGATGAGACTGACACATTACACTTTATTATCTTGTTTTACTAAGGTTTATACCTGGATTTGTTGAATACTTTTTTTTTTTTTTGTATTTTCGTTGATAATTAAAAAAGTCATAAAGAGCATTACATATGGTTATTTATTTAGATTTACACACAAACAAAAACAAAACACATCTTTGTAAAACATAACGTGACCTATCCAATATAACTAAATGTTACTAATAAATCATTAGGATGTGTGTGTGCCGTATTTTATTTCTCTCTCATTTTTAAGTCCTGTTTGTTGTCATTTTCACTTTTTGTATGTTTGTGTGAATTTTGTATTGTAATTTTTATGCAGCGTTATTCAATGAAAGTCAATCCAGTATATACACATAGGTAATCAGACTGTTTTGTCATTATGCCTCATCTTTGTGTGGTTTCATATGAGAAGTGAAAAGAAAAGGGTGTAGTAAACAAGACACACACACACACACACACACACACACACACATATATATATATATATATATATATATATATATATATATATATATATATATATATATATATATATTAGGGGTGTAACGATACACTCAGCTCACGATACGATGTGTATCACGGTATAATGTTCACGATTCGATATGTATCACGATATTTGGAATAAAAATTTAAAATTAAACTGAAATGCAAATTTTACCAAGTAAACTATTTTTTATGTATTTCTTTTGTTTCAGCTTGTTAAACTGAACCTTCTTTAAGAAAATAAATTAAACAGGCCTGTCTCTGGAAAATATATATATATATACACATAATATAATAAATAATAGTATAATAAATATATATATATATATATATTTATTATACTATTATATATATATATATATATATATATATATATATATATATATATATAATAGTATACTATATATAGTATATATATATATATATATATATATATATATATATATATATATATATATATATATACATATACATATATATATACATATATATATATATATAGTGTATATATATATATATATATATATATACATATATATATATATATATATATATATATATATATATATATATATATATATATATATATATATATATATATAAATATACTATTGAGTTAAAATCAATAAAATTTAAGCTGCCTTTGTCATAAGAATTCAGCATTACTGATTTTTTTTAATATAATGAATTGTTTTTCCAAAGAAATTGTCAACATTCTATCAATTAGTTTATTTGTGTGCTTATCAACTGAAATAGACTGAGCTGTATATGACAATCTAGAAATACCTTCTGCTTTAGTGAGCAGAACTCTGCCTTTGATTGATAGATCTCTTTGTAGCCAATGGTTCATCATCTTTCTCGTTTTTTCAATAATTGGTAGAAAATTGGAAATACATCTACTTTATCATCCTTATTTTAATTCCCAAATAGGTCACACTCTCTCACACAGGGATGTTACAAATTAGAGATTCTGAACAATTACCCACTGGTAATAATTCACATTTATGTTAAGGCAGAGACCTGAGGCTTTAGAAAAGGGTTCAAGAATTTCTATTGCTGTAGCAATCTGTGAGGCATCCTTCAGAAACAAAACAGTATCATCCGCTAACTGGCTTATTACCACTTTAGTGTTTTCAATAGATATTCCTTTTAAGGAGCTTTCTCTAATATGTATATTTAGAAGTTCAGTAGCTATCAAAAACAGGTACGGGGAGATTGGGCATCCCTGCCTAACTCCTCTTCTCAAAGAAAATCTAGGAGAGGTGCCGCTGCTGAGTCTAATAGAACTATTGCAATTAGTGTAAAGCATTTTAACAGATCTACAGAAGAAATTTCCAAATCCTACCCTACTAAGAGTTTGTAACAATTCATGTTCTAATGAATCAAAAGCTTTATAGTAGTCAAGAAAAAGTATAAAGTTGTCATTAGATAAGTAATGTGAATAATCTAGAATATCTAATACTAAACGTATGTTATTAAAAATGTGTCTTTTTTGCAAAAATCCAGATTGACATTCATCCATTAAATTGTTCAAAGTACATTTTACTCTTTTGGATAAAACTAATGCAATAATTTTATAATCATTGTTCAGCAGAGTAATTAGTCGCCAATTATCAATTAATAAGTGATCTTTATTTGGTTTTGGTATTAAAGTTATTAGTCCTTGACATAAGGTTGGAGGAAGGAAGGATCTATCTATGCTCTCATTAAAGACCTCAA
Source organism: Danio rerio (assembly GCF_052040795.2). NCBI lineage: Eukaryota > Metazoa > Chordata > Actinopteri > Cypriniformes > Danionidae > Danio > Danio rerio. The sequence goes on from NC_141028.1 coordinate 40,927,488, forward strand.
GCAAAAAAGGAGTTAAAAGTTTCTCAAATGTTCTATAAAACTCAGCAGAGAGTCCGTCCGTTCCAGGAGACTTGTTGCTTTTCAGTTATTTAATGGCATCCGTAACTTCTTGTAAACTAAGAGGGGCTTCACATATATTGAACTCATCATCACTAATCTGTTTTATGTTATGTAGCGATTTAAAGAATTCTGTTGTAGATTGTTGACAAAATTTAGAAGAATACAAGTTACTGTAAAATTCAGAACAATAGTTTGCAACAATTTTTGCATTCTACACAATATTACTATTAATCCTCAATTTCTCAATATAATTATATTTAGCTTGTTGCCTCTCAAGTCTAAAGAAATACGCAGAGCTCATTTCACCCTCTTCAAGCCATTTCCTTCGAGACCTTATACAAACTCCTTCTGCCTTTTGTTTGTAAAATTCTTCTAATTTAATCTTTTGTTCAGTAAGTTCTGCTTTTCCAGATTCTGATAATTCTTCTATCGTTTTGGACTATCTTCTTCAGCTCTTCTCTTTTTTGCCAATTCACTACAGTATTTCCTAAAAAATTTTCCCGCTTAAAATTTGAGAAGTTCCCAATTATTACAATATTTTTTTTCAACTTTCACTTTATTCCAGTAAGTCAAAATAATTTTTTCTATTCCAGTAATAACTTCCTTACGTTTAAGAACTGAATTATTTAATTTCCAGTAACCAGATTTTTGAGTTAAATTACTAAAGTTTCTAGAGGGAATCATAATCGAAATAGCTGCTTGATCTGAGAACGGAGATGGTATTATATCAGTAACAATGTTATCCAAGTCAATGGAAGTAAGCCAATAATCAATCCTAGATTGGGAAGATAAAGATTTGTTATTCCAAGTAAAACATTCTTGTGTTGGATGAGATTTTCTCCATGGATCAAACAAGGAAAATTGTTCTATAAAACCCATAATATAATCTGAATTAGGAATTCCAGTTTGATGAGGCCATCTATCTAAAATATTATCTAGGACAACATTGAAATCACCACCAAAGATTAGATCAGAGTTAGAAAAAATGGTTAACATTTGAATCACTTGCTTGCCTAATCTATTGAAGAGAGCTTTATTTTCTTTTTGTAAGTTAAAACCATATACATTAACTATAATATAGGTTTCATTTAAAATCTCAGCGACAAGTACAATGTAGTGCCCAGAAGCATCACAGTTAGATCTTAAGATTTTCCCTTTAAATCTGTCCTTTAAAATACAAACCCTAGCAGATTTAGTAGTGCCATGGGAAAACCACAGATCTAGTCCCCACTGTGACCTCCAAAATTGTGCGTCTTCAGTAACAGAGTGGCAAAACAAAAATCTGCATTAAAGCGCTTCAAGTATAAGAAAGTAGCTTTCCTCTTAGTGATATTGCTTAACCCTCTATAGTTAAGAGAAACAATAGATAAAGACATAGAACAAGAGTGAATATTAAACAAATAAAAAAATAAAACAGACCCGGAAGATTCCTATATAAATATATAGCAAATCTTAAGCAAACGCAGCAAAAATATCCCAGGATGAGAACAGCAATCCCTTTTTAACACGTATATTGGTTATACTGAAAATTTGTAAAACAGAAAAAATTAACAGGAGTCTTAGGCCATACTCACACTAGGTACAGTTGCCTCGAACCGGGCCAAAGCACGCTTGTCCCCCCTCCCGTCTCCCCCGACGGCCCGCGCTCACACCATATCGGGCCTCGGCACGCTTACATCATCGCTGCTGCTCTGTTCAGAACATAGACTGTAAAATATATGGACGTAGTATCCGTGACGTCACCCATAGGTTTCTAAAGAGCGCAAAAGAAGCCACAAGTAGGCGCGGCCAACCGTCGCCATTTTGTTCGCGCATCATCACACCCACGGCGGGATACCAAACATGGGCAAAGAGGCGGAGAGTGAGCGGAGCTACAGACGCATGCTGCATTTTGCTTGGACCTGGTTCAGACACCTGGTTTACTTTGGGAGAACGCTTAATACTTTATCACTTGTGACTCGTTTGTATTCTGACCATGGGCCTGTTTCAGTAAGGAGGTTCAAACAACTCAGAGTTTAAACTTGAACTCTGAGTTGATTTACCGAGAGATTAAAAACTCTGATCTTTCGGTTTCAGAATAGCTGATCTGAGTTGGGTCAATCAACTTCGAGTAGACCAACTCCGAGTTAAGCGGGCACACTAGGCTTGGGCGGTATCCAAATTTTGATACCGTCAAACCGTCTCCATATTTTACCCTGGTATCCGGTATTACCGGTGTAATAAAAAAAATTATGACGTAAGGCTCAGACAGCGTCACCAAACTGTTGGCTTGAGCCTAAACCATTCAGAAACTGAATACCTTTGCGACCTTAGGCTCGTGGTCAGAGAGAGAGCGAGAGCGAGCGATTGCCGCACAGCACCTCTCTCTCTCTCTCTCTCTCTCTCTCTCTCTCTCTCTTAAACACACAAACACACATCTCTCCCGCGATTTATTCAGAAATTTACTCCCACACCGTAAGAAATCTGTCCGGCTCCCGCGGAACAGCAGCGAGAATGCAGAGAGCTGTATTCGGGCCATAAAAATTATACCCAATAGGTCCCGAGTCTGACAGGTACATTTTGATCGACAGCTTTATAAATCCCGAACCCGTTTCCAGCCCGACATTATTCAAATGTGCACACAGCTCTAATGCATTTTTTTTCAAGAATGAGTAATTTATGTTTTAACATCATTTATTCGTAACAAAAGTAGCTTATAGGCCACTTGGAAGTTGGAACAAAGAAATAAAATAAGTCCTCTGAAACATCGTAACATCTCAGCACTCTATAGGTCTAGGTACATGCACTTAGCCTTTAAATTAGCCAACACACCAATGAAAAGAATTCTTGCTTAACAAATAAACTCTAAATGATAATGGGTATTTTGGCAATAAAGAAATTAAGATAAAAGCTCTGCATGATTTGTTTATCCACTTCTCTTCACTATCTGGCATTAAGGCGGCGGTGAAGCTGAATATTAAAAGAATAATGCCACCATAAGCCTGTATACTCTGTCTACATTATGATTATATGGTTTAATTAATATTTATTTATAATTTAAAAACCCTTTACTCACCAAGATTAGGCTACGTCTGTTTGTGGAGGCACATTATTAAATCCACTGGCTTTAGCGCAGTCTTGCGCTCACGGGGTCCAGCAGCTGAACACCCTTTCCTGCGGCTACAGGTCGAGATGCAGAGTTCTGATCTGGCTGATTTTGCAAGTTTTGGGTAGGATTGTTTGTTCATCTACTAGTCAGGAACATCCATTTAATTTTCCATGACAGCAGTTGCAGTGTAGCGAGTGGAGTGGCCTCGTCTTTTTACCTGTCAGCTTGCGGTTTAGGGCTCTACCGTAATACGCAGTGTATGAGCGACCGCGAAATACCTGCGGCTGAAATAACCGCTCCTTCTGAGCTAGTGAATGGCTTGACCGCCGTCAAAATTCGCTTTTTTTACTACTTCGTCATCATTTGTTTCATCTTTGCAGGGATGGATTTTAATGCAGGGATTTTGGATTTTTTCGGGTCTCGCCGGGTTCGGGTAAAGATCTTCAGCTCTAATGCAGACCTCTCGTTCATATTAACCACGTCTCCCTTCTATTCAGTCGAAACTGCCAAACTGCAGGTCACTTTGGAGCGCCACTTGTCACGTCACCTCTCCCTGTCCCTCTCTCCCCCTCCCTCTCACCCTCTTCCCCTCCCTCTCCCTCTTCCTCTCTCTCCTCCACACTGTGCCGTGATGACAACCACACACACGTTTTTGTAGGCATTAAATAAAGGATATTTAATATTTTATGACAGTATAACGGTATTGAAACTCACACCGTTGCTATTTTTAGATCCCGCGGTATACCATAATACCGTAAAACCGCCCAAGCCTAGCGCACACCGTGACTTTAAAAAGGCATTATCAATGGAGCGCAGACATTACGAGTGACTATGGCAATATCTTATAAAAGAGATCACCATTTCTTTCTCCAGCTAAACTTGATGTTCTCATGCAAAGTTATAGCAAATATGAACGTATATATTTGAAAAGAAGCAACCATCAGTGAAGAAGAGACAGTTAGCGTGGGAAAACAGCTGCTCAAGTTAATGCCTAATTTCACTTTTTAAGTATTTAAATATTTAAGTATAATAAAATAAGTAATGTAATTTGTGACGTTTATATTTTTTTTTCTAAACTTTTTTTAATACATTTATTAGTTTTAAATGATTTAACAGTGCACTTGTGTGTTTGCCTTTTTTATTGATCAAGTGATAGAGGTTAATATAACATTTAGAAGGTAAGCAGTACTCAAAATAATTTTAGAAAGAATAATAATCCCATTAATCTAGTTACAGTGCATGTCGAAGGTGAATTTAGTTTAATTATTTATTAAAAAGGATAAGCCATTCTCGTACAGTTCTTCTGACTAAAATGTAGGCAATAGCTATGTTTCCATCCAAATATATTACATAAATTTATGTGCAAAACTGGAATATTGCATAAAAGATGCGAATAAAATTCCATCCAACGAGTCAAAGAGAAAAAAAATCGTCACTTCCTGATTAAACTGGCACCAAATATCAACAGTAAAAACAGAATTTACTGTGGTAGAAGAAGCTGCATCAATTAATTCTTTATTTAGCCTAATTAATGTACTTGCGCCTCGATGTCAGAAGACAATGCTGAAACACAATGAACACATGGGGGCGTCTGATGCCATGAGACGCGGAGACTCTTGACACGCACCAGACGTTCGGAGGTAATTAATAATATACACTAATACTGAAACAGTAAAGGCATTTTAGAATGACTAAAACAATATTTAAGACATGTTACAGTGTGTTCAGCCTGCTGGTTTGTACATTTTCATTATCATATGATCATGATCTTTTTTTAATGTACATACTGTAATTTGTTCAATAAAAGTGTTTCCATCGTAGTTTATGCGCACATTTTCTATCGAATAAAAGTTTATCCTACTCAGTTATGCGCGTTTTTATGCATATTTTAAAAAGTTATGTGCATCATGACGTTTCTATCAATCGTTTTTATGCACGTATCCAAAATAAGCATAAAAATAGGTGGGTGGAAACGCAAGGCTATGGCGAGAAATACTGCTTCATCTTTAAAAAAGGGGAGGAGACCGACAGAAACTCTGAGTTTAGAGAATAAAACCTGCTTCTGACCAGGTTAGATTCACAGAGTAAGTTACCATAGTAACTGACTCTGAGTTAAAGTTACCTTTCATTTTAGAAACAGGCTTGACTTACCCTGCTTTCTCGAGTTTAACAAACCTGCCATTTTAAAACGGAAAACCCAGAGTTTCTCTCATTTCAGGGTTAAAATACTCTGAGTTTTCAGTTAACCTCCTTTCTGAAACAGGCCCCACATGTGCTTGGTTGTACACTATATCAATAAAGTGTTTAGTCTTTTAAAAACACTGCTGTAATACATTGAGCCATTAAACATTGTTCTTATGACGTTTCTCAACAGGAGGAAAACGCGAATTACATCCAAACACCTCAGATATAGTCTGCATTAGTTAATGTAAGACTATATGAAATCCAGCATAACACTGTATGACAACGCTTCAGATGACTGTTCTAGAGCCTACAGCTAATCAATCTGACAGATTCTGGAGTGCATTACAGCTCTAAATATAAATATAAACGATAAATGATCTTAAATAAAACATACATGTATAGAGATGGTATATAAGTATATAACTTTACTCACATGGGAAAAGGAGGCCACGTGAACGGTTTGTGAGTGCAATTAAGTGCACTCAGCATGACATTCCATCAAATAATTGTAGGAAACAAGTCCAAAAGGCAGTTGACTTTGTAAAGCCACATAAAACAACACAGAAATACGATAAATATGCCGAGTTCAGTGGCTAATCTGCCGGATTCAGCTGGTGACGATTCAGGTGACGTGACGGCGACCAACGAGACCTAGCTGTCACTCAAGTGACCACGCCCTTAATTATGCAAACTTAATATAACTTAATATAAAGGAAACGGATGAGTTATAAAAAACCCCCCCCCCCCCCCCCCTCACAGTTGTCATGAAGGGTAATATTAGCTGTATTAACCTAAATCTTTTTTTGTACCAGGCTGTAAACACCTTTTTTTCTGCTGTAAAGTTGGCCATTCTAACAGTGGGCTCAATTAAAATTTGCTCTGTTTTGGAGCCAGGAGCGGCTAGCGTAATTTCGGATGAATTGCAGTTTTAGTTACTTCCGTATTGGCTTCCTGAGAGAGAGCGGGAGGTTGCCTCTTGGTTCAGAAGCGCTCTCTATGGCAAGCCTTTTTAGCATTTAAATCTTTGTTCTGACTCCATAAATATATTTAGAGATATCTCTAATTATATTTTGACTAGTCATAATTATAATTCCACTACTCAGAATGACAATTAGAGATATCTGCAATTACAATTGTACTAGTACGAAATCAGATTGGAGATATCTGCAAATATATTATGACTAGTCATATTCCTCCATTGACTTCCATTGAAAAATTGCAGATATCTCCAAATGAATTTTGACTAGTAACAATTATAATTAAAGATAACCCTGAGTTTTTACTAGTTATAATACATTTAGATATCTTTAATTCATCATATTTAGAGATATTTACAAATATTTGAAGATATCTCTAATTAATTTACTAATAGTCGAATTACAGTTGTAGATATCTTGAATTGGACTTTTGACTAGTCAAAATTCATTTGGAGATATCTGCAAATATTTTTCAATGGAAGTCAATGGAGGAATATGACTAGTCAGTCATAATATATTTGCAGATATCTCCAATCTGACTAGTCGAATTATAATTATGACTAGTCAAAATATAATTAGAGATATCTCTAAATATATTTATGGATAGTCAGAACAAGGTTTAAATGCTACAACGGCTTTCCATACGCTCTCACCCAGTAGCACAGTGGAGATTTCTCTAGTTATATCGTTTCAGTCGTTTGTTACGCAGTGATATGCAGTCAAATATTTCGCCAAACAGTCCTTAGGGATGCGATGACACGCAGTCAGATATTTCACCGGACAGATCCGCCACTTTTGGCGCTCATAAACAATCATTAAGCTCTTGTGCTGCGGGAATGAGGAGGTCTGCTAAAGGCGCGCAGCTGTCATGCTGTGAGGAGTTCTCGTCTTTAATAAACTACGGAAGTTTGCGATCACTGAACTGTAAGAATGATTAATAAATCCATATGAAACAACCCCTTAAGTCACGTATCGCTTTCAAAAGTCACGTATCGCTTTCAGTTTCGGGCTTTGGCGCGTTTTGCACTCACACACAAGCGTATACCGCGCCAAAGCCCGAGTGTACCGCGCTCGGGCACACCTCTTCCAACCGGGCCAGGGCCGCCAAGTGAACCGTGCTTGAGCCCGATTCAGCGCGCACACACTTCTCAAACCAGGGGTTTTCAAACTGGGGGCCACGGCCCCCTGGGGGGCCGCCAGATGGCGCTAGGGGGGCCGCAAAAATATTTAGATAAGAGGTAATCAATGGGCCCACATGGTTAAATTTTGTGTCCTGCATTATTCTGAAGGTTAATATATTTTTTATAATAATTTGAGCTCAAAAGTACTGCAAAAATTAAGCTTTATGCTTATGTCATTTAAATGCAGTTGACACTTTCGTGAAACAGGAAAAAAAGCACAGCGGCCCGCCTCTGTGCACGGGGACTTTTATTGAATAAGTGCTTCTGGCCGGGCATTTCCTGTGATTTTTGGCGCTTGTCTGCTGCACCTGACGGCGTTTACCTTTCACTTACGCTTACCTCTTTTTCGCTAAACAACTAAATGAATGCTCAGGTCTATTTACTGACAATATTTCGGTTAAAATACATGATCAATAAGAACATTATCGGAGGCTGGAAGCACTTCCCTGTTTATGGCTTGCGTTCCTAAGTAAGCGATCAGCTGGGTGCTGCGGAGCGCGCGCCTCTCTGCGCAGGCTTCACTCATGAGGAACAAATAGCATTTTAAAGACACGGCACAACATTGCACCTCGTCCAAAGTGCGACAGGCTTTACACTTTGCATTGTACAAATATCAGACGGTCCTCTTTGCAGCATGGCAAACAAACATATTAAAATTGTAAAGCAAAAAGTGCTGCAATAACAATGAATGGAGCTGTCATCACATCAGCGAGTTCTCAGAGTTTCACCCCTGTTACACTAATGACAGCTGGATGAGCTCTGCAGTGAACCTCTTACATTGGTTCATAACTGGATGATTAAAAAAACTAAATTGTATACACCCTGAATAAAACAACTATAGTCTAAAAATTATAATGTATCTATTTGTGTTATGTTATAGGGCTAATTAATTATTAAAAATTTAAATGTATTAGTGCTCTGTATTTAATAGAGCTCAACATATCTGATCAAATTTTAATACTCTCCTGAATATAAATGCATTTTTTTCAAGATGTTCCACTTTTTCCCCATATTTATTTGTGTAAATAATTTAAATGTAATGTTCAGTATTATTATTAATAGAACAAACTGGTATGAACATTTTAAAGTCAGCAAAGCTTTTAAAATTAAGCAAAGTAAAATTTGTGGCTCTTTGAACTTGACTACCCAATTCTAGATTGCATTTAGGAAATTATTTTTTATCAGTGTATGTCAGGATTGTCGACCTGAGTAAATTATGATGTGCACAAAAAAAAGGAATAAAAATAAACAAAACACACTGAACCACTACAGCCTCTATTGTAGTATTGCTAGTTACAACAGTACAGTTAACTGTTAACAGGCTGATGAATGACAAAACTCTTTAAAGCTTTAAATCTTTAGATACATTTAGACTCTCAGCTGTAAGGGTAAATACAGAAGAGTCTAGCTGTGCATAGGCAGAAAAAAAGCATAAAAATGGCATACAAAACTGTGTAAACGTGATGACTCGAACACAAAATATGGCTTGATGGAATCCAGTGAGAGAAGACCACAATGAACACTGCGCATGAAGATTTGATCAATAGATTGAAGCACTGAAACCATGTCAACTCAACTAACATCTTACAAAAATTAATCCAGATAGTGAATAATATAAATTTATTGAATAATATATAATAATATAAATGTATTGAATAATAAAATTTTAAAAAATTAAGTACAGTTGTTAATTTGAGGGGGTGGCGTGATATTTATTTTTTGGGGGTCCCCGAAAGAATTCGCCCTACACAAAGGGGCCCTCAGCTGAAAAAGTTTGAAAACCCCTGTCTCAAACGATCCGGGAAACGGGCCTGGGCACGGTACGGATGGCATAGTGTGAGTAGGCCCTTTAGGCCGTACTCACACTAGGTACAGTTGCCTTGAACCGGGCCAAAGCACGCTTGTCCCCTCTCCCGTCTCCCCCGACGGCCCGCGCTCACACCATATCCCCAGATAGCATACAGTTCTGGGCCACATCTGGGCCAACTAAGGCACATATGGCTCACTTCTGGCAATGGCAGGAGACATATGGGCCAGATGTGGCCCGTATGTGTCACACCGCGTGTAGTGTGAGTTGTGGCCTGCTGTATGTGGGCCAGATGTGGCCCGTATGTGTCACACCGGGTGTAGTGTGAGTTGTGGCCTGCTGTATGTGGGCCAGATGTGGCCCGTATGTGTCACATTGGGTGTAGTGTGAGTTATGGCCTGCTGTATGTGGGCCAGATGTGGCCCGTATGTGTCACCCCGGGTGTAGTGTGAGTTCTGGCCTGCTGTATGTGGGCCAGATGTGGCCCGTATGTGTCACCCCGGGTGTAGTGTGAGTTCTGGCCTGCCATATGTGGGCCAGATGTGGCCTGTGTGTGACACCCCGGGTGTAGTGTGAGTTGTGGCCTACCATATGAGGGCCAGATATGGCCCGTGTGTGACACACCGGGTGTAGTGTGAGTTGTGGTCTACCGTATGTGGGCCAGATATGGCCCGTGTGTGACACACCGGGTGTAGTGTGAGTTGTGGCCTGCTGTATGTGGGCCAGATGTGGCCCATATGTGTCACCCTGGGTGTAGTGTGAGTTGTGGCCTGCCGTATGTGGGCCAGATGTGGCCTGTGTGTGACACCCCGGGTGTAGTGAGTTATGGCCTACCGTATGTGGGCCAGATATGGCCCGTGTGTGACACACCAGGTGTAGTGAGAGTTGTGGCCTACCGTATGTGGGCCAGATATGGTCCGTGTGTGACACACCGGATGTAGTGTAAGTTGTGGCGTGCTGTATGTGGGCCAGATGTGGTCCGTGTTTGACACATCGGGTGTAGTGCGAGTTGTGTATTTTTAGTTGCGGTTTAACTATAAATGAACTGGAGCCTTTGAAGTGGTTACAAATTATTAGAAATTGAAAATCAAAGTTAATCTGTCTTTCTAAGTCTGTACACTTTTGTTTTATGAAGTAGAAAATAGAAAATAAATATTGTAAATTAATGTAATGTGATGCAAGGATTTACATTTTTCCGATTGACTACTTCTGCCAGTGGACTGCATACCTAATGTGTGGGAGGGGCTTGCTGCTCAAACAAAACACAGACTCTGATGTGAAGCAGCAGCAGTTCTGTGTTTCCTGTGTTTTATTAACATTATTGTCCCTCATCAGGCAGTGAGAGCGCTACACCTTCTCTGAAAATAATAACATCGCATGTTCTAAATAAGACTTTCTGAGATTGAAAATGATTCTTTAGGTTATTAAGAATAGGAATAAGCTATTGCTTATCCGGGAAAGTATATGTTTGTAACCTTATGTATTAATTCAGTTTATTTCCTCAATAATGGATTTATTTTTACTTTGAGGCTGCTATGAATATAAATTTATATTATCTGTTATATGTAAATGTTCCAGCATGATTAATATTCATAATTTCTTTTCATATTACCTGGTATGTCTATAAATGTCTATAAATGCAGTGAGTTTCATCATTTATTATGTTTTAATCCATTAATGTTTTGTTCGGTTCTCCATTTGAATGAATTAAGATAGTGTCCTACCGCCACCTACTGGGTGGATTTAATTTGCTATTAGTACTACTTTTTAATGAACAATTTTACAAATGAATTCATAATCTAATAATGCTGAATTAAAGTGCTGTTTTCTTGGTTTTATTTTTTGATTTTGTTTGATTAAATGCCACATGCAACATTGTTCTTTTTTATTTAATTTGAATATTAAATAGACATAAATGTTTTGTTTATGAATAAAATAACTATATAGAAAAAGTCAGAGAACTGAGCAGTAGAATGTGAATAACATGAATGTGTTCGTGAATAAGCTGATCTTTGTAAACAACACAAAGTTTTATTTACTTATTCTAAAAAATAATAAAAATAAATCTGACCAATTTTAATGCGCACATCTAACCCCGCTCCTAACCCTACCCCTCAGTTTGACGTCACTAGCTCTATTTGAGTGCATTGTTTCTGACATTGCATGTCAAACTGTGTGCCTCAGCTTGCATATGCAAGTCTGCAATCAGATACTAATGCTTCTGCAACACAGCCCTGAGGGTACAATCCTCAGTGCTGGTAAACACCACACATTATCTTATTCACAAACTACAGCCAATTTAGTTTATCCAAAATTCACTTAAACTGCAAATTTTTGCACTATGGAAGAAACTGGAGGAAACCAACAGAAACAACATGCAAACTCAACATAGAAAGGCCCAAAAGTCTATCCTGGTTCTGTGTGTGTGCACCTGTAACAACAAATTTTATAGACAATATGCTATTAATAAGCATGTTAATTAGCTATTAGTTCATTGTAAATATATCTTAAAGTGTTATAGTTTTTATATAACAAGCTACTGAATATTAAAAATAACAGTAAATATTCTAGAATTACAGCATGTTACATAACAGAGCAAGGACATGTTCACAGTATGTCTGATAATATTTTTTTCTTCTGGAGAAAGTCTTCGACTAGAATAAAAGCAGTTTTTAATTTTTTTAAAAGTGTTTTAAGGTCAATATTATTAACCCCTTTAAGCTATATATTTTTTCGACAGTTTCAGAACAGATCATTGTTATAAAATAACTTGCCTAATTACCCTTACCCTAATATATATAATATATTATTTATTTATTTATTTATTTATTTATTTATTTAAAAACATAATCATAAAACTGCCCCCTGGTGGCGAATATGTGTTTCGCTTCATCCTTGCATTACGGTGGAGTGGGCGGAGCCTCGTGAATGACGGTTATTTTTTTCAAACGAGGAAGTGAAGTCAAGTCCGCCATTTCATCTTCTTCTTCATATCGGGTAAGTTATTATTTTAAAATCATATTTTTGAGATATTTGTCGTCAGGTAATGTTTTTATTTGTTAGAAAAGCCCCTGTTTTGAATAGTGATAAAACTGTAACTTATATGTGGATAGTATGGCTAAAAACGGCTAAGAATGATGGCAGCCGTCAGTTCAGTAACTTAATCTGTTAAATTGATTGTGCTCTGGGTTTTAACAAATTCATTTAAGTTACAATTGTCCTTTTATTCGCTCGTCATTCCCAAATAAATGATCAATAAGACGTGTTATATGAAGAACAGCGTCGAAACGGGAGCTTGAATGAATGAATCATATGCTGTCCGTTTTATACAGTTGTAATTGGTGCCGAGTTCTGCTTTTGTACTGGTTTTGGCTCAAGCACTGAACGAACAGTCTCTTTTTGATGAGTTAACGTTAATCTTAATTATCATGATTTGCTTGTTAATGTGTGTTTTATCAAGTTTCAGCAAAAGTTTGCAGAGTAACGTTATGTGGTTCATGCTGGCCACTGTAGAGACTGGTCTGCATTAAAAAAATTTAAAGCCAAAACGTTTGAAAAAAAATCCACAGTTGAAACGTGATGTGTTTAATGACTTATGAAGGAAATTAATTAGCTAAAAAAAAGCCTAAGTGTGTTATGAAATATTAAACCTTGTTAAAAAATAAAATCAATTGTGTTAAATAAGCTTAAAATCCATATCTTATGTTTTATATTACATCAAAACAGCCTGGAAACTGAATTGCACCATTAATCTTGTACATATGTATCAAGTCCAAACAAATGGTTTTGTGGCAAGTAAAAATAATATTTTTATAAATTGATTGTATTTTAATAATTTGTTATAGAAAAGAAAGGAATCATGCAAGGATGCAAGCTGAAGGAAAGGACAACTCTCACATCAGTGCATTACTAATTGTTTGACTTCATCATCAACCAGGTACAATATTGTACATATTTTGTAACTTATATATGTCAGACTGGTTGTTGGGTACTGAAATAATATATTTTATGTTTTATTTATTATTAAAATATTACAAGATTTTAGATTACAAGAAAAAATCTATTATTAAAAAAAAATCTAATTCGAAAGAAATTCTAAATGTTTCCACAAGGTACCTTATTGAATTGTTTTCTGAAAAATGTAAAATTTGAATGTACTGGTGAGCTGGAAAAACATTTTTTTTATGTCAAAAGTAGATTAATTTACCTTTTATTGCATGTTTAAGTTATAATTTCAGAGTGAAAAATGTAAAAGAAAACCATTGAAAACAATGGCATAATGATTTTGCTTGTTCACAAGAGGTACTTGATTTATTTTTCCTGTAGTGATACATAAGTTTTTAAGACTAATGCTTGACACTTGAATTTTAAAGGGATAGTTCACCCAAAAATAATGACATCTTTTATCCACTTGTTTCAAAATATTTTTTTTGTTCTGTTGAACATAAACTCAGATGGTGCGGTGGTACAGTGGATAGCTCTGTTGCCTCCCAGCAAAAATGTTTCTGGTTCGAGCCTCGGCATTGGCATTTCTGTGTGAAGTTTGTATGTTCTCCACATGTTGGCGTGGGTTTCCTCCGGGTGCTCCGGTTTCCCCCAAAAGACATGCGGTACAGGTGAATTGGGTAAGCTAAATTGTCCATAGTGAATGTTTGTAAATGAGAGTGTATGGGTTTTTCCCAGTGATGTGTTGCAGCTGGAGGAGTATCTGCTGCGTAAAACATATGCTGGATAAGTTGGCTGTTCATTCCACTGTGGTGACCCCAGATTAATAAAGGGACTAAGCCGAAATGAAAATGAATGAACACAAACCCAGTTTTTCCTACTATGTATATCAATAGTTACAGGTTTCTAACTTTCTTCAAAATATCTGCTTTAGTGTTTAACAGATTCAAACTGCTTTGAAACAAGTAGAGGATGAATAAATGGTGGCAGAATAGTAAACTATATCTTTAAATGTTTTATTCTGTATGTTATGTGTATTCATATTTGTCTTGTGTTTTGTCATATTGTCCTTCTAGCTCAGATTGTGATGGACCTGGAATGCGACACCAGTTACTCAAGAACCAAATGAAGCACCAGAGTACAGATTATGGAGGTATCTGAAGTTTAACTAACTGGAAGCAGGGTCCTTGTGGGGACCCGGGGTAGAATAGGTCCCTAGCACCCCCTTGCTGTTCGTAAGAGGCGACAAATGGGGCAACTTGTTGGCCGTGAGTTGCGACTCGTGTTGGTGGAGGAAGAGATCCTGGTGATTGAGGATTTTGATTTGCTGCAGCTATCAATTATCCAACACATCACTTTGGCTCATACTTCAACTAGACGAGAGATTGGAAAGGCCCATTCCAATCAATCGGCTTGTCAGGACTTGCCTTTCTTCCGGAAGGCGCTGGCATAGGGTCAATTGAGTATTATAGACCCTGTGTTTATATGCTCAAGTAAATCATCACTGTATCCTTGATGTACATCCAGTGGATGTCCGTGGCTCTGTACATCTCCTTGTAAGACTCCGAGGTGGGTGAGGAGCAGAGATGAAGAGCAAATATCTAAACATTATGGCAAAAAATCAAAACACTAAAAAACGGATATTGGAACAAGACTTGGAGACTGAACTAAGAACTGGTTTTATTTTCCCATCTGAAAATGAAAACTGGCAAAGATTTATTGTACTGGAATCACTGACTGATGACATGCCCCTGACCAAACTGTCCCCTTTTGCGATCCACAAAGGAATCACAGGAATTGCAGGAACAGTTAAAGACATTAAAAAGCTGCGATCTGGACAAATTTTGGTGGAATGTGCTAGGAAAGCTAACTCAGAAAATTTACTACAAGCAACAACTTTGGCTGGAATTACTATGAAAGCATTCCCTCATTCTACCCTGAACAACAGCAAAGGTGTAAACCGCACCAGAGAATTACAAGATATGGACGAATCTGAAATCGCTTTAGAATTAAAACCAATAGGTGTAATCGACGTAAAAAGAATAATCATCAAAAAGGATGGGCAGATGATTAAAACGGGAACATACATCCTGACCTTCAACAGACCACAACCACCAGAGAAAATCAAACTTGGATATTTAAGTGTTGCCGTAGATATATTCATACCAAATCCACTGAGATGTTTTAAATGCCAGAAATTTGGTCATGGATCTGCAGGATGCAAAAATAAGACAACATGTCAAAATTGTGGTGAGGATGATCATGGAATGAACTGCACAAAACCTCCTAAATGTAAAAACTGCCTTGGAGATCATGCAGCCTCATCAAATAATTGTCCCATTTGGCATAAAGAGAAAGAAATACAGAAAATAAAACACACAAGGAAGATGAGTTATCCTGAAGCTCGTAAAATAGTTGAAGCTCTTCCTGCCTTCTGTCTGAAAAAGCCCTATTCTGTTGCAGTCACACCAAAAACTCAATCAATAAGTTGTCAGACGGATCTAACTTGGCTATTCAAGGACAAACCTCAAACCATAAGCAACACCAAAAATTTAACTTCCCAAAAAACAAAAAATGAACTCATTCAAACTGGACCAATTCAAGACTCATACCTAGAACAGAAAGAATCAAAAGTGAAAAAGAAAACTCCAAGTTCAACAAATCAACAACCAAATCAAGATAAATGTCGAACTCACAAAGATGACAATCCTAAAGATATTGAAATGACGGAGACAACGACCAGTCGTAGTCGTAGTCTCTCACCTAAATGTAAAAATAAAGGACCTGTACCTATATTTCCCACTTGAGAATAAACAATCACATAGTACAGTGGAATTGTCGGGGACTAAAAACCAACTTTGCAGAATTACAGCATTTAAATTCTGTTTTTAACCCACTTGCCTATTGTATTCAGGAAACCCACTTATCTCCAAATGATGCCTTAACTTTTAAAGGTTTTAATATGATTAGTTTATGTGGACCAAACATACAACGATCCTCTGGAGGATCAGCTATCCAGTGAGAAACGACGTTATCCACAGTTAAGTTGCATTGGACACTCAATTACAAGCAACAGCAGTTCAACTTACTCTACATAAAACAATTACAATATGCTCTATATCCCACCTCATGAAGCTGTAATACCTCAAGAACTGGACAAACTTATTTCACAACTACCAACTTCATTTATACGGATGGGTGATTTTAACAGCCACAACATCTTATGGGGTGAAGATCATTGTGATGCCAAAGGAAGAAGAATGGAAACTTTTATAGAAAATAATGATTTATGTCTTTTAAATGATGGAACCAAAACATATCTTCATCCAGGACATGGCACTTATACAGCAATCGATCTGACAATATGTAGTGCTGATCTTTTACTTGACTGTTCATGGAGAGTATGGAATGATCTATCCGGGAGTGACCACTTCCCAATTATCCTCACATTTCCACAACTGGATGTAACAAGTAGACCTTCAAGATGGCAACTCAAGAAAGCAGACTGGACCCCCTTTCAAAACGTGTTGTGAAAAATTTATTTCAGCTACCCAAGATAATCAGAACTCAATAGAAGACTTCACTCAGCAGTTAATCGCTATAGCAGATGAAACCATCCCAAAGACATCAACAAAACCACAACGAAAGACAAATCCCTGGTTTAATGAACAATGTAAAAAAGCTATTGAAACTCGGAAAAAAGCAGAACGTGCTTTTAATAAACATCCAACAACTACAAATTTTATCCATTTTAAAATTTGTAGAGCCCAAGCTCGCAGAACCATAAATAAAGCAAAGAAACAAAGCTGGAAACAATTTGTATCCAGCTTAACTTACTATACTCCCATGAACAAGATTTGGAACATGATCCGTAAAATGAAGGGAAAGGAAAATGGAACTCGCATACAACATATTATAAAACAAGGAATACTTCAAACAAAGGAAATGGACATAGCAAATACATTAGCTGAAGCCTTTGTAAAGAATTTATCAATAGAAAACTGCCTCCCAACATTTCAAATCATACGAGCACAGCAGGAATGCAAAGAACTAAATTTTTATTCTGACAACAAAGAAGTATATAATCAACCTTTTAAAATTAAAGAATTAATAAATTCTTTAAAATGCTCACATGATACAGCCATTGGACCAGATAAAATCCATTACCAGTTTTTAAAACACTTACCATATAGTTCACTATGCCTTCTACTGGACAAGTTCAACAACATCTGGTCTTCGGGGAAAATTCCAGCTTCGTGGAAAGAAGCAACAGTAATAGCAATACCTAAATACCTAAACCAGCTCTAACCAGTTGTTTATGTAAAACGATGGAAAGAATGATTAACAACCGTCTTGTCTGGACACTGGAAAAAAACAAACAACTAACTGACTACCAGTGTGGATTTAGACGTGGAAAGAGTACATTGGATCAGTTAATCCGACTAGAAACTTATATCAGAGATGGATTCATCAGAAAAGAACATGTTGTTGCTGTTTTCTTTGATTTAGAAAAAGCTTATGACACAACATGGAGATATGGAATTTTAAAAGATCTTCACCAAATAGGATTTAGAGGAAGACTTCCTACCTTCATTTCAAACTTTCTCACTAGGAGAAACTTCAGAGTCCAAGTGGGAAATTCCCTTTCAAATACCCACCAACAAGAACTCGGAGTTCCTCAAGGAAGTATACTCTCGGTCACACTCTTCAGTATTAAAATAAATAGCATTGTGGAAATCATTGCTCCAAATCTGTTCTGCAGCATCTACGTGGATGATTTATGTATCTGTTACAGAGGGAAGAACATGAATACAATTGAAAGGCAATTACAGCTAAATATTCACAAAATTAACTAGTGGGCTGTCGAAAATGGTTTTAAATTCTCTAAAACAAAAACTGTTTGTACACATTTTTGTATCCAGCGATCACTTCATCATGATACAGAACTTTTTATCAATGGAAATATGATCAAAGTTGTTAAAGAAATCAAGTTTTTAGGTCTCCTTTTTGATAACAAAATGACTTTTATCCCTCATTTAAAAATTTTGAAAAACAAGTGCCTCAAAGCTATGAACATAATCAAAGTGTTGGCAAAAACAATCTGGGGTGCTGATTTAACTGTACTTTTACGATTGTACAGAGTAATCATTTGATCTCGTTTGGATTATGGAAGCATAATTTATGACTCTGCCAGGAAATCTTATAAACAGATCCTCAATACAATCCACCATCAAGGATTACGGCTTGCTTTAGGAGCATTCAGAACATCACCCGTTCAGAGTCTGTACATTGAAGCTAACGAACCCTCACTTCAAAATAGACGGCTGAAACTTTCATTACAATATGCTATCAAACTAAAGGCAAATAAGAACAACCCAGCCTATACTGCAGTTTTCGAACCTCAGTTTGTACAATTACACGAGAGTAAGCCAAAAACCATCAGACCTTTTGGTTTACGTATCAATTCACAATTACAAAATCTAAATTTAAACCTGGACATTTTAAAACAAATACACTTCAACTCATTGCCTCCCTGGAATTTAAAGAAGCCTATAATCAATATGGAGCTAGGACATCAGAAGAAAGGAGTTACTCATCCCAATATGTACAAACAACAATACCTGGATATCAGAACTCAATACTCTCAGCACATACCAATCATCACAGAGGGTTCAAAGATGGAAAGTAATGTAGCAGCAGCAATGGTGACAGGGGAACAAAGTCATGAAATCAGTCTGCCTAAAGAATGCTCCATATTCACAGCTGAAGCCCGCGCTTTACTTTTAGCATTGGAGTATATAGAAAATGCCCAACAAAAGAAATCCATCATTTTTACAGACTCTAAATCATGCCTCCAAGTTATGGAATCTTCAACAAATGATCATCCTTTGATTGACAATATTTTAACTAAAGTTCACCAACTACAAAATCAGTTTTATCACATCATTTTTTGCTGGGTTCCTGGACATGTCAGACTTTTAGGCAATGAGCGAGCTGATGCAGCTGCTAAAGATGCTTTGAAGCAAGTAGTGAACAAATGCCAAATTCCTCCGTCAGAGATGAAACCTTTTATCAACGCTTACATTTTAAACAAGTGGCAAAAGGAATGGGATGAATTAGAAAGCAATAAACTACATGAAATCCAACCTGAAGTTTCACACAGAATTTTAAGACATTTTAAGAATCGATTTGATCAAGTAGTTTTTACCAGATGTCGTATTGGGCATACGAGAATTACACATGGTTTTTTGCTCCAAGGTGAAAACCCTACTCAGTGTTTGTGCTGCAAAACTGTACTTACCGTAAAACATATTTTACTGGACTGTCCTGCTTTTACTGATTCCAGAAGGACTTTTTATGAAATTAACTCTTTTAAGGACATTTTTGACAAAGTGAAACCAGAAAAGATTTTAGAATTTTTATCATGTATTAACACAAAAAATCTTATTTAATTTATGTTTTATTTTTTATTTTTTTTGTTGATTTTTAAATTGTATATTTATTGTTGAAAGATTCCTGCCATGAAGATGGCCTTGGTTGCTGACATGGCACTAAATAAAAAAAAAAATACATACAATTGGAAGCAGGGAACCATACTAATAAAGTTCCTTAAGGTAAAAGCACCTGCTTTATTTTGATAAGAAGTATTTTTTTATTCTAGTTCTATTGTTTTATTTTATTCATATACTGAATGGAAGTCATTCAAATTTCACAACAAATGATTTGCAGATTGAATATAGAATATAATGACATTTTAATACATTATTTCTTTTGGTTATTCTTTACATCTTTATATGGGCAAGTATTTAATCAATGAAAATAATTTTAAACAACTTAACTAAACAAATTACTCTGTTGGACTCTAATATTTAAAATAGCAAAATCCTCAAACTAACGCACACTCTTGTGATTGCATTCTCACATTCATACACTCAAAAACACACATTCATACAACAGTCTGACTCACACACAACATCCTCTCTCACAGGTTTTTCTAGCAAAACTCCACCACAAGCTTGTCCTTTTATGCTGCTTTTATTTCAAACATTTTAGAGCATGATATAGTCCAGGTTTTTATCACTAAGTATTTTTTTTCTCCATTCAGCAGGTCCCTTGTAAAGATGAACCCAGGGAAGGATCAAAAGTGGAGAAGACCAGATCAAGAAAGACCTCATCAAGATCTGCTGTCAGTTCAAAGGTACTTTCACTAATTACCAAGATTTCAGACAATAGCCCCTTTCACACAGTGATACCGGTAATATCTGGAAAATTTCCGGAACGACTTTACCGGTATTTTCAAAAAAGCGCTGTTCACACAGGCGAGGACGTTACGGAAATTTTCCGGAAAAGAGCATTCACACATCCATTCCAAAATACCGGTAAATTCTGACATCATTCACCACAAATGAGCTTTAAACGGCTGCGCTTGTATTTGTAAACATTTGACTAAATTACAAACTCTGTGGATGATCAATATTGTGAACAAATTTCGCAGGATCACTTTCGCATGTCGAGATGTTCATAATATGTGCGTGTGCAGGCGCTCACAGGCTGTTTCACAGGCACACGCAAAGCTTGAAGGTAAACAAACAACGGCTTATCATAAGCATGTCATCTATGATTATTTACACAGTTGGCATTAAGAAGAACATATAAACGTGATCTGACAAACTTCTAGCAGCTAAATGTGTCTGGAAAAATATTCAAAGGTTTTTATTCTCACAAACCGCGCGGAGGTAAATGCGTCTGACTGTTGTGATTGGCTAAAGCAGACATCTCACGTCAGCACGTTCTAGACGTGTACGCGCTTATTACGGCAATCTTCCTTCTGCATTCACACAGCGCAGCATTCCGGCAAATTGTCGGTAATGTTACAACTTCTCTTTCCGGAAAATAGCCAGAATGAATTTACCGGTATTTTCAAAAAGGACCTGTTCACACATACAACCTTTCCGGAAAATTGCCGGCAATTTTCCGGAAAGGTCTGTATGTGTGAAAGGGGCTTATGAATTGATGGAGAAAACTTTGAGTGTCAGATCTTCCTACATCGCCTAGCAAAAATTCTTCCCAGTGTCTTGTAGTAGAAGTGATGCTGTCAATCAAGTTTACATTATTTCGTAAATTGCTTTCCGATTTAATAAAAATATGTTAACCAAACTTGATTAATGTAACAATTTTGATGAAAAGGGCATGTTTTACTAGAGCTTTTAGCACAAAGGCACCCCATCTTGGAATATTGCTGTGTCTGACGTCATGGGGTTGGTATGCTGGAAATGTTTTTGAATGAGGTATTTGTATTATTTATACATACAGTAGTCTGTCTTAAAGCGTCACTAAATTGTACAGGCATTATAGGTCAAAGCAATCAGTTGTTATATTTATCAAAATAAACAATAAGGCTCTTAAAACACTGCTTTGAAAAATGTAGAAAATGTAAAAAAAAAAAAAAATTCAAATACCTTAACTGAAATGAAGTCATTTGTTTTATTATTTTTAAAATATATATTTTTGTAAAGTCATTTGTTTATAATTATGTAAAAAAAATTCCATGTACTATAAAAGTTATTTAAGCAACAAATTTGCCAGATTGTAAAGGCAGACACAGAATGAGCAAACAAAAAAAAAAAACGTGTAAAATGTGTAAATAAAAGGCTACATTTAAAATTTTTACATCTTTTCATCATATACGTAAAACCTTCCTAAGCTTGAAAATATATTTCCTTAAAATAAACTTCCTTTGTTAGTGCAAATTTCTTTTTAATTAAATTCTTTGTAATTAAACAATTAAACCATTCAAACAAGTTTACACTTATAAAAGGTCCGTAATGAAAATCAGATTTTTTTAAACTAAAATAGTACCATGTACTTTTACTCTGTATTAGTATTATTTGCTAAAATTTGTTTTATTTTAGCAATATAATAATATTTCTAGTCCTTTAATTTAATGTGATTTAATTTTCAGTTCTCTTTCCATCTACGAAAACATAAAAAAATTATTTCACAAGCACATTTAAAATAGGTTTAATACTATGAAATATTATATTAATATTATTTTTTATTTTTTATAAATCGATAGGTAGTTCCTATGGAATGTTTTTATGTATTGCTGAGAATACATTTCAGGTGTTCAATACGTTGCTTGTCAGTCTTAAAAATAAAAATAGGTGCTTAAAAAAGTGCTTAAAAGTCCTTAATTTTAATCGAGTTGTGCCTGTATGTACTCTGCAAACAGCACCTTTTAATTGTTGTCTTCTCCTATTTTCAGGATGTTTTGCATTAGACTTTTTTTTTGGATTTGACCCTTGCTCGCCCCTGACCTCACTCTTGGACTGCCCTGTTGGATTTTCAGTTTATTTTATTTATTTATTTATTTTTTGGTTTTGGGTAGATGCTATAATAAATATTTAGTTGTAATTATTTAAATAATATGTTTTTGTTAAATATGCGATTTCTGTGTTTGTTCTGTCTACTCGTACTTGTTTATCTTGTTTCTGTAATTATCATTTGTTTATTTGACTCTTGCCTCGCCTCTGATCTTGTATGCGACCTGCTTTAGACGTATTTCTTCCTCTTCGATACACCTTTCAGCTTTTTTTAGCCAACTTTCATGGCATTTACGTCCGTACAGATGAACTTTTATTTAATTTACTATCTGAGAATTTTTTTTCCACCAGCTTCTCAAGTGTGTCTGACCTATTTTGCACGAGACTTGAAAGGTCCGAAATCTGGGAAAGGATGATCGTTGTATCTTTTTTCACACATCTGCGTTGTTTAGGGGCTGGTGATTCACAAGGAGTTTCTGGAAGATATGGAAGTTCGACCTCCGCTGCCAGCATAAGTTCCTCAGAGTTAATATTCTGCTGAAGGTAGTCATGTAAATTGTCTGTAATCAATGCGTTAGAAGGGATATTGTCCAACATTTCGGCCGTCGGCGAACTGCTATTTTGATTAGCCAAGTTAGCATGTGCTGTCTTTTTGGTCTTTCCAGCCTCTTTTTTCATGCACTTTTTCTTTTCTCTGACCCTCCCATTGTCGTCTGTAACGGATCGCTATAATATCAGTTCAAGTTAACTTTTAATATACACTTTGCGAAACGTTAAACAGGTCAGTTTAAGTAGTTAGGATTGCGGAGCTCAATGAAACCCGTGCGATCAAGGAGCCATCTTGAAAGCCTCCCGAGTCTGAGGGCGTCATAGGGAGACGCTGTAGGTTCGTATAATTACCAATAGATGTCAACGCACTTTTTAAAACCTGATTTACGCCTATTATCGCAGTTTTCTTATTCTAAAAATATGTAATTTTTATTTTGTTCATGAAAAGCGTCTATAAACTGGGTCGAAACTACTGTATGAATAAACTTTGGTCCACGTGACATCCCTTCACGGTGAGTTTAACGCCACTCTGCTATTGGTCAAACTGCATCAGTATGGAACAAAATCAATGCCTAAAGTATTGAAATAAAAAAGCTTGTCGAATTACACTAACTAAAAAATAATGCATTGAATTAACAAGTGCTTTTTAATGACATGAATTGCCAGGGTTTGTATTTTTATGTCCCGAAATTTAATATAGCTGTTTA
Organism: Danio rerio; assembly: GCF_052040795.2. Classification (NCBI taxonomy): domain Eukaryota; kingdom Metazoa; phylum Chordata; class Actinopteri; order Cypriniformes; family Danionidae; genus Danio; species Danio rerio. The sequence continues at coordinate 40,951,309 of NC_141028.1, forward strand.
TTTGAGCTGTGAATATTTCAACTAAAAATATTTTGCACACATTTTTATACTTAAATTCAATAGTTCATAATTCACCATTCAGAATTCAATTCCAAAACATTCAGTTCTGTTTAAAAATACGATATATATTATTCAAAATGCAATTTTCAGTGCATTTTATTTCAGTTCAAAAATTCGCTTCCATAAATTCAGTGGTTCAAATTCGACTGTTCAAATTGGCATGCACTAAATTCCAGGGGTTTCATTACCACGACGTAAAATGGGCGTGGCTCGGTCGGTGTTTGGGAAACGCCCCCTTAAAAAAAAAAGCAATACTGAGAGGTCACCGATCATGCGCAGTACAGGTTCTTTTTTAGCGCGGTCATTTCAAACAGGATGATTATGGATAAAGAACCTACCGCGGTGGATAACGAGGGAAAAAACAATCATACAGGTTATTTTTTTGTTTTTATAATGTTATATTTTAAAGATTTCATTAGCAAAAACGGCTGACCTCGTTTTACTCAGTTTTACTGTCTCTGGGCTTTTGTACTTCCATTTTAAACCAAATAATAATGGTTGTGGTAAGATTAACCGTGTTTTTGTAGTTTAAAATATGGTATTCAGTCATGTTTAAACAAATAAATACCACATTTTCTGTAATAAATCGTGGTTAATTTTTCTGTCTCGATCTTAGTTAATTAACATAACATATTTATTTTCTATTTTTCATTTAAAGTCATCATACACAAAACAACTGAGATCAGGACAGGTATCTGATGTTAACTAATATAAAAGTGATCATACATAAAACCCCTGGGATCAGGACAGGTATCTGATGTTAATGTATATAATATAAAAGTGATCATACATGAAACCCCTGGGATCAGGACAGGTATCTGATGTTAATGTATATAATATAAAAGTGATCATACATGAAACCCCTGGGATCAGGACAGGTATCTGATGTTAATGTATATAATATAAAAGTGATCATACATGAAACACCTGGGATCAGGACAGGTATCTGATGTTAATGTATAAAAAAGTGATCATACATGAAACCCCTGGGATCAGGACAGGTATCTGATGTTAATATATATAAAAGTGATCATACATGAAACCCCTGAGATCAGGACCGGTATCTGATGTTACTGTATATAATATAAAAGTGATCATACATGAAACACCTGAGATCAGGACAGGTATCTGATGTTAATATATATAAAAGTGATCATACATAAAACCCCTGGGATTAGGACAGGTATCTGATGTTAATGTATATAATATAAAAGTGATCATACATGAAACCCCTGAGATCAGGACAGGTATCTAATGTTAATATATATAAAAGTGATCATACATGAAACCCCTGGGATTAGGACAGGTATCTGATGTTAATATATATAAAAGTGATCATACATGAAACCCCTGGGATTAGGACAGGTATCTGATGTTAATATATATAAAAGTGATCATACATGAAAACCCTGGGATCAGGACAGGTATCTGATGTTAATGTATATAATATAAAAGTGATCATACATGAAACCCCTGAGATCAGGACAGGTATCTGATGTTACTGTATATAATATAAAAGTGATCATACATGAAACACCTGAGATCAGGACAGGTATCTGATGTTAATATATATAAAAGTGATCATACATGAAACCCCTGGGATTAGGACAGGTATCTGATGTTAATATATATAAAAGTGATCATACATGAAACCCCTGGGATCAGGACAGGTATCTGATGTTAATATATATAAAAGTGATCATACATGAAAACCCTGGGATCAGGACAGGTATCTGATGTTAATGTATATAATATAAAAGTGATCATACATGAAACCCCTGGGATTAGGACAGGTATCTGATGTTAATGTATATAATATAAAAGTGATCATACATGAAACCCCTGAGATCAGGACAGGTATCTGATGTTAGTGTATATGATATATAAAGTATTTGGCACAAAAGCCGTGGGATCGGGACAGGTATCTTAAGTTATAACAGTATTAATGTAATCTGAGAGGTATCTTAAGTTATTTTGTTTAATATAACATACACTGACTTCACATGAAACACCTGCGATCAGGACAGCTATTTAGTACTGCATATAAAAGGCATTGGACACGAAACCCCTGCAATACGTACAGGTATCTGAATCAAACGGCTGTTTTCACAATCTGCGCATGATCCGTGACCTATGCAAATTCACAGATAGGCCACGCCCACCCGATGACGCAGTAGCGGTTACGCTGTACTGAAACCCCTGGGCTGTTTCTCAATTCCAAGAACGCAGAGAATGGACTTGCGTTCTTGTAGAGTGCGGTCTTGCCAGGTGTCCTCGGAAGAACGAACTCAGGAGACCGCGAGGGCAGAGAACGCGTCCTTTGAGAAATGGGATGCTGCGTTCTTCCTGATGGTCATGTGACCTTCACGCGTTTTAAATGGAAATTATTTAAACATTACAGCCTTCATACCACGATTTATTGTTTCCCCCCTCTTCAAAATATATACTTTGCATAAAAACATTATAAATATACTCTGCACAATATAAATAAAACAAATTTTAATACGAATTTCATCAAACAAACACCCTTAATGTGTTTATTCCTTTATTAAGATGTTCATGTTAATGTTTACTTTCACCGTTTCATTTAGGGAAACTCCTGAGGTAAATAAGTAATATATCTGAACTTTAATAATAAATCTAAATAAAATGCTGCGCTTCCCACCTCCAGTCGCAATGCCTTCTGGGACTTCCAGAGCGAGTTCGCTGCTGAAGTCTGCATCGGTGCGTCCTCGATATCAAGATCACATCCGGGAAGTTTTAAGCGTCCTCCGTACTTGCGGTCTTGAGTATTGGAACTGAACTTAGGCAGCTGATGATGACGTTGCACGAGAACACGAGGACGCAAGACCGCTGAAGAACGCATATTGAGAAACAGCCCTGGAAAAAAGTGCCTGTCGTTGAAATTCGACATTACATCCGGGAAATGCAGGAAAAGCAATGGAGTACGGATCCAAGATCACTCTCTGCTGTTAGACGTCCTCGACAGCAGGTGGTGCTAGCGGCAGTTATTTCTTCATCAACAAGCAAACGCAAGACGACGTGTTAATGGGCGAAGATGGACCAAGAGGTGAGTTTATTATCAGCACAAACAGTGTTTGTTGTTGTATGTAGTTTTAGTGCAGTGTAAAGTCTGACTTGAAGGCATTACAGTTTACCGGAAGCCGATTGAGCTGGCTGACTGAAAATCAAGGTCAGTCTGTATATACCCCATTAATACAAATAGAGTAAGTTACATGCATTAGTATGGAGCTTCAACTATATGCAGTTACAAAATCGTCACGTCTGTTTTCCTTAAAAATCGACGATCTTCATTGCCTGATAAATTGCATAAATAAAGTGGGTCTCATAATGTACAAGAAGCATAGCATAAATAAACACATAAATTCAGTTTTCCTGTGCCATGTCTTTAAACTATGAACATTTATTTTACTCCAGTATTTTCAATAGTGTCTGTGCTAGCCAGCTAATCCTGACAGTCTGTGTTTTTTGTCTCCTTTTACGCTTGAACAACTAAATGAATGCTTATGTCTATTAAATGGAATGTATTGTAATCACATTACAACATCGATGCTGTAAAAGGAACCTTATAAAATTGAAAAAAGTCCTATGAACCGTTCACTGGAAGTTTATGATTATGGGAAGAAACACTAGCTGTGCACCCTAAAGCATACTTTCTGCCCCTTTCTATTGATGTTCTTTCGCTCCTACAAAAAAAAAAAGCCAAATTTCACATGCAATTCAGTAAAATCCTGTAATTTGCGCACCCAAACCGTCAAATGCACACAAAATGTGTAATTAAATGCTGCCCTTTATTATTATTTATATTGATATTCTTTTACTGGGAGCTTAAACATATGACAGATAATGTAGATAACATGCATCAAAGGTATACAATATCATTCAATAGAAATAAAAGTGGGCTTAATAAAAAAAAATTATTCACTATGTGAAAATGGCTTAAATACATACAGGAACATTCAGTAAATATTTCATAAAAACATCCAGTAAAATGTAAGTTTGTCTATGGGCTAGGTGTGTGACTAGAGCGCTTAACGAGTTGCAACTTCAGATAACTCATGCAAACAAAATCAAGCAACATTTTCATCAGTTTCACAGCAGGTGCAGCAAATTCTCACAACACAGATTAAAAAAACTTTATTTACAGTGTGCAAAACAGTGTTGTCAAATTAATGTAGTTTTTTTTTTTTTTTTTTTTTACAAAAGGTTGTGATCTTTTAGCCACAGTAGCTTTTGTAAATATGGCCCACTTATAATAATGTTAAATAATTGTGATTTGGTTTTTTTTATGATTTTTGATGTAATCCAGCAGCCCTGTTATTTAACTTTTGTTTGGTTTTGTCAGCAAAGGTGAGGTATTTAACACTCCTTATCTATTTCTCTTTAGCAATTGCTTTTGGATTATGTTTTGCAAAGACTTCGTTCACGTTTGGAAACTGCTATTGGACGCCTACCCCTTGACATGGACTTCCTAGAGTTTATCTGCTCGCAAGAATTGGTCTTTTTAAGTGCTGTATCCAATTCAGTTACCATACCACAGGACATTATGGATGGCATCACAGAACTGCTTGGACTAATTCAGCTCAACCTGTCAAACGAGGAGATACGCACTCCTACTAATGTTCTTCAGGAGTCAGGGTCGATGGGACGGCCACGTCTTGTCATCTCACCAGATTTCATCACCAATCTCTTGGACATAAACTGTTCTGTTCCAACCATTGCTAGCATGATTGGAGTAAGCACACGCACAGTATTTAGGCGAATGTCTGAATGTAACCTTTCTGTTCGGGCACGATATAGTAGTCTCACAGATGAAGAATTAGACGATTGTGTGAAAGAATTACAACGTCACATCCCTCACTGTGGATACAGAATGATGAGAGGAACTCTAAAGGCAAGAGGACACCTAGTGCAGTTTGAACGGGTCAGAGCTTCATTACACCGGGTTGACACACTTGGAGTCCTGTCCCGAATGACACAGATGGGCTGTGTGGTACGAAGGACCTATTCAGTCTCCAGTCCTCGGTCAATAATGCACATTGACACAAATCATAAGTTGATTCGGTAAGTTTGTCATGTTTGTTCAAAGTTATTTGCATATTCCAGTTCTTGCAATTATGTGAGTTTTTAAGACATTTGTATTCTTTTTCTTGATTTAGCTACAATATAGTCATCTTTGGTGGTGTGGATGGCTTTTCACGAAAGGTAGTTCACCAAGTTTATATTAATAATGTACATTGTCATTTTTTACAGTTATTTCTCTTTTAACAGATAATGTACCTTGGAGCTGCCACTTATAACCTCGCAGCAACTACCTTGGATTTTTTTTCAGGAAGCAGTAGAGACATTTGGCTTTCCTCTCAGGTACATTTAAGTTCATTAAAGAAATTGTTACATTTTTGGGGGTTTTTTTACATTAATTAAAATGCATGTTGCATATTAATTTGCATATTATGTTAGATTTTTTTTTGTTGTTTTTTTATTTAGTGGTGCAAACAAATTTCCATAGTATACAATTGGCACACAAAAAAAATCTATCATTCTGTCTTTGTTTACCTGGCCTCCGAATACTCATGAATTTATTACATCAAAAACAATGTTTTTTTTCCCCACATTTACTATATTAGAATTTTATATGAAGTGATAACAGAGAGGCTTGAATTTTATAAAGCGCTGTGCTTTAACTGGCATGTTTTAAGGGTACGAGGTGATCGGGGTTGAGAATGTGGATGTGGCTCGCCTTATGTTTACCGTTCGTGGAACTGGAAAGGGCAGCTTCATTTCTGGAAAGAGCATAAACAATCAGCGGCAAGTTTCAATTTTTAAATTTTTTTTCATTCTTAGGAATGTTTATAAATTTTTTTAAGAGTTGCACTGTTATGTAAGAATGTGTAAGAATATTACATTTTATTAGCATTTTCCATTCTCTTTAGTATTGAGAGGCTGTGGAGAGACGTCTGGACATCAGTAACAAATGTTTACTATGATGTTTTACATGGTTTGGAAGAAGGTGGCTACCTTGACATTTCTGACCATACTCACCTCTTCTGCTGCCACTATGTATTTCTTCCACGGCTTCAAGATGATCTTAATCTTTTTCGAAACACTTGGGATAATCACACAATACGCACAGAGGGTTGTATGACTCCTAACCAGTTGTGGGTGATGGGAAGCATACGCAGTCCTGTACAAGAATCTGACATAGAGGTATGTTCGATAGAATTTGGCAGTATAAGGCAACTGAATAGATATTTTTTTTATGCCGTTTGTTAATTTCAGAACTGTATGCGGGATTTTGAGACATTAAATATGCTGTTTTTAGGGATTGAGAATACCCCACATTGACTGGGAAAGTAGTGGCCTGTGTGTTGATGGACACTCCAGCATTGTTGTGCCTCCGACAGGATGTCCCCTGACTGAGGAGCAACTGGTACTGCTCCAAGAAACTATACATCCCAAAAGACCTTCACAGACTTTTGGCTGGGACATATATTTAGCTGCACTTGATTTTTGCCAATCTGTTCTAATGGAATAATTGTGAATTTCATCTTTATCTTGTGGAAATAAAAATGTATACAATCTAGTTACAAATGAACAATACTATATATAACTGAAAAGATGTATGCTTTGGTTTTTATAAATTGGTTTATATAAATATGTTGATGAGATCTAGGCTGGAAAATGCCATTTACCTTGTACTAGTACTTGATTGGCATGCTTTGTTTAGTTCTGACTTCTATCATTAGCAATTAAGTAATATTGACTGGAGATGACAATGCCTTAAAATAATAACTATATATAGAACAAACAACCTGCTAGAAAGAATGTGTAGTTTCTTTTATTATTTCACATCTTGTAGTTGTACTGTGCAAGCACAGTATAAAATCCACTGAATTTATCCAAAACATTTGAAATTCAATTAATAAAACAAGTACTTTTAAGTATTCTGCATATTTTGACGTTATTAAACAAGCATGAACAATACATTGTGTAACAATGTAAACTTACAAAGTGGCTGTAAAATATATATATAAAAACATCAGCCAATTACTTAAGAACTGCTATATCTTATAGCATAGTAACAATATAAAGACATCAACATTATGCATAAATGTACACAATCAAGCTTAAATGCGCAGTACAGAACTTTAGATCTTTACCAGCATCTCATAATAGTATGTGTAACATACTTGCCAAAAAATTACACATGGCCAAAACCATACTGGCAAGTACCAATGCACATCATTAAGTCACTCACAAAGGACTGGTATTCGGAAAGACTTTGGGATATCACTTTTTACGATTTCGACAACCATATTTTCTTCCATCCGCTCCCATCCAACCCAGAACTTCATGAGGTTTTTTAGGTCCTTGGCAGATGCTAAAGTAACAAAAAAATAATTTAAAAGTTATAGAATCAGCAGTAAAATTATTTGTCTTTCATTGTGTAAAGTTGAGAAATGTCAAAATGTTATGAATTTTTTTTCTAAATCCAAGCTGGGGAACACGGGTCCTGGAAAGTTTAGCTCTAATAGAAAAAAAAAGGTTTATCTGTCTGGAGCCTTTGTAATCCTGAAGAAATTGATGGTTCAAATGTTTGATTAGGGTTGGTGCAATGTTAACTAAAATTCTTGCATTCATACATCCAAACTTCACAGGCATGAAGGGATAATTCACCCAAAAATGGAAATTGGCATTTCTCATCTTAAATGCTGCAAAAGCATTGTTCATTTTTAGCATGTTAACTAGTTAGCTAATGAATCCTATTAGTGTTGATTAGTGATTTGGATACTCATATTCTTTAGTAATATATTGCCTTGTTAAAAAAAATAAAAAATAAAAACAACTTGAAGGTTACCTTAATCCAACTAAAGTCATAAGTGAACTAAACAGAAATGGAATTAAGACATGTGGAGTATGCATAGTGGAATTATTTAAATAAACATCGCGTTCAGACTATTACCGTCATGTAGGACTTTTCGCCATCTTTTCCCACAAGACCCAATCACGCTGCTGTCGGCAAAGGACCACACAGGCGCACACATCGCAAAATGTATAAGTTTAATAAATTCCATAACACTCTCACCAATCCTTACTCATTATTTGCGTCTAATAGCCCAGTTTGTCACAGGGCATGAATGAAATGTTCATGAGTTAAAGTAAAACTGCCGAACAGCAGTTAAAAGTCAGGCATCCTGCTGATTTTATTCCGAAGGGCACTTTTTTGTCAGACGGCTCACCGGTCAGGTATACATCCACGCTAAAATATCAAGGTGAAAGTCACCATAACTTGCGTGAAATAGACCCAGCTCCCAACCCAACTTTCAGAATAGATTAACGGCCATATTTTTTTTAATCGTGCGATAAAAGTATCTATCTTATCTATCTATCTATCTATATAAATAAAAGAGCTGTCAATTGATTCTCACTTTTAATCACACTTTTAAAAAATTATTCACACTTTTTTAGAAAATTAACCGCGATTAATCTCATTTAAAAGTAATGTAAACGCAAGACAAAAACTATTTAAATTCAAAATATAATTGTTTATAAGAACTTTTGTTTAAAGGGCACCTATTGTAAAAAATCTTCTTTTCAAGCTGTTTGGACAGATCTGTGTGTTGGTATAGTGTATAGACCATCATACTGGGGTGATATGAACACACCCAGTCCTTTTTTTTCAATTTCACTACAAAAAAAAGGGTCGGCCAATTGGAGCTGTTTTGAAATCGATCGCACCATTACGTAGGTGTGCGATTTCCCCCCGCCCACCGAATTGATTGACAGCTGCGCGTATTAACATCCTGCGTTTGCCATTTCCGCCATTATTAGCGTGAACGTCGAAGCGATGCCACCGAGAGAACACCCTTGTGCTATTTTAGGATGTAAGGCTCAGCACAAGAGCCTTCACCGTCTTCCTGCAAATGAGCAACAGAGGCTTAAGTGGCTGAGTTTTATCTTTGAAGACAAGGTGCCTGAAAATGTACCAAAACTGTTGTATGTTTGCGCTAACCACTTTAGCGTAGACTGCCTCGAGAACGCGGGACAATACAACTCCGGATTCGCGAGTAAATTGTTTTTGAAAACTGGATCAGTTCCTACAATACGTGATCCTGTCTCACTTCAAGTAAGTATTACATTTTATGTACTTCTAGCCTTAGTATTCTAATTATGTTAAGCCGATGAATAGCATCTGCGGCTAAAGTAGCTTCGGCTGTTTGTTTGCACGTGTTTACCTCTTATTGTGCTTTTCAAAAACAGTCTAAATACTCGAAGCTGCATATGGTAGTGTGTACATGAAGGGGGTTTAGCCATTAGGAACAGAAACCGTAGAAAAATAGCAACATTGTAAAAAGCAGTATCACTGGCTACAGCTAAAGTTTGTTGTTGTTAAATGTTTGTTGTACTGTAATCGTAAGCCGAAATGAATAGCATCTAAAAGTTAAAAGCCGCTAAAGTTGCTTCGGATGTTTGTTTGCACGTGTTCACTGCTATTATGCTTTTCTAAAACAATCTAAATAATCGAAGCTATAAGTGGTAGTGTGTACAAGAAGGGCTTTTAGCCATTAGAAACAGAAACCATAGAAAAATATAAACATTGTAATAAAGCAGTAACCAGTACTGGCTACAGCTAAAGTTTGTTGTTTATGTGGGATGTTTGTTGTAATGTGTATACTGTAATGTTAAGCAGAAATAAAAAGCATCTGCGGCTAAAGCTACTTCGGATGTTTGCGCGTTTACAGCTATTGTGCTTTTCTAAAACAGTCTAAATACTCGAATCTTTAAGTGGTAATGTGTACATAAAGGGGTTTTAGCCATCAGAAACAGAAACCGTAGAAAAAATTAAACATTGTAATAAAGCATTACCACTGACCAAGTTACAGCTAAAGTTTGTTTTGTATGTGGGATGTTTATTGTAATTTTTTTCACTGTACTTGCACGTGGTCTGCAGTTGTTTACAATAAGATCGGTATGTTTTAATCAAATAAAGGTCATTTTAAAACATGTATGTTTTCTTACAAAGGCCACGACGTCGACTAAGAGCAACAAGGTGGATGTTGCTTGCCAGACAGAACCTTTTCACACATCTTTACACAGTGTTGGCACCCAGTTGTCTTTTAGGACGCTTCAGGCTAAACGCAGGAGTACAAGTAAGTTAAAATTTCTCAGTTTATTTTAAGTTGCTGCATTAGAAACGTGTTTTATTATCTTTATAAACGTGCAATGAGATTAATCATAAAATTACACTATAGGTGTCCAGACAACAATATCCAGTTTTGAACTGACTGTGCCATCAGCGTCCTCTACTGCGTTTATGACTTCGACACCCCTCAAACCTTCACTAAAAAGACCTCGTCTGGAGCTGGAGGAGGAAGAAGAAGAAGCCGAAGAGACTTTGACAGAGTCAAAAATTATAGCCCAAGACTCGGATTTGACATTTGACCCTGCAGAGGAATGCACATCTGCAACTGAACCAACAGACTTGTCGTGAGTTTATGCATTATGTAAATTATTTGACAGATTGTGTATTGTCATCATAACATTCATCATAATTTTTTTTTATTATGTTAATGTGTATATTTATTTTTACAGAATCCAAGAATACCCAGTTCATAACATTGCCAAGTTCATTGTCTATGAAACATGCCTCATGGAGCTCTTCAGTGACTGCCCAGTGTGTCAGAGGAGATGTGATGTAAAGTCACAAAGGCTTGGGACATTTCTGAGCGTACAGCAAGTCTTCCCACACTGCGAGTTTGTAAGAAAATGGAACAGTCAGCCAATTATTGGTAGTACTCCAGCTGGCAACCTGCATCTTTCTGCTGCAGTCTACTTGAGTGGTGCATAATTTTTTGTAGTTGAAAAGGTAATTATCTATCAAAATTTATCACATTTCTTTTAGAAACATAATATAAATTTTGTCACAGGGTGCATGCACATTGTACTAAAAATTCTCCTCTCTGTTGTCAGGTATTTGCTGCAATGAAACTACACATTTTTAAATATAATTCATTTCGCCGTCATGCAAGACTTTGCATTGAACCTGCTATTGTCCACAAGTGGAGAAATTGGCAGAGTGAAATGCTAGAACAGCTCAGTTGAAGAGAGAATGTGATTGTTGGAGGAGATATGAGGGCTGACTCCCCAGGTATTTAGTCAAAAGATTTAATTTCTAATTCAATACAGTCTAATAAAAAAAATAAATATGAAATACATTACAATTATTCCAAAAATGTGTTTAGAATAATTATGTACGGTTTGTTCTTGAAGGTCACTCGGCCAAGTATGGGAGTTATACAATGATGGACCTTGCAACTAACACAGTGGTCGACCTACAGTTAGTCCAGGTAATACAGAAAAGTATTATGTGAACTAGCATAATATTTTGGATTGAAAATGTGTGATTTATATATATATATATATATATATATATATATATATATATATATATATATATATATATTTTAACCTTATTAAAAATTTTATAGAGTAATGAGGTGGGTGGCAGTTACCATATGGAAAAAGAAGGCCTAAAGAGAAGCCTTGACCTGTTGGATGCCCGCGGTGTTCGTCTGGAATGCATCATCACAGACCGACATCCTCAAATACAGAAATACCTCAGGGATCGAAATGTCACTCAGTTTTAAGATGTGTGGCATATCGAGAAAGGTATGTAATTTAGCAGTTATTAATTTACTTAAGATTAAATTGCTATTTACAGTTCTTACATGTTTATTATTATTTTTGTGTTGATGTCTTTTTTTCATCAAATTCCAGGAATTTCCAAAAAACTGGACAAGATATGCCAGATAAAGGGTTGTGAGAAGTTGCGTAAATGGTTACGTAGCATCAAAAACCACATCTACTGGACTGCTGCATCATCCACAACAGGTCCTGAAAGAGTGGCAAAGTGGACCTCTATCTTAAACCATGTACAAGACAAACATGTACATGAAGACCCCAATTTTCCGGCTTGTCTGCATCCGCAACGGATAAGCAGAGACAAGAACAAATGGCTGTCGGCTGGTAAGTTGTATACAGACATATAAAATATTCTTTGCGATTAAAACTAATTCAAAATAGAGCTCGTTTCATTGTTCAGATTTGTTTTTGATTTCGAATCTAATACCTTAAATTTTTGCTTGTTTAGCAACGATGCCATTCTATAAGCTGGAGAAAGTTCTCGCTAACAAGAGAATATTGAAGGATGTGGCCAAGCTAAGTCCTCGCCACCAGACGTCAACTGTTGAAGCTTTCCACAGCGTCATACTGCGGTTTGCACCCAAAAATGTGGTATTCCCTTTTCTGGGGATCCTATGCAGGTAAAGCCAATGATCAGAAATTAATATTTACAATACTATACAGTCTTGTCATGGTACGTCATTTACATATTTCTTTTTGTTAGGTTGTACTTGGCTGCACTGCATTACAATGAAAATGCCGGGCGTCCCCAGGCCACATCAGCAACTGGTAAACCTATTTACAAGCTTGCCTTTCCAAAGGCAAAGAAAGGAGAGTATAGGGTCCGAGAAGTGAAGACACAGCAAACTTTCGGTATGTATATAAATGTTTATAGTATTATTAATAATTCAATAAATAAAAAAAATAATTGCACTTTACATTCACAATGAAAACTCACTACTCAAAATACAAAATTAAGTTACTAAAGAGATAACTGTTATATTGCACAGGTTATGTAGAAGAGCTGCTGGACCTCATCTTCAACCAAGTGTTTGTGGACCCATCACCCTATGTTGATGAAGTGTTGGGAATTCACATACCACCTGCTCTATCATCAGCCTACGATCGACCTGAGATGGAGGAGGCTATCTCCAGCAGGGTGACCCGCTTCAATCAATAGCTATCCTAAAACCCACATAGCTGCCCTGCTCTTCAGGAAACTGTCTTCGAATCTTCAGCACCACACAGGCAGGAATCACAACACGGACTCTCCGCCCGAGGAAACCCCAACACCAGCTCACAAAGCTCCGATAAGCCAAAAAGCGGCACTGTCTAACAGAGACATAATAATGAAACATTGTTTTAGAAATTGCACTACAATTTGAACTTGGGAGTTATCACATATACATTTTTAATTTTGATAAATTAACTAGCTTTAACAAAATTTCAGAAGTCATATTTTGTTTATTCAACTGCCAATGTATATTTGATATGTTTGTATGTGTTTGTAGATATACTGTACTTTCTAATGTTCATGGACAATTTTATTTCATTCAACAAAGTGACAACTTGGAGTTTATATTTTATATTTGCACAAGGATACATTTTATATTTGCCATCACATTTTAATTTATACTTCAATATAAAGTTTTTATATGACTCAGGAATTGAAGCATCTTTTCTGAAGGGTTGATGTTTCTATGCCATACTGATTTTTATATATTTTAAGAGTTTATATATTAATGTTTAGTGAATTTAAAATTATTTTTCAATAAAAAGTACATGCATTACTCAGCCTTTTATGAAGTCATTCAAATTGTCATCTCAGAAATAGCAGCAATAAAAAACGGTACGTATTTCATTTTTATTGACATTGAGGTTTTATATTCAGATATTCGGACATTCTCCTTAATAGTATCATTTCAGTAAAATATTCTTTGCAAATTCAAAATAGGGAAATCGTATTAGCAGCAAATGACAAAATACAACATTGTTTACAGTCAAGTAGATAGTTTTAATGTTGTTTACAAGTCATACTTGCATGCTAAATACGATCGAATGTTTAAACTATCATGATAAACAATACAGGGACTTCTGAATGTGCGGATATAAAACCAACTTTATCGCTATTGTATTGACTACACAGCGTTAATGTGCTTAAAAAGAAAGCGAGCATGCAGATCATGAACAAGGTAACCTGCTATTATTTCTATTTATTTAAACTCACTTTTGCACTCCACGAAGTCGCAGGGGACCATAGTCTGCTTTGTATACGATGCATTTTGCAAGGAATAAATATTGAAGCAAACGGGATCCATTTCTGGATGCTCCGTCATGCACGAGGGTTGCATTTCCAGTTGATCCATTCGTCTTCTAACCTTATTACACGACACAGTTATGCTGTTTATTATCTCATTCGATGTCTTTAGAGCAGCAACGTTAACATAAACTGGAAATTTACCTGCGGTATCTCCCTGCAGCATACATTTTCAGCCTCAGTTGGCATTTTTTCACAATTGCCACACAAGCACCTGCCAATATTTGTCAACGTCAATATTCATGAATTACGAATAAATCATACCAATGCAAAATTTATCTCTGTGGATATCTTTATGTCTTGTCTGTGTTTGACGTAACGCATGACGTTCGCGAACTTTATCAAACAAATTACGGATGGCGCATGCATAGTTACATAGCGGCTGTAAAAGTAGCCTATTTAAAAACATAAAATATTTTGTATGTACCACTCTGACACATTCTGGCACATTCGGATTATAGATTCCTCAACAGTCGACTCTGCTTGATCTGTGTCCGAGTCTGGGTCATATATGTAGGGTTGAATTGTGTTCCTCTCACTCATGATGACTCTTACTGTCTGCCTCTGTGATACGGTGCACAAAGCAGACGCGCTCTTGGCTCCGCCCCCTTGTTACGTTGGGCGGGCAGTCGAAACTCATTATCATGTTAAACAACACACCCCAAAACAGCAACCCGTGTACACGCCTCTAAATTTACACTTTTTAACACAGCATAATAACCATATCTGAATTGCGTTTTGATCTGAACCTATATTGGCACACTCAGAAGAACCATAATATTAGTATTAAATCTCAAAAAAGGGCTAAAATATGTGCCCTTTAACTTGTAACAGATTTCTTTATGTAAACAACATACCCACAATAAACCATCAAGATCCTGGCTTGACAGCCATATTAATTACAGAAATAAAAACACAGGCATATTAATGCCATTTGAATTTCAAAACAATCAATGCCAATAAATAAAAAAATGATTTTCAGGTTGGATTCTAAGTGGACTGCAAAAATGCCAAAATAGGCATTGCAGATATGGAAATTGGAAAATAATAATAATAATAAAGTATTGAATACAAACAATTACACTCATTAAAAGTTTTGCTGTGAGTTAAGAACATTAATTATAAAACAGAAACAATTTTTCTCAGTCCTCCTTTACATTCAGACAGTTGCTATAACAGTCCAGTCTGTTGACATTATCGGGGGACAATGTGGACCGTTTCTTTTGAATGATGTAAGCTGAGAGTGCCAAGCCATCTCCCTGCAATTCTGAACTTTAAGATTTAGTGGCTACGGACAATAGGAAGGTTTGTTGCTGGTAGGTTTCTCGCGCGCACACACAACTACACACACACACACACACTCACAAACACATAACGCGCAGAGGTCAGGGCAGCTGGAGCAACTCCCTTCAGATTCAACACGCATGATCTCTTCATCATATTTGCTTAAACTAAGCATTCTAAAGTATGGCTGTATTAAACAAACATTCTGACACAACGATGCGAAGCAGACGCTTTACAAAACTTTCGTTTATGAAGGAAACACGTCAAACTTAATAAAACATTTGAGGGCGCGAGCTGAAAGGCAGATAAATGTGCTGTCTTTGACTTCATTTACTTGGACACCAATACTCAGATTTTAATATGATTAAGATAATACTCTTATTAAGAGTCTACCATGTCAGCAGCGACTTTTGATTACCTTAAAGAACCACTGAGTCTTGAAATGCAAAAGTCTTTCTTTCCGTTCGCCATGCGGTTTCTAATTCCATTAAAACAGAAGACGAAAGTTAACAATGAAAACACCCGAAATTAGATAAGATTCTGGATAGCTCAGTAATATGACATTAATTGTTTTATACTGAAACTTGCCTTCAAAATGTGCTTCCTTGGACTTATCCATATTTCTTTGCATGTTTACCACATGTCGGCCACAACAGGAAAAAAAAAAAAAAAACTGCAACTTTTTTTTTTTTACGTGTTAAATATTTTAAATTACGCACTAATTTTGACAGCACTAATTTTTATATATATATATATATATATATATATATATATATATATATATGTATATATATATATATATATATATATATAAAACAGTTATGTCTGGTTGGCTGATAGCCCAGCTGATAGCCCAGCGATATTTTCCAATAACAGCACTGGTCCAGCCTCTCAACCCTTGTTTATCAGTCCACACACACAGTGATAGTAGATTAATAGACTCACTACAGTTTGACAAACTGTACTTTTGAGGCTTTTTAGGTGGGAATGAACTTGTTTATGGACAGAAAAACTAGCAAATTTACTAAAACTACAGCTGATTAAATGATCGATTTATTTTTATAAAAAGATAAGTGACACTAAGTTGATCTCTCCTTTTCGTATGTTGTAGTGCTGTATTTATACCATAGTAATCTGGTAGTGTTTTCTTTGCTGTGGCTCTTTCAGGGTTAATTTTTCTGATCTCCCCATTGCAGAGAAATACTGGGAAATCTCTGTAGACTGATGTCATTTCATGCTGTTTAGCTTTATAAAATTAGAATGTGCGCAAAAATCACTAGTTTTGTCATCACTTTAGACATTACGCTAGAGAATAATTCAAACACTAGCTCTACAGTGACGTTGGTGAATGAGCAGCAGTTTCTGCAGTTCTGGCAGTTATCTCCAGATGTGATCGACAGTAGTTCCTCATTCAAATAGGTTTGAGACTCTCTGTTTGATTTTCTTTTTTATATACAAGATTATGCCATATAACTGTTGTATAAACGCAATATCACACTCATAGCAGTGCAATATGGCTGTATATCTTAAGTGGTGGGACACCAAGGCACTCAGCCATTGCTGATATACAGCCATATTGCACTGCTACTTGTGGGATATTGCATTTATACAGCAGTTCGGTAGCATAATCATGTATATAAAAAAAAAATCAACCAAGGAGAGTCTAAAAACCCTTTGTATAAGGAACTATTTTTTTTCACCATTCATTCACATCTGCAGCTGACGTCAGAACAGCAGAAACATTTGCTAATTCACCAACATCAATTTAGAGCTAGTGTTTGAATGATTATCAAGCATAGTGTGTAAAGTGATAACAAAACAGTTGATTTTGCTCCCATTTTAAGATTATAAGGCTGAACTTGACATGAAATTCAATAAGTCTACAGAGATATCTTCTTACAGTGTTACAGTCTACAGTATTTCTATGTTGCAATCTGCATATTACAATAGGTAACCCTGAAAAAAGCAGCCCAAATCCCTACCAGACTGAAGTTGTGTTTGCGATAATGAAAAATGCTGAACAGATGCAGGCATTTTTCTTTCTTTTTGCCAACACAACACATATTCCTGATATGAGAATCACATCTCACACTCAATACACTGGATATATATGGTATAACTCAGTATAAATACAGCACAACAACATAAAAAAGAAAGAGATCGACTTAGAATATTACTTAAAAGCATACCTGCCAACATTTGTCTCCGATAGGAAAGTAACTGTACTATGGTGTTAGTAACTGTATTAAGCACCAGGTTTAGGGTGGCTGCTGCGAGCGGAAACTGTAAAATTGGTCTGAAATACAGGAGGCAAAACGGGAGTCTTGGCAGGTATGCTTGCCAGTTTAATAATGATTTGATTAGCTGTAGTTATTATAAATTAGGCTGTTTTAATCTTCTAAGGGCTTATTATCTGGTCCTGTCGCCGTCTTGTGGATAGACAACGTCAACCATCTTAGGTCACCTCAATGGCAGGCTAAAGCCTGCTTTATACTTCCGCGTCAAGGGACCGGCGTAACCAACGGCGCATGCAACGCACGTAACTGTGCATTTATACTTCTGCGGCGCTGTCTCTGTTGGTCTGCATTAACACTTCCAAAACGCTAGTTGGCAGTGAGGTGTTAATGTGTCTCTGTGTCAAGTTTCTTCGCCTGTGTTTTGTATGTTTTGAACGCTTCCGGGATGTACAAGTGGCTCAAACTCGCTCATTTTGAGGCAGGAACTGGTGGACGTGCAACAACTTTAACTATTAGGTAAACACAAAACAAAACTTTCCACCAGGAGCTCCTTCGCAGGACTCCACACTTGTAAACAATCGCTCCATTGGGCTCGCAAGGAGGTGCATGCAAGCAACGCCGACGGCTACGGCGTAGGGCTATGCGTCAGCACCGTAGCATACGCGTGCGCTTGACGCAGAAGTAAAAATCAGCCTTAATGGCCGCTGACGCGATGTCTCTCAGAAATTATAAATATTTTAAAATAGGCATTATCTTTATAAATAAACTGCAATCTAAACAACTGTATTCTCAACTAAGCCTTAAAAGTACATGATGTTGCCTACCAGCAGCAAAATTTGTCAAATTGTAGAGTGTCCTCTGGTTGTTGTGGGTGGAGTAATACACAAGGGTGAAGGAGCTGGACCAGTACAGCTATTAGCCAATCAGATTCAAAAACCAGCCAGAACTTTGTGTGTGTTTGTGTGCGTTTATGAAGAGTTCAGATGCAAAAACCTTTAAGAGTCATCTGAAAATACCATAAAAAGCCTCCTTTGTTTATGTTACGTTATTTCACTATAAAGACGATAAACAGGACTTATCCTTTGATGTAAAACTGAAAATACTAAACCTGCAAGCAGGAGCCTCCTAAAAATGCTCATTTAAGAAGAAATTTTCAGACGGCATTGAGGTTTTTGCATCTAAACTCTTTATATACACACACAAAATTTGTAAAACTATAAAGTACATACCTGTCTCAATGAATTTTTTTAGATACCCTGTGATCCTGTCCTTTTTATCAGTAGAGTATTCGTCATCTTCACTGTCACTCTCTGTAGGCCAGGAAATATGGGAGAGCAGCATCTAAAAATATAAAATTAAAATAATAATATATATATATGACTGAGTAAGTATTTGTAACCTTTTATATTGTTTTTCCAATAAAATCAGCTTTAAGTGCTTATTTATTCATTTTATTTTCTTTGCCAGATGACAATCAACAGGGTTTGTGCAGATATCATAATGTTAAATTTAAGTCTTTAAGACCTTATTAAGACCATTAAGTATTAAATTTAAGACCTATATTGCAATATCAAAAACAAGCGAGAGAAAATGTACAATCACAAAATTAGTGGTAAAATAAATGTATTCATATTGAACAGTACTAAAGACAGGTTAGATGCACCATTGAAATACAGAAATAAACAAACATCTTAATGCTGATTTACAGTTTTGCCTGGTGCAGCAGCGCACACCTCACAAAACAGATGAGGCTTTTATACTTGACATGTTTGCCATTGAGATATTCTAATAAATAACAAGGGGCGGTCAAAAGAAACAGACAGTAAAATCAGACTATGGCGTTATTTCTCTGACAAATGTATCATATAAGGTATTACAAGTCAAGAGCATATTCATGTACTATGAGCAAGTGAATCTCTTTGCTCGTGCAACGATTTCCTCTGTGGACAAAACTGCATGCGAGCTCTCAAATATAATACGCTGCTTGTGCTCAAATTTTCTCACTCTCAATTAAGCACTGCTCAAGCACAAACTTTCTTGTGCGCTCTTAGTACATGGTTCCCTCTTCCTTTTGTGCTTTTTGATATGATTTACATTGGTGCACTATTTATTACCAATAACCAAAATAGACTTACATATTACATTTTTAATCTAATAAACCATAATAGTTTTCTGTATGGTACATGATGATATATTTCCAGTTTCAAACACTTAAAGACACAGAGAATAGTTTTATTTTAAAACTTTTATTAAACATCCATAAGGTGCACCATAATAATAAAATAAAAAAAACATTTAAATATAACTAATGTAAGCAGAAATTAACTGATATAAAATATGGAACTTAATAAGGTATTATAGCATACTGTACTATTTACTCTTCAAATAAATCTCACAATCAATCCCATTTTATCATAGCAACTAAAATAAAGTGAACACGTTTCTGCTGTACAGTGTTTTGAAAAAGTACAGTAAAGTACAATCTTCAATGCTGTATTTTTATTTTTATTTTTTTTACAATATAGAGTATATTATACTACAATTCACCACACTTTACTGTAGTAAAACAGTATTTCATTTTATCAGTTCACTATTCTTAATACTGCTGTATGCTGAAGCATCTCTGGAGAGCAAAAGCACGAAAGGAGGAGGAAACACAAGACACAAAAATTGTGAGTCTGCATCATCATTTGCACGTGAGCAGCCAGTGTTTAGAGTGCTCATGTGCAGTTTTGTTCACGAACAGATGAAACCGGTGGGTAAGCAAAGAGATTGTATTACATGAATGCGCTATTTATTTTTAAAACTGCGCTTACCACATTTGTCAGTAAAATAAAGCAAACTTCTGCCAACACAACGATGATTTGTCGCGCGCACTGAGTTTAATAACAGGAAGCTGATTGGCTATTGCAAATTGAGCATTTTGTAGATGTAATACCGCAAATTACAATAGGACTATTGAAATAAAGAACTACAACACCCCGAAAACCTAGAAACAACTAAAAAGAATTAAAATGAGCGTTAGATGTAGCGTTACATGGACATCAAAAAAATAACACCTGTGCAAAAATAGTTAAGCCCTAGAACATCAAATTTAAGAATTTTTAAGGCCTTAAATTACAATTTTAAATTTTTTACTTTAAGACCACACGGAAACCCTGAATCAAAATGACTTGCTCTTTGCAAGGGGAACGGCATTTGAAGTTCTCTAAACCAGAAGGAAGCCTTACCTCAGAGGTGACCAGGTCCTCTGATTCATTTGGGAAGAATACCACATCCTTCCTCTCAGTTAAAAGATTCCAAACAAAAGTGTCTTTCAGCCCTCGTTTAATTTGTTTGATTTGGCGTGTTCTTCTCCCAATAACCTAAAAAAAACTATATTATCAGCACACCCACAAATGAATAAAATAGCTGAAAACTGAAAATGTAAGAAACATTCAATAATCAAAATTACAAACACTAAGTTTGACACAACATCAATTATGAGATGCTGCTTTAAAGCAGTTTACAGTGAAATTAAATCACTAATTTAAAATGGTTGTATATATTCTTATCAAGCCATTAAAGGCATGACTAAACTGCTTTTAGTATTCAAGAAAAATCAGTTGCAAAAAATTACGGAAATGTATAGAAAACCTTGGGCACTTTCTATTGTCACAGATGTAAGAATCAGCTCTTTGGTTTAAATTATGTTTAAACTTTGGGGATTCGAATCAAAGATTCGAACATGATTCACATAGAATTATTTAAAGCTTACACTTAACTTAAGTATTTGTCCAGCAAATAGAACGTTTAGTGTAAAGCAATTCTGTATTATATTATTACGTGGCCAAAAGTAACAATATAAAAACAGTATCTAATTATTTAATGAGCAAGGTAGCAGTATCTGAAGCTGAGGCATTAACTTATAAAGCACACAACACACCAACACGGATCTTAAAACGAAACAAAAGTTTATTGCTACTCTATAACACAAAGTACTAATCTACGTAAAACAAACAAATGCACATATATACACACACGCACAAGCAGTTTGAGGAGAGTTTTGGCTGAGTGGATTTAACTTCTAGCCTTTGCTAAGTTCTTAGCATTGCAACCTGAGAGAAACCATAAAAGCAGAGAATTTTGCTATTCTTTACTACTTAAACATAATTCACACCAGATTCAGTAACGGGTAGAAACCTTGTTTGTGCTACTTGCGTTCTGATGTAATTTTGGTTTCCTTGACTGGTCCAAAGGGAAATCCCGGCAAAGCTGATTGGTCAGCGTAGCAACTTCAGTGACGTGATGGAATTCCCTTGTCGGTGAAGAGGGGTTTCCTTAGTCGGTTGCTAGGGATACGGATGTTGGACAAGACGGCGTTCGAAGTCCTTCCTGGGTTCCTGTAGTTAGGATGAGTTTCAGAGTTTGGATGTGTTGACCCGATGGCTTGTTGTTGAAGCGGTTGCACAAGCAGATCGGGGGTCGAGCCGGCAGCAAGTGAAGGTCGCGGTCTGCTCCGTGATGTAACGAGGCTTCTGGCGAGGCGATGTAACGGCCACAGCACGAGAAGAGCGACGTCCGGGCAGCGACGGCGGTGACGACTGGCAAAGATGACCGGCAAAAGACGACAATGAAATTCCTTTGTTCAAAGTTTATAGGCTTTGGTAGAGGCTGGGTCTACACAATACTTGTCCAATCAGATAAGGTGCGGGGTGGAGTCACACCCCAATTCTACCCTCTAGGAGGCCGGGTTGACACCTGGTGTGGGTGCTGCTTTGATAGCATAGTGGTTAAAATAAAGTCTTATAACATCGACACTTTTCATAGTATAGTTTCTTCATATAAACCAATGCATTTGAAATGTTCCTAGCTTTCAATCGATACCAAACATGAAGTATTTCACAAATATTCTATAGATTTCATTTGTCACTGAGGGCTATTACTCAATAACTATCCATAAAAGTTTTGTTAAACACATGGAACATGTACACACAAAAACCTACAGAAACATAAAGCAAACGTACAGTACTCAAATAAACTGTTTTACTTATATGTCCATTAAACTTTGGAAGCGTTTCTGATCGCTTCTGTATCTGCCTAAGAATGTGTATTCCTTGCAGACGCCAAAGGACACGCGAACCAAAAGGTACTTCTCAAAAACCGGTTTGGTGGGTTTTTGATTGTAGAGCCTCTTATTGTTTTAAGGTGTAAAGTTAATTAACACGCAACTGTGATGTTGACTGGCTAGTCATCCTATGGATTGCCTTTTGCTGGGTGCCTGTGGATTGCTTTGAAAATGAAATCAAAGCTCAGACATGTAGGCACCAACCAATCTTTTAAGGATAACATGGTCTATGGCTTGTTCGGTTCTGGAACGATCCGTTGACTCTCTACATCCCCCATTTGGATGGTGATGTCCCTGGCATGAACATCGGCAGACACTGGAACAAGAGGCATAGGTAGAGAGAGAACAGACACACAAGACACAAACCACATTTCCATTCCATAGACTGAGTTCTGGTGCCGGCTTTAGCTTAAATTGTTCGGGTTAAGAACACAAGGTGTAGTGTAACATTGCCTGAAATAATTCAAATTTAGTTATTTAGCTAGTTTACTTCATTGCAAGTATGGAGTGGCGCTAGCTTCAACTTAAATAAGCAATAATTCTGCAGCAATTGACACTAATTTGGGAGAAGGAGTCAATCCTACTTTTAGGCCCTATGCATGAATTTGCAGGAGTTCCCTGTAGAGGGGACTGGAACTGCAAATCAGTTAGGGAGAGAGAGAGAAAGAAGGAAATCAAGAGGCATAGTGATGCAACAAAACAAGGTAGGTTAAAAACCAGCAGAACAGTGTTGCAAATGTGGAGTGGATCCTCTCTACTAGAGGTTGTTCTAGCAGTGCTGTAGAGGAGAAAGTATTAGTGTTGTGTTTAACTAGGTGTTTCCCTAGAATGTCAAAGATTATGTTAGTGTGTAGTTGATCTGTGTCAAGTTGTGGTCCTCCCCCATTTGTTGTTTAATGATGATGGAGCAGTCAAATGTTCATCCAGTAACGGAGGTAGCGGAGTTTGGCATGGGTCAGGAAGGGTTTCAGGACTTAACTGAGGTTTGTCGGAGGAGTGGCAGACGACCCGAACGGCACTTTTGGGAGCCTGAGGGCTTTCACCTGCAAGTGTTTGTTGGTTCAGGTGGTTGTTGCTTCTCCGCTCGGCGACTAGTCAGGCTGAATCTGCTTTTTCCTTTTCCCGTTTCCTGTCCTCCTCTATGCATTTGAGAAACTCTTTCATCATCAATTTCACCAGTTCTTGAGGGTTAAATCCCGGTGGGGCATTTTCCTCTTGCTGGGATTGAGTCTGAGCGTTGTCAGGGTGAAAGTTTTTGGAGTACCTTCGTTGACTCCTTGGACTTGATGATCCAGGGTTTTGATGTCTTCCCTTAGATGGTGATTAGCTTTTGTTTGACCCCCATTGGTTTCTTTCCCGGTGGTGTTCAGGTGAGCGTCGTTGTCCATGCGGTCCATGCTAGTGACTGTTCCTTTGTTTAGGTCTTGTGTCATCGTAGGAGTTCCGTTGTCTATTGGACGAAGACGCATTCCACGCTGGGGATGGTGGTCTCACGCTGTTTGAGCGTTGGGCACCCTCTAGTGCAAGTTCTGGATGGGTGTTAAAGTCAAAAACTGTGGCAGTTTTAGTGTTTTTCTCTAACACCATCTTTTGTTTGTCGTGGGCTTTCTGTGTCAAATCTCGCATTTGCTGGATGCTCATTGTTCGTGGGCATGCGAGTACTCCGAGATGTTGGCTTACTGCAGGATGGAGGTTTCTCAGGAAGAGAATCTTAAAGTTCAGGTCTTCTTCCATATTCGGTTCGTTGCGAGTTCCGAAAAAGGCTTGCCTGAGTCGGTTGTAGTAAGCATGTGGGGACTCATTGCGAGCTTGTTTTGTCTCCAGAGCACTTAACAGTCCTTGATCTGATTCAGGGTTTGCAAACTCTCTTATGAGGGCTTCTTGGAGCAAGCGGTAATCGTTCTTTACCCGAGCCGGTTGTCGGTTTAGGAAGCTGCGCACCTCAGTGCTGGATGTGGCTCGAAGCAAATACAGTCTTTCTTTATCAGAGACATTGGGTCTCATTTCCAGGTGGAAATCAATGTCTTGCAAATAAGCGTGGATCTCCAACCCACCTGACACACTTGGAGTAAACTTGCCAATGTTTCTGGCCAGCTTGTCAAGGTCTTTGAGGTCCAGACTGTATGACGATCTGTGACTGACTATCACAGGCTCTCGTCGCTGTGGGGTAAGGTAAGGCTCTTCAGAAGGTGTTGGCGAAGATCTTCGGCGTGGTTTTTCACCTCTTTTAATAGGTAAGGGCTCAGGGACAGGGGATCCTGTCCTGCTTGGCTGGGGCGAGGCTGGTGCACATCTTGTCTTTGGAGGTTCATAGCGCAGTGCATAGGCATGCCTGAGTTCACTGGCGGACTCCTCTTTGATGTCATCCACTTCCTGCATTAGGCTGTCGATCTCATGTCTTGCTTCGCTCAGGTGAGTTTCAAGGGCTTTGATTCTGGCCTTCTTGTCTCTTAAGTCCACCTTCGCTTCCTTCAGTAGTTGTTCAGCGTAATCTAGCTTGTTAGCGACGTCAGCGTGGTCTGCTCTGGCTTGTTCTCTTTGTTCCGTGATGGCTGTTAGGGCTTCTTGTAGTTTGTCGATCTCCTCTGTAGTACCTTCATCCACCTCACTTGGTTGTTCCAGACGTTCCTGAGCCTCTAGCTCTAGCTGCTCGATGTGGGCTTGCAGGCGTGTCAGCTTGTGTTGGAGTTGGGAGGCGTGTCTGTCACTCAATTTGAGGGTGGCTATGAGTGTGTGACTCAAAGTACCAGTGATTTTGGCCAGCTCCTTGTGGTTGAAGCTTTGACTTGGGTCTTGCTTCATGATGCTGTCTATGTTCTCATCCAATTGGTTTTGCGTCAGGGGCTGCAGTGTTTCGGCTGCTTTAGGGATGAGACTGCCTGTTACAACGCTCAGCCATGTTTCCAGGTCCTTCCAGTGGCCAACAGGATCTTTGGAGTGAGCCATGTTTTGTGGCGGGGGGGAGGACTTAGGATTTTAACTGACACAGACCTTGAAGAGAGATAGAGAGGAGAAAGAAAAAAACAAGGTATAACAATGCAAACAGAAAAGGAGAAATGTTAATGTGCAATGTTAAGTGTGTACTAATGTTGAGTTAAGTGTGGTTCTCTGGAACTGTGGCCCTCTGGTGGGTACGCGTGTCTAACTGGTAGTCTCTGTGGAAAGAGTCAGTAGAACAGTGAGAGAACAAAGAAAACAAAAGTGATAAGGAGACTAAGGAGTAGGGTGAAAATCTGTAGTTTCCACTTTCCTAGAGAGAGGGTTCCTTTAGCTTTTGTTAAATATAAAAATAAGATTTCTAAATACCAGGACTGAAGTTGCTATTAACTTTCTTCTGAAGTGACAGAAAGTAGGACAACAATAACAGTATTGGCTTCTGAATAAGATTGACTCCGTACACCAAATAAATTGTTTCTGGATGCGTGTTTAGAATTGGGTCTAACAACGCCTATCTTCTTGGTGACCTGATGAGTGAGAAAGGAGGGGTGAGATCAGACAATTTTAACAATTAAAAGTGTTCAAGTGTCCCAAACATCTATTAAATGTTTCTGAAATTCTCTGCTTTTTGACTCTCACAAGCACAATCCTTAAACCAGCATCAATAGTACAGTAAAAAGAAGATAGTTAGTTGAAAGAGATAACAAAGGAATTTGTTTTCTCTTAGCATTAGGTGTAATTAAGGATGTCAAAACAATGGCACTGTTGAGTTGATACTCAAAAAGTGTTGGTTTTATCGTGTTATATAGTAACCACTTAGCCTACGTATTAGAAAAATCTGAATTTTCCTTTTGAAGTTGGCTAATTGGAGGGCTACTGCTCTAAGACTAGGCTCAATGATGGCTTAGGTTGGTACCATTACAGCTCACTGGGCTGCACTGTCCAATTGCATCAATGAAGCAGCAGGGGGAGCACTGTCTGTTAGCAGGCTTAAAATAAACTAAATTTAATAGACTAAATTCAATTTTGAATTGAACTTAACTTTAAATCTGAAACGGGGTAATAACTTTAAGTTATCTTTAAGATTGATAAGAACACTTATGACTAAATTTAATTATTAATTATTGCTAAAATGATAGAGCCATGCTTAAATGAACCATTAATGAAATTAAAATTTCAAAACAATGAAGTTGGTTAGAGTAACATTTAATGCAGTTTATCATTAAATTAAACAATTATAATTTATTTAATCAGTGAGTCTTATCCGTATAAATCAACAATTATAGGAAATGGGTGTTCCTAGATGTTGATGAATGGAAAAAGTATTTATAATTGAATAAGTCAGAGAGCGTTAATTTATAGTAATGAAAACAAAACTATAATTCATCACTTATAAAACCAACAGCTTATGTGAGTTCAAACTGATCAAATTCAACAGGCCAAGTACAGCAAGAAAAACAAAAATTAAATAAAATAATAGTGATTAAACTCAGCAGTTAGATCGTGCACACTTTTATTAACTTTGCATTTGTCAACTTTTCCAAGATGAGTAAAGAGAAACGTCTGAGATGCAAGAGTTAGTTCAAGCATCAGCCATACAATGCATTTAAGACCACTAAATGCTATGTGCTATCTATTAGCCTTCGCTGCTACTGGAAATGCATAGACTTCAATGCAAACGCGTTAGCGTTAGTTTAGCTTAGCTTCACGCTATGCTCTTTGTTTACAATCCAAGCTGGCGCTGGCAGACTGCACATGCGCGCTTGAATGTAATTCCGGCAAGTCTCTCTGTACTTCCGGACCAAGGTTGCTGCTATGGCAACGACCACAAAGTGGAGTAATAGCAAATTTCACAGTATCACTTGAGATGGCGGCGCATCTCACACTGTTCAAGCAAAAAGCACTAGTTAGATTTTATATCTTAACAGTACTGAACGATTCTCAACTTATGAAAGCGAGACAAAATTAATCAACAGGATTTCTGAGATTAATACAAATCGTGACAGAGATATGGGGGATCTCAGCACTCTGTGTTAAGTCTGTTTAGACTGCAAACACATCCGTGGATTCAAACCACAATTTCAATTGATCAATTTCAAAACTTCTCCTATAAACTACGCTAGGCAGCTCTCTCTGAGCTCCGCATTTTAAATAATTTACTAAGTATTAGCAAATTACAGGGCAACAAGAATTTAGTTAGCTATGTTAGCTAAATCAGTTACCAGGAGAAAACACAGCTGAGTTTCCATCCGGGAATCGCAGCGTACGAAATCATACTGTGAAGGCCTTATATATGAGATAATCACAAAGGAATACGCTTTGTCTTTCTCTACATGCGCTTTAGAGCAGCTTACAGTTTGTCTCGGCGGACAATTTAAATGACGTTTTACTTTCTTAACAACACTAAATGCAGTCAAGCAATAAAACAAATGGTACCACAATGAAATTGTGCAGTAGCAAAACTTTTGTTCCCTCTAATCTATTCTTTCCGGACAAAAATAGAAAATAGAATTAACAACATGATTTCTGGGTTTTGTGCTTTAAAAGTTAGATCTGCTTGCCCAAATTATTCTCCACCACTATGTAAGAATCAGCTCTTTGGTTTAAATTATGTTTAAACTTTGGGGATTCGAATCAAAGATTCGAACATGATTCACATAGAATTATTTAAAGCTTACACTTAACTTAAGTATTTGTCCAGCAAATAGAACGTTTAGTGTAAAGCAATTCTGTGTTATATTATTACGTGGCCAACAATAACAATATAAAAACAGTATCTAATTATTTAATGAGCAAGGTAGCAGTATCTGAAGCTGAGGCATTAACTTATAAAGCACACAACACACCAACACGGATCTTAAAACGAAACAAAAGTTTATTGCTACTCTATAACACAAAGTACTAATCTACGTAAAACAAACAAATGCACATACATACACACACGCACAAGCAGTTTGAGGAGAGTTTTGGCTGAGTGGATTTAACTTCTAGCCTTTGCTAAGTTCTTAGCATTGCAACCTGAGAGAAACCATAAAAGCAGAGAATTTTGCTATTCTTTACTACTTAAACATAATTCACACCAGATTCAGTAACGGGTAGAAACCTTGTTTGTGCTACTTGCGTTCTGATGTAATTTTGGTTTCCTTGACTGGTCCAAAGGAAAATCCCGGCGAAGCTGATTGGTCAGCGTAGCAACTTCAGTGACGTGATGGAATTCCCTTGTCGGTGAAGAGGGGTTTCCTTAGTCTGTTGCTAGGGATACGGATGTTGGACAAGGCGGCGTTCGAAGTCCTTCCTGGGTTCCTGTAGTTAGGATGAGTTTCAGAGTTTGGATGTGTTGACCCGATGGCTTGTTGTTGAAGCGGTTGCACAAGCAGATCGGGGGTCGAGCCGGCAGCAAGTGAAGGTCGCGGTCTGCTCCGTGATGTAACGAGGCTTCTGGCGAGGCGATGTAACGGCCACAGCACGAGAAGAGCGACGTCCGGGCAGCGACAGCGGTGACGACTGGCAAAGATGACCGGCAAAAGACGACGATGAAATTCCTTTGTTCAAAGTTTATAGGCTTTGGTAGAGGCTGGGTCTACACAATACTTGTCCAATCAGATAAGGTGCGGGGTGGAGTCACACCCCAATTCTACCCTCTAGGAGGCCGGGTTGACACCTGGTGTGGGTGCTGCTTTGGTAGCATAGTGGTTAAAATAAAGTCTTATAACATCGACACTTTTCATAGTATGGTTTCTTCATATGAACCAATGCATTTGAAATGTTCCTAGCTTTCAATCGATACCAAACATGAAGTATTTCACAAACATTCTATAGATTTCATTTGTCACTGAGGGCTATTACTCAATAACTATCCATAAAAGTTTTGTTAAACACATGGAACATGTACACACAAAAACCTACAGAAACATAAAGCAAACGTACATTACTCAAATAAACTGTTTTACTTAAATGTCCATTAAACTTTGGAAGCGTTTCTGATCGCTTCTGTATCTGCCTAAGAATGTGTATTCCTTGCAGACGCCAAAGGACACGCGAACCAAAAGGTACTTCTCAAAAACCGGTTTGGTGGGTTTTTGATTGTAGAGCCTCTTATTGTTTTAAGGTGTAAAGTTAATTAACACGCAACTGTGATGTTGACTGGCTAGTCATCCTGTGGATTGCCTTTTGCTGGGTGCCTGTGGATTGCTTTGAAAATGAAATCAAATCTCAGACATGTAGGCACCAACCAATCTTTTAAGGATAACATGGTCTATGGCTTGTTCGGTTCTGGAACGATCCGTTGACTCTCTACACAGACATTACATATATATTTTAATTACCGCATGAGACAAAAGGCGTTCATAAAGCCACCTTCTGTTTTCATCTGTTGGACCAGGAAGATCCCAGGATAAACACAGTTCCACGATTTTTGTGTATGCATCCTCAGTCAGTGGAGACTGTCCACTGAGCTAAAAGAAAACAACAACAACAACAACAACAACAATTTATTCCAAATAGATGTAAACATTAAAAAAATTAAACAAGTTTACAAATATATACATACCAAGTTGATGGTCTCGCGAAGGTCGATATCCGGGCAATCTTCTAACTGTAAGGTGGCTGTGTCCTCAGAGCCTCGAAGAAGAACATGAACAAATGCTCTGCTAAGCCCAGCAAGGCATGGCCCGCCATGCAGAAATGAATGGCCTAACATTCTCCCTGCTACTTGAAAGAGATCACTTTCAATGAGAAACTGCGATGACGAAGGCTCTAGGTGGTCTGCCTCACCCTCAAAGAGGCAAGTGACTCCAGTGTTGCCTGTTAGTTACAAATCAGTATTATGTCAATCCTATCAAAAAAATAAAAATAAAAACATAAATTTTGTAGTGCAAGTATTAAAATGTCATACCGAAGTTCAATCTGAAACCATATTTCAGTTTTTCCAGAACTGTGGAAAAAAAAATGTCTGGAAACACCATCACCAACTGCAGCATCTCCTAAAACAATGAAGATATAGTAACTAAAGCTATAAGCATGAATGTGCTATATGAACTGTATATTTTATTACATCCAAGTTTTTCTTTCTTTTACTCTAGGCTGCACCTTGAAGCTGACATTTAACAGGACATGCCCACTCCACGTTTCTTTGCTTGTAGAAGTTGATTAGCTGCCTGTCCTGTTCTTCCACACTTGATCTTAGATCCATGGACATGAAAAGGGGCTTCCCTGTCTCATGTAGCTGAAGTATTTGTTTTCTGTACAACAATGCAGCTGTCTTTGGATCCAAATGAGTTTTCCAATCTGTTCAATTAAATTACATTATTTTAACAATGCATCAGCAGCACAAGAATGTAAAAAACACACACACAAATAATTACCATTATCCATGATTGAAAAATCAGCAGTGTTGTTCACTTCATTATTCATGAATGAAAACTCAGCTGTGTTGTTACTGTCATCATTCACCGGACTACAATTTAAAAATGGTAAACAATTAAAATTATGGAAAATGTTACAGTGCAAGGTAAATATAACATATTTTCCGTGTCTCACAAAATAAATATTTACAGCTAGCACACCTTTCCCCACATTCACTGGCATGGACTTCTAAAATTCCAAATGGCATTACTTCTTGACAAATAGGACAGCAAGCCTATAATGCCGATAACCAAATAAACACAAATTACCACAAAAATTCAACTTTATATCACCTTGGGTCAAATATACATTAGGAAGAAACTAACCTGTTCATTGTTCTTGACTTCGTTGTCCTTGTTCTCACATTCTGCCTCCTGCTGATACTCATCTTGTAAATCATTCTCATCCTCCACCACAACAACATCAGTACAGGACTTAATGTGATTGGTTAAAAGCTGAAGTGGGTAGGATTCGTTGCATTTTTTGCAGATTGCCTTAGGCATATCACAAAAGGCTTCAGAAGATGGTGGTAAGGGAGCAGTATCAAGTATGAAGACAGGGCTGATAGTGGAAAAAATTCCTGAGCCTGAACTTTTTTTCCTTGCCCCTGAGGTGAGTAGGGGTGGGGGTACTATGTATGCAACGCACTTTTAACACATAACTTGTGGGCCCCTGGGCCCAAATATATTAACAGCCTATGTGTAACCCTGATCATCATTATTGTCAAGTGGCTCTTTTTAGACACATGCCAGTAATGTCAGTGACACATGCCAGTAATGTCAGTGACACATGCAAGTAATGTCAGTGACACATGCCAGTGTCAGTGATCTTGTGACATGTGCCAATAGGTGTCACTATAAGCACGTTATAAGCACATTAATCTTATAAGTCTCTTTGCTTTAATATTTAAAAATCATTAGGCAAATGACACCTGTTATCTTACATGCATATATGTTATGAGTTTTCAACATGCATTTTATTATAACTTTTTAAAGGATATTATTTAAAATACCTTAAAATGAAAATAAGTTAAATAATAAAATAAATGAATGAATTAAAAACATAGAGAAGTCCATATTGTAGGGAACAAAGGAACTGCCAGGATGCAATAATATACAGTACAACAGATAAGTGTAACC
Source organism: Danio rerio (assembly GCF_052040795.2). NCBI lineage: Eukaryota > Metazoa > Chordata > Actinopteri > Cypriniformes > Danionidae > Danio > Danio rerio. The sequence goes on from NC_141028.1 coordinate 40,983,496, forward strand.
CCTCCCATACATAAGCATGCCACAATAAATTTGACTGACATGTACTGTCAAATGACTATATTACGTACGGAAGAATGACTACGAATACATAAAATAAATGCGTTTAAATTAAAACATCGTGGAGTAGCTCAGCAAATAAACTAACTTGCAACGCGATAAATTAGGTTAAAAGTCGCGTAATGATTAAATATGGTTTTGCTCGTGTTAATTAATGTCATAAGCTTCGCCGGGTGTCGATGTCACTGCAGTGACATGCAGCGCGACACTCTGATTGACACAGGTCACTACACATGCCACTAGCGAGTGACACATGACAGTGGAAAACCGGAAGTGTCACTACACTCAGTGGCATGTGCCAGTGTCATCTGTACGTCAGATGCCGTGTCACTCCATGTTAAAACTGCTACTGTGAATCCGCGTTCAAGCGCACACAATAAGCTAAAACTCGCCCCAAGCACCGGCAAAAACAAATAACAATGAATGTGTCGAGGAAAGAGTAAGGACATATCTTAATTATTTATTAATAAACTTATTCTGAGTCAGTGTCGCAAAGATCCTGACTGGCAATCTCCTCTTGGACTCGCCTTTAGAAATTCATCTTTACGGATTACATGAAGGAGTTTTTTTGTTTTCGATTTGTTTTATTTCGTTAAGTAATAATTTAAAGCTTTCTATAAATATATTTATTATGTCTGTGAGGCATATACATTTTGCTTCATTTTGTTAAGCGCTCCTGTTTAAAAACCAGACGACAGAAAGCGCATAATTTTGGTTTTCTTTATTTTATAAAAACGCTGTAACGTTTTTTGATGTATTACTCGTACTTTGTGAGCAAAAATGACGGATAACTTTAAATTGCTCCCACTGAAAAAATGCAAGTGATTGCTCTGGCGCCTCGATGTCCTGCAAGCTTTTTATAAGCAAACTATGCGCCTAATAGCACACATTCTTTAACGTTTAAGCTACCATTGTTTTATACTTGAACTGTTTTATATCTTTTAAGTCGTGATGATCTGAGAAGGCAAACTGATCAAACAGACAATGATGGTCTTCCGCTGGGCGCTGTTCGTTAAAAAAAAACAACTTATTTTTAACGAATAAAAAAATGCTCCAAACGTTTTTCTAAATAAGCTGAATAAAAAACGAAACTAAATATAAACACTTTGCCATTAGGCTACATACAAAACTGAACTATTTCATAGCTGAAACACTAAGTTGTTTAAGGAGAAGGGGGAAATATATTTTTGTCCCGTCTATTGCTTCACCGTTATTTCGAGAATAAACCCAGCGTAAATATGCAGATGTCATTCCCAAAACATATCAGCGTATATTTGCCGAAAACGAAAGTTTCATACAAATTCTGAATGGATTATAGCCTGGAAGTGCAAAGCACGCTCCTCTTATTATCACTAAAAAGCGTCACTAATCTTAGTTCATAGAGATCTCACAAAGATCCGTTATAATTTATAAAGCTCTCTAAATTACACAATTAATCTTTTATTTACATGGCGTCTACACTCAAAAGATGATTCACGAGCACACAAAATGGCACTTAATAAAAACCAATCCGGCGCTTTCAGCAGTGAGTGAATTCTGTGAATCTAGAGAAATGACAGATCAATATCCGTGAACCTGATTTTTTTTTTCCCCGCAGCCACAGTACACCGGAAATCCGGCGTGGTGCCGGAACGCTATCACCCCTGTGAAGAGGAGCTATGTAAAGGACTGAATTCTCTCCTATTTTGGTAGCTTTAATAAGCCTGCCAGTGTACCCACAGTCTGCAGGTGCCATTAGGACAAGTTTACGACTTCCCCAACCTCCTGAAATTAAAAACAAGACTGCTACGTAATGCCTTATTATATGTTATTAATAAAATAAAAAATTAGTAATCTAAAATTCATTTTCTATTACTTATAGGGGTGTAACAATACACTCAGCTCACAATATGATGTTCACGATACAATATGCATCACGGTATTTTATTTATATTCAGTTAGCAAAATCCAACTTTTTCGATCATAGAAAATGGCATTGTCTTTTACAATAAATACTCCTATGCATCTTGTCATTTCTTCAGCTTTGGCACTTAAGTGAGACACTCGATTGCACTTTGGTGTTATGGTTGAGGCTTAAATGATACATCATATTTGTTGTGTTCTCAGCTTTGCATGGCAGCATTTCTTTACAGTCTTTACACACAGTTTGTGTTTTGTCTGTTTTCTTGTTACCGTCCTATTCAGTAACTGGAAAACCAAAATGTTGCCAGATGTTGGACTTATAAGAGAATGAGCCATCCTCTATTTTAGCTACACACATATTGCCCTGCTACTAGTTCAAGCAATCTGAATGCATGTGACAGCAGGTGGAATGTAGCTTAACCAATAAGAGAATAGATGTCATATTGCAATAAAATTGTCATAACGCCACAATGCATATTGTGACATTTTTGTATTGCAATAAATTGTACTACGATACATTGTTACACCCATAATTACATAAATTTTTTTGTTTACCTAACAACATATTAAAAGCAAATTGTACTAACAGCTTGTGCCAATGTAACACATTTTTAAGTTAAACATTATTAGCGTTTAGTATAATAAACAGAAAAACGGGATGTGGTAATTGAGCTTGGACTCCATTCAAGCCAACATTGTCTTGTGTGCATACACCCAGGTGTAAAGGGATATCAAAAAATAGAATCTTGGCTTTTATCCACCCTCAGATTTTTCAACACACATTTCTTTATTCTATCAAAGACAAGTATTTAGTATTAGCCATAATATTTGTTTCTACTACAGATGGGTGCTTCTTAACTTAAAAAAAAAAAAAAACATTTTATGCTTAACAGAAGAAAGGAACTTAGAACAAGATATAGAGTAGTAAATGGCAACATTTTTAATTTTAGGTTAACTATCTTTTTAAGGTTGATGTGGTCTGAAATTGGTAAAAAACTAAATATGACAAGAACAAATGTGTAAAGCAACTAGGCACAAACTGCATATTTACACACATTACTATTTACTATGCTTTTATACAATTACAATATCTTACTCAAGACAGTGAATATTACCTGATGCTTTGTAAAGAAGTCAACCACCCATTACCCCACCAAGCTTAGGATATAATTCGATGAGCTTATCACATAACAGTTAAGGACAACAAGAATAATTAATCAAGCTGCTATCACTTCTCCGTATGAACATTCATAAAAATAATATGAGCAGAATTTATAGGCACATTATGTTATGTATGGTTAGGTACCTCCTGATGAGTCATATTTTCATCTAGCATTGCAGTTCTGCGCCCTAGTCCTGCTTGAGTATGTAGAAGCTGATCTGGACCACTAGGAGATCGTTCACACTGGCCCGGAAGTAGGTGAAATGTCACCTGAAATGGTTTGGGTTTAATTGGTAAAGGACCTGTGCCAGTGAATCGTCGTTTCCCTCTACGATTTGTGAATAATCCAGGAAAGGATCTATCAGAATACCAGAACAAAATCAGAACAGAAATAATACATCAGAAAATGTAGGAATGCATTTTACAGCTTTGGAGCTTTGAAGGTCAAAAGAGAACAAGCCCTCCAGACTAAGCCTATTTATTGTCTCCATTCAGAGTTTAGGTTCCTCGCCAATGTTGCATTCGCCTTGATTAGTTGAGCAATTAATTTTGTGACATAGACACCTTTTTAACTGTATAGTGGAATTAAATTATTTCACATCTCAACTGAGTTTGCTGGATACAGCACTGTTTTCTGCAGAGCTGTAGTATAGATTAAATTATCCAAATTAATAACCGATTAACTAAACTAAGTCAGTTCACTTAATGTCCAATTGGCAAACATCACATATTTTTTTCCCACTGTTTAACTGCTTGGAAACAATTTGTAGTTATAAAAAAAAGTGTTATATAAACAAAGGTGACTTTGTACTGACCTAGTCATTTCTGACTGAACCGATGATGGCCCCGGAGTTGCAACTCTCGGTCTGACAACCTGAGATGATCTGACAAACCACAAAATAAATTAGCTATTAAAAGTTATCATTACATATGTGTTGACATTCACTTGAAATTCTTTCAAATGTTGCTATACCTGTTCATATCTTGACTAGTCGAAGGCCCGTCTCGCTCTTGACGTGTCAAAAGTGAGAGAAGGTGCCTTGGAGACCTTAAAACATCGTTGTCTCCCTTGTGAGACAAGCACAACAAAGATGGAAAGTGAAATTAAAAAACAAAAAAATCTGTCAATGGTGTAAAGTAGTTTTGCTTTCAATTCCTATTAACATATATATTTTGTTTACCCCACTGTAGATTTGTATGCCTGTTTCTTAATTTCACTTGATTTAAATAATATTTCTCTAACAATTATATTTTTTTCAGAAATCAAAACAATAACCTTGTTGTTGTCTGCACAATATTGATGCAAGTCGGTTTCATTTAAGATAATGTATCCAGATATAAATGTGTAAATTTAAATGTCAACACTGGGGCAAATGAGCTCACATAATCAATATACTTGGTGCTGTAAAAGGATGTTTTCAATTCTGGCATTTTGAAAACAGGTTCATGGAAGTGTTTTAATGTAGTCGTGATTTTGACCATTCAAATTCTTGTAAAAAATAAAATTTTATTCTTTGTCTCCTGCTAGGCTGGTAGTTTGGCAATATAGATTCAAATTACTTGCTTTATAAAAAAGCAAGATGATGGACTGACACATAACCTTTCTCGAATATTACAATCAGTCATCAAATAAGGTAGCCTAACATATTTCAATGGCTGAGTTTTAGTCATTTTCAGTGACTACTGCAAGCTAAATACAGTACATTTTAAAATAAACCTTTCATCATCCAGGCACAGTTTCTAGAAGTGTTGATAAACTCATAGAGCTGGTGCCAATGACTGTAAAAAATATGGACGACGCGACAGCCCTTTTTCCCATTGAACGCCTTGAGGGCAAAACGCCTGCTTGACGGGCACAAACTGTCGCAAAAGACTGCTGAAATTGGAGCCAGACATGCGCAGAAGGATTGTCTGATGGAGCCAGAGGAGGAGCCGCGAAAATGAGCAGAGTCGAGCTTCCAATCAAACGCTTTATGTAAAATCAACTACGCCCCCCGAACTTCTCAGCATGCGTTTGCTGTCATATCAACACAAATGGATGTAATAACGTTAACAAATATGAGGGTTTTATATATTCAATCGCGCCAGCTCCGGGCCGCAGCGCATAACTTACTCGCGGCGTCGCGGGCTGATTCCGGCTCGCATGCGGCAGCGCCTGCTCGCTCGGCCGCATCTGGCTCGATTGACTCGGGCTGGAATTGGGTAGTGAGTCCAGGCATCCGGAGTAGGTCCAGCAGAGGTAACATTAGTCAGTCTGAGCTCTAAGAGATAAGTCTCCGGCAGGCGAGAATCTAGCCGGAACTGTGTTTTGCTATCTGGGTGGCTAGGCGTGTATCAGCAAACTAATAAAGCCCGAAAAAAGCCCTGAACTTTGCGAATAAACAGTGTTCCACCAGGATCATGTATGTCAGAAACTATAGTTTACTGCTGAACTCATTTTGTCATGGTAAAATAACACAGAAATCGAATAATAACATTTCAGTCTACTTCAGTCTCCTGCCGAAGCTCAGACGCCGCGCTTTGAGAAACTGTCAATCACAGCTGTCAATCACGATGACACGCCCAGCATTAAATTACTGCTAAAAACAAACTGTTTACAAAAATGAAGATCTGCACCTATTTCAGCACAATAACCAGTGCCTTAATCGACCAGAACTATCTTTCGGGACATTTTATTGCAAGTGTAATATTTTTTTTTATTTGGGCTCAAGTCTCCTTCATTAACACGGAGGAGGCGGGCTTTATGACTTGTACTGCAGCCAGCCCCCAGGGGGCGATCTAACGGCCGAAACCTTCACTCAAACGTAGGCTTGCGGCACACTTGGCTGGTGCACGTCTGAGGGGACGCCCCTTCCATGACGATAATCCGCGTCTATTGCAGCGGGAATTTTACGCGCGAATGAAGCGTGTAGCAAGTTCACTCAAAATGTCCACGCGTCTATTTACGCGCAAATGGCGCGATATATTAGTGCAAGCCGCATCTGGCGTAAACGACCCAATACGTTTATTGCGTTTATTATATACAAAGATGTAGCCGACCTCGCTCCCCATCAATCAACCCCCATCTCCTCTCCCTCGCTGTTAACAATCAAAAACAGTCGACTCCTTAATTACACGCCAAAGTTTTCCTTAAACTTGAGAGCCCTTTAACGTTACAGTGACATAAACTCGCCTTTGATTCAGATGAATTGCATATTATTATAAGCAATTTGAAGAAGTAATCTTAGATGTTATGTCTTAATTAGTGATTAATACTCACCTCTTGGTCCATCTTCGCCCATTAACACGTCGTCTTGCGTTTGCTTGTTGATGAAGAAATAACTGCCGCTAGCACCACCTGCTGTCGAGGACGTCTAACAGCAGAGAGTTCTTCTTCTTCTTCTTCTTCTGGTGTTTTATGGCGGTTTGGCAAACCAACAAAAAATAGGTGCATTACCGCCACCTACTGATCTGGAGTGTGGATTGTACATAATTGGGGTCGAAAGAAAACACTTATTTATACACTAAATGACTATATTAAATTATATATATAAAAAAATAAATAAAAAAAACTAAATTCTATGCATTATTCCTATATTTCCCAAATATTTAATTAATATCTCATGAATTTTTGATTGTCTAAGCCCGTTTCCTAGCAAGACTTTCAAAGAAATTACCTTATCTTCCAGCTGTCCTAATTCTTGTATTAAATCAAACCTCTCTCTTTCATAAGCTGGGCATTCTAAAATTATATGATTGACTGTTTCCAGCTCTCCACAATTATCACACTTCCCTGATTCATGCTTTCCTATTTTATGCAAGCTGTAATTTAATGACGTATGGCCTATCCTTAGTCTTGTTATGATGACATCTTTCCTTCGATATCCGTATCTTTTCCTCCCGTTTCCTACAAATTCCTGAATCTAATATCAATGTCTTCCTTTGGTCTCCTTGTTCCACCCCTGTTGCCATTTCTTATATATTTCGACTGCAATATTCTTTTAAATTCTGTTTTACTTAATGCTAATTTAATTTCTATTTGCTCATTATTTAAAGCTTTTTTTGCTAGCAAATCAGCTTCCTCATTTCCATCTACACCCACATGTGCCGGTACCCAGAGAAATGAAACCATTATTCTTAACTGCCTAATTGTGAATAAATTTTGTAAAATTTCAAATACTAAATCTTGTCTAGCTTCAGATTTGGCACTTTGAAGGCTTTTAAGTGCAGCCATTGAGTCCGAACAAATTACTGCTTTTTCTGGTTGGACTTCTTCAATCCATTGAAGTGCTATAATAATAGCTAATAATTCAGAGGTAAACACTGACACGTGATCTGATAATGTCTTTGCAATTTTGATGTTAAATTGTGGAATATATACAGCAGCAGCAGTTCTTCCACACTTAGGTTCCTTCGACCCATCTGTAAAGATTTGTAATACAGAATAATAATTCTGTTGGATATATTCTTGAACTAATAATTTAGTTGGAATAATTATCTCCTTGTTTTGAATTCTTTCGTGAATTTGCAGATCTACTACTGGCATAGGAAACACCCATGGGGGAATTGTTGGTATAATGACAGATGGAGCAACTTCCAGATCTTTCCATTCTAAACTGTTTATTTCTTACTACCCAACCAAAACTTGCTATTTCTTTGTACACATACTCCCAGCAATCTTTTAAAAGACGTCTAACAGGATGGTTTTCCAAATGACCTTTTATTCCTATCCAATATCTCATTCTCAGCTGAGACATTCGATGTTCTAATGGCATCTCTCCCATTTCAACTTGTAATGATGCCACTGGAGAAGATCTAAAAGCACCACAACATATTCTCAGAGCTTGATTTTGTATGACCTCTATTTTTTTAATCAATGTTTTATTAGTAGAACTATACACCATACACCCATAATCAATGTTTGACCTTATCACAGCATTATAAATTCTTTTTAATGCTGTACTACTGGCACCCCACTCAACTCCAGCCAAACACCTTAATACATTTATTCCTTTTTTACATTTTTCAATTAATTTCTCAGTATGAATTTTAAATGTTAATTTATTTTCCATCCATAAACCTAAAAATCTGATTACATTTACTTGCCCTAACCGCGTTTCATACATTTTGATGTTTAATACTGGATTGCTTTTTTTTTTCGAGAAGCATATTACTTGCGTTTTTTCAACAGAAAACTGAAAGCCCCATTTATTAGCCCAACTCTCAACTTTATTCACTGCTATTTGCATTTTATTTTCTACAAATGTTACATTTCGTCCTCTTTTCCATATCGCTCCATCATCCGCGTACAGTGATCTTCCTATTCCTGATTCTATATTTTGAAAGATGTCATTTATCATTATGTTAAACAGAATTGGGCTACTCACACTTCCTTGAGGTGTGCCGTTCTCAATTGGAAGAATCTTAGACAATGCAGTCCCTACTCTTACTTGAATCGTTCTACCAAATAAAAAACTCAGAATCCAATTGTACATTCTCCCATCTATTCCCATGTTTTCCAATTTTAAGAGAAGACCTTCTTTCCACAACATATCATAAGCTTTTTCCACATCGAAAAACACTCCCACAAGTACCTCTTTCCCTATTTGTGCCTTTCGAATTTCATTTTCTAAACACAAGATTGAGTCCATTGTGTTTCTTCCTTTTCTGAATCCGCTTTGACGTGCTGAAAAAATGTTTCTACTTTCTAATACAAAAACCAATCTATCCATAACCATCCGTTCCATAATTTTGCATAAATTTGATGTCAGTGCAATAGGTCTATAACTAGTTGGCTGAGAATGATCTTTTCCAGGTTTGGCTATTGGCACTATAACCCCATGTTTCCAATCTACTGGCAAACTTCCTTTCACCCAAATTTTGTTAAACAAAATCAAAATGGTGTTCAAAGATACATCTGACAGATGTTTAATCATCTCATAACATATGTCATCTTTTCCCGGAGAAGTATGTTTAACCCCTGAGATAGCTCTTTTTAACTCATATAATGTGAACTCTGAGTCTAATAAACTTCCTGATGTATCCTTCTTTTCATATATATGAGATTTTTCCCTAATTTTCTGTTCCCTGATTTTTCTCATGTCATCTGAAATATTTTCATTACTATGAATTTTTGCAAATGATTCCACCAACATTTCTGCTTTATCATCATTATTAACTGCTATTTTTCCATTACTAATTAAAACAGGAATGTTATTATTTTTCTGAATTCCTCCCATCCTTCTGATCATATTCCAAACTTCATTAATTTCAATTTCCTCCCCTATTCTATTACATAATTCTTTCCAGTAAAGTCTTTTTGCTTTTCTTATTTCTCTCCTAACTATTGCCTGAGCTTTCTTATAATTAATAAAATCCTTGAACAATACTGATCTCCTGGCTTTCTTCATTGCATTATTTCTCTCCCTAACTGCATTACTACATTCTTTATTCCACCACGGAACTGCTTTTTTATTGTTTACATTTTTCTTTTTACCAATAATTTCCTCTGCAATTTTTCTTAATATTTCACTTATTTTTTCATTAGACTCTTCTATGTTATCATTGTCATTGACCATTTCCCACATTTTATCATGACATACATCTCTAAAAAGCTCCCAGTTAGCATCGTTAAATTTCCATCTTAAAATTCTCTCTATCGGAGTGTTGATGATGTCCACCCCAATTTTACACCATATTGGATAGTGATCACTTCCCAAGGTACTGTGTTTATATATTTTCCACTCACATTTCCTAGCTAATTCTCCAACAAAATAACTGAGAAATAAACAACAATACAATGGTGCAATCTAGAGACCTTCAAGGTACCTGCAAGTTTTGGCTGGAGCAGAGAACATACATTTTTTTAAATAAAGCTCCAGCTGATGAGTATGACATTGACTGTGGATTTTCTTTTACTGTAATCCAGAAGAGGATGACCTTAACCCTGAATCTAAAGCATGTAATAAAATCTGTAAAAAATAAAATGAAATTTTCATCATCTATAACCAAATTGTTGTCTCTTTTTTTTTTAAAATACATAGATATGTACAGTATGTACGCATTCCTCTAAAATCAATCATTGTTGTAAATTAAGAGCATTATTGTATGCCCAACTGCCTACAACATATAATGATTTAAGGAACTCTATATTAAAATAAAATTATTATATTAAATGACATTAAGAGCTTTTAAAATATTAATTTTATGATACATTTTTATGATAAATTACATTTTTGCATATACTTGGCCAAAAAATGTACATTATTATGGTCAACTGCTCAGATACTTCCAGTCAATATGTGGCTGAGTCAGGCAACCAGACCTCTACCTCTGGAAAAATTAACCTATGATTTACATCAAAGATCTGATGGATCCATTTGGTCCTCATGGATTTTTAAAAAAAAAATAAAATAAAATTAATCTCGTTTTATTTTTGTCTTTACTTTGAGACATTTGTATTCATCTGTTAGAATGTCTAACAAAAACTTGCTGTACTTGTTGTGAGATAACAGTGCCACTGTTGTTATGCTAAAAATAAAAATTAACTTTGTATAATGTTTTATTGAATGCAAGATAAAAAATAAAAAATAAAATATTTTCCAAGAGATGGATTGCGGCTGGAAGAGCATCTGCTGCATAAAAACATGCTGGAAAAGTTGGCGGTTCATAGAGCTGTGGCAACCCCTGGTTAATAAAGGGACTAAGCCAAAAAGTAAAATAAAATATGTATTTTTGGTAGACATATAACTTCACAGTAACTTATAAGTACAGCACAGAACTTTTTTACTTCTAGTTTAGATAATTTAAAGGTTTGCATTTTTATTTTGTTGGTTATTGGCTATGTATTTTTAATCATTTGGAGGTTTGAACTATTCACAGCATTTGAAAGGATATCTTTTCGTCATTGTTACCTAATTTATCACTATTTTCATGATTCTTACAATGCAGCAAATCTTACAATCATTTGATCATAAAAATAAAAAAAATTAACAAATTAACCCACATGCAGGACAAAGACATTATTTGGAGTCATTATTAAACACAAGGTTATCCATTGTCATCAAAACATACTGTTACACAAACAGTTGAAGATTTAGAAAGTAAAAATAATCAGATAAAGAGTGGTTTTCAAACAAATACATCTTGAAAAAGGTTATATTTATAAACATTTACATATTTTAAAAGAGCTTTTATCCAAATTTCAAATAAAGTGAAAACAATTAAACATCACATGATGATCATTAATGAAACACACTTACAGAATTACATCCACACATATTATTCTGAACTCATGATATTTGTGATGAACATAGATCACTATTGCTAATAACGTGTGATTAAAGAGGATACTAATGTTTAGCTTATTTTTACAGCTTTTTTTATTTTATTTTTTTTTTTACCACAACTGTACATGTGACAATACAATTTCTTGTCCATGTGGAAGATAATACATCTACATAGGTTAACTGCCCTTTTACTCAAAGGGGATGAGTAGAGCCCCGTAGAAAAGGAAAAAGTATTCACATTTCAAACGAGAAATGAGTGAGAGAATATCAGCAAGACTATTACCTATGCTTTGTTCAATAAATAGTGTTGGATATAATAGTCTGGTATATACTGATCAAGTCAATAAAAGCTGTTTTAAAAAAAAATACTCATTGTAAAATAACAAAAATTATGCCTGGCTTTCATACATGTCATAAATATATGCACAATGACCTTATTTAGATAATCTTTAGTTCATTAAAATTTGTATTTGTTCCATTTTATTACAAAAAGGCTTTAAACTACATTACCCACAATCCTTTCTCGCTGTATAGATGGGACGGGAAAGACATGGCGCTACAAATTGTAGTTCATTGAAAGGTGTAATTAGGGTTAAGTTTAGGGTTACGATCTTGGTTAATTGGTAACTATTTGAAACACAGCGATAACTCATTAATAAAGGACACTGTTAGTAAAGTGGCAAAGTTAGCAAAACATAGTTAGCAACACGAAGAATCTTTTAATTTGGCTTTGAAGTTATAGTTCAATCACAACATCGCAATCTACGTCACACTATGTCTCTATTTGGTAATCTTCCGGCTGAAGGTAGTTTATAGAGTGGAGGAACTATGACGTCAATTTGTATGCAAAAACCCGGAAGCGAGTTAGCATTTTAGCAGTTCCGGTTCCCTCGTCCCAAAGTCAATGGGTTTTTTGAATGGGGTTTCAGTAAAATCGCTTAAATAAGGTCCGTGGCAAACACAAACTCAAAATACTTACACGTTTTGTTCTACGACATAAAACACATCAGTTACAGCTCACTTTTGAATTTTTAAATTGGTAATGCTTCTTTAAAAAGACGGTTGCTATCAAGTTGCTAAATGGGACTACAGGCGGTGTCGGAGACATTACACGTCATCGAGCTGATCTGGTCTGGAACGCAGCTCGCTTGTGTTGGGCATTTGGATTTGTCTGTTATTTAGGTATTTTCATGAATAGTATTTTATAGTTTGTAGTATTTTTCTAATTAGGAATTCAGATTGTGTGTAGATAATTCCTTCACTTGTAAAGGCTGTCGAGACAGATTCATTTGTTGATAATTTATTTTAATAAACAATATTATGAAGATACTGCTCACCAGTGCTGCCTGTCCCTTTCCTGCTCTCAGTAATGCAAACGTGTGAATAAATGTGTAGAAATACATGCATGTTAACTGTCATTTTAACGTGATCAAGTGATTTTCGTCGGGTTTTTCTTCTTCATCTGAACACATTTTACTCAGTCATAACTGCAATATTTACACTCCTCCGTAAAATGTACAGCATGTGACTGTATGGGCTGCTTTTCAGTGTATTTCGTGACAAAAAATGAATTTTTAATGTTGCTATGTCCATGACGGAACTTCATTTCTGTCGTCTGTTAAGGTAAGCAGACTGTGTGCACGCGAGCGATACACTTATTTAAATATGTCTGATGATAATACTATATAGGCAGATTTATACACAGTTTTAAAACTTTTAGAACAACCGTAAAGCAAAACAGATGTATTTCCCACGTAAAAACTATCCAAAAGGCACAGGTCTATGTATTTTTGCGTATTTATTTGTTTATAATATATACCGTGGATTATAATATAATAAACAGAGAGATTAACTCTTTGTCATGGACATTATTTCTAAAAATAAGCTTGATAAGTCGTCTGTAGCAGGGTGGGGCTGCCGTCACAGACGAGCGCCCCGAGGGCGCTGTAGTCCGTTTATAGCCTAATGTTAGCTTTTTAACTCTTGCGTTTGCATTTAAGATCCAAAAGTGTTCAAAGTTGTATTTTCGTGTGAGGATTATTCGGCTGGACAAAACGTGTAAGTGTCATGAACAGTGTTTGAACACAGAGCTTATTATTTGCAATCTTCGAAAAGCCTATGGGAAAATCCCATAGGGATTTTCACGAGGGAACCAGTTTTATGCTAGCAGCCGATTAGCCTACAAAGTGACGTCATAGTTCCTCCACTCTATAACCTTATAATATAACTTAAATATCAAAATGTGTATTAATATTACATGTTATTTATTGTCTTATTAAAAATATAAATGTATATTTACCGTGAGATTCCTTTGTGGGGGTAACCTGATGTGCAAAATGATCATAGTAAAACCAGATCATAGGCAGTATACTAAATTTGAAACGAATAATAAAATAATAAAAAAGCTTCATGTTTGAAAACATTTCCAGCATTTCCTGAAACTAAACCCTGCATCCTCCAGGTGTACAAATATAAATATATGTCAAACTTAAATGAAAAATATAGTGCCCATTAAATAGTAAAAATAGTAATTCATTGTAAATGAGTATGTAAATAAACACAATACATTTTTAATGAAACATTTATAATTTATTTATAATGCCACAAAAAAAAAATCACCAAACATGCAAAAACCAAAAATATATATTTTATAACAGTTTGTAATGCAATAATATATAACCATACATATATAAATGATTAAAAACAATTATAATTGAAGGAAATGTATATTTTGTATTATTATTATTATATTTATTTTGTGATATTTATTCATGTCATACATCTGGTATGTCAAGCGCAAGTAAAACTGCACTGCAAATAATCTTTTCAAACGATGCCTTTGGAAATGCTATTAAAATAAACAGCTTTCACAACAACAAGTCAAGTTCATGACAAATGCAAATTATGTTTATAATAACAAATTTCTGAACTTAAACATCAAAAGTAGAATAAGTTCAAAGCATATTCAAGTATTTACTGAAGAATAGCAAAAACAATTTTTACAAAACACTGAGAACCAAAGTGTGCTTGGTGAGTCCAGGTGTTTATGCTGACTAGACTGTCATATTGCAATCCGGTTAGCATGAGGAGACTTGGGCGTAAAGTGTCAGGAATTCCTGGAGGGCTCCCATGTGTTATTCCAGGTTTTGCCACTGTAAAGTATTAGAAGTGCACAATATCATTACTGAACAAAGAATGAGTGTTATGTTTCATTTAGAAAGTTCAGTGATATTTATTTATATATGTAAAGTGTCATTAAACCTGGCACTCTTGAATTAACTGTATAATAGGTTAAACATTTCCAGCATGTTTCCATGTATTCCAAGCAGATCTGTCAGTTCTACAAACTCAGAGATCAGGATAGTGACTGCACTTCTCATTATGAACACCCTTATCCTTCTGTTACGTGCCAGCACAGATTGGTTATTTATGTTTGTATTATGTGTCTCATTGCGTTTTTCTTTTTATCACCCCAGTTCACTTCCTTGTGTTTGCCTACTGCTGTTCCTGATTGGCTGGTTCACATCCACTTGATGCAACCAATCCTGACACTGCTTTATGCTGATTGGTTCCTCTGTGACAACTCGGTTCCAGTTTCAGCCAATCAGATTACTCCGGCTCACTATATATATATATATATATATATATATATATATATATATATATATATATATATATATATATATTTTTTTTTTTTTTTTTTTTTGTCTGCCAGCAGTTTGGCAGTCTTTGCTGGCTCACCTTGTTACTGGTTTTTGTGCTTGTTTGCTCGCTTGATTGAACCTGTCTTTATATCCCCATTTTGTTAAGATTTGTTGTGATATATTGTCCGTCTTATCCTTTATTTACACTGTGTTGTTATTTTGGTTTAGTCACTGTCTAATCTTACCTGTGTAATCATTCATTCCCTTTCCTCATGTTTCCCTACAGACTTCTAGTTCCTCAAAGGACAAGATGTTGTCAAGTCGCTGGACAGATCGGCGCATGATTATTGAAAGCATAGCGTACATACCTCTAGTTTGCAAGCCACTTTAGCAACATACACTCACGAACGCATTTGTACATTAAAACAGCCCAGGAATAAAACGATCCATAATCCAGCTGGGGTGACCGCACCACAGGCTACAGCCAATCTTATCCACAAACGCTAAGAAATTAAATACAGTCAGTTAAAAACCACTACATAACCCGACGATAAAGGGAAAGCAAAACAATGTCTACCTGCAGGAACGGAAGGGGCAGAGGCGGGACCAGCGGGACTCCGGTAGTGACGCACAAGCGGCGCTTCAGTACACAAACGGCATGCACTAAATTCCAGGGGTTTCATTACCACGACGTAAAATGTGCGTGGCTCGGTCGGTGTTTGGGAAACGCCCCTTTAAAAAAAAACCAATACTGAAAGGTCACCGATCATGCGCAGTAGAGGTTCTTTTTTAGCGCGGTCATTTCAAACAGGATGATAATGGATAAAGAACCTACCGCGGTGGATAACGAGGGGAAAAAACAATCATACAGGTTATTTTTTGTTTTTAAAATGTTATATTTTAAAGATTTCATTAGCAAAAACAGCTGACCTCGTTTTACTCCGTTTTACTGTCTCTGGGCTTTTGTACTTACATTTTAAACCAAATAATAATGGTTGTGGTAAGATTAACCGTGTTTTTGTAGTTTAGTTTAAAATATGGTATTCAGTCATGTTTAAACAAATAAATACCACATTTACTGTAATAAATCGTGGTTAATTTTTCTTTCTCGATCTTAGTTAATTAACATAACTCATATTTATTTTCTATTTTTATTTAAAGTCATCATACACAAAACAACTGAAATCAGGACAGGTATCTGATGTTAACTAATATAAAAGTGATCGTACATGAAACCCCTGGGATCAGGACAGGTATCTGATGTTACTGTATATAATATAAAAGTGATCATACATGAAACACCCGGGGTTTAGGACAGGTATCTGATGTTAATGTATATAAAAGTGATCATACATGAAACCCCTGGGATCAGGACAGGTATCTGATGTTACTGTAGTGAAGACTACCTTGCCGTTAGGGCTAGTTAAAGGGAGCGTAGCAAACCAGGGGTGTCGGTTAGAACACAACAGAGAGATGAGGTCAAGTTAAACAGGGTTTATTGCAAACTGCAAATTGTCCACAAAGGGGGGGAGCCAGCCTGTACAGCTATCAATCAGTAAGAATTAACAGGATGGGGAGTGAGCTCTAATCCAGCAGCAAACATTGATAGTATGGGCAGAGCAGCTTTAAAGCATCCACTGAAGTCCGTAGGGCTTTGTACATCCACATTTAGGCCAATGAGAGGATGACTTGGCGTGCGCTTGCTTGTATGAACTGAAACACTAGTTCCTTGATCTGAGCACTTATGGATGTTTGTGGGTGTATAGGGGTGTGTGGTTTCTCTGAAACACACAAAGTATAAAACTAAATTAAAACTCTTACATTGATAAGTTACATTCAAAATATAGGCTGCTCCCCATAAACAAGAACAAAGTGAACCATAAACATATTATATAACAGTAAACATTAAATGTCTTCACTTATAACTAGACATGAGAGTTTTAGCCTGCTATGCTAAGCACTGTAATGATTTAACACTAGCATCACGTTTGGAATGTTCTCTCATTCTATTTACATGCCATCCGGACTGCTACTCACTCTTATAGGACGCACACAACACCATAAACAATCTTCTGTCACGAAAGGGAACTGCAGTGTCCGTCTGTGGCTCTTAACAGATGGAGGACTGCACGTGAGCAATGGCTGCGATGATCTAGCGATCTCTAGAGTGAAAGCACTTTCTTTTCCGGCCAGCGGCGATCTATACTTTCATAATAAAAGTCCTCCGGGCACCATCCGCAACAACATGCTTTCACTTTCTTTAATCGCCTTTTGCACAGCCGCCCCCAAATTGCTTGCAATTTGACCATGCAAAGTGTACTGTTAATTAAGATTCATTCAAGCCATTTTCCTCAACGTTCTCAGCTGGGATTGCAGGTAGAAGAATAAGCCGGGCAACCGGCCGGGTGTAAACCCTGTCCTTAACTTGTACATCTACAGATCGTACACATCCATCCACACTTGGGTGAACTTTAATCACCCTGCCAATAGGCCAGAGTGCTCGAGGGTACTGTGGATCCATCAACATGACTACAGCTCCATTTGTCAGGTTGGCTTGAGTATCACGCCACTTCTGGCGGCACTGTAGTGTGGGCAGATAGCACCTGATAAATCTTGCCCAGAAGTGATCAGCCAACACTTGGCAGTGACGCCATCTCCGCCGGCTTAATCCTTCACTCTTTGGATACACAACTGGAGGCAGTGTGCCATCAAGCCGCCCCATTAGAAGGATACTTGGTGTCACAGCATCCAGGTCGGCAACATTTGAGGAAGTGTAACCCAATGGTTTAGAGTTTAGTATTGCTTCGACCTCCAATAGAACAGTGCGTAAGACTTCCTCAGATATGGGCTGAGCTCCAATGACAGTATTCAAGGCCATCTTAACAGACTTAATCTCCCTCTCCCATGTCCCCCCAAAGTGTGGAGCTGCAGGGGGGTTAAAACAGAAGGCGATTTTCTGCTTGGCGAGGAGTTGCTGAAGGTCAGGAGACATGCGACTAAACCATTCACTCAGCTCCTTTTCACCTCCTCTGAAATTCGTGCCCTGGTCGGAATAAAGCTCAGCTGGACTGCCACGGCGCGCAATGAATCGCCTTAAGCTCATTAGGAACGAGTCCGAATCCATGGCATGCAGGAGATCCAAATGGACCGCTCTAGTTGTAAGACATTTATAAATAATGCCCCATCTCTTTTCAGAACGTCTTCCTATCCTCACTTGAAATGGACCAAAGCAATCAACGCCTGTTGAGTAAAATGCCGGTTGGTATAGGCGAAGGCGAGCTAAGGGAAGATCTGCCATCTTTGGAACTGAGGGTTTAGCTTTCCATCGCTGGCACCCTTGGCATTGGTGTTGCTCTCTCCTTATGGCTTCCCTTCCACGAAGGATCCAGAACGTGCGACGAATCTCCGCAAAGACTCTCTCTGGACCTGGATGACAGAGTCGTTCATCGTAATCCCGAATGAGGAGTTTTGTCATATGGTGTGACGGGTCTAAGAGAATAGGGTGCTTGAAGGCTGTGTCTAACCCTTCAGCTCGTCGGAGTCTCCCTCCTACTCGTATAAATCCCTCACTGGGATCGAGCTCTGGTGATAGAGATGCAAGACGGCTGCTGCGAGGCACAGCTTTACCTGTTTTAAGACAATGTAACTCTTCTGGGAAGCACTCTGCTTGGATCCTACTGAAGATAGACTTCTCCGCTCGACGATAGTCCTCCGCAGTTAAACAGGTATCTTGATTGGCCGCCCCATATGCCTCCTGTGCTACTGACTCCATCAGGTCATTCCAAGACTGGTAAGTTAAGGCCCCTTGAGCCTCCTGTCTGTTAGCTTTGGAGATTGTTCCACATAGAGTCACTTTCTTGTACTCAGAAATGTCCTGCTCAAGGAGTTCTCCAGGTTGTGATGGCCAGTCCGTAGAGGGTTTATGAAGAAAGGGCGGTCCTTGACTCCAACGATTTGGAACAGCAAGCTCTGCCAAGGCCTTTCCCCTGGTCACATCGTCAGCTGGGTTCTGGGCAGTGTCAACATAAAGCCAGGTACTCCCTGCGGTTAGCTCCTGAATTTCTGCAATACGCGTGCCCACAAAAACTTTAAACCGGCATGACTCCGAATGCAACCAGGTTAATATTGTCGTTGAGTCACTCCAGAGTATTGGTTTATCTGTCTTGATGGTTAGCTCTGTCTCGATCTTCTTCGCTAATTGAGCAGCAGTCAACGCTCCACAAAGTTCAAGGCGAGGGATTGAGTGTTGGCGACGAGGTGCCACTCTAGATCGTGCAGCGAGGAAGGCTACCTGTATTCGTCCTTGGACATCTTCAGTCCTAATGTATGCCACGGAGCCATACGCTTTAGTGGAGGCATCGCTGAAAACATGTATCTGTCTTGAGACCACCATCGGTTCAGTGAGGCCTGGAGCATAAGGACGAGGTACAGCAATGTGAGGTAGCCAGTGAAGCTCAGATTCCCATGTCGTCCATGCCTTCTGCAAGTCAGGGGGGATACATGGGTCATCCCAGTCACGGGGTTTGTCCCACATGCTCTGAACAATGAGCTTTGCTCGAGTAGTGTAGGGCGCTATGAATCCCAAAGGATCGTATTGGCGGGCCAGCACTTTATAAATGTTCCTCATTGTCAGTGTCTTGTATTCCACAGGTCTGCTTCTATAACCGAGGGTATCTGATCCCCAGTGCCAACTGAGGCCCAGGGCTGGTTCCGGAAGACCAGGTTCGTCATGCGAAAGCCACCTCTCCATACTGTCGGACCTCACCTCAGCAGGTAAGTGTCGGAGAACATCAGGTACATTGGAGGCCCATTGTCTGAGCTCAAACCCTCCAGATGCCAGCACGTCTCTGAGCTGGTCAACTAACTCCTTGGCCTCCTCAGCTGTCGGCAGACTCTGGAGACAATTATCCACGTAGAAACAATGTTCCACTGAATGAAGGACTGCATTATTTACTCCACTGTGATCCCTTGCATGTCTATGGAGTGCGAACGTGGCACAGCAAGGTGAACATGCAGTACCAAAGGGGAGAACCTGCCACTGAAAGACTGCAGGTGGATCGGCACGTTTCATGTCTCTCCATATAAATCTGAGGAGCGGCTGATCTTCTGGTAAAAGTTGGACTTGGTGGAACATGCCTCTGATGTCGCTACTGATTGCCACGGCATGTTCCCTAAAACGTAGCAGAACTCCCAGAAGAGAGGCTCCAAGAGTTGGTCCTGGTAGGAGGGTGTCGTTAAGGCTACGGCCTTGGTATGGGAAAGAGCAATTGAAGACTATACGACTTTTCCCGTTATGACGCACCACATGATGCGGGATGTAATATGACTCAGCAGAGTCTAATACTTCACTTGTAGTGAGTCTCCTAATGGCTCCTGCCTCCTCCAACTTACTAATGGCTGCACAGTACTCCTCAGCTTGTTGAGGGTCCCTGGCCAGACGTCTCTCTAGGCCCCTGAGGCTAGGTAAGACACTTTCTTTCTGAGCTCTGAGGGGGGGTACACCTTGTTTCCTCAGCAAAGGTGTAGCATATCTGAAGATGCCTGCGACTTGTACTTGCTTTGTTTTGACTTCCAGAAGTTCTAACGCCTCTTTATCCTCCTTTGACCTCACAGCCAGCCTAGTGCTCTGATACGGCAAAGCGTCCATCTTCCAGAGCCTCTCTACATTCTGCATCAACTCCAGGGTTGGTGATGATATACTAGTGTGAAGACACTGCTGGGTAGTTGGAGCCCACTGGATGAGATGTGCCGGTCCTTGGAGTGTCCAGCCTAATCGAGTGCGAATGGCTGCCGGACCTCCTGGAGGGCCTAGTCTCACAGGTTCAACAGGAGAGATCAGCTGAGGGTAGTCTGCACCAATCAGCACAAGCGGCTTGACGAAGGAGAAGGACTCCAAGGGAAGGTCAGCTAGGTGCTTGTACCTCTTCTTGAGACTGGCCACGGGGTACGAGTGGTCTGCCAAGCCTAAGCGCTTGGAAGTAAAAGCATTCTTGATCTGGAATGTTTTCTTGGGCTTCGACGTGGATGATATTTTAAATGAGACTGAAGCTCCATTCAATGTCTGAACTTCCTGACGGATTGTACGGAGAGCGAGGGTTTCGGGTCTCTTATCCAAATTAAGTTGGTTGACTGCCTCTGGTAAGAGCATTGTCCTCTCTGATCCATCGTCCAAGATTGCATAAGTATCTAGTGTCTTGTCTCCATTTTGTAGGGTGACTCGGACAACCTTTAGCAGTACTCGAGCATGAGACGATGGTTTATCAAGATACAGGACATCCAGGCTGGTGTTCACTAGGCAGCTTTCAGCTTTGGACTCTTCAGGACGAGTATTAGCATCATGTAGTACTCTTAAGTGCCTCTTTTGGCAGATATCGCAGAGCCTCTTCAGGTCACATTGAGAGGCTTGATGGGCTCTTCCACATCTCCAGCACCGTTTGTGCGATTTAATCCACTCTACGACCTGTTCCCGTGTAAGCTTCTGAATGGCCTGACATTTATTGAGGAAGTGCTCTGTATTGTTACAGTAGGGGCAGTAAGGTTTGATATGGCTCTTCTGCTTGGAGGAGGATGGGCTCTGACTCTCTGACTGAGCTCTGTTTGAAGTACTACTCTTAGAACCATGAAGAACTGTAGCAACAGGCTTATTAAATCTTTTATCCGCTCTTAATCCAGTCACCCGTGAGGTGCGAGGTTCTGGAGTGGTGTCGTAACCTTGGCACCATGACTCATAGCGTAACCATTCAGCTAAGTCGAGCAGGGTAGGGGTATGTCTCGGATGATGGAACCTTGAACGACGAAAGTTAGCTCTCATTTCGATGGGAAGCTTGGTAAGTAAGCGTGCTACATGTGAGCCGCAGCTCAGCTCGACATCTCCATCTGGGCCCAAAGTCTGGAGCATTCCTACCAGTGACTGGACATGCAGCGAGAACCGTTCAAAGGCCATTAGATCTCCTCTCTTGATCTCCGGTGACTCCATCAAAGCAGCTATTCGCCGTAAGGCTATATGGTGTGGCTGTCCAAACTTCTCTGTTAAAGCCATCATTGTATCGGTGTATGGCCGGGGTGAATTAATGAAGGAGTCAGCGATGAGACAGGCCTCCTCAAGCTTCACATGGTCTACAAGTATCTGATACTTAAAGAGTTCAGAAGCATCTGCTGGCAACAGATTAGTCAGAGCCAACTTGAATCGTGAAAACTCCATGGGGTCATTATGGATAAACTGAGGGATTTTCGGAGCAGGCCCCCGATACTCTCCTCCTGATTGACATGTGGATACCCATGATTGCTCTCGGCTCCTTGCATTCTGAGGCTGACTCATATAAGGTCTTACTCGTGGCTGAGGTAAAGGACCTCTACTGGTGCTATGCATACTGGGCGGGTGACCAAAGCTAGATATGTTGGGTCCTGACTGTTGCGTCTGGCACCAAGTGTTATGTTCCAAGCCTCTACTATGGTGAGGGGAGTTATGACTCTGATGTGTCGAATGTGGATGAGTTTGTGCTATGTGGTTTGGCGTCATACTGTCTCTCATTAACTGTAACTCACTCATCATCCGATCAATAGCAGTAAACACACGGTGTTCTTCAACTGTTGGCTCTGGTAGGTAGTTAGAGGAAGGCCGGGGGGGAGGTGGCGTATCTACTTCTTCATTCTCTTCCTCAGGCATCAAAGGGGCCTCTGCTACTGGCATAGAAGAAACTGGCCATGATTCAAATAGTGGATCGCACTGTTCAGCTACTGGTGCTTGGTTCAAAGCCGATAACATGGGTTCCCTTCTCTGGCCATATAGTGAAGTATAACTGCTCGCGTTGCTTCCTCTGATTAACTCACTTTGCTCAATGTCCACCTGAGTGCATGGTTTAGGGTTAAGTGGCCATCCACGGCTGATATCCTCATACTGATTTTCTGGATCTAACGCATACTCTGCTTGTGTCTCAGGGGGTCTGCGCCACTGAATGTGAGGCTGCTGGCTGTGCACTGACTCACTAGGGACAGGCGGGGACAAATTAAAATTTCTTGAAGTATGTGACCTGGGTCGCACAGCACTCACTTCATAATCTTGTAAATATGCTGGTTGTCTCACCTGACGTCTTGGCCGTGGGAGGGCCCACGATGCGTGCTCACTCTGCTGCATAATCCTAGCACAACTACGATCCGGCTCGAAGGACCATTAAATGTAGTGAAGACTACCTTGCCGTTAGGGCTAGTTAAAGGGAGCATAGCGAACCAGGGGTGTCGGTTAGAACACGACAGAGAGATGAGGTCAAGTTAAACAGGGTTTATTGCAAACTGCAAATTGTCCACAAAGGGGGGGAGCCAGCCTGTACAGCTATCAATCAGTAAGAATTAACAGGATGGGGAGTGAGCTCTAATCCAGCAGCAAACATTGATAGTATGGGCAGAGCAGCTTTAAAGCATCCACTGAAGTCCGTAGGGCTTTGTACATCCACATTTAGGCCAATGAGAGGATGACTTGGCGTGCGCTTGCTTGTATGAACTGAAACACTAGTTCCTTGATCTGAGCACTTATGGATGTTTGTGGGTGTATAGGGGTGTGTGGTTTCTCTGAAACACACAAAGTATAAAACTAAATTAAAACTCTTACATTGATAAGTTACATTCAAAATATAGGCTGCTCCCCATAAACAAGAACAAAGTGAACCATAAACATATTATATAACAGTAAACATTAAATGTCTTCACTTATAACTAGACATGAGAGTTTTAGCCAGCTATGCTAAGCACTGTAATGATTTAACACTAGCATCACGTTTGGAATGTTCTCTCATTCTATTTACATGCCATCCGGACTGCTACTCACTCTTATAGGACGCACACAACACCATAAACAATCTTCTGTCACGAAAGGGAGCTGCAGTGTCCGTCTGTGGCTCTTAACAGATGGAGGACTGCACGTGAGCAATGGCTGCGATGATCTAGCGATCTCTAGAGTGAAAGCACTTTCTTTCCGGCCAGCGGCGATCTATACTTTCATAATAAAAGTCCTCCGGGCACCATCCGCAACAACATGCTTTCACTTTCTTTAATCGCCTTTTGCACAGTTGCTGTATATAATATAAAAGTGATCATACATGAAACACCCGGGGTTTAGGACAGGTATCTGATGTTAATGTATATAATATAAAAGTGATCATACATGAAACACCTGGGATCAGGACAGGTATCTGATGTTAATATAAATAAAAGTGATCATACATGAAACCCCTGGGATCAGGACAGGTATCTGATGTTACTGTATATAAAAGTGATCATACATGAAACACCTGGGATCAGGACAGGTATCTGATGTTAATGTATACAATATAAAAGTGATCATACATGAAACACCTGGGATCAGGACAGGTATCTGATGTTAATGTATATAATATAAAAGTGATCATACATGAAACCCCTGGGATCAGGACAGGTATCTGATGTTAATGTATATAATATAAAAGTGATCATACATGAAACCCCTGGGATCAGGACAGGTATCTGATGTTACTGTATATAAAAGTGATCATACATGAAACACCTGGGATCAGGACAGGTATCTGATGTTAATGTATACAATATAAAAGTGATCATACATGAAACCCCTGGGATCAGGACAGGTATTTGATGTTAATGTATATAATATAAAATTGATCATACATGAAACACCTGGGATCAGGACAGGTATCTGATGCTACTGTATATATATAAAGTATTTGACACAAAAGCCGTGGGATCGGGACAGGTATCTTAAGTTATAACAGTATTAATGTAATCTGAGAGGTATCTTAAGTTAATTTGTTTAATATAACATACACTGACTTCACATGAAACACCTGCGATCAGGACAGCTATTTTGTACTGCATATAAAAGGCATTGGACACGAAACCCCTGCGAATACGTACAGGTATCTGAATGAAATGGCTGTTTTCACAATCTGCGCATGATCCGTGACCTATGCAAATTCACAGATAGGCCACGCCCACCCGATGACGTAGTAGCGGTTACGCTGTACTGAAACCCCTGGAAAAAAGTGCCTGCCTACACAAACACACACCTAAATCCGACAGGTCCGGCCAAGATGGCTACCTGGGGTCCGTTCTTCGTACCTCGCTTAAATGATATAAGATTATTTGGCAGATCCCGGATCTTTTAATATTGATAACTGATCTCTCGCTAATTTGGTTCTTCTAACGACTTCGCGGATCAGATTAGAATGTCTGGATAAACTGATCTGAGATCGCTGCGTGTGTTGTGAAGGACAGATCTATCGATCCTCGAAATCATGATGAGCAATGCAATGATTGGCTGACGGCACAGCAGCGTAATGACATCATCTGATTAATATTCAATTATCCATGTGAGCAAAATTACATCAAATTAGCAGTAAACGGCTTGTTAAATATGACATGCAATAACTTTCCACATGTTGTGAGCTGCAGGCTTTACAATTTCATGTGTCAGGAGTATTCATCATGTGTTTCAATGCAAATCAATGTATTTAGTTCTACATTTAGAAAAGATTTTCTTTATTATAGTAGCCATTTTTTAATCGGTGTAAAGAATAACTGGTTGTTTACAAAAGTGTTTTCATATTGGTAAAGGCGTCTGCAACTTTTGTGAAGCATCAAATCACCGGCATATTAACTATCAAAACATGTTTATGACTGCTGAAATGTATTATTGCTTTAAAAAATAGTCACATATTGTGCATTTCTATTATACACAATTTGTACTAAAGCGATCTAAAAAGTTCATATCAATAAGCTTTCTCTTTGCACCACCAGGTGGCAATCTTTGTAGCCTACTTTTATTTCGAGGGTGCAGATTGCATACGTTTTATTAAAATGTATAACTTAATTTATTTTATTAATGACTATAACTTTATTTATATAGTTTAAAAATATGTACCATTTCCCTAAGTTTATATAACTACTACTGTAAGAAAATATCAGAATTCGGAACATACTTTCTGTATTATCTTTGCTTGAACTAAGCCAATCTAATCCTGTTTATATGAATTGAACCTGCTCCCGATCAGGTTTGACCTAGCAGAACTGTTGCTATGACAACAACTCTCGGATCAGCTTTGAAGAACGAAACGATCCTGGATCATGTCAAATCGTCAATATCCAAATCCAGCTAACTGAGTAATCCACGTACGAAGAACGGACCCCTGATCAGACGTGTTTGTTCGACCTCCTGCACCATAAGTATTTAGATAGTATAAAAGAACTTTTAACTTGTCGTACATATGTCACGTTCAAAATAAATGTTCGGGTAGATCCAATAGCGAGTGAACAAAGGAATTTATTAAACACAGTCAAACTCAAAAAAGGCAGGTGTAACAAAAGAGTGAGGTGCTAAGGCTAGGGGAACAGGACAGGAATCAAACAGGAAATCAGGCTCTAGCAGAAGCTCCTCACGGTCCTGAGCACAGACAGAAAGACACACATGAGCACACGTAACGAACTGACAATGAACATTAAACACGTAGCACTTAAATAGTCACGATGATGTATATCAGCTGGCGAAGAATCAATCCAGCGTAGTGACGTAAGGCCACGTGACCAAAACAACACACGTGGGCCACAAAAGCAAAACAAACCCACATGATTACACAGACACTCCGGAAGAGCGCACAAACCTGCAACCGTGACATTACCCCTCTCTCAAGAGCACCTCCTGGTGCTCCCAGAAGCGCTTACCTGGCGATTGTAATCATCGATAAGAGAGTGATCCAATATGTCCTTTGCAGGGACCCAACTCCTCTCCTCCGCACCATAACCTTCCCAGTCCACCAAGTACTGAAATCCTCGCCCCCTCCGTCTTGAGTCCAGAATGCGCTTAACCGAATAAACGGTCTCCCCATCTACGAGACGCGGCGGGGGGGGAACCGGAGTGGGCGGATTAATCGCCGTATGAAAAACGGGCTTTAATTTGGAAACATGGAACACGGGATGAATTCTCCTGTACGCTGGAGGAAGTTTGAGGCGGACTGCCACCGGACTAATGATCTTGATGACAGTGAATGGGCCAATAAATTTGGGTGCAAGTTTATTACATACGGAACGCAAGGGAATATTCTTAGTTGAAAGCCACACTTTTTGACCGACGACGTAAACGGGAGGCTTCAACCGGTGGCGATCGGCTTTAGCCTTAGTGCGCGCACCCACTTGGAGGAGGGTCTGCCTGGCCCTGTTCCAAGTGCGTCGGCACCTCTGGACAAAGGCGTGGGCGGAGGGGACCGCGACTTCGGATTCCAGACTGGGAAAAGCTGGTGGCTGGTAACCTAAACTACACTGAAACGGAGAAAGGCCCGTAGCCGACACTGGTAATGAATTGTGTGCGTACTCCACCCATGGGAGCTGCTGACTCCAAGAGGAGGGATTCTGGGAAACCAAACAACGTAACATGCGCTCGAGATCTTGGTTTGCCCTCTCAGTCTGTCCGTTACTCTGAGGATGAAACCCAGAAGAAAGACTTACAGTCGCTCCTAATAAATGACAAAATTCTCTCCAAAATTTAGAGACAAACTGGGGCCCCCTGTCAGAAACCACGTCCGTCGGGAGGCCATGAATGCGAAAGACGTGATTAATGACAGCATCCGCTGTCTCTCTGGCTGAGGGTAATTTGGGCAGAGGAATAAAATGAGCTGCCTTCGAGAACCGGTCCACAACGGTCAAAACAGCCGTATTGCCACCAGACGGCGGTAGCCCGGTGACGAAATCTAGCGAAATGTGCGACCAGGGTCTCGAAGGCACTGACAGCGGCTGAAGGAGTCCAGCAGGAGGGCGATTGGAAGTCTTAGAAACAGCACAAACGGAACAGGCCAAAACAAACTCGCGTATGTCCCGTGCCATAGCTGGCCACCAGAATCGCTGTTTAACTAAAAATAATGTACGACTCACCCCCGGATGACAAGCCACTTTGGAGGAATGTCCCCATCGAATGACGTCAGACCGAATCCCCTCCGGCACAAACAAACAACTGGGTGGGCATCCGGCCGGGGGCGTTACCCCATCCAGGGCTGTGCGGACCCTGCTCTCGATCTCCCATGTCACAGCAGAAATACAAATCCTCTGGGGAACGATGGGCTCAAGAGACGTATTGCGCTCGGAAGAATCAAAAAGACGGGATAACGCGTCGGGTTTGATGTTTTTGGAACCCGGCCGATAAGAGATGGTAAAATCGAAACGTCCAAAAAATAATGCCCACCGAGCCTGCCTGGAGCTGAGTCGTTTGGCGGACCTGATGTATTCAAGGTTCTTATGATCGGTCCAAACGATAAAGGGAACCCCCGAACCCTCCAACCAATGACGCCACTCCTCCAAAGCGAGTTTGACAGCCAACAACTCCCTATTACCAATGTCGTAATTACGTTCTGCGGGAGATAATCGATGAGAGAAAAACGCGCATGGATGAATTCTGTCATCCGAGGCGGCGCGCTGGGACAGGATAGCTCCCACCCCCACCTCTGACGCGTCAACCTCCACCACAAACTGCCGGGAGGGATCAGGTGTCACTAAAATAGGAGCTGAAACAAAGCGGCTCTTCAGATTGGAGAATGCAGCCTGTGCTGCGATCGACCACCTGAAGGGAGTTTTGGAGGAGGTTAAGGACGTCAGAGGGGCGGCGAGCTGGCTGAAATTGCGAATAAAACGCCGTAAAAATTAGCGAAGCCCAGAAATCTCTGCAGGGCCTTACGAGACTCGGGGATTGGCCAATTCACCACAGCCTGAACTTTCTCTGGATCCATGCGCACCCCCTCGACTGACACAATGTGTCCTAGAAAGGGAACAGACTGTGCATGGAACACGCATTTCTCCGCCTTGACAAAAAGCCCATTCTCTAGCAGCCGCTGAAGCACTCGCCTGACGTGCTGCACATGTTCCTGGAGAGAACGAGAAAAAATCAGAATGTCATCCAGGTAGACATAAATAAACTGATCTATCATATCTCGCAACACGTCATTTACGAGTGCTTGGAAAACCGCAGGAGCATTAGAAAGCCCAAAAGGAAGAACACAATATTCAAAATGCCCCCTGGGGGTCAAAAACGCGGTTTTCCACTCATGACCCTGCTTCATGCGAACCAAATGATATGCGTTGCGGAGATCTAATTTCGTGAAAAACGAAGCCCCTTGCAGACGCTCGAACGCTGAAGACATCAGCGGCAAAGGATATGTATTCTTCACCGTGATGCTGTTCAGCCCTCGATAGTCAATGCAGGGTCTAAGGGACCCATCCTTCTTTTTCACGAAAAAAAAACCCCGCCCCCGCCGGTGAAGAAGAGGGCCGTATGATCTTGGCCGCTAGAGAATCAGAAATATATTTCTCCATGGCCTCCCTCTCAGGAATAGAAAGAGAGTATAACTTGCCTTTAGGCGGAGACGTACCTGGCAATAAGTCTATTGCACAGTCATAGGGACGATGAGGAGGCAGAGAAGCAGCTCGAGACTTACTGAACACTCTCTTCAGGTCGAGGTACTCACTGGGCACGTTTGACAGGTCCATGCGCTCCTCCTGAAACACAGAACAAGAAACAGCAGAACGAGCAGACGAAAGACAAGACTGATGACAGTTCTCACTCCACGAAAGTATGGCATTAAGACCCCAGTTAATGTGAGGCTTATGAAGAATTAACCAAGGACGACCTAAAACCACTGGTGTGTTAGAACAGTCTGTTAAAAAAAATGAAATGTGTTCAACATGATTTCCAGACGTGATCAGCTTTATGGGTTTAGTGGAGTGAGTGATAGTGGGAAGGGAAAGTCCGCTGAGTGCGCGTACTGCAATGGGTTGTGACAGTGCAATAACCGGAAGTTTAAAACTGAAAGCGAAACCAGAGTCAATGAAGTTTCCCTCCGCCCCAGAATCGACGAGCGCCTGTGTGTCTTGAGTTCCGGAACCCCATGATAAGGAGACGGGCAGTATAGTGGCAGACGTAGAGGATTTGTCCAAATTAATTTCACCCATCAGTAACCTCTTACCTACTGATGGGTGTTGACTTTTACGGGACAGGAAGCCACCCGATGTCCCGCCCCACCGCAGTAAAGACAGAGTCCCTCCGTTCTTCGCCGGCGCTTCTCCTCTACGGACAAGCGGGATCTGCCCAACTGCATAGGTTCCGGGTCAACGCTCCCAACTTCCGGTGAAATCGGCGAGACCGGCGAGTCAGGGACAGGATCCGGAAACCTGTTTTGCCGCATGCGACTCTCACGGCGAAGCAGTCTGGAGTCCACCCGGATGGCCAAATCCACTAGCTCGTCGAGGGTCTTGGGAAGATCTAGGGAGTAGATCTCGTCCTGAAGACGATCCGAAAGGCCATGAAGGAACATGTCCCATTGAGCCTCCGCGTTCCAGCCGGATTCAGCAGCCAGAGTGCGGAACTCAATGGAATAGTCCGCCACGCTCCGATTCCCCTGGCGGAGCTCAGCGAGGACTCGAGCGGCCTCTCTCCCCGAGGCGGCCCGATCAAAGACCTTTTTTAGTTCCTTTGAGAACAGGTCGAACGAAGAACAACAGGGTAATTTCTTCTCCCATGCTGTGGTTCCCCATTGAGCCGCCCTTCCAGAAAGGAGAGTGATGACGAACGCCACCTTGGACTGCTCTGAGGAAAACAAAGATGGCTGCAGGGAGAAGTACAGGGAGCATTTGGCTAAGAAGGACCGGCATAAGTGAGGCTCCCCAGCATAGCAGGTCGGCGGAGGAAGGCGAGGCTCAACTGAGCGACCAACGCCCACGTTAGCACTGGCAGTCACCGGCGCAGGTATCACCTCCGGAGCTGGTGCAGGCTCCCCTTGTGTTGTTCCGGAAATCAGCTGTTGGACCTGAGTAGTGAGTATTGACACCTGACCAACCAAGGCCTGGATAGCCTGTGCAGTCGTGGCTAAAGCCTCGTCCTGGCGATCAATCCTGGCGTTGCTAGCAGTAAGGAACTCCGATATCTGTGAAGTACTCGCTGGATCCATGGTAAAGGTCAGTTCGTTTTGTCACGTTCAAAATAAATGTTCGGGTAGATCCAATAGCGAGTGAACAAAGGAATTTATTAAACACAGTCAAACTCAAAAAAGGCAGGTGTAACAAAAGAGTGAGGTGCTAAGGCTAGGGGAACAGGACAGGAATCAAACAGGAAATCAGGCTCTAGCAGAAGCTCCTCACGGTCCTGAGCACAGACAGAAAGACACACATGAGCACACGTAACGAACTGACAATGAACATTAAACACGTAGCACTTAAATAGTCACGATGATGTATATCAGCTGGCGAAGAATCAATCCAGCGTAGTGACGTAAGGCCACGTGACCAAAACAACACACGTGGGCCACAAAAGCAAAACAAACCCACATGATTACACAGACACTCCGGAAGAGCGCACAAACCTGCAACCGTGACAACATAGTGTTTATCGTTTTATGTAGTTGTTAATTCTACGTTCACAGCAAAAAAATCAGTGTACATTTAACTCAATTTGAGTTTAACTTAACACTCCTTGGGTGTACATATGACTCCCTCCATTTTGGAGTTAAAATAACACTTTCTAAAGTGTGAAATTTGTACACTACTTAAAGAGTTCATTTTAACACCATAATAGTTTATTCTAACATCAAACTGGAGTGGTTGTTACCCTTCAAAGTGTTGATATATTAAATTTGTACATTACTCAGTGTTCATTTTAACACCGTAAGAGTTTATTCTTACATCAAACTAGTATTTGTTACCCCTCAAAGTGTTAATTTATTAAATTTGTACATTACTCAGTGTTCATTTTAACACTATAAGAGTTTATTCTAACATCAAACTAGAGTGTTTGTTACCCTTCAAAGTGTTAATATATTAAATTTGTACATTACTTTGTGTTCATTTTAACACTATAAGAGTTTATTCTTACATCAAACTGGAGTGCGTGGTACCCTTCAAAGTGTTAATATATTATCTTTATTTCCTATATTATCAATTGGTGGGTGTGACAGATAACAGTGATCAAATATGTTGATTTTTAAAATTGTTTATTAAATGTTCAATAAACTTTTTAGAAATAATTTCAATACATTAAACTGCATTTACAAATGCAACAAGATAGTTCAAATTTTTTTAACAAACTTTAGAAAATCTGTTTCCACAAGTGCAAGAAAAAATTAACACCTGTGCAATAAAAAAAGACCATTCATTGTTTAAAAACTCATTGTTTTGCAAGTCATAGAAATATCATATAACTCTTTTTGTAACTCATAGAAACATATAACTTGTTGTTTTGTAACTCGTAGAAAACTCATAAACCCGAGTTACCTGAAACAACAAACACTCATTTCATAAAGTGCATACATAAACATGCCCATAGAAGCAACTGAGCTCATTTCTGCTACAAAAAAAGGAACAAGCTAAAAACTCACAATTCTGACTTGAATATAAAATCTGTAAATACATTCAGCTTATGTGCTAAACAATCAGAAATTAGTGCAAGATAATTAGATATTTTCGTGCACAAAACAATGCACTGGAACAATGTACAAATATGGTTCTTCAAATCCATATGATGCCTGTAAGTCAAATGGTCTGGAAAAAGGAAGATCCTCAACTCTTGACAAACCAAAAATGTTATGTTCTCTTACATGGTATGCATGAAGATGCTCAACAAATCCAAGTGTTTCAAAGTCTTTAGTTACCAAAAGGTTTTGGTCCTCTATGAGAATAATTTCACATATTTTACTGAAAATTGGTAAGTCCTTCTCAATTTTACTGTACACCAGTATATCATGACGATATTCCATTCCTGAATATTTCAGCCATGAAGTTACTGTGATCTCACAGTCAAAAAAATGTAGATACATTTTAAGAATAATGTCACGATATGGCAAATCATCAAGGTCTAGTTTTTAAAGGTCCATATTCAACATTTTTAATGGGTAAACTTTCCCAATGATACGCAATTGCATATTGGTGTTTTATAGCAAAAGACTTTGTGAGGTTTTTAAAAATTTTTATGCTGTTTTTAAAAAACTTGTGTTTCGCTTCACAACGCATCGACCATACATGTACTAATGGACCAATTTTGCGTATACATTGTGGATAATGTAGCATAAAATGATGCTTGGGAATCAAAGACTTTTGTGGATATAGCTCTTTAAAAAGACTATGATGTTCTAAAATTAGATGTTTCAGATAGTAGGTCATGCCTTCTGTTATCACAGGAGAAAACACTATGTTGATGATCTGTAACAACAATAGTAATAAACGCCAGTAATTATTTTCCTCTTCAATGAGGTCTCCAAATATCAGAGGAATGTTCCGTATTAAACAGAATGTCTGAATGGCATTTAGACCTATAGAATTAGCTGTCTGCTCTAGATTTAATCTAGTGGGTCGGTTTTTTCTTTCAAGAAAGCCATAATTGAAAGAATAGATTCTGTTACATATGTCTTGTCTTGGTATAATGCCAGAAAGATATTCAAGAAGTAACTTCATTTCATACTGACCGACACCCTCGAGGATGTCGTGCATTATATCAGGGGAGTAGTTGTCACAAATATGAAAGTATTTTAAGTCATTAAATAGACATGTACGCTTAACCCCAAAAGATGAAGTAATGCTAGGGTCAGCTACCAAATCTGCATAGTGCTGTTCTTGTAACGCTTTGTTTCTTAATGTAATATTAGTGTCGTCTTCACTGAAAACAGACTGAGATGTTTTTTTGTCTACTAAACAGAACCGACAAAAATAAAGGGCACTGAAAGATTCCATAAAACCAAGAATTGTGTGCATTCCCAAGTTGTCGCCAATAACCTGTGCAATAGTGCCAAACAAGGGATCTTTGGAGAAAGGAACTGGAATGCCAGAACTTTCAAGGACTTTTAAATCTTCAACAAGGGGCCGCAAAATTGCATCAAATCCATAGTTCTTAATATCCTGTGCATGGAATAATGACAATAAATGTATGTTCATTAAACTTGAATTCATTTTGGGTGGAAAGTTCCTGAGAACAAAGTAAATTACTCCAATTTTATGAATGCCTTGCTTCGAGCCCAGCGGATTAGCAGATTCAAAATCATCATAGTATAACTGTATCTGAAGTGCATTTTTATGTTTACTGAAAAGTGGGTGGTTTTTAAAATAATCCCCATCACAAAAATCTTTATAGACAGATGTACTCGCACTTGGACTTGTCATATGTTTACATATATCCGAATTCCTAAATATAAACTGCAATGTGTTCAAAAGGGGAATGTAAATGAACTTGTCGGTTACAGGAATCATAAGTCCTTGTCACTCGATTCAATCTACTGTCAAATCGTACCCCTAGCTTTATCTCAGTAGGATCAACAACAGCCCATTTGTCTTTGAAATATTTTTTCCATTTGTGTTCTGTGTTTAGATTTGTGAATGGATTATTCAGACTACTAAAACAGTCATCTATCTGGGATGCTGTTGCAAAATCCTTTGCTGGAAGTAAATTCATTACATTACTTTTCATATCAGAATGTATTTCATGGACCAGTTCCTCCATGTCTGATATTACAGAAGTTACAACACTGGTTGCTACTCCACTATTTTGCAATCTAGCAACAATAGATGCACACATTTCTTGAGTGTCAGTCACCCTCCTTTTATCACTGAGTGGTGTCTCAGGTTGCTGTTCATTACGATTATTTAAACGTGACGGTTCAGTATCTTCATCAGTCTGATTTTCAGTCTCTGCTTGGTCTAGAAATTCATGTCTATGAACACTACTCAAGTGTTTTCGAAATCTGGCATAAGTCATGAAGCTATGCTTACAATTGTTCTGTGCACATTTCAAGTTTAATTTTTTCCCAGGATAATAAGCATGAATAAGTTTTAGATGACGAATGAGGTCATTAATTGTTGAATGTACCGATTTACAAGCAAAGCAGCGGAACATTTTCAGTCAGTCAAGAGAGCTAATTCAGAAGTTTGGCTCGTAGGTCCTTTACCCTTGGGGTTTCACGAACTGTGCCACAGCCAATCTTGTAGATTGTTGTCTGAACAAATGTAAACATTGCATTTAAGCAGTGGGGGTATGACACACTGAAAACAAAATACGCTTTAAACAGTTCGTCAAAAGCAGAAAGGGATGACTTTGCCTGACAAGGTAGGAGTTTTCCATCCAGAACAATGTAGAACTCATGAATGGCATTCTTTGCAGAGCCAACTGCAAGGAGATGTGGTTGCAGGCCTTCAGTCTTCTCAACATATTCAGTTAGACTGCAACAAGCCTGAAACAGGTGAAAAACAGATTTTCTTACAAACAAGTAACCTACAAAACAGCTCACTAATGTTTCCATGCAAACCTTGTGAAAGTGCACAACATGATCCATTGCCTCCTTAATGCTGATCTTTGTTGAATTGTTCCTACCACCTGCTGAAGGTGGCAAAAGGAAAGCCAGTAGTAAAAGACAGGACATGTCACTGTCCCATCCTGCAAGCAAGAACAAAGAGAGCATGTAGATTAACAACAAATACAACAATCAAAACTTACAAATAACAAACCATTTAATACCTTGCCATTCACATTCCAGGTTCTGCCCAGTGCCAGCTGCAAGGAGGCTGTTTAGGTACAAGTTTGAATTAAGCGTTTTCGCCTCTGCGATGATCTTCGGCTTTAAAGTGTCCCATTGTTCTAGTAGTCTGGAAGCTGTTTCAGTTCCAAATTTGATGTCAAAGTCTTGAAGAACCTGTAAAACAATTACAAACATAACAAAAATTCACACCATGCGTTTTGCATATTGCCTAATTTTATCTCAACGAAATACTATTATGTGTCTCTTTCTCTTACCAATCCCTTTGTGTCGAGAAATCTTAGAAAAACTGAAAGAGCTGTGGTGGACTTCTCTGCATCATGAATAAGCTGCTGTCTGTGCTTGAATGTTAATTTCATCTTCTAAAAAATCTGGTCCTTGTCAGCACAATGATTCATAAATGATATGGCTTCTTTGCACTGGTCGCCATCGAGCTGCTTTTCCAAATAGTTCCAGTTGGCTCTGTTAGCTGTTGGTCCTCCGTTGCCCTCATCATCCGGTGCTGCACTTGACCTGGCATTCCTTGTGCTCTGGCTTTTGCTTCGGCGTGAAACTGTTTTCAGACGCCATATGTATCCTTGATTGCTCTTGGGGTCATAGAAATGTTCCTTAAATAAAAACAAAATGACTGCTGATAAGATCAAATGCAAACATTTTAAATATCTGATCATGTCACTACACTAGACTAAAAAATACTGATGAAGAATACAACCAAATGAATTTAATTCAATTCAAATAGGGGAACTAAAAATGTGACATGGTTCCACAAAATCTAAAATATGTTTCTATAAGGTACATTAGAATAATGAAAAGTTTTTAATTCTTACATATCCAGTTCTTGAGTATGGATCCTTCAGTGATGGGCAAAGTGTTACAATTCCCAAGGCACAGCGTGTTTTTGTTTCTTTGGAAGGGACACGACTATAAGAACAAGAAAAATAAGGTAAAACATTAAAACAGTTCGATTACAAAAATTGTATCTATGATTTTTAGATTAAACCTTACCCTTCTTTTTCAGTTATGTATGCAACAACGATGTTGACTAATTGTCGCCGGGTTGAATCTGAGAGTCTTCCATGTTCATTATATTCGGCCAAAACGGCAAGTCCTCCTGCCTTTTCTTTCAAAATTTCACTGACAAACTACAATAAAAACAAAGTAATGAAATGTCCACATAATAAAAAAATGTCAAAAAAAACTGCCAAACACGAACTAGTACATCATGAAAATTTTAAATTACCTGCTTAGCCTCAAAAGCTTCATTAAAACGAGGTCTCTTCGTGCTTGGGCCAGCACAGTCATCAGTTTCAGGGTGGTTTGGGGTGAGAGCTAGTGTGTCTGAGTGGGAGCTACAAGAATCGAGGACTGTGCATTCTGAAAGTAATAATAATAATAATAGTTAAAAGCATGTTATATGTACTGCATTCTAGTGATGTGCCAAGCAATTTTAAAATTGGATTTGCCCTAAGCCATACTTCTTAATGTTTAACATCACAAAACCAAAAGGTATGTCAGAGAAGATTTTCAGCATACAACTTTGCATCACGTAAAACATGGAATTGTTCTTTCAAACTTGCGAATATAGTAGGCTATCAGTTGTTTTTGAATCAAGAGGGAGCAAAAACAGTATTTAAGATGCTGCTCGCTCCCTCAGTCACAAGTGCAGTCACCAGTTCACTTAAAAAAAAAAAAATTATGAAATGAGGCTTCTCAATATAGGAAAAACCCAGAAGATTAATTTGAAGATACATTAATTTGATTTTAGTAATAGGATTTACTTTTAAATATTAAATTTAGTAGTACATTTCAGTCATAAATGATTGAATAACTAAGCATTTACACATTTTTAGATAAAACAATTTCACAATTTAAGCACAAGTTATGACATATCGTTTTAATGGAACTGTAGCTTGTCCCACATATGAGGCCAGTTTAAATAATTATAATGTTAGAAAAAAAGGCAAACAGATGTGGTTTATTAAACATTGAATGCATGGGACCAGAAAGCCCTTCATACAGAAACTTGCCTGAATCTTGGTCAATGACTCTCCAAAGTATATCACACGATCTCTCCTCCAGCACATCAGTGAAAACATCTTCATCTACCTTCACACCGGTGTCATCTTGTAAAACCAGATCCTTATGCTCGATGGAAAATTTCTTCTTGACTTGACGTATTAAAAGAAATAACATTAATTGAAATAAGACATTCCACCTGCAGCAACAGTCAAAACAAATAATGGAGTCAATAATTTAAGAACTTACCTTCTTTTATTAGACTGCTGTAATCAACTTCATCTACCTTAATCAACTTCTTTTTGCCTCCATAAATGACTTTGAAGAGCATTGTAGCTGAAGAATAAAAAAATGGGTTTTTGTTTGATTAGGCTTACAGTGTAATTCAAAAGTACACATATTGATAAACCGGTGTTGTGCCGAAATCTGTGACTTGTCGAAAACTGTGACCCAGGGGTGACGTTTAGTAAAATTTTCACTTACCAAAGTGCATGACGATCATGCATGTGACTGTGAAAGCGCAGACACAGAAATCAAGCAAATAGCATAAAGCGGTGCTGTAAAGAATGTTTCAAATCCTGGGATTCAGAAAACAGGTTCATGGAAGAACTTTAATGTAGTTGTGATATTTTGTTGTCTCCAGGTAGACTTCTAAAACTAAACATTTAGTTATGAGATTGAGTTGCAAAAAAACATAATTCATTACAAATGCTAATTACTGAGTTTCAAATTTTGAATTAGTAAAATTAATTACCATTTTGATGACATTCTAGCTAATTGACATCCAACTGTATAAAGATATCTGGTCATCAATGTTTGAGAAAACATAAATATATCTGACACAAAATGAGTCGATTTATTAAACATTATAGCAAGTTTATACAGGGAAAACACACTTCTATCTTAATCCTACCTGTATCACATGTAATTTGAACTCGGTAATAAGCATTTGTAATGAGATATATTATTTTTTTCGACTCAATCTCATAACTCAATGTTTAGTTTTAGCAGTCTACCTGCAAACAACAAAATATCACGACTACATTAAAGTTCTTCCATGTACTCGTTTTCGGAATCCCAGGATTTAAAACATCCTTTACAGCACAGCTCGACGCTATCTGCTCGGTTTAGATGTCTGCGCATTCACAGTCACGTCACGTGCATGAGACAAGCACGTTCCCGAGTGAAAATTTTACTGAACAGCGCCCCCTAGTCAAAGTTTTTGACGAGTCACAGATTTCATCACAACGTCGGACATCACTAACTTATATGGGTTATTCAGTTGAACGGATCGTTAGAGAAAAGGAAAAAAAGCTGAAATTCGCCACTTGAAACTAAGTGCGACTATTGTGTAACATTAAAAGGACGCGCATTTTCAAAATGCAGCTGCCTCAGGCCAGGGGCAGTCAACGGCGGGAAACCCCTCAGTGATGCAGTGCTAGTCACAAACTAATTTTTAAAACATACATATTTCGTCGCGAGAGGATTAAAACTGTATTAATCTGAAATCATATCAATTTTAACTAATCTTTTCGATATGTTTAGTGTCCACGTGCATATAAGCCAATGGCCTTACATGTTCAAATGAATTAGCTTCGACGTCGTGCGACACTTCTCACAAACATTTAAATATATTTAAACAATTTGCTAAATGTAATTATAACGTTAGAGTATTTACTATCGTTTTATCAAACATTTCTTTAAAAAAAATACCTGCCAACACTTACCACTGAACTCGGAGACTCCAAGCAAACTTCCCTGGGATCTCCAACTGAAAAGAGAGCTGCGGAGCTGAGCATCGTGGGAAATAGTGATGTCCGATTCGCGAACGAATCATTCACCTGGATCGTCTTAGTGAATCGGTTCACCAAGTCCAACTGAATCGTTTGAAACTGTTCACCGTCTCCATTAATCACTAATCACAAATTATTTCAAAATCCTTGCTTTTTAACCGTGCCTGACACTTTCTCTGATTAACAAATAAATATTAAGTTACTCGAACAGAGTATGAACGTGCTTCACTTCATCCGCTTAAAAAATCCTAAAGAAACAGGTTCTCGTTCAGTGTACTGATGATTCAAAAACAGCTGCAACCGGTGCTCGAACCTCGTTCTCGAGTTAAGAACCGGTTGTAGCTGTTTTGGATCACACTGAACCGAGAGGTACGTCAACGAAAAGCGGTTTCTTTCAGACCCGTCCGATTTGAGAACCGAAGAGCTTTAACTGTGCGCATGCGTGAAGTGCTGTGACTCCTGAAGCGGCCGAACACATTCAAGTTCATGACCGTTGTCTGAACCAAACTAATTCTTTGGACTATTTTGTGCTAATGCTATTATCATCTTATGAAACATTGATTTATTAAAATAAGATTATTCAATAACAATTAAATATTAACAGAATATGCATGTGCATAGTTCATTGCTTCTGATGAGAATTAATTTATTATGTCATATAATTTGTTATATCATCAAGACTCGTAAAACATACTGGTTTGATCACTGTTTGTCCTAAAGAACCAGTTCAAGTAAAAAAAAAAGACTTCC
Organism: Danio rerio; assembly: GCF_052040795.2. Taxonomy (NCBI): domain Eukaryota; kingdom Metazoa; phylum Chordata; class Actinopteri; order Cypriniformes; family Danionidae; genus Danio; species Danio rerio. Next base: position 41,023,618 of record NC_141028.1, read on the forward strand.
CATCACTAGTGGAAATACACTGCATATGGGGTTAAAAGTTTAACACTGGAAAAAAAACTCTTATATATATACGCTTTTTCACACTCGTGGATTGAAATGTACTCCAGTTTTAACACTGAACAACACCAAAAAAATCACACTGTATATTTAACACTGGAATTTTTGCTGTGTTTTTCCCGGAATCGCGTTGTCATGGGGCGTAAACGTGGTCACTCAGGTAATTCTTCAGCTGATGCTAAGACGGCTAGCGTTAGCGTTAGCTTTAACGCATGCTCACCGGCCACTACGGGCCATGATTATGTTGTTTCCTGCATGAGCGAAGATGATGCCTTCTGTTTAGCTGAAGAAGAGTTTCCTGCACTGCCTGTCACTCCGTGTAAATCACCAGTCATAAAGAAAAGAGCAAGTGATGACACTCGAGTTGATATCTCATCACAGTTGTCAGACATAACTCAGTTAATCAACAGCCAATTAGACGGAATAGAGAAAAAGATCTCGGATATGTCCATTGAACTGAAAGCCGTCGTTGAGAAAGTTACTAATCTTGAGAAACGCATGGATGATGTCGAACAGCCCGTGGCTCATATGCAGCGAAGGATAGATGATATGGAAACTTATTTAAGAAGACGTAATTTGAGGATAGCTGGAATTTCTGAATCTGTGCAAGACATTCGGCTTGAAGTGGTCAAAATCTGCCAAAATGTTCTTTCAAGTACAAAGGATAAGCTCTCAGATGTTATTGATGTGGTCCATCGTCTCGGGAAGATGCTGCAAGGTGGTCCCAGGGAGCGTCCCAGGGTGACCATTATGCAGTTTTCTGTTCGTTCGTACAGAGATGCTACAGTATCTGGAAAGCCGCGAAGAATTCTTCATATTTGAAAGAGAGTGGTCTGCATTTCATGGAAGATTTCTCAGCGGGAGACCGTGAAAGGAGAAAAAAGTTGTGGCCCGAGGTTCAAAAAGCACGTGCGGATGGGAAGACGGCCTTTTTTGTCGGAGGCAAAGCTTACATTCAAGGACAGGGAGAAATTATCCTGCATAGATAAAGGGTAACGCTTTCTTTTACAACCCGCAAAGTACCGCGTAAGTACAGTGAAATTACAGTGTACATTTCTGTACGTACTGTGTAAGTATAATGAACGTATGTGTAGGTATAAGGGAACAAACCGTAATGCTTGGGTAAAAAGGGGGTAACAACCAGATGTTTATCACGAAAATGACCGCGTAAGTACAGTGAAATAACGGTGTACTTTTCTGTACCTATAGTGTAAGTATAAATAACGTTTACGTAAGTATAAGGGAACAAACTGTAATGCCTGGGTAATAAGGGGGTAACAACCAGATATTCAGCATGAAAGGTACCGCGTAAGTACAGTGAAATAACGTTGTACTTTTCTTTAAATTGCAAAAGAACAAACCATAATGTTTGCGTAAAAGGGGAGTAACAATAAGATATCCATCACGCAAAGAAGTATATTAAGTTTACGATGTACATTTCTTCAAGTATTGTATACATATAAAGAATTATGCAAGGATGGTGACAACCTATTGCTATCTGCAAATGTACTGTATATGCACCTGCGTGAGTACATTAGTACTCTTATTCAGTGCTTGGGTTTTATATGGGGTGTTTAATGAATAAAAGGTTTACAACCTGTGAAATTATGAACCCTTATTGTATACTGTATGTATTTTAAATCTGCAATTCAATATAAAATATATTTCCATACACTACTTACCTTATGTTTACTCGTCGATCTCACCAAAGCCATCAATGTCTCCATAACTCACTATCAACAAATAACTTTGCATGGCATAGGCCTACCGTCAGGGTTCAATGCAGATTAAAACAGGCTCGCATCTTTACTGCTGTTGCACAGGGGGGCTAACTGTTGCATTTCAGTAAATGTATAGCTGATGCTTTATAGAAAAATCTAGTAATTTGGTCTTCAATCAATAAAAACTGCTGCTGTAGTTTACTCTGTTCTTAGTGTTCAAGTATACACTAGTATGTTAAAGTTCAGCTTCTTCCCTCTTTGTTCCCTGTAGTTAAAGGGTAAATACAGTATATGTTCCCTCCTTGTTCCCTGTACTTACAGGGTAAATACCAAATTTGAGGGTTGTAAATTAAAGTGAAGCTTTGTTCCTCTCTTGTTACCTCCTTGTTCCCTGTACTTACAGGGTAAATACCACATTTGAGGGTTGTAAATTAAAGTGAAGCTTTGTTCCTCTCTTGTTACCTCCTTGTTACCTGTACTTACAGGGTAAATACCACATTTGAGGGTTGTAAATTAAAGTGAAGCTTTGTTCCTCTCTTGTTACCTGTAGTTAAAGGGTAAATACAACATTTGTTCCCCCCTTGTTCCCTTTAGTTTACAATGTAAAATTTTGAAGGCAGTGAAATAAATATACAAACACACAATATATTTCTTCTTTACTTTGTAACCTTTATTTTAATAAATAAGCATTTTAAAAGACTTCATATTAATCAAACATTGTCTTGTCTATCATTGCCTATACTCATTCATTTTCTCTTCGGCTTTGTCCTTTTGTTAATCTGGGGTCGCCACAGTGGAATAAACCACCATCTTATCCAGCATATGTTTTACGCAGTGGATGCCCTTCCAGCTGCAACCCATCTCTGGGAAACATCCATACACACCCACTCACACGCATTCACTACGGACAATTTAGTCTACCCAATTCACCTGTACCGCATGTCTTTGGACTGTGAGGGAAACCGGAGCACCCGGAGGAAACCCACGCGAACGCAGGGAGAACTCCATGCAGAAACCTTCTTGATGTGAGGAAACAGCACTACCTACTGTGCCACCGTGTTGCCACCCAGCTGCAACCCATCACTGGGAAACATCCATACATACTCATTCACACACATACACTACGGACAATTTTACCTTACCCAATGTCACCACATATTTTTGGACTTGTGGGAGCACCCGGAGGAAACCCACGCCAACATGGGGAGAACATGCAAACTCCACACAGAAATGCCAACTGACCCAGCCGAGGCTCGAACCAGCGACCTTCTTGCTGTGAGGCGATTGTGCTACCCACTGCGCCTGCCTATACTCAAACAGCAAAATAACACATTATTTCCTTCCCCCTTTTTTTCTGGCATCTCTTGCTTGGCTTCCTCTTCTGCTCTTCTCAGCTTCCACTGAGGACTCTGATGGTGAGTGGCTGATGAAATCCCATGGGTCTTGCTGCTCTGCATTTATATAAAATATATGAACAGACAGAAAGGCTTTTAGTAAGCTATAGACATGTTTATTTTCCTGTTTAATGTGTGTGTAGTGGTTGTCCAACAATTTCACACACTAAACATTTACAGATACCATACAGACACTATACATTACTATCAAACAAAAGTACTATCATCAGATCATATGGGAGATTGTGATCATTTATAGTGATAATAATTAAAGCGCAGAGGGGAAAAGGCTTAAATATATGTGCAGGCAGTATAGACTTTGAAGTAAAGATTATTTGCAGTTCAGTGTACATATTTAAATTCTGTGTCACTCATTAAATGGTAAGTAAATGTAACGTTTGGGTTAACTACCCCTAAGGTTAGTTTTTGATTAAAGTACATGTCTTAACCCATCATTAGTCCTCTTTGCTCAAATAAAATGAAAACTTTACGATGGTGTTGTCTCGACAATTAGAAAAATAAAAAAATAGTGTGAAACTGATAACGCCAGCAAGAAGAGAGAATTACTTCTAATTTACTCATGACCATAGACACTGTTTGAAACACCTCGCACATGTAATCATATTATATAATGCATACGTAAATACAAATAAATGTTATTTTATAAAAAAATCATATAAAAACTCAAGGATTTTAAATCCTGATGATCGTTAAACGCGTCATAACAGTGTTGTGAAAAGGGTGTAATTGTTAAAAATAGGTACAAACATCAGATATAAACAAAAACCTAAACAAACACTTCTATGTACATAACGTCATAAAAATACTTGTTTTATTTACCTCGCGCTGCCCTCCTTGTACTGCCGTGAACAGGAAATTTTGGGAATGGAGGACGGAGAGTTGAATCGATTCGTCTTCAACAAACCGATCAGTGTGACATCAAAACATCGCGAGAACAACAGACAGCTCCGTGTGCATTTGAATCCATCTCGCGATATTGTATCACTTCAGGTACGCGCCTACTGATTCGTTGATTCAAACGAGTTGTGAATCAAGAAGCCTCTAAAGATCCGAATCAAACTGCAGCAGCACGCCACGAGGTTTTGCTCAGACTTTTGGGACGTTTGGAATTGCTCCGTCTTGTCACCATGTAACACATGTGAGTAAATCGTTGTCAGTAAATAAGGCGATTGTTACGATTAGAAATTGTGCATTAACCAGATTATATTTATTTTGTTTCATTTGTTTTTAGCGTAACATTAACGTTAGTTCATGGCCGAATCTAAACGGCCAGCAGCGAATATTTACCAATGTTTACTGTCGTTTACTTTGCACATCTTAGAAATGTTGCCAAAGTTCCTATGGATTTAGTTTCTTCATGTAATTCCAGAAAGACTGGATGATGAGCAGGTCAGATCTCTGTGGCTGTTGTCATACTGACTGTGCAGACGATTTTCTCCCTTTATACGTTAATTACAGCAAAGTTAATGACAAAATTAATGTTTGGAAATGTAAATTAATATTTTCTGTAGCATGCCAGTTTGATATATCAATAGCCCCCCCCCCCCCCCCACCCCCACTCAATTACTAGTAACGTTTGCCTAGGACTTTAGCACAGTAGCCTACTATTTAAGCCTTTTCCCCTCTGCGCTTTAATTATTATCACTATAAATGATCACAATCTCCCATATGATCTGATGATAGTACTTTTGTTTGATAGTAATGTATAGTGTCTGTATGGTATCTGTAAATGTTTAGTGTGTGAAATTGTTGGACAACCACTACACACACATTAAACAGGAAAATAAACATGTCTATAGCTTACTAAAAGCCTTTCTGTCTGTTCATATATTTTATATAAATGCAGAGCAGCAAGACCCATGGGATTTCATCAGCCACTCACCATCAGAGTCCTCAGTGGAAGCTGAGAAGAGCAGAAGAGGAAGCCAAGCAAGAGATGCCAGAAAAAAAGGGGGAAGGAAATAATGTGTTATTTTGCTGTTTGAGTATAGGCAGGCGCAGTGGGTAGCACAATCGCCTCACAGCAAGAAGGTCGCTGGTTCGAGCCTCGGCTGGGTCAGTTGGCATTTCTGTGTGGAGTTTGCATGTTCTCCCCATGTTGGCGTGGGTTTCCTCCGGGTGCTCCCACAAGTCCAAAAATATGTGGTGACATTGGGTAAGGTAAAATTGTCCGTAGTGTATGTGTGTGAATGAGTATGTATGGATGTTTCCCAGTGATGGGTTGCAGCTGGGTGGCAACACGGTGGCACAGTAGGTAGTGCTGTTTCCTCACATCAAGAAGGTTTCTGCATGGAGTTCTCCCTGCGTTCGCGTGGGTTTCCTCCGGGTGCTCCGGTTTCCCTCACAGTCCAAAGACATGCGGTACAGGTGAATTGGGTAGACTAAATTGTCCGTAGTGAATGCGTGTGAGTGGGTGTGTATGGATGTTTCCCAGAGATGGGTTGCAGCTGGAAGGGCATCCACTGCGTAAAACATATGCTGGATAAGATGGTGGTTTATTCCACTGTGGCGACCCCAGATTAACAAAAGGACAAAGCCGAAGAGAAAATGAATGAGTATAGGCAATGATAGACAAGACAATGTTTGATTAATATGAAGTCTTTTAAAATGCTTATTTATTAAAATAAAGGTTACAAAGTAAAGAAGAAATATATTGTGTGTTTGTATATTTATTTCACTGCCTTCAAAATTTTACATTGTAAACTAAAGGGAACAAGGGGGGAACAAATGTTGTATTTACCCTTTAACTACAGGTAACAAGAGAGGAACAAAGCTTCACTTTAATTTACAACCCTCAAATGTGGTATTTACCCTGTAAGTACAGGTAACAAGGAGGTAACAAGAGAGGAACAAAGCTTCACTTTAATTTACAACCCTCAAATGTGGTATTTACCCTGTAAGTACGGGGAACAAGGAGGTAACAAGAGAGGAACAAAGCTTCACTTTAATTTACAACCCTCAAATGTGGTATTTACCCTGTAAGTACAGGGAACAAGGAGGTAACAAGAGAGGAACAAAGCTTCACTTTAATTTACAACCCTCAAATTTGGTATTTACCCTGTAAGTACAGGGAACAAGGAGGGAACATATACTGTATTTACCCTTTAACTACAGGGAACAAAGAGGGAAGAAGCTGAACTTTAACATACTAGTGTATACTTGAACACTAAGAACAGAGTAAACTACAGCAGCAGTTTTTATTGATTGAAGACCAAATTACTAGATTTTTCTATAAAGCATCAGCTATACATTTACTGAAATGCAACAGTTAGCCCCCCTGTGCAACAGCAGTAAAGATGCGAGCCTGTTTTAATCTGCATTGAACCCTGACGGTAGGCCTATGCCATGCAAAGTTATTTGTTGATAGTGAGTTATGGAGACATTGATGGCTTTGGTGAGATCGACGAGTAAACATAAGGTAAGTAGTGTATGGAAATATATTTTATATTGAATTGCAGATTTAAAATACATACAGTATACAATAAGGGTTCATAATTTCACAGGTTGTAAACCTTTTATTCATTAAACACCCCATATAAAACCCAAGCACTGAATAAGAGTACTAATGTACTCACGCAGGTGCATATACAGTACATTTGCAGATAGCAATAGGTTGTCACCATCCTTGCATAATTCTTTATATGTATACAATACTTGAAGAAATGTACATCGTAAACTTAATATACTTCTTTGCGTGATGGATATCTTATTGTTACTCCCCTTTTACGCAAACATTATGGTTTGTTCTTTTGCAATTTAAAGAAAAGTACAACGTTATTTCACTGTACTTACGCGGTACCTTTCATGCTGAATATCTGGTTGTTACCCCCTTATTACCCGAGCATTACAGTTTGTTCCCTTATACTTACGTAAACGTTATTTATACTTACACTATAGGTACAGAAAAGTACACCGTTATTTCACTGTACTTACGCGGTCATTTTCGTGATGAACATCTGGTTGTTACCCCCTTTTTACCCAAGCATTACGGTTTGTTCCCTCATACCTACACATACGTTCATTATACTTACACAGTACGTACAGAAAAGTACACTGTAATTTCACTGTACTTACGCGGTACTTTGCGGGTTGTAAAAGAAAGCGTTACCAGATAAAGTGCCTTCAGACGTTTAGCATTTTGACTTTGACTTTTAATGTGCACTTTTCAAACATTGACATGGAATTGTTGCATACAATTTAGAGTCTGCCTCTTATTATATATATTTTTTGTTATAAAAAAAAAAGTTATTTTTGCAAATTTTTGTCGTTTAAGATGGTGCTGCTCTTTTGAGGGTTTTTTATTTTGAGACCTTTTTTGGAGAATATACTTTTAATAATTACAAAAGTTATCTGAGCCAACAGAACTTTCCTTAAACAGGTTAATTGTTCCATTGTTTGTGTGTTCTTTAAATGTCTTTATCTGTGGTGTCCTTCAACGCCAGGGGTTTAAGAGATGCTGTTAAACGCAAAGCCTTATTTTTGTTTTCTAGGCAATTTAGTTCTGATTTTGTGTTTTTTCAAGAGTCTCATTCAGAAGCTACTGATGTTAATTTTTGGAAAACGCAGTGGGGTAGCGAGATATGGTTCTCACATGGTACAAACCACTCTGCTGGAGTATCCAGTTTAAAAAATAATTTTGCAGGTGATGTGTTGCACACTTACAGTGATGAAAGCGGGCATTTTATTTTGTTACTTTTAAAGTGTTATAATGTGAACCTTATTCTTGTTAATTACTATGGGTATAATTCTAAAGCTGAAAATGATCAATTACTATTTATTTTAGAAGATAAGCTTACTTATTGGCAGTCAAAATTCCCAAATGCATATTTAGTGATTGGTGGTGATTTTAATGCTGTCCTAAATGAATCTCTTGATAGATGGCCACTAGGCTTGGGCGGTATCCAAATTTTGATACCGTCAAACCGCCTCCATGTTTTACCCCGGTATCCGGTATTACCGGCGTAATAAAAAAAAATTATGACGTAAGGCTCAGACAGCGTCACTAAACTGTTGGCTTAAGCCTAAACCATTCAGAACCTGAATACATTCTATGCGACCTTAGGCTCGCGGTCAGAGAGAGAGAGAGAGAGGGAGCAAAGCGACGCACAGCACCTCTCTCTCTCTCTCTCTCTCTCTCTCTCTCTTTTACACATACACACACACACACACACACACATCTCTCCCGCGATTTATTCAGAAATTTACTCCTACACCGTAAGAAATCTGGCCGGCTCCCGCGGAACAGCAGTGGGAATCCAGAGCGCTGTAATCGGGCAATAAAAATTATACCCGATAGGTCCCGAGTCCGACAGGTACATTTTGATTGACAGCTTTATACAGCCCAAACCCGTTCACAGCCTACATTAAAATGTGCTCATGCACACAGCTCTAATGCATTTTTTCAAGAATGAGTCATTTATATGTTTTAACATCATTTATTCATAACAAGCGTAGACTATAGGCCACTTGAAAGTTGGAACAAAGAAATAAAATAAGTCCTACAGCTGTAACATCTCAGCACTCTATAGGTCTAGGTAGGCTACATGCACTTAGCTTTTAAATTAGCCTACACACCAATGAAAAGTAATCTTGCTTAACAAATAAAATTAAAATAAACTCTAAATGGTGACGGGTATTTTGGCAATAACGAAATTAAGATAAAGGCTCTGCAAGATGTGTTTCTCCACTTCTCTTCACAATCTGGCATTAAAGCGGCGGTGAAGCTGAATAATAAAAGAATAATGCCACCATTAGTCTGTATACTCTGTCTACATTATGATTATATGGTTTAATTAATATTTATTTATAATTAAAAAAACCTTTACGCACCAAGATTAGGCTACGTGTGTTTGTGGAGGAACATTATTAAATCCACTGCCTTTAGCGCAGTCTCTCACTCATGGTGCGTCCAGCAGAACTGAACACCCTTTCCTGCGGCTACAGGTCGAGATGCAGAGTTCTGATCCGGCTGATTTTGCAAGTTTTGGGTAGGATTGTTTGATCTTCTACCAGTCAGGAACATGCATTTAATTTTCCATGACAGCAGTTTCACTTTAGCGAATGGCCTCTTTTTACCTGTCAGCTTGCGGTTTAGGGCTCTACCGTAATACGCAGTGTATGAGCGACCGCGAAATACCTGCGGCTGGAATAACCGCTCCTTCTGAGCTAGTGACTGGCTTGACCGCCGTCAAAATTATCTACTACTACTATTACTATTACTATTATCTATTACTACTTCGTCATCATTTGTTTCATCTTTGCAGGGATGGATTTTAATGCAGGGATTTGGATTTTTTTCGGGTCTCGCCGGGTTCGGTCAAAGATCTTCAGCTCTAATGCAGACCTCTCGTTCATATTAACCACGTCTCCCTTCTGTTCAGTCGAAACTCCCAAACTGCAGGACACTTTGAAGCGCGACTCGTCACGTCACCTCTCCCCCTCCCTCTCCCCCATCTCTCCCTCCCTCTCCCCCTTCCTTTCCCTCTCTCCTCCACACTGTCCCGTGATGACAACCACACATACGTTTTTGTAGGCATTAAATAAAGGATATTTAATATTTTATGACGGTATAACGGTATTGAAACTGACACCATTGCTATTTTTAGATCCCGCGGTATACCATAATACCGTAATACCGCCCAAGCCTAATGGCCACCTGGTCGCTCGTCAAATTAAAATACAACTCTGAAAGCATTTATGGATAGGTTAGAGCTTATAGATATTTGGAGGATTCAAAATGTAAATAATAGAGCTTATACATGGAGCAATAAAAATTCTTCTAGACTTTCAAGAATTGACTTTTGGTTAGTCTCCAGAAACCTTGATAAAGATAATATTCATATTGATATCTCAACAACGCCACTAACGGATCATAAGGCTGTTTCCATTAAAATTTTATTTTCTTCTGATTTTAAACTTAACAAGGGCTGCTCTTATTGGAAAATGAACAGTTCTTTACTTGAACATAATGAGGTTAAAGTAGAGCTAGAAAGGCTTATAGGTCTTTATTGGAATAAAGCTAAACAGGAAAGCTCATTTGGTATTAATTGGGAACTGTTAAAATATGAAATTGGAAAATTCTTCAAAAAATTTAGTGCTAATTTGGCTAAAACTAAGCGTCTTGAGGAAACTAATATTGTTAGCGAAATTTCATCTATTACCGGGATCCTGCTTGAAAATCTCTCTGATAACCAGAAGGAACACTTAATTGATTTGCAATTCAAGTTGGATAATTTATACAAATTAAAAGCAGAAGGGGCTTTCATAAGGTCAAGGCAAAGGTGGCTTGAATATGGTGAACAAATGTCTTCCTATTTTTTTCAAGCTTGAAAAAAATAGGTCTAAACATAACTCTATTTGTCAATTAAAAATTGGAGAGCTTGTCTCTGAAAATCCCAAAGAAATTTCCCAACATTGTTTTAAGTTTTATTCCAATTTGTATAAATCAAAATTTAATCTAGCTGATCTGGATACCTTTACAACATTTCTTGGTGATATTAATTCTATTAGTAATGATGAAAAAACTGTGTGTGACTCACCAATTACTATTAGTGAGGTTAAGGAAGCAATTTTGCATTTAAAAAGTAACAAGTCACCTGGTAGTGATGGGATAACAGCCGAATTTTATAAACTATATTCTGAATTAGTATCTCCGTTCCTTCTCCAAGTGTTTATAGAAGGTTTAAACTGTTCTGAGCTCCCTGTTAGTATGAAACAAGTTGTCATTTGTTTGATACCTAAACCTAAAAAGGACACACTTCTTTTAGATAACTGGAGACCCATCAGTTTACTTAATAACGATTATAAATTGTTTGCCCTTATTTTTTCAAAGCGTTTTAAGTTGGTTTTACACTCCATTATTGATGAAAATCAGTCAGGTTTTATTGAAAAATCGTCACATTTTTAATAACATTAGACTTGTTTTTGACCTAATTGATTATTCAGATTTTATTCAAGATGATAGTTTAATTTTGTTTTTTTTGATTTCTTCAAAGCTTTTGACACCATTGAGCATCCTTTCATCTATTTTTGTTTAGAAAAATTGGTTTTGGACCCTACTTTTGTAATGCAATAAGTACAATGTATGCTGGGGGAAATAGCTCAGTGAAATTAGGACATGGAACTACACAGAGATTTCTATTAGAAAGAGGAATTCGGCAGGGCTGTCCAGCCTCTGTATACTTATTTCTTATAGTAGGCCAAGTCTTCTGTCACTTTATTAAGGCAAGTAAACTAGATGGAATTCAAATTGCTGGACGAAATATTTTAATTAGTCAGTTAGCGGACGATACAGCCTTATTTTTAAAAGACTCAAACCAGGTTCATCAGGCTATCAAATCCATTCAGTTGTTCTCTAAAGCCTCAAGTTTGCACATTAACCTTAAAAAATGTGAAATATTAGCTTTAAAAAACTCTCCCCTATTATCTGTAGAAGGTATACCAGTTAAAGAAGCCGTTAACTATTTAGGTGTTGTCATTTCAAAAAAAGAACAAGACAGAGTTTCCTTAAACTTTAACCCTGTTTTCGAAAGGATAAAAAGTAAATTCAATTTTTGGTTATTAAGGGATTTGTCCTTAAGGGGCAGAGTTCTTCTTTCAAAAGCAGAAGGAATTTCTAGATTAACCTATTTTGCTTCAACCTTATATCTAGATAATAAAACAGTCAAGTCTATTGATACGATTTTATTTAATTTCTCATGGAAGAATCGTGTACACTACATGCGCAAATCTGTTGTTTTAAATTCCCTTAAAAATGGGGGTCTTGACTTTTTGGATTTCTCTTCTCTAAATAATACTCTTAAAATTAATTGGTTAAAGTTTTGTCTAAATAAACCTTCTTTCTGGAATTTTATTGCCAATTTTATTTTTGACCAACTTGGAGGTCTTTCCTTTTTATTATTATGCGATTATAAAATTGAGAAATTACCAGTGAAGCTCTCTGCTTTTCATGCTCAAGCCTTGTTGGCGTGGAAACTGATCTACAAGCACAATTTTTCACCACAACGTTATTTTATTTGGAACAATAGATGTATTTTGTATAAATGCAAGAGTAACTTTTTGGAGAGGTGGTTTGAAAAGGGTATTGTTTTAGTTTGTCAATTGTTTAACACTCAAGGGTATCTTATGACATATGATGAGTTTCTTGTACATTTTAACTTTCCTGTAACTCCCAAGGAATTTTCTCTTGTTTTCTCTGCAATTAATTCTAATATTGTTTCCTTATTTAGAGGTGTAACTTGGATTCATAAGCCCATAATCAAACTAGTTGATACAGTGTGTGGTAAAATTTGTTTCTCACAGTCTAAAAATAACAAATCTATTCGCTCTCTATTTGTAAATCAAGTAGTATCTAAACCTTGCTCTACTACCTATTGGAATAATTTTGTAAAAATTCCTAAATGGGAAAGTATTTGGTCATTGCCTCACAAATTTTTGGTTACAAATAAGATAAAAGAAATATCTTTTAAACTAATTCATAAATTCTATCCGGTTAAACATTTCCTAAGTAAATTTAAAAAGGATATTGATATAAATTGCTCTTTTTGTTCTTTGCATTAGGAAACTGTACCCCACCTTTTCTGGCACTGTGGTTATGTTAAAAAGCTCTGGTATGATGCTTCTGTTTTTATAAAGAAAAGGGTACTCTTTAACTTTAATTTGCAATATGAAACTTAAATTTTTGGGTATTTTAATTATGATAATTTGAATAATGAAGCTTTTGTTATTAACCTATTTATTTTGCTAATTAAGTTTCATATTTATAAGTGTAAATTTTCCAACAAAAATCCTTGTTTTCATGTGTTTTATAAGGAACTGAAAAATTACTTTTGCACTATTCAGCATAGTGCTAATCTAAAGGCCATTAAAACTGTCCAACTGTGCTCTAGTTTCAATATCTTGGATTAATGTAAAGGTCCTGCTTGTTTATATTTGTAAGAAGTTTTTATACAATTATTTTTATGTTTGTTTTATTTTATGTTATTTTATGTATTGTTGTTATCATTTACTTTCTATCACCCTGGCATTGTTTTGTTTGCTGTATTGTCATGTATATGTTGTTTAAAGCATAATAAATAAAAAAAAAAAACACACACAAATCCTCCCTTATATACACACCCAAGAGTTATACGATTGGCTAATAGAAAAATCACTTGTGATGACATCAGGTGATCCCACTACACATAAATGATCAAAGCATGAAAAAATTATAATTAAATTATGCGTTACAATTAAGTTTAAATTTAGCATAAATTTCAATAAACTTTTGTCTTTGCTTATCATAAGGTAAAGCTAAAACACAAGAATAAAGTGTGAAATTGTCAGAAGTCACAAAAATACGAAAATCCGGAAACAAAAATTATTTAATGGAACAATTTAATGGTGCATACATGTGTGTTTGTGTGACTGTTTACTTCTAAGGACAAGTGCATTTACTTACCAAAAACAAATCAACAACCATTTTGTGAAGATATTTTATGTGTCGTTTAGTTAGGGCAAATAACTGAAAAAAGAACAGTTTTTGTCATGATTAAGTTTATGGTGAAGAAAATATTCATCTAACCTAAAAGCTATGGAATCTAAATATCCTGAGAACTACATTCCCATAACTGTATGAATGGCTAATAATTTGTATGGTAACTTTCATTATCATTATCACACACACACACACACACACTTTTTCCTACTACCAACATCTTGTTGAGTAAATGTGTAGTAAAACAATATTTTATTGTTTAAAAATTATATCCTTTATATTTAAATGAAAAAGAACTTGTATCCCACCAAATATGGTTTGGCACACATTTTGTTTTTAGAGACAAAACACAATGTTATAAACATTAAGAAAAGATGTTAAATAGCAGTACACAGAATCAGAATTACAGAATAAGATTGTGTTCATGTGTAAATCAAAGCTGTCAGTTGCAGTTGTTTCCTTTAATGAGGAAGAATGTTCCAGCAGCGACTCCCAGCAGCCCCAAAACCAGACCCACTCCACAGAACACTGCTGGTCCAACACTGGGCAGCTCAACGTCCACCTCTATAGGAAACATACAAGAACATGATAAAGGAAATGTTACAGATGTTAAAACAGTCTCTATAGGAGACAGAAGAGGAAGAGCATGAGACATAAGTATTAACTATAATGAATGTTTATTCTTCATCTGACCAGCAAAAATCTAACTAGAAAAAAACTAAAATACTGCTTTACAACATTGAGACATTGTTAAAAACAAGAAAAGACAAGAATCCTTTTTCTGTTAGTCTAAAATAATAAAACACAAAAACATCCTTTACAAAAAGACAAATACTTAAGAAACAATCCACTAATAAATTATTACATTGTTTAATATTATACTATATGACTAATAATTATTAATGATTATATGATTTAATGAAATAATTGAATGAATAGATGAAATAATAAGTAAGGAGTATAAAAGAAATAAATACACCACAAATTAATGGATGGAAACAAACACACACACACACACACACACACACACACACACACACACACACACACACACACACAGACAGACACACACACACACACACACACACACACACATTTTGTGAAACAGAGAATCAAATCAAATACTCAAATCCTTTGTTAGATTCTATATGCTTTTATTTGAATTTCCCTGTAAAATAACATGAAAATATTGCTCATCAACAACATAATGGAAAATTATCTTTTTTATGTCTTTCAGCTTTTTTTCAGATTTTTCCAAGATAACAATTTTATCATGTCTAATGATGCTTGCCAAACAGTTTCTCTTGATACCTTATATGGTAAACTAAAGGCTTTTAAGATGTCTTGTTTGTTTTAAGTGATGCACAACATTAATCAAATAAAGCTTTGTCTCACCCCATGTTTTGGTGTTGGGTTGGCCTTGAATAGATCTGTGGTTCACTGTGCAGCTGTAAATGTCTCCTTCAGCAGGTGTGAACTTCAGAGCAGAGAACATGTTGAAGGTGCCATCACTGTTTCTGCGGTATTGGCTAAAACTAATTTCCTCTGTCACAATATCATTGTTTTTCGTCCAGGAGACATTGACAGGTGGAGGGAAGAATCCAGTCACATGACAGATGAGTGTGTTCGTTTCATCCAGAACCACTTCATCTTCTGAATAGATGGATGTCACAGGAGGGTCTGTAACACAGAAATAAACTGTGCTTTACATTCAGGACTTCTGTGCACGTTTATCTTAGACTATGAGAGATATCCTGCAGCTTAGATCAAAATCTTGATTTAATTAGGTGAAATGTATTTTCAATTTCAGATTATTTTTCTATCTAATTTATTCATTGTGTGAAAATACAGTAATTATGCAATGTGTATATGTTACCTAGTTGCTCTTCTGGAGAGTTGTATGCCTTGATGTCTGTGGCTAAATCTTGTTTGCAGACCTCCATTTGAGCAACACTATTCTCATAAAATCCAGGATAGCTCATAGGATCTGCAAAGTCAGGCGCTGTCACTACTCCTACTTTTCTAATGAAGTCTGAATGGTACAGCTCCTCTCCATCAAATCCTTGCAAATATTCTTTTTCTGTGTCAGAACATCCAAAAAAGTCAACATCCCTGTGCTCAGCTGAAACAGATCAAAAGTCAATATATTAATTAAAATAGATAAAATGAAGAACTACAATTAACACGTAGTCAGTATAGTTATGATATTTACAAATACTTTCAAATGACAGAGTCAACCCATAGTTCTCTTTATGTGTAAAGTCAGAAATATACATCTAAAATAAAATATATACATGTACAAGAGTAAAAGTTATTTAATAAAAAGACATTTTAATATCTTACTTAGACTTTATAAAGCAGATGTAATTTTACTCAGCAGATGTTCAGTCTTACCTTGAGCCACATTACTCAAAATAACAGTGAATGTCAGCAAAAAACCAAAGAGATCCATAGTTCAATGAGAGTAGACTGAAGCATACACCATATCAAACAAACTTCACCAGAGTGAATAATAGTCTCTGATCTCTGGTCATTTAGAATCACAGCATCCAATCAGAAACTAAGCCCTATTCCGACATCACTGTATCTAGGTAAAATTATCTTCTTTATACTGTAAGACTTGTGAGCACTCTAAACTCAAACTGTTGACTTTACTAGAAAACTGTGTGGAAACCTGTTGCATAAAATTAAGTAGTTTGTAAACACGGTGAAACTAGAACTCTAGTTGAATAAACAGCTTAAACACACTTATTACTAATTTCTGTCAGACATCTACCCAAGTCCTCATTCACATTTATTGCGAACTAAAAGTTTAAAACAATTTTAAATACAAGTTTTTAGACGTCATCACTGTAATGAAGAGTGATTTCTTTACTTCACTCAAAAATATGTAGTATTGCTTAATGTTGGCATTGCTTTATTTATTCTTTTGTCAACAAGTTCCTTAAAGCAGAGTGAAATTGCATTAAAGTAACAATGTTTACTAAAATAAATTTAAGTTCATTACATGAAACTAATGCAATGTTGATTAGTTGAGTCAATGTAAATAAATAATTTAGTTTTAATGTATTAGGTTACTGTAATTAGGCTGAATTATCCCTAAATTAATGCACAAAAAATTGGTGTAGTTTATGACTTTCATGTTTGATTTCCTTTTGAATAATTGAGATCAAATCACTTTCTTCACTGCTGGTTTTTCCAATAAAGTTGCCTGCATTGTAAGCATGAGCTGCTCTTCTGCACACTGGTAACCTTAAAACATAAAATCTATAAAAAAAAATAATAATAATAATAAACTGCTCTAAATCTCCAAACTAAGTGACCATTAAACTCTTAACAGGACTTTCTTTTAAAACAGCAAAAAAGACCAATCATAATTAAAAAATAATAAGCAAAACACCCTGGAAACGACATATCTTTAAAGAAATGAAACACGGTTATTGGTCCAAAGAATTTAGCTGTTTTCATTTTAAATAACTCAATTACATTTTTTATTCAGCTTTTTAGTTATACATGTATACAATTCAAAAAAACATCATAAGATAAAACACATAGTATATAAATGTTTTAATAATTAAAAATATAAGGAGATACAAAATAAACCAATAAAAACTATTTTATTAAATTAAGAGTTGCATTAATATTAAATGTTAAATATTAAATATCTTTTTTTCCCAATGTTAACATTACAGAAGAGCGTAAAAAAATAAAACATATAGCATACACTGTAAAAAATCCTGGTTGCCTTAAATTTTTACGCTGAATCAAATGAACCTAGTCTATTGAACTTATATTATGTTAAACTGCCTTAAAACAGCTTGCGTAACTTATAAAATTAGGTTAGAAGATGATTAACTTAATTTAATAAGTTACAATGACCTAAAAACATTTGCTGCCAGGACTAATTGTTCATATATTTTTTTACAGTGATATATATTTTAAAAATAAATAAATAAATTATAGCATGTGTATTTTTAGATAAATTAATAAATATATAAATAAATACAAACAAATAAATAAATATATAAAAAAGAGAAGACACAAAATAAAACAATAAACATTTTTAAAAAATGTGTTAAGTTATGTTAAAATTAAATATTGAAATTACTTTTATAATTATTTTTTTTATATTTTATTGAGTTTTTTAAGGTAACAACACAGAACATCATAAAATAAAATCACACATAGCATATACTTTTTAAAAAATATATATAAAACACAAATCATAGCATCTAAAAATAAAACAAACAATACAAAAACAAAATGAACTATAGCATCTAAAAAAAAAACACAGACACCCAGACATCAACAATTAGTCTTTGAATCTCAATAATGATGACAATCAATAAAATAAAATAAAATAAACATCAACCCAGAACAATAAAAAACAATCTACTAAAAATATTACACCCAACAACATAAAATAAAGGCAAAGAAAGAAATTGTAAGAGCATTAAGCTGCATTGTTTTGTGTGTGTGTGTTGCAATGCGAGCTGCTACTATGTTGGTACCCAGCATGCATTGTGGCATTAATGAATTATACAGTTTTTCTTCTCTTCTCTTTATTTTTCTTTTTTTTCCTCTTGCAATCAACCTTGACATCTGTGTGTCTCAAATGTCAAACGTGTCATGGTAATTTCAAGGTTTGGACAACCTCTAATTATTAATTAGAAATTTTCATTAATTTCCTAACAACCATTTGTCAACTCTCTAATTGTATTATCCCAGACATCCCACAATAAATAAGTACTTAATTTTTTTTGTTTTATCACTAGCCTTAACAAACATCAGGAGTAATTATTATAACTGATGAGTTTCAGAAACACAGTTATAACAAAACAAATATCTAGGTAAAGGATCGAGACCAACTAAAGCAGCCTCTGATCTCCATGATGGTGAGATCGGATCAAAATTTTCAATAAAAATATAAACCTCTGTTGATTATCAAATATTCTTGCAGATATGAGAAAATTGAAGTCAAACTGTATTCAGTGAAGCTGCTAATGCTGTTATTTGATGAAGTTGTTTAATCTTCTGTTTTAATTTAGTTGGTTTGGCGTGAGGCTGTGTATGTAGTTTTATTTCTTGTTCTTTCCTTCAGTGATTGTGCTGGTTAACAACAGGTGTTCATCATTCAGTCATTGTGGTCATAATTGACTTAAGCTGTGGTCACAAACTAAAGTTTGTGCGTGCGAAATTCTGTCATGCGGCGCTTCGAAAAGGGGCGGGAATAAACAAGATTATTATAAGGCATTAAAGAAAGTGAGCAATTGCTCCATGTTTTAAATTTCTGTCCAAATATCTCATGTTTTGATCCTCGGTTGATCTCATGCAGTCGGGTGATGCGTTTCCACAGGTCAGAGTTCACCAAGCTTGAACTTTGCACTGCAGCGACCTGCGAAACTTAACGCATGACCCTGCATTTCCGGTCTGACGCATTCGCGTGCATATGAATGGAAGTCTATGGGAGGAAAAGCCCAGAGTGATCACATATTTATTTAGGGACTAGTGAATGAGAGTGTGTGGTGAGATTTTTGACACTCTGATTAGTTTCTCGAAAAAGAAGGTTAGATCTGTTACAGCTACTTTCTGTATTATATACCGTATTGTTGTTTAAACTGTACTGAGAATAGAATGAGGGCAAGTACATTGATCAGGTTTTAAAAACACATTGCACATTAGAATCACTCAAAACACACAGATGACAAGAATCAGCATATAAATCTTTATAATTGTTGCAATAATTTCTTGTCGCAGTGCATTCAGAAAATACATTTTTCTTCAGCTTAGTCCCTTATTTATCAGGGGTCACGACTGCAGAATGAACCACCAACTTATCTAGCATATGTTTTACGCAGCAAATGCACTTCCAGCCACAACCCAGTACTATGAAACACCCATGGATGCTCAATCACACACACACACACTCATAAACTTTGGCCATTATACTTCATTCAATTTAGCTATACACTCTCAGAAATAAAGGTACGCGAACAGTCACTGGGGTGGTACCTTTTCAAATGAATAAAAACTGTTTAGGTACAAATTTGTATCTTTTGAAAAGGTACCACCTCAGTGACAGTTCGCGTACCTTTATTTCTGAGAGTGTATTGCACGTCTTTGAACTGTGGCGGAAACCGGAGCACCTAGAGGAAACCCACGCGAACAACGGAGAGAACATGCAAACACCACACAGAAATGCCAACTGGCCCAGCTAAAACTCAAACCAGGCACCTACTTGCTGTGAGACGACAGCACTAACCACTGAGCCACCATGCCACACTTGTGCACTGCTGTTCTCTCAATATGCTGATCCACAAGACTTCCATGATAATTTCTGTGAATTTTCATAAAAGAGTGAAGAACCACTCTTTTATGAAGAAAAAGACTTTAATCACTGACAAAATGATTAAATCTATATTGTTTAAGAAGTAAACAACAATCATTTGCTTTCATCTATCTTTTTTTAACAACAAACATTAACATACAAAGAGAAAATACATTAAGAAATAGAGAATCAAAGAGACCAAGTAAACAAACCACACTTCTCCATAGTGATTTCTGAAAACTTGTATTTTCAGACCTCAGTGTTATCAATATAATGCATTTCAACTGTTGTTGAGAGAATGTTTTTCTTTTGTTATTCTGTTACGGTCTACCAATGTTTTATAAGGAACACATGTGTAACCTGTTACCCTAAAAACATTCCTTAAACATGTATGAAATGCTACAGTGAAAATGTGATACTTTAGTTTTCCTTTAACAACACAGGATAATTAATGTAATGAACGAACATCCTTAAAACACTTTTACAACATTTAAAAAAAAAAAACATTATTAAAAGTTGTACAGAATATAATTAACACAGCAAGAAGGTTGCTGGTTCGAGCCCTGGTGGGGTCAGTTGGCATTTCTGCATGGAGTTTGCATGTTCTCCCCATGTTGGCGTGGGTTTCCTCCGGGGGCTCCGGTTTCCCCCACAGTCCAAAGACATGGGCTAGGTAAATTGAATAAACTAAATTGGCCGTAGTGTGAATGAGAGTGTATGGTTGTTTCCCAGTACTGGGTTGCAGTGGGAAGGGCATCCTGCGTAAAACATATGCTGGAAAAATTGGTGGTTCATTTCACTGTGGCGATTAATAAATAGACTAAAGGACTTAAATATAAATATATCAAGAAGTCACAGCCTGATCTCATAAGTATTCCCCAAGCCCCAACCGTAATTGGGTGATGAGCAAATCGTACTAAATTGTATGAATTATATCGTACAAATTTATATGAATTATTAAAAGGTCACGAATTGCTGTGGGATTGCGTTGGAAGTGATTATTCATTGCGCTCTGGTGACCCCTGATTAATAAAGAGACTAAGCCAAAATGAATGAATTTATGAATAACAAGAAGTTAAAGCAAGCAAAGAAAATAGCACAAGATTTATGGTGTTAAATATCTCAATAAATCAAACAGTTCTCAACTATGAACACTGAAATATTTCCAGTGAATCTAACTTTGGCTTTTGCAGGCATCTGACAAAGTCAAACAGATGCTTCTCATGCTGGTTGTGGATTTGTTTAATGTTCCTCTGCTGAGATTTTCAGAGATTCAATTTGTTTTATTTCAGTTAATAAAGTTTAAAATTAAAATCAGAGGGGCAGCATGATGGCGCAGTGGGTGGCAATTGCCTCACAGCAAGAAGGTTGCTGGTTTGAGCCCCAGCTGGGTCAGTTGGTATTTCTGTGTGGAGTTTGCATGTTCTCCCTGTGTTGGCGTGGGTTTCCTTTGGGTGCTCCAGTTTCCCCCACAGTCCAAAGACATATGGTATGTGAATTGAATAAGCTAAATTGGCTGTAGTGTATGAGTGTGAATGAGTGTATTGGTGTTTCCCAGTGCTGGGTTGCGGCTGGAGGGGCATCCACTGCGTAAAATATAAGCTGGATAAGTTGTCGGTTCATTCTGCAAATTAATAAAAGGACTAAGCTAAAATGAAAATGAATGAATGACTGATAAAATCAGAATTGTAATAAGCTGGTGATGCTGTTAGTGAATTTAAAAGAGCTTAGATGTGTTATAGAAAGTAGAGCCATTTATAAAATCACCAGTAAAGTGAAACAAAAACTATTACAAACACTTTTAAATGTATATAGGTTATAGCAGCCTGGAATATATTATGTATTGCTAAGAGAAACAATGCAAACATAACAATAGAACGTCTAAAGCTGTTAAAGCTGGGTGATTTTAGTATTTAGTTTTTAATACTATGAAAATCTATTCTTCTTTTGATTTGATTTAACATACCGAATCTCAAATCAGTCCCTCTTTAAATTTAATTTAAGGAACAATGCTGATCCACCAGACTCATCATGTATTTCATTCTTCCTCTTTGGTAAGAAAACAGGATATGTCACCAAGACTTGAAGGGATGTGAAAGATTGGCACATGAACAGACCACACACTGGTTGTTTCATGAGAACACAGACTTAAATGTCAAAGCAATCTGTTGAGCATTGTAAAATAATATAGTACTGTAATGCAAGTATTTTCTTTTTGTGTTTCATACTGCAAGCACTTTGGTTGTTTATGCCTATAAGCCTCTATAATCAGACAGAACAACCCTAATAAATCCCCCAAATATCCCCAGGAAAATAACCAATAATTTCTTTCAGCTTTCACCGTATCATCTGTTGCTGGGTAGAAAGTTTTTAGAAAAGTCTTTATTGGCTCTAAAAGTCTACTCAATGCTGCCCTTCTCTGTCTGCAGGTGCTTCTATATTTCTACATGCTTCAAAATCAACTGCAAAGCGCCACCTAGAGCATTTTCACTGGGTTTTCAGTAAATTATGGAATTTATGTGTTCATTGTTTCTGCAGTCAAAGAAAGATTATATATTTAGTGTGCAGGGACAATACGTTATTTTTTACATACATTTTATTGTAAACTGAGCTAAAACCTTTTTTTTAACATAAAATTTTTATATGATTCTTCTTTGGAGTAATGTGAGTTATTTGTCAAAATGTAATCAAAGTCTCTTCATATTTTCATTTATTCATATTCCTTTGGCTTAGTCCCTTATTTATTAGAGGTCGCCATAGCAGAATGAACTACCAACTATTCCAGCATGTTTTACGTTGCTCTTTCAACTGCAACCCATCACTTGAAAATCTCTTCATTTATATAAAATTTCAGGCTCAGAACCCTTATTTATGTGCCTTTATCTTTTTCTCTTCTTTTCTAGCCTAATTTCTTCTTGCTGTTTGTTTTTTCTTCTCATATTCTCTCTCTTTTGCTGTCTTCCATCTATTGTGTTACCTCCCTTCATCTCACTTTTGCCTTTTCATTGCAGTACAGAATTGCTCAGATTCATCCACTGATTTTCATGACTGCATTTTAATGAACTAAGTGGTTCTGATAAGATTAGGTAACTTATGGTATTTATAAATCTTCATATTACCAATATGTTGTAAGATCATTTTGATTTCCCAATCTCCTGATTTTATAATGGAGCCACACAAAAAAATAAGATGAATGGACACTGTGGTCTCCCTTCTTTCTTAATGTAGTCACAAAAGCAGATGCCATGCAATTCAACATTAAATGTTGCATAATTCATTTATTTTTTATTACTATGACGAATTTACATGAGAAACAGAAATATATAAAAAAAACAATGAAACTGCTGAATAAACACAATGTCAGGGGCAAAGATGATTAAATGTATTAGTTAAAGGATGAGAAAAATAAAAAGAACACAACAAAACAGTTTTGAAATTTTTGAAAGGGCTTTGAAATTAAGAAAAGTGTTAAGGTAGGATTTAACATTTTTATAGAGCACTGGAAATTAAGACTTAGCATCTTGACATTTTCAAAAAGAAGTTTGCAAAAAAATAAATCAATTTATTAGATAATCTTTGTCCATGTCCTGTTTTGTAAAGTTGTGACAACCAAATAAAATATGTAATGAAAAAGTTGAATATCCGTAAAATACTAAAGTCTTTACAGAATATATTAGTATACAGGCTATTGTGCAAAAGTCCTTTGCCACTAGTATTTTCACACAAAAAAGTTGGTTATTTCTATATTTTCTGTAGCAGTTTGAAATACCAATTTACATTCCCAAACATTATTTTTGTCTTTAATTGTAATTATACAGTGATACTATTTTCTGCACAAGGAGTCTGACAACAGCCAGTGCTCCACACAGAGATCTGATCTGATCATTATTCAGTCTGTCTGAAAAGACAAGAAGAAACAGACGACTCAGTCCAGAACTTTGGCAACATCTCTAAGATTCTTCAAAAAACCTGTTCAAAATTTTAGGAAATTGTGTAAAAATGTTATAAAATGAGGATGCTTTCAATAAATAATGCAAAAAAGCATTATATTAACCAATTAACTTAAAACATATGCTGAATAAGTGGGTGGTTCATTCTGCTGTGGCAAACCCTGATTAACAGTCTGTTTTTAGTCTGTCTTGCTGTAACACAGTGCTTCAACAAAGACGAAATAAATATAATACATGAAGAATCAAAAAGACCAAGTAAAGCAACCACTCTTTACCATAATGGTGACTTCTGAAAACATATTTTAATCAATTATAACTTTTATTTGTTAGTAAATGTAAATGAAGACTTGGATAAGTATTTCATTGTAAGTCTTATTTATTTCAGTTGATTTAATCTACAGCTGTGATGGAAGTCCATAAGATCATAATAGATATTTTTCATCATCATTGACACTTTGCTTAATGGATCATTATATCAACTATGGCTGTTTAGTTACTCAATGTAACATTTTACCCCGGATTCCTTTGAGCCCTATAGAGTCAACCACTGCACAACAACCATGATACCCACAAATCAGAATCAGTTTTATATAAAGAAACTATTTTAGCTAGCTCGAGCAACTGTTTATTTAAATATATTAATTTAAAAATATAAATAATTAGATAGTAAAAAAAGTAATGATTTGATTTTGTAAAATTATGCTACATAACAAAACACCTGCAGAAAACAGTGAATAAAGATGCTATTTCAAGCCAATATTTGGCACTTTTAGACCATACCTATACTGTAAAACCCAATAAGTTAAGGTAACTCAACCCATTTAAGGAAATCGATTGCAACAAACCATTTAAGTTCAAAAACTGATCTTAATGAGTACTTAATCCATTTGAGTATACAAAGCAACTGGAGCACAGTAAAACCCAATACATCAAGAGAACTCAAACCAACTGAGTACTGTAAAACGCAATAAAATATGGAAACTCAAACCGCTTGAGAAAGCCGATTGCTACAAACCATTTGAGTAAAAAAAAAAACTAATTCTGTAAACTTACTTCATTTAAGTTGAAGTAATGAGTTAATAAAGTGATTAGGTAAATGTTGATTGAGCTTTAATGATGAACACCTGGGCCCGGTTTTTCAAAAGGTTTAATCCAGATAAAAACGATCCGGATTTAGTAATCCGGTTTTTGCGATCCGTGATCTTGTAATCCAGCTTACTTTTTGAGCCAGTTTTTCAAAGCAACATCGGATTGGATCAATCTGATCCCGATATAGGAACTTTTCAGGATCACTAATTCTGGATAACCAGTGCTCAAACAGTTTAGGAAATCACAATGTAGAACTATAGATATGTAAAGAGCAACAAGTAGAATAGCCAGTGTGGGGTCAATATAACTTTATTTTTATTTAAAATGAAAACACACACATTTATAAAAAAAAAAAACTAAAAGCAAGAAAAACCCCATCCCATCCTCTTCCAGCAGTTTGCTCATCTAAGACCTACAACACAAATATATATATATTCATTCATTCATTCATTTTCTTGTCGGCTTAGTCCCTTTATTAATCTGGGGTCGCCACAGCGGAATGAACCGCCAACTTATCGGTTCATTGCGCACACATACACACACACACCTCAGGACGACAGCGCGCACACACACACACACTACTCCTCCTCCACGGAGCTCCGTAAACAAAGCAGCACGCGTCGCGTTTTAAACGTGGCTTTGCACCCAATATGAGAATAAAGCGAGTTAACCTGATACAGTACACGCGGTTACAAGTAACACATCACAACTAAATACATTTGGAAGCTTGAGTCAACGAGGCAACTTTAATCACACGTACTTACACTTGAGAAATAGAGGAAGAAACCCATCCTGACATCCATCAGTAAGTTACTCTTTACTGATCCTTCCTTTAACAAACGCCGATGAAGTATTCTTTGTAGCATGTAGTTTCCAGAATTTTGCAGTAGTTTCCAACTGCTTGGTTATAATGCTGAGGTTTCATCTTTGGGTAGAGACTCAATAATATCCATCTGCAGTGTGACTTCAATTGACCGGCATGTTTGTGTGTGTGTGTTTGTGTGTGTCTGGGTTTCTATGTCAGAGGGCGGGGCCGCAGGTTTGAAATCTCCCGGGTTTGGGCATGCACGTGAATAACTTGGTTTCATTCGTACGTCATGGCGAAACACCTAATGACTCGGTATCAAGGCGACTCGTTTGAAGCACTATGAGTCGACTCTTTTATAGATGAATCAACAGTTTTAAACACTGTACACTAACAGATTTAAGCCTTAGCTGGATACTTCACTTCGCTTAGAGCTGTTACAAACTACATGGAAGAGCATTTTCAAAAACCCATAATATGGGCTCTTTAACTATTAGACATATAAAGCTGCACATCAAACAAGTACAGATAAAAGACAAAACTCAGTAAAGTGCAAAATCTTTCAAATGGTAAGGCAAACGACGTGTCCTAGAAAGAACATTCCGTGTAGCCACTGGAGAGTCCGGTGATTCAGAAACACCTGTTGACTGTCCCGTGTCAGGTGTTCTCTGAGTTTGAGGTGACAGTCCTGAGTTCAAGCTCTGGCCATTGTGCATAGGTCCGAGAGATTGTAGGGTTTCAGGTGAGTGCAATTGGGGCTGTGGTTGTAACTGAGGAAGTTCCAAAGGAACCGGAACTGTAGGAAGTCCTGGTGGTGCAGGTGTAATGTGGGGTGGTAGGAGCCCTGACAATGTATTAAGAGTGTTTGGCTGAGCAGGGGAGGAAGAGGGGGTAAGGGTATGAGTGTTCTGCATGTCAGTAATGTACGGTTTCATGCGATTGTAATGAATTATTTTTGCTTTTGCATGAGGTTTAGATACATCACGGACTTCAAAATTAACTGGGGTAGAACTACCAAATGGGCATATGGATTGTAAAACCTCATATGGGCCTACCCAACGTGGATGCAGTTTGTTGTGGTGGTGTGCAGGGTCATTCACTAAAACCAAGTCACCCCTGTTATACGGAGTGTACTTCAAATGACAATCATAGTTCAGGCGTTGTTGTTCTTGAGCCTTATCTCGGAAAGCAATAGCAGAACGATAAGCACATGCTAGTCTTTTACGCACTTTGTTAGCATATGCTGCGGGTGTACCAGCTGTTGCTGAACAGGAAGCATTATTGTCCTGAAGTAGTGTGTCTATAGGAACACGGGCCTCTCTGCCATGGGCTAGAAAGAAAGATGTTAGCCCAGTGCTAGTGTGCTTGGTGGTGTTGTAACCCAACGCAACCTGTGGGAGATACTCATCCCACTCTGAACCAGAATCAAATAGACACTTAGAAAGTTCACCTTTTAACATGCGATTAAAACGCTCTACAGCAGTGGTTCTCAAACTGTGGTACGCGTACCACTAGTGGTACGCGGGCTTCCTCCTAGTGGTACGCGGAGGAATCGCTGAATAATGAAAGAAACAATTAACACTTTTAATCCTTTAATGCGTAATATAACATTGATGTGATCAGCATTGGCTGTTTTTTGAAGCGTACGATCACAACGCTGTGCTTAGAGTGTTTATTTTAGTGCATTGTGTGATAAGCTGCTGAAAATCAGTTTCCGAAGTTTAAGAATTGATTCTGAAGCGTGATTTGACTGACATGAAAAGTGGCCAATTACAGTCGACCTTGTCTAGTTGCGTGAAACGTAAGGGCGGGACAAAGGCTTTCTGTGTTGCAGAGACAGAAAAAACAACTTAAAAACAAATGTTTTGTTGGAATAATGCTTTTCACTACAGAGATGTCTAGCAGAGTAATTAAACCGCGGACATATTTCCTGCGTTTTTGATGATCTTCATACACGTTTCGCTCTCCGACAGCCAGTCGACTCGCCTCTGACCTGTCACTCCTCTAAATACATTCTGAATGGCGGCGCGGGAATGAAGGTATTGCGCAATTACTCATTTCTGCAAATGCGGCGAGTGCTTTATTTTAACACGAGAGCGCATTCATGTACTCAAATCGCTAAAACAGATATGCGAGCTCTTAAACAGGCTTTTTTCAAATGAACTGCAAGTGCTCTCATGATCACGTGTGTGCTCAGATAGAATACAATCGCGATCTTTCCACTATTAAAGTAGACATTATTTATCTTTGCTCCTTAACTAAATTTAGTCAAAAGTATTCAAAGTTATCAAATATTTAGAAATAGATTGATACATGATCGATGACAATGCTAATGGTCTTCTTATTTGGCTGTGTTGTGAAGTGAAACTTACTTTTAGCAAAGGTGGAACATTTTTTATTTCTTTATGACAAAATAATTATGCTGGAAATGTTTCTGGATGAGGTATTTGTGTGATTTATACATTTAGCTGTATTCTGATCTGTCCTAAAGCATTACAGGTCAAAGCAATCCGTTGTTACTTATTGTTTATTTATCACAATTTACAATAAGGCTCTTAAAGCACTGCTTTGATAAATGTAGTGTCGTCATATTTCAAATACCTCAAGTAAAATGAAGTCATTTGTTTTATTTTTTACTGACTTGTACTTGTATTTTTTTACGTTTCTATTTTAGGTTAAGATCAAGTGTAAAATAAAATCTACATGTGATGTACAGCTATTTAAGAAACAAATTTGCCATATTGTAAAGAAAATAGTGTAAATTATGTAAATAAAAGGCTAAATTTAAATCTTTTTACCATATACTTTAATTTAACCTTTCAAAGCTTAAAAATATATATTTTTTAAAAATGGGCAAAAAGTGTCTCTATGGCCTTAAAGATTATTTGGTAGTTTTACCAGTGCTATTGAAAAAAGATTAATTGTCATGAAAGGAAAAATTTACTATACTTCCTTTGTTAGTGCAAATTATACATGTAGCTTTGGGATGTAAGCAATCAAACCATTAAATCAGGTTTACACTTAAAAAAAGTGATTTCATAATAAAAATCAGATTTTTTTTCAAAAGTAACCAACTAGTACTTTTTAAAAGAGTAATTTGTACTTTTACCTAATATTAGTATTATTTACTAAAATTTGTGTTATTTTAGCAGTGTAATAGTATTTTTACTTGAGTACAAAAAAGATTTCACAAGCACTTAGTGCAGGTTTATTATATTATTAATATATGATTAATAAATATTATTATTAATGGTTTTTATTTGTATCTATTCCTATATAATGTTTTATGGGTTTCTGAGAATACATTTCAGGTCTTCAATACATAGCATGTCAGTCTTGAAAAAAAAAATAGGTGCTGGAATTGATTTTCCTTAGGCTGTGCCTGTATGAACCCTGTCATGTACATTTAACATTTATTTCAAGATTTGTCTGAAAGTGTATGAATATGACATATAGCCTATATTTATAAGGTCCAAGCAGCATTTCCAGCTTTTGATGAATAGGCTACTATGAATACTTTAGATTTAAGTACAGCAGTTTTCTTTTTACTTTTTAAGAACAGCGCCATTTTTTATGAACTTTTAAAAGCACATTTTAACTAAAACTTTTTTTTTTTAATCTGCAAGCACAGTTAATGTTCAGACTATTTCAAATGTTTAAAGTGACTGACAATAATACATATTCTTACTAATAGGAAGTAATCTGCATCGTTTTAAAACTGTGCACACCTGTAGCTGCTTAATTAGGCTTACGACGCTATTTTTTAATACTGGTTAAAAAATAGCGCTGTAAGGTGGTACTTGGAGAGACGATTTTTTTCTAAGGTGGTACTTGGTGAAAAAAGTTTGAGAACCACTGCTCTACAGCTCCATCACACAGTGCATGATAAGGGGATGTACGAAGCTTTTTGATTGATAGCAAGTTACAAAGGTGCTTTATTAGGTCCGATTCAAACTGCCTGCCCTGATCTGAGTGTAGGGCCTCAGGAACACCATGCTGTGGTATATAGTGGTTAAAAATGAAAACTGCCACTGAGTGAGCTGTCTGATCTTTTAATGGGTAGAGATTGACAAACTTGGTAAATAGGTCCATCATTACTAGGGCATAACGATTACCCTTAGTGGAAACAGGCAACTCTGTTATGTCTGCAGCCACTATTTGGAATGGACGCTCAGGAGTAATAGGAATGTGTGGTTCCTGCATCCTGGGCACAGGAGAACGCCGTGATTGGCAAGCCATACATTGGGAGCAATGTTTGGCTATGTCTGAAGACATATAAGGCCGATAAAAGGACCGCATAGCTCTGTCCAATGTTTTTGCCTGACCATAATGACCAGCTGATGGATGCCCATGGACATGACTGAGTATTTCAGGAATCAATGATATGGGAATGACCACCTGAAAGGTATCATCTCTAAAAGAGTTAAGCAAGTGTCTGCATAACACACCATTGTGAATAATAAGTCTACTAAACTGTGTCCACAGTTTTCTGAGGTATGGGGAAGCCTCACGTAATCTCCACAAGGGTGGTCTATGCCCTTTTTCCATCCAAGTAAAAACAACAGCTAAATCTGGATCCAAATTTTGTTTTTCTATCACATTCCAATCCCTCTGAATTAGAACGAGATTTGCTGTTGTGTTACTTGAAATGGTTGTCTGCAAAAGCACATCTTTATTCATCTGCAAAGTTTGGGTGTAAGCTGAAGCCGTCCTTGCTTGCAAGGATGCCAAAGTGGTCTGAGTTGCTACCGGAAAGGTGGACACGTTGCCCTGAATGTAACTGTCAGAGTCTACAGGATTATTATCTGGCCGCCTGGACATAGCATCTGCATTAAGGTGTTTAGCTCCCTCTCGATGAGTGACATGCCAATCGTATAAGTCCAATTCTAAGGCCCAACGAGCTCCCCTACCCGTAGGATCATGATCAAGAGGAAGTTTCTTAAGACCGACCAGCGGCTTGTGATCCGTTATGATAGTGAATGGGTGACAAGCAAGATAGTGCCTAAAGTGGCGAACTGACCAAACAATGGCATACAATTCTCTGTCAAATGTTGACCATTTTCTTTCCGCAGCAGACAAGACATGACTGGCATATGCAATTACATGTTCTTTTCCTTCTTTCTTTTGGGAAAGGACAGAGTCCACAAAATGAAGCGAAGCATCTGTGTAAAGAAGGAAAGGAGCCGAAAAATTTGGAAAGGCTATGATAGGTGATGTAGTCAGCGCCTGTTTTAGTACAAGAAAAGCTTCATTTGCTTTCACTGACCAAGTGAATGGCACTCCCTTGAGTGTGAGATGGTACAAGGGTTCAGCCGTCTCAGCGAATTGACTAATGAATTGACGATAATAAGAACACAGACCAAGAAAAGCCCTGACCTGTGTGGCTGATATTGGAATTGGCCATGTCCTCACTTTATCTATGTTTGATGGGTATGGCTCAATCCCGGCACTAGAAACACGGTGGCCCAGAAAAGTAACAGAGGAGCGTGCTAACTGGCACTTGGATGTCTTAAGTTTTAGACCAGCTGTACGAAATCTCTGGAAAACCTCACATGTGCTGTAGGTGTTGTGAAAAATCAGCACTGTAGATGATAATATCATCTAAGTAGATCAAACAAATACTCCAGTGCAGACCTCGAGGCACAAGTTCCATTAACCACTGGAAACTGGGTGGTGCATTGGAGATGCCCATCGGCATCATGCAAAATTGATATAACCCAGCACCAGTGGAAAAGGCTGTCTTTTCTTTATCGCTAGGGTTAAGTGGAATTTGCCAGTAGCCAGCAGTCAAGTCAATTGTGCTTAACACTTGGGCTCCAGAAAGCCTGTCAAGGGTGTCATCCACCCGAGGAAGAGGGTGCGAGTCTTTAATGGTAACATCGAGGCGTCTATAATCAACACAGAACTGGTGTGTACCATCCTTCTTTCGAACAAGAACAACCGGGGCTGACCATGGACTTTGAGACTCCTCAATGATGTTGTGGTCTAAGAGCTTTGACAACTCTTGTTGCAGTACAGCCTGAGTAGCTGGTGATGTTCTATATGGGCGAAGTTTTTTTGGAGCTGCATTGCCTGTATTAATACTATGTGTGATCAAGTTTGAATGTCAGAGAAAAATGTCAGAGAATTCTGTCAGTAGGCTCTTAAGCTCTACTTGCTCATCAGCGTTTAGTTGACCATCCTCCAAATGCACATCTGACATTGGGTGGCCACGGAGAGCTTCACTAGAAGTCACAGCTGAGACTAATGCATACTCATCATGTGCATTGAGCGATTGTGACAGCCGAATTTTGTACCGGAATGAGTGAATGAGGTGGCGAAAAGGGCACTGTAGTGTTATGTAGTCCTAAACGCGTGTAGCGTACAGTCCGAAGATAAAATTACTTATTGATTTTAGTATTTGATATTTACTATTTGATTTGAGTATTTTGCATGGGTTTTACGACTCCTGGCTCCAAGAAGTCTGGATTTTCGTGACAGCTTAAGTTGTTCAGGGGGACTGGAGAGATAAGCAGGAAAACTTCAAAGACATTCCTGCCCAAATACACACACACACACACACACACCCCACGAGACTGTTCCGACAGAAAGAAAAAGAACTCATCAAATCCTGAACCAGCACAAAGCCAATGTGTTATGTTTTGTAAACTTTGTATCTCATTTCTGACTTTTCTTACCTGTGTAACCTCTCTTATAACCTGTATGCATGTTCCCTTTAGGCCTTTGTAAAGCATAAATATTGTAAGGATATGAAAAATTATGTTTATGTACTTTAAACCCCCCATGTTTGGTACCGATGGGTTTCTGCTGACATCTTACAACACATGATGCATAGAGCAAGACCATAACTCGCATTGCTTTATTCATTAAAGCCCTGTATTAAATGCCTGTCCGCATGCTTTTGGCGGACACTCAAATTTGCATACGAGCAGCCTCGAGACAAAGGAAGGGTTCCCGCTCGAACTTTGTACTGAAACCATTGGTAAGAATGCTGAACGGGTTGTCACGTGACCCGCAGGTATAACCAGACCTTTTGCCAAACATCTGGGCAGAAAGAGAAGGTCCAAAAGAAAAAAAACATCAAAGAGGTGGCCTTCGGGCCACGCGGTTTTCCTACGCCGCGTGGACTTTCCAGTAACGTTTTCTTTATTTTTCTGGCAAGGTAAACTCAGTTTAAAGTTTGCGATCGTGTTCGTCCGAACTGCATTACAAACTCAACGCATCAAGAAGGACATCAAAGGAGTTTTCATCACGACGGAAGAGAGACTCGCATAAGAGGGACCTGCAAACATGAAAGTCCAGGTGATTTTAGTTATGCGATTAAGCTGTGCCCTTTTATCAAAAAAGGTGTTTTTGTTTGGATAATCTTGGTGGTCCTTAATGGTGCGTCTGGAACTGAAAGTTTTGTCACTCTTTTACCTGAAATCTCTATTTCCTCGCTTTACTATTTCTCTTTGTTGTTACACGTTCTATAGACCCGAAATCTCCACGTGGTTTACCTTTGTTCTGTGTTTAATGTATGTTTGTAGTCAATAAATACCATTATAATCAAATAAATTGTATTGTTTGCCTCACGAGAAAATATCACTGAAATACAGATTCCCCTGCCTAGCTATTATAAGTTGTTTAAAACTTTTGAATGATTAATCTACTTCACAAGAAGTAGCAATTAAATTCCCTTTTTCTAAATGAATAGATTACCGTGTCCGCTCGGAAGAGCGGCGGCTCTGCTTGTGTTTGTTTGGTCAAATTAACAATAAATTGATCCGGAATATTAATGATTAATAATAATTCGTTATTATTGATAATTAATATTCATAATCTGGGAGTTCGCTCGGTCGCGCGAGGATGATCATATAAAATCATATGCTTGTTTGACCAAACTGACTGAAGCTTAAGCCGGAATATTAATAATTAAGAATAAACCGTTATTGTTGATTATTAATATTCATAAAATGAGCTAATTTCATGTTACATATATTGGTGGAGAATGCGGGCAGTTTTTCAAACATTTTCTGTGAAACAAACTTTCCAATTCATTGTTGTTTATGGAGCGCGCTATAGAAGAAAAAAAAGGACCGCGAGAAGCATTTCCTTTTCTTCAAAGCTGGGAGGACGAAAAGCCTCCTCCAGCCATTCTGTTCACCTACACAGCAGAGAGCTGGCCCGTGTAGAGTGTAACAATTTAAACTGCAGTTCATATATATTTTAAATCGATTTTGCTGAGACGCACGTTCCGCAAATCATTTAAATATATTAGTGTGCCTGTCGGAGGAAAAGAGACCTCCCTCAGCGCTTGTGGGACAGTTTGGAAACCCCAAACCTGTCCGTTTAAAAGGCCTTCTTATAGCTAGAAAACCTCTAGACTATTTCTCCTGTGGTTTCAAACTTTTAGATTAGCTGCCTAACGTTTAACCTCTTTGCTTCGCCGCCGTGCGAAATTAATTTCAGAACTGCTGGACAGTTTAAATTAATGTATTTGGGAGCTGCAAGCTTGCCTATTAACCGCTTTCTGACGAAAGGAATTCTCAGAATCATAAGCGTGTTTTAAAATGGTACCAAAATCTGATATGGATGTGAATTCCCATATTTCAGTTATGTTCGTCCGGACCAAATCTGTGTACAAACGTGCACCGCCTCGAGAGACGTCTCGCATTTTATGTTTGTTTGTCTAATTGTAATGGTCGAATATTATTATCAATGTTACGGCAACATGATATAATGAGCGTTTATGCGAATCTTAGTGGTTCGCGCTTTGCCTTTGTGAAGTCAGCCGCATACCAAGTTATGAATGAGAGCTTCTTCCATTCATAAATCGGCTCTTCGAGCGCTCATTGACTCCTCGTCCACGTAACTCGTGCGCGCGCACGCATGCGTGAATGACGTAGTCACCACCCCAAAGCATAAGATCCGCCTTTTAGGAGGCAGAGTTGGTGACGCAGTTTACATCACAGGGCAAAACAACTCGCTAGCTTCTAACGACTAGCCTTAAGTAAACTAACCCTTCGCGTCTTAATATTACCAAACTGTTAGCACAAGGCTAACCGGATGCGAAGCGTAACTCGTAACAACTTGCTAGCGGCTAACGCCAGCTAATGCTTAAGCAAACCAACCCTTCACATTTTGTAACATTAACAAACTTTAGCACAAGGCTAACCGAATGTGAAGTGCAACTCGGAAACATCTCCCCCTGTCTCCTTCTGCTCTTCTCACATCAGTTCCGCCCACCATTGTGTCTCAAGTGGTCTGAAATGGTCAAACAGTTTAGAGTTAATTTGTTTTAATTTCGATTAAGCATTTTATTTTCCCTGTTATCATTTTATCCAAACAATAGTTTAGTTACCTAAGTATAGATTATTGGTCTGTTTTTATTTCTTTTGGTATTATGAATTATTTTGTTACTTTCAATTTTTTATTAATTTTCTGCCTTCTGTCTTTTTCATTTTAATACCGTTGTCCAGTTTATTTTGTTATTACTTGATTTTTAATCAAGTTCCCAATAATCTATTCTAAACTTAGGTCATGTTTAATTTTAATTTTGTTGGTTTTGCTATTTGGGGAATAGCCTTTAATCTCTCTATTATTATCATTAATAGGCATAATTTTCTTCCCTTTTGATTTTTTTACTCCATCTTTTCCTCATGCCTTATTTATTCCCTCACCTCTTAGGTTATAGGGAAAGTATTACTATATAAGGGCAAGTATTAGTCTGAAGCTAAATTCAGAGCTATCGATCTATAGATCCCACATCTGATCGAAACATTTTGGGCTAACCCATTAATGTTTGTAGATGCCCCTGAATACTAAGGCACTCTTTCTACTTTTTCTAAGCCGTCCTGTACTGCTTTTACCTATAGGGGATTATTATGATTATTCTTTTAAATTCTTTTATCCCGATTTAATTTTCCTTTAGCCTCCCTCCATCACAGGGTGATAACCTTCTCTATCC
Source organism: Danio rerio (assembly GCF_052040795.2). NCBI lineage: Eukaryota > Metazoa > Chordata > Actinopteri > Cypriniformes > Danionidae > Danio > Danio rerio. The sequence continues at coordinate 41,059,406 of NC_141028.1, forward strand.
ATCAGATACTAAAGCATACTAAGATTCCTACTCCAACTGGCTCACCCAGAATGGTAGATCCATAGTACTGCCCGTATCCGGACCCGAGTCCTCTGTGCTTGTGTGGTTTAGCGTACAGGTTATTCAGGTTGCAGATCAAAAGATTGGGTTCATCTGTCTGACATAACTGACCCCTGCTGAAGGATGCGTTAGATACCTTGGTGTTTTGTCACTCTGGCTTGTGTGGATCACAGTGGCATCAGCAATCGTACTCCAAGAAGCACTGTCCGTGCCCACTGGCACACGGTCTATCTTGGTTAATTACCCTGTCATGATTCCACACACGTGCCCGCCTGAGTGAGATTGGCCACCTCATTCTACACGCCTAGAGCGGCACCAGAATCATCAGGCAAAACCCAATTTTGAATCATGCCAGGCGGTCAGTGACTTCCTTGAGTGCTACGTATTGTGCTAAAAGCCTACGCTGTGTTGTTCACAACCGAGTTACATTATAGGCAAGTGATCTGATAGCGACTGCAGTAGGAGTTGGGGAAAGTCTAGCCAGATAGCACGCTCTTGCGACCTTCATCTGAATGCCTTTCACTCACCACCAAGCGTAAATAGCATGTAAAACCTAGTCTAAACTTAGCCCACTACAGGACTATAAAACGAACATTTTAGACATGCCCATAGGTTTTGCTATTCTCTCTCGCTCTCTCTCTCTCTCTCTCTCTCTCTCTCTTCTCATCCTTGTCTGTCTTTTATTTTTATTTTTATTCATATTTACTGATATCCATATTAGTATTTTCTTTCATTTTTCTTTCCCTGTACACTCGTTCATCCGAGCGAAGTGCCTTTTTGTCTAACTTATCGTTAGTATTATTTATTTACTTTTGTTCTTTTGGGTTACTGTTATTTTATTTACTTAATTATTTTTAGTTACTTTGACCTGCTCAGAGACCACGCTATTGAGAACCACCAGGGTGATTTAAATAATTGATTGATAATTTGCACAGCCTGGCGCATGACTAAAAGCATTGAGGCCAGTACGTAGATATCAACTGTTATCTAGCCACCCAAATTCGACATCCGAATTGTCCGGCCCCCAGTGGATCCTTAGAAGGACCAACGTCTAGCCGGCACATACCCTCTAGCTGACAACCCTGTCAGACTAATAATATAGCACAATGCTAACATCCACTCGATTTGGCCATGTGGGTCTCTCTTTCTCTCCCTTGTGATCTCTGTCTCACCCAACAGACCAGCATGTCAAGTGCATCCAGCCCGCTGCTCACTGGGACCAACTGGAGGCCTGGTTAAGTGCTTAACCCACAACCTCCTGCCCAACGACGCCATGGAGCTGCAGCGGCCAATCAGAGAACAGCTGGATGTCTGCATTAATCCGCTGAGGGCGAACGACCTAGCCCGGAGCCATGACAGCCAAGCCCAGACTCAACTCTCCAGGGTCCTGACACACCTCACCCTTGCACAGGCCGGATCCATAGGAAAGGGTCTCAACCAGCTGGAGCATCGAGCCCAGGACGCCTGCAAGACGACGAGGGAAAAGGACGCCGAACTTCTGGAGCAAATGGATGGACTACAGCGCGCCCCGATGGAGCTACAAGCGGACAACGGACACAAGGAGCGACGAGAGGAGAAACCAAAGATGAACTGAGTGTAAAGCTACAAAGCTGAAACACTATTGTAAAGAGCAGAACTAAAGACAGTAAAGCTCGGGTCAAAGCCTCTAAAGTCAACGGCTGAGGGCCCGAGCAAAATTCCAACACGGAACCCAACAAAGAGACTTTTAAGCATGAACCTACCAGAGTTCACCCAGAACTGTCACATTCCTACAACCCATGTGACTATCCGAAAGGGGAAGTGCCGCAGTCAGCCCCAAAAGCCAAGACTGGATAGACCAGCAGAGGGGGGTGAATCCAACTCATACCGCCCCGCCAGCCAGCATTCCAGCAACGCCCATCAGCAACACAGGGCCAGGACTCCCTCCAATGGGGTCCCCCACGACAGGCACCATCTGTCAGCCAAAGTTTTTAAACCAGCTGGCCAGGGAAATGCCAACTTTTACCCCAAACCCTGCTGGCGACGACACGCACTCCTACTTCTAAGAAATTGACTTTTACACAGACAAGGCCAAGTGCCACTATCTGTGACAAATTGTATCTGCTAAGAATTACTTCAAGCCGTGAGGCAAGAAGTTTCTTGAATCAACAGCCCCGTGCCATCAAAGCAGATTACGAGCCGATGCAAAAGCTCTTACTAGAGTGTTTTACCTGACCCCGTGTCAGAGTAAGGACTGATTGTCGCCATGGGTCTCAGAACAGCCACGAGACTTCACAAGCATACTGCAGTCGACTACACCAACCCTACTTCAAGACAGGAAATGAGCCACGGACGGAGGAGGAGTTCACCTTCCAGATCCTCTCTCTCCAAAAAACCTGCTTTCTGTGGTGAGTCCGCACTGGGGCAATGCCCTGCCCCCACGCCCTGACCCCCCAACAGCGGCAGAGTTTAGCTCATAAAATCTGTTCAAAACAAAGACTGCTTTGAAAGACTGTCAAACACCAACAAGCTACCCTGTCTCAGAGTCTCATCCGGAGCTAACTTTAAAAGGCACGCTACTGTTTACCAGCCGCAAGACTTCCAACAGTGAGTTAAAGCCTTTCTCTGCCAGCAGAGGACAGCACCGCCAGGAAGGCGCATGTCCCAACACCAGACAGGATGCTCAGAGACACACTGGGACAAGCCACTCACCACAAGCAGCCCAAAAGGAGCCTAACAGTAACCAAGGAATGACCAACCTGCAGTAGCTAGGAGCTCAAGCAACCAGCATCCAGCTAGTTACACGCCAGAGAAAGCCAAAGGTGAAAACCTGACACCAAACAACGGCACAGTGGCGTCATGAGCAGCAGAACTGCTAAAAAGCTTGAAGGGGCCCTACAGGAAGTCAAGCCAGACTCCTTATGATTAGAGGGGGGTCCAAAACCATTTACCCCCCTGAACACCTGCTTTCTGCTCCATCCCCGCAGAGTACTGCGAGTCCAACACAAGCTAAAGACTGTGTATCTAACTGCAGCATCATGCTTCCCCCAAGAAGCAGCCAGTGCCACCATGCTTGTAACCTCAGGTACCAGGAAACACTGGTCTGGTTGTCTGTTTACCTCTTGAGCCACAGCCCACCAACCAGCCACACCTGCGTACAAACAACTGCTCAGGCCCCTGCACTGCAACTCTTGGGGAACCTGACCAAAATGGCGTGGCAACAACGCGCTACTTGGCTGTAATCGTGGAGATGAAAGAAAGATGAAAAACGCGCGTCAGCACGGGAGCAGACCTCACATTAATGTCATCTCTCCTGTTTGAGTAACTCAAAGCAAGAGCTCAGAGACTAAAACGAACACTTAAATGCCAACCAGGCAGGCTGATGGTGCAAATCATACAGCCAAACTGAGATTCAATTCACATACATCGCTCCCATTCAAGTAACTACTGTCCCCATGACTGCAGTGCACCCCGTGTACCCGTCGCCAATGGGCACATACCTGCTGCTGAATGGTAAAAATCCGCTGCATATGTGTGAACCTCTTTTGAACTTTGAACCACTTTAAAATCTGGGCCCAAGTGCGAGAACTCTCTCACAGCCGTCAGGTCAACCCCAACAGACTTTCAGGTCACCGAGGTCGCGGGAAACTGCTGGAACCCGCGAGAACCCAAACTCAACAACATAGATGGGGTCAAGGTCGCTACTCTGCAGCCTTCAAACCAACTAGCAACCCCAACGCTTGCTGCCCCAGGCCTCAAAGGGCTTAATGTTGAATAACCGGACTGTGAATGACACTGTACTTGCACTGTGAGCAGACAACCCAGCAGCCATCAGCCTCGCACTGTGCGACACTCCGCCTGAACACACCCCCAGACCTGTGTTCAACTAACAAGCATACACACTACTGTCCAAATGCTGAACTCTCACACATGACAACTGCCAACAGCATGTGCACATTGAACTTGAATCAGAACGGCGCATGGTGGACCCATCCCGTCCTTACTCTCACGGCCCCGCCGCACGATGTTCACATCAGAGCTAATAGCCTGATACATCTTCAGGCATATATATAGACACCTTTATTGACCGGTGATAGGCACCCACACTTCTCACAGCCAACAACGATGGCTGTCACCCTCAAGAAGCCCCACTCAGGCCAGACCATGCCAGAGGCCTGCTCTGTCATCATCAAACAAGACTCTGTGGTGCCAGACTATACAAACAGGTGCTCTATATGGCTCTCCATACGAAAGGCCGAACTCTAAACCCTACATTGGGTTTTCTTCAAACCAACAACAGAAGGCATAAAACTGGGCCTCAACCTGGAAGCCGTACCCTAAATTGAACTGTCCTCATGAACAGTATATGTCTTGTGTAATAGCTGCATGGCAACTGACATAAAAATCCCCAAAGACTACCTACTGGGACGATTGGTCAGCTACGAGTTCCATGACTTTGAACTCTTGGGCCAATTAGTGGCCTCACCCCACATGCAATGACACCAGAGAGGAGCTTAGAAAACACGGTCCCACTTTATAGTCGCTTATACCTGTGAACTTACATGGTAACTAGATGTGTAAGTAGTATGTAACTACAGTGTTTGTACACACTGGTACATAGTAATTACTTGTGTAATATTGGTGTAACTACACACATGTAACAGCCCACTGAATAGTATGTGTAAGTACAAATGTGTAACAGGACACTGGTAACAACACTAAGAAAGTACACATCTGTAACAAGAATTATGTAAGTGCAATGTGTAACAACAGTATGTACTTGCAGGTGTTTTCTCACTTCCACAACTGTTTGCATACCATGTACTTGTGAACATTGTATGACAGAAATAAAGCTTCATTAGAAGGTCTCACCTTGTGATACCAGTCTAATTACAGGGTAAATCCACAGGAACTGTCCACTCAATATAAAGTGTAAAATAGTCACAAAATACTCTGTAACTTGTAAAATATCCTATATGCAACACTTTATTAACAGTGTACTTACATGGTAACCCCACAGGAACTGTCCACTCAATATAAAGTGTAAAATAGTCACAAATTACTCTGTAACTTGTAAAATATCCTCTGTGCTACACTTTATTAACAGTGTACTTACATGTTAACCCCAAAGAAACTGTCCCCTCAATATAAAGTGTAAAATAGTCACAAAATACTCTTTAACTTGTAAAATACCCTCTGTGCAACACTTTATTAACATTGTACTTACATGGTAACTTCACAGAAACTGTCCACTCAATATAAAGTGTAAAATAATCACAAAATACTCTGTAACTTGTAAAATACCCTCTGTGCAACTCTTTAGTAACAGTGTACTTACATGGTAACCCCAAAGAAACTGTCCACTCAATATAAAGTGTAAAATAGTCACAAAATACTCTGTAACTTGTAAAAATATCCTCTATGCTACACTTTATTAACAGTGTACTTACATAGAAACTCCACAGGAACTGTCCACTCAATATAAAGTGTAAAAAAATTCAAATTACTCTTTAACTTGTAAAATATTTTCTATGCAGCACTTTATTAAGTGTACTTACATGGAAACTCCACAGGAACTGTCCACTCAAGTGTATTTTTGTCACAAATTACTGATTCATCCACTGATGAATCCATGTACTTCCCACCTACATTCTGAAATGTTCCATGTTAATTCTATTGTAACTGTGAACCTAAAAGTAATAGTATTAAATTCCCAAGTATTAATCCACAAATGTTTTTCAATAAGTAGACTATAGAGGACTAAAAAAGAGAAAACATGCAGCAAAGGTAAACAATGTTTATTAACATTTTTATACTCAACAGTGCAACATATATAAAGTAAAACCTTAGAAATATGGCTGCAATATAGAACCTTACAGACACTATGAAATTAAAGAGATTAAACATAATCCCATGAACAAAAAAATCTTAGAGTAAATTAAAACTTTTAGATAAATGTTGGAAGTAACATCAGTTCACATTAAACGTACAGCAATTCACATTGAAGGGATAGTTTACCCAAAAATGAAATTATTAATTACTCCCCCTGCTGTTATTCCAAACCTGAGTCCTTCATTCACAAAATAAAATAAAAAAATCTACTTTTTTATTTTATTTGTAAAAATATTTTAGCTGATTATTTATTATTATTATTATTATTATTATTATTATTATATATTATTATATTATATATATTTTAGAATTATCTGACCCTCCATAGAAAGCCAGAGTTGCAAGGCATTTAAAGTCTAGAAAGATACAGTACCAATAACATCAAAAGAGTACATTTGTCTTCAGTGGTTCAATTGTAATGCTATGAAGCTATGATAATACTTTTGTGTGGACAAAAAAACGCATTATTTTACATTTTATTCTCTTCAGTGTCATTTCAGGTCTCAGGGGTTGGAATGACATATGGGGTAACAATTAATAACTACTGATGTGAATCTACAATTTAACTTTAAACAACATCTGCACATAAGAGATTTGTATATTTCTATCTGAACTTATACTTTATTGGCAGAAGTTTGCGCTCTTGTTTGGCGTTTTCAATGACAGATTTTAAGTCTGTTGTCAGCGACTGCAGGCACCTCTTGGCAAAGTCAAAAAGTTTCTCCTCCTTGGTTCTGAATTTAGGGATGCTTCTGTAAAACTCAGCATCAACGAGCTGAATTTTAGCCACAACAGCTGTTAATGCGAGAGTATTACGGTCAACCCCAACTTTGGCACATGCTTTACTAATGCTCCCTTCTTTTTTATTGGCATTAAAAACTTTGTTGTACCGCCTTAGTACGTCATCAGGGGTTGTTGCTGTAGAAAGATAAAATCTTAAGAAGAAAAAAAAAAAAAAAAAAAACAATGTGTGTCAAATACTTAAATGCACAAACCACACAAGGGGGGGACAACAGTATCTCTAGCAGAACATATTCCATTTTAAATTGTAAAAAACTTGTTTTGAAACAAATAAAGACAAAATTAAGCAAAATTCAATAATTCATTTAGCCCGACACATTTACTGCTCCAAAATATTTTGAATGTTTCACAAAATAAAATATACTGTGTTCAAAACAAAATGTACTGTTGTTTTTTACCCAGACATTTAAAAAGAAAATATTTTTGAGCAGTAATTACAATACTGTGATACCGTGATATTTTTATCCAATGTTATCATACAGTAAGAATCTTATACAGGCCCATGCCTAATATATGATAATAAATATGTGTATGTATATGCCATATATAGGCAAAACTGAGGTGCATATATGTGCATATACATGCCATATAGGTCTCCTGTAATGCTTCTTTATATCCACATATAAGCCTTACATGTACATACAAGATATACTAATAAAAAACAAAATGCAAAAAAATTATGTGCCAACACTTGAAATTTTATTCACATATAATTGGCATTTTATGAAATTTAACTATGGCAAATAAGTGAGGAGATGAAAAGCTATGATGTCTACCTGTTTTCCTGAAACATTTACAAGGCCAATTCTTTCTTGTATTAAGATAGTGAAAAAGAAGAAAATAACAAAAGCTTTTGTGTTTTAAAATGTTTTTTCTGTTCAGTTTTTTGTCTTATTTTTTATTGTACTATTTGATTGTTTTTAAGTAAATAAAAAATGCTATTTATTATATTTACGTTGTCTAGCAGCTATAGATTTTAATAATTTAACTAATATTTAGGTAAACATATAGGTAAACATATATATGTACATATAAACATACATATAAGCACATATATGTGTACATACAGTATATGTCTACATATATGCATACATACAGTATGTGTACATATATGAATGTGCATATATGTACATATATGCACATATAATATAGGAAATGGCCAATTTTTATGTCATATATATTAAAAACCTATATCAAAACCTATCTTAAAACATATGTTTTTATAGGTTCTTTCCATGTGGGGTTCTATTGACTAAGTACACATCAACAGAAAAATGACATTCAAAAACAGGATATATGCTTACCACGTGTGCTGTGCTTGGTAGATTTTGACCTGCTGGCCCTCTTTGTCTTCTTATGACTCTTTCTCTTCTTCCGAGGAATATCACTATCAGGTGACTCTGAAGAGGAGGAAGAAGTCATGGACTCCTCATCAGTGTTACTGGTGCTGCATTCAGTGCTTGTGTCCAAGACTTTCTTTACTTTTTTTGCCCCTCTGTCTATGGAAAAAAAACAGATTTAGTTACAATAAAAGGCTAGCAGGCTTAGGCTAGCCACAGATGAGACTTTATGCAAATCTTAACCAATTTTAAAATCATGGAATAAAAGAGACATACTGTTTCTTACAGTCTTACAGCTAGAAAGTCCAAAAAGAATATGGTTAATAAATTTGTCCAGTTTTTATAACATGTTTGTGGCTCCCAAATTTTAACAAAGCGCGAGGTTTAGAATAAAATGTGTTTTTTTTTTTTTTTTTTTTTTTTTTTTTAAGGATCTTCCGTCTTGATCAGAAGCAGTTAATAATAGGTCAAACCCCATTCAGGGGTTGAAATCAAACTTAAAATCAGCAACTGTAGTATGTGGCCAGCCTTAAAAATGTAATCTATTAATACTACTAAATTAATACAGTAAATATTAATTTCAAATCAAACACGTTAATACCACAAAACAGGTTTCTTACTTGACAATTTTAGGACAGTTTGGCGGAGAAAATCTCGTTCCTGTTTAAGTGTTTGTATTGTCTAGTCCATGAGCATCAGCTTGTCTTTTTCCACCATAGAGGAAGACCCATGATCTTGTCCTTTAAAAACAAACAATGTAGCACAATACAGTTATAGTACATACATCTGGTACGTAGTATTTATATTTCCATAAAAGTACAATAGAACAAGACTGGTATTGGCTGTTTTTTTTTTTTTTTAAAGCTAAAACATTTCAGCAAACAGTTGTGGTTGATGTGGTTCATTTTCAAATACGTTGGCTTGGTCTATCTTATACCTTGATTGCACATTCAAAGTAATTTCTTTCTAAGTAAATACAAACTCACCTGGTTCTGCAACGGTTCTGGAGTTATGGTTTCCACCGCAGCAACAGAAAGGTCATTGTCATCGTCTTTATCATGGTGTACTTTATGAATTTTTTGGGATGATTCAGGTGGTTCTGTAAAAACAAAAAAAGGAAATGGTTGCTGCTCTTGTCTGTCAAACTACCGCAACATTACTGGAGCAACAACTTCTAAAACACTTCATGTAAAATGGTTTAACTTCGCCAAGAGTATGATCAGTTGGTTATCAATTTTTTTCTCAAACATTTTACCCACTTTTATTTTTTCCTGTAGGACCAACATAGAAAGAGCTTGATGTGGCTTAAATAAACAAATAAAAACATACATGTGTATTTGTAAACAAATTTAAATGTGTATTGTGTCCTAATATGATTAAAAAAATTATTCAATCCTACATTAATTTTCTTGTTGCATTTATAAGGGTTAAAATTAAATTTAAATAGACTAGTGGTCAAATGTGCTGATCACTGATTTCACCATTAAAAATACAATCAGCAAATGTGTTTTTTTTTTGCATATTCAGCACTATTTGTATATGGTTTTACAAATAACATGGTTAGTTATTAGTGTATAAAAAGTGTGTACATTAAACTATAATTTAAAGTAGTTTAAGTATAGTAACATAAATTTTTTTATTTAGTAAAGGCTTGCTTACGGTTAAGCATATTGCATATAAAAGTGAACTTATATCTAACCTTTGTTAGTCAGTGTAGAAGAGTTAATGCATGAGACTACTAATATTAACGTTAAATCATTACAAATCACCGAACTGTAGATTAAATTACCTTCACTCAAGAGGTCAGCTTCGCTGCGTTGGGGGCAGTTCCTCTTCAAAGAAATCGTCTTTTTTCGTGGCATACTGAAGAAAAATTCGCTAAAGAATTAGGGCTAACAATTTGCAAAAAGACGCATCATGAGCGAGATAACCGTCTGCTCTGATAGGGAAGTTGGCGGTTCATTCAGTAGTCCAATCAAAACTTACGTAACGTGACGTGACAACTGTGACGTTTCATTGTAAACAGCCAGTTATCGACAAGGCGCCAAATTTTCAAATAGGAAAGCAAGGCAAGCGACTTTCAGTTATACATTAGCTGTATCTGTTATAGCGCTATGCATACAGGGAAATTAAACAAGGTTATATGGCTTTGCAGCGGTGGAAAACATAGAAAATTAGTGATCAAATGGCTACAGAGGAAAGGCTTGCTTTGTAAAGCACCTCATTGTCGCCAGTGTGGAAAAAAGATGAGTATTAAAGCCCACAGTGGACGTGATGGTTACATATGGTAAGTAAAGTCAAGCACAAAGCTTGTTTAACTCGCTGTTTTGATTGCTAATTTTAACATAATTTAAGTAAGTTTCCCTGAATACTATTGTAATAATGTTCGTTTCGTGGGAAGAAGAAGGCAGGGTCGGCGATATCAGGTAAGCACAATTTTTATTTATAATGTTCTGTGTATGTGTGTGCGTGTCGAGACTGAAGTTCGACAGGCTCTCCTCTCTCCCGGCTTCTCCTTCTCCTCCCCTTATGAAGGTGTCTCTCCGGCCCAATCACTAGAAAACACAGGTGTTAATAATTATTTATGATTAGACCACTGACCAGCCGCCGGTGTCTCCGCCTGCTCTCCCCCCTTTCTGGGTGTTCGATCACGCCTTCCCCACCACATACCCCCACCGCCCGTCTCAGGCCGGGCAGCCGTCCGGCCTGCAGCTCCCCCCCTCCCCCCGCCCGGGAGAGGAAGTCCGCTACAACCATCTGCGCGCCCGGCCTGTGGATCACTTTGAATTTGAAAGGCTGTAAAGCGAGATACCAACGGGTGATCCGCGCGTTGGTATCCTTCATGCGGTGGAGCCACTGGAGGGGGGCATGATCCGAACAGAGGACGAACTCCTTGCCCAAGAGATAATAGCGGAGAGTGAGGACGGCCCACCTGATCGCCAAACACTCTTTTTCTATGGTGCTGTACTTCGCCTCCCTGTTAGATAATTTGCGGCTAATGTACAGCACCGGCCGTTCCTCACCCTCCACCTCCTGGGCGAGCACCGCCCCCAAACCCCGATCGGACGCATCCGTCTGTAAAATAAAGGGGAGAGCAAAATTAGGAGCATGTAATAGCGGCCCCCCGCAAAGTGCAGCTTTAACTTTGGTGAAGGCCTGTTGACACTGCTCCGTCCACTGGACGGTATCTGGTTCCCCCTTTTTAGTGAGATCGGTTAAGGGACTGACGAGAGCCGAATATTCAGGGACAAATCGTCTATAATATCCCGCCAGCCCCAAAAACTGTCTCACCTCCTTTTTGGTCTTGGGCCTCGGGCAGGTTGCAATAGCTGCGGTTTTATCAATTTGTGGCCGCACCTGCCCATGACCCAAGTGGAAGCCCAGATACCTTACCTCCACTCGCCCAATTGCACACTTCCTCGGGTTGGCCGTGAGTCCTGCCCGTCTCAGCGCTGATAATACTGCCCGCAGGTGCTGCATATGCCGCTGCCAGTCATTACTGAAGATAATGATATCATCCAAATACGCAGCGGCATATGCTGAGTGGCGGGCAAGTATTTTGTCCATCAGGCGCTGAAACGTCGCCGGAGCCCCGAACAGCCCGAATGGAAGTGTCACGAATTGGTGTAATCCAAACGGCGTTGTGAAGGCAGTTTTTTCTCGGGATATTGGAGAAAGGGGAATTTGCCAATACCCTTTCGTTAAATCCAATGTCGAATAAAAGCGAGCAGCGCCTAACCGGTCGAGCAACTCGTCAATCCGCGGCATTGGATACGCATCAAATTTTGATACGGCATTTAATTTGCGATAATCTACACAGAACCGGACCGTGCCGTCTGTCTTAGGAACTAAGACGATCGGGCTCGCCCAGTCGCTGTGTGATTCTTCTACTACCCCCATCTCTAGCATTTTCCCCAATTCTTCCTGAACCACTTTTTTTTTGTGTTCAGGCAGACGGTACGGGCGGGTTCTAACGACCACGCCTGGCTCGGTCTCGATGTGGTGCTGAATCATATTAGTGCGACCGGGCAGGGGTGAGAACACGTCTTTAAATTCATTTTGTAGGAGCTGGACGTCAGCAAGCTGGGCGAGCGAGAGATGATCACCCCCGGCAACCAGAGCACTCGACCGATTACAGTCTACGCACTCCGGTCCCAGGTCATCCTCGCCTGTAATCACCGTTGCTAACGCCACGTCCTCCGGCTTCCTCCATAGTTTTAATAAATTAATATGATAAATTTGACGTGCCCCACTCCTGTCTGTTCGTACCACCTCATAATCGAGATCGTTCACTCGCCGTGTGACCTCAAATGGCCCTTGCCACTTGGCGAGTAATTTAGAGCTAGAAGAAGGCAGCAGTACAAGCACTTTATCTCCCGGTGAAAATGTTCGTAGTTTAGTGCCCTTATCATAACGCCGGCGTTGTTCATTCTGAGCCTTGAGCAAATTCTCCATGGATAGCCGCCCCAGTGCATGGAGTTTTGCTCGCAGGTCCAGAATGTACTGAATTTCATTTTTGCTGTTAGAAGGCTCGTCCTCCCAAGCCTCTCTGACGACATCCAACACCCCTCGGGGCTGTCTGCCGTAGAGGAGCTCGAATGGGGAAAACCCAGTAGAGGCTTGGGGAACCTCCCGCACGGCGAACAACAAGGGCTCTAACCATTTATCCCAATTTTTCGCGTCTTCGTGAACGAATTTACGAATCATTGCTTTAAGTGTGCGATTAAACCGTTCCACCAGTCCGTCTGTTTGTGGGTGATAGACGCTAGTCCGAATCGATTTAATGCCCAATAATTCGTATAATTCGCGCAAAGTGCGTGACATAAACGCGGTGCCTTGGTCGGTGAGGATTTCCTTGGGAATCCCCACCCGGGAGATGAAGCGGAAGAGAGCCTCCACAACACTCTTAGCGGAGATGTTGCGGAGAGCTACAGCTTCCGGATACCGGGTTGCATAATCCACTAGGACTAATGCAAAACGGTGTCCGCGTGAGGATCGCTCTAATGGCCCGATGAGATCCATACCAATTCTTTCGAAGGGGATCTCCATTAATGGTAACGGGCGCAATGGCGCTTTTGGGGTGGCCGGCGGATTTACCAGCTGACATTCAGGACACGCAGCGCACCATCTGCTGACGTCTCCGTGAATGCCCGGCCAAAAGAAACGGGCCATGAGGCGATTTAGTGTGGCCGCTTGACCTAAATGTCCGGCCATAGGGTTAGCATGAGCCGCCTGGAAAAGCATTTCCCGACGGCTTTTAGGAACCAATAATTGGGTGGTATCTTCTTTTGATTGAGTGTCTTGGGTCACTCGATACACCCTGTCTTTAATGATCGCAAAATAGGGATAGTTGAGTGGTCGCTCAGGCTGGATGACATGCCCATCGATCACTTTTACCTGCTCGATGGCATTTCTCAGCGTGTCATCACGCGACTGCTCCAGAGGGAAGTCCTTACAGCGGGAAATTCCCAGGCCTCCCTCTGAGTCAGAGCGCGATGACATCACCGGGGATTCCCCCAGCTGAGCGATCCGCCCCCTAGCCGTCGATCCTTTCCTCCAAGAGGCACCCGCTGTCAAAACCCCTAATAGTTTATTAAAATCAGGCCAATTTGTTCCCAAAATCAGCGGATGCTTGAGGTGCGGGTTAACCGCTACCTCTACGCTATGTTTTTGACCTCGAAATTGGATCTCTACGGCCGCTAGCGGGTAGTGAATTTCATCACCGTGCACACACCTCACCCTAACCGTGCGGCTTTTATCCAATGCCGTGTCTTGCATCAGGCATGGGTGGATAGAGGTTTGGTTACACCCTGAATCCACCAAGGCCTGATATTTATCCCCCTTTATACTCACCGGTATCTGATATAGCCCATTGCGACCGGGGGCGACAGCCGGGGCGTCGGGTACGCGGATCAAAGCCCCCACCTCCATCGCGGAGCAATTCTCGGGGCTATGATCCACGCCCCCGCACCGCCAACACGTCGGCCCAGACCTCACCACTGCACCCCCGGGGCCAGTTGGTCCAACCGATTGAGCCGGAGAGAAACCTGTTGTGGCTGGAGAAACCACTAGAGGGCGTGCTTCCCCACCCCTTTCCGGATATCCCCCCCACCGAGGCATCGAGCGAGAGGTATCCGCCCCAGAGCCCCGCTTCCTCGGCGCTGGCACAGGAGGTCCCTGCTGTCTGGGTCTGGGAGAGGGGAGAGAAAGAGAAGAAGAAAGAGAGAGAGAGGAGAGAGAGGTTGTATCGCCGACCCTGGACCTCGCTACCAGGTGGTCCTCCGCCAACTGGATGGCCGTCTCAAGATCGGTGGGTCGGTGGCACTGGACCCACTCCGATGTTCGGGAGGGGAGGCGGGCGATGAATTGCTCCAGCACCACTGAGTCCACCACCTGGTCGATGTTCTGGCCATCCGGGATCAGCCATCTGCGGCAGGCGTCGCGGAGCTGCTGGGCGAACACGAAGGGCCGGCCGCTCTCACTCAGCTCCAGGGACCGGAACCGCTGGCGTTGTTCTTCCGGGTTGCGGCCGGCCCGTTGGAGAATGGCTCGCTTCAGGTGAGCATAGTCCAGGAGATTCTGGGCCGGTAGCTGCTGCGCCGCGATCTGGGCTTCGCCTGACAGCAGCGGGATGACTCTCACCGGCCACTCGGCCCGTGGCCAGCCACACGCCTCCGCCATTTTCTCAAAGAGGTCCAGAAATACCTCCGGGTCGTCCTGAGGCCCCATTTTCTGAAGGGAGATGGGAGGGTGGGCGGCAGATGTCGACGCGGGCCGGATCCCCTGGTCCAGCAGTCTCCGAAATAATGTTCTGTGTATGTGTGTGCGTGTCGAGACTGAAGTTCGACAGGCTCTCCTCTCTCCCGGCTTCTCCTTCTCCTCCCCTTATGAAGGTTTCTCTCCGGCCCAATCACTAGAAAACACAGGTGTTAATAATTATTTATGATTAGACCACTGACCAGCCGCCGGTGTCTCCGCCTGCTCTCCCCCCTTTCTGGGTGTTCGATCACGCCTTCCCCACCACAACTATGTTATAGGTTATCATAATTTTTTCACTTTTATTTTAGGACATGCCGAAGAAACAAGCATCGCAGAATTACTCTCTCCATTCGCAAAGGATCACTGTTTCATAACTCCAGAATTCCTTTGGTAAAGTGGATGGAATACATATATAGGTAATCTAATAATTATAAACTTAATGTCATTGCGGTCGATCGCTTGCCTCGTTAGGTCTTTTTCATGTGTAATATAAATGTAAGATTATCAAGAAATATAGTTTAATACTATTTGCCCAGCCACTTCAACAACACACTCCTTATTGTTTATGAATAGAGATTGTATAGTTGAAGAATTTGTGTTATATCTGTGTTAAAATACATTTTATCTGAAAAGCTAGCATTGTGTGTGTATATATATATATATATATATATATATATATATATATATATATATATATATATATATATTGTAACGAGCACACACATGCCACGTTGCCCTGGTCGCTAATCCAACCCAGCTGGACCATCATCAACACCGGATCGCTCACAGCTGGACGTCATCACACGGAGAGGCATATAAACCAAGCCCACGCCAGAAGAAGACGAGCTTCATTCCACTAATGACTCCCTGCGCTAATGCTTGTCTCTCTGTCTCTCCACAGCAGACTGTCCTTCACCTACTTCCCGGAGCACCAGAGCACCTCACCTCGAAGAAGAGCACCGTTTGCACACCTTTCACTTTGTAAATAAAGCAGTAAAAGACTCTTTTTGTAAAAGAGTCGGTGTTTTCCCTCTGCCTCGCTACAACTGGTGGAGAATGCGCGCTATTACAGAGGGAAAAAATTCAGAAAACAGCACTTACCAGTAAGGAGAAATAATCGCTGAATTTTTTCTTGTTTCTTGTGTTTACAGACAGGCATCCGCTCTCTCTCTCTCACTCACGCTCTCTTGCTCGGCTGTCATCCTCTCCTGAGTCATGTCGATGGAAGAAGTAGTACGCCATCTAGCGGAAATTTCAAAACAACAGGTGATAACAGAACAGCTCACCGCCAGACAAGACCGAATGGAGCAACAGCTCCGCCAAGCGGCCGGTTCTAGCCAGTTCCCTGAGGTGAGCGCTCACCGTTATATCACCAAACTCAGCGACCAGGATGATATAGATGCTTACCTTCACACTTTTGAAGTGATTGCCGAAAGAGAGAGATGGCCGAAGGAAAGTTGGGCGAGGATGTTGGCACCATTCTTAACTGGAGAAGCTCAACGAGCATATTTTGCATTGGAGACACCGAAAAATAACGATTATAAAGCATTGAAGAAGGAGATACTCGCCAGAATGGGACTCTCCAACATAAGCGCAGCGCAACAGTTCTCTCAGTGGTCGTACGACAAAAAACAGCCGGTACGTACCCAAGCAGCTAACCTATCTCGATTGGGGCGATTATGGTTGCTGGGAGGAGATCCTTCCGCGGTCCAGGTCGCTGAGAAAGTGGTGATTGAGAAAATGATGAGGGCGTTACCCAGACGGCTCCGCACACTTACCAGCATGAGGAATCCCGACTCGCTGGCCGCCTTGGTGGAAGCGGTGGAGCTGGCAGAAGCTCACGTGGCCCGGGAGACTGGGGAGAGAGCGGCTCTGCCACCCCGGAGGGTAAATGCACCATGGCGACCGGTGGAGGGCACAGCACGACCAGGCAGCAGACCGGCGGTCACCAGCCCAGTCGACGAGCCGATGCCCACAGAGCCCACATCACACTCGACCCCGGCCTGGACAGCAGGGTGCGGGGTACATCGCAACGTCCCTCCCGAAGCTCCCACCCGAAGAGTTTTTCTAGACGGGAAAACACAAACAGCCACGTTGGATACAGGAAGCGCCATAACCCTAGTTCATCCGAAAACTTTAAAAAGCCATCATGAAGGAAAAGGGCGAATCCCGATTACGTGTGTGCACGGGGATACTCGCCACGTACCCTCACAGAGAGTGACCATCGCAGCAAAGTCGGGCAGCTGGCGCATCGAAGTAGGAGTGGTTCCGGATCTTCCCGTACCCCTCCTTCTGGGCAGAGACTGGCCGGGGTTCGATGATCTCCTCACCCACCATCAGGCTCGATCGGCTCGTACGAAGAAAAACAACAAAGGACGGGCTCAGCGGGACCGCCAACCAGCGCTGATGGCCACCGAGAGCGACAGAGGGGGTGAGTCATCATCGGCTAACCTATATTTTGATCTGTTCCAACAGATAACTGCAGGTGGCGATTTCGGAAGGGCACAACGAGAAGATGTAACGGTCATTGACGGTAACGAACGGTTTCCCAGCCCTCACCCCCTCCCACATTTTATTGTACAAAATGGTCTGCTGTACTGTGTCGCAGAGAGGCGGGGGGAAAGGAAGACACTGTTGGTCGTCCCGAGGACCAAGAGGGAGACGGTTCTGGAACTGGCACATACTCACCCGATGGCAAGACATCTAGGAGCGGCCAACACAATTAAAAGAATCAGAGATCGGTTCCACTGGCCCGGGTTGGATGGAGAAGTCAAGAGGTATTGTCAGGCATGCGACATCTGCCAAAGAACGTCTCCCCAACGACCACCCCCCAGCCCTCTGATACCGTTACCCATCATCGATGTGCCCTTCAACCGCATTGGCATGGACTTGATAGGGCCTTTGCCGAAGTCGGCCCGGGGACATGAACACATCCTTGTTATCCTCGACTACGCCACCAGATATCCTGAAGCGATTCCCCTGAGGAAAGCCACGTCATCGGCGATCACGAAGGAGCTGTTTCTGCTATGCAGCCGAGTAGGAATACCAGCGGAGATACTGACCGACCAGGGCACCCCATTCATGTCCCGGTTGATGGCAGACCTCTGCCGCCTCCTAAAGGTAAAGCAAATAAAAACATCTGTTTACCATCCACAGACTGACGGCGTTGTAGAGAGGTTCAACAAGACGCTGAAGCAGATGCTCCGCAGGGTGTTGGCAGAGGATGGGCGCGACTGGGATCTCATAATCTCGTACGTGCTATTCGGGATCAGAGAAGTTCCCCAAGCATCCACAGGTTTCACCCCCTTCGAATTGCTGTTTGGCCGCCAACCACGTGGGTTATTGGACGTGGCTCGTCAAGCTTGGGAGTAGGAGCCAGCCCCACAACGGTCGGTAATTGAGCACGTACGGGACATGAGAGGACGCATTGAAAAAGTCATGCCCATCGTCAAGCAACATCTGACCGAAGCCCAGCGCGCCCAACAGAGATTATATAACCGGCCCGCCCAACCCAGAGAGTTCCACCCAGGGGACAAGGTGATGATCCTCATACCTACCACTACTTCAAAGTTCTTGGCATCTTGGAAGGGGCCATATACAGTGGTAGAAAGGGTAGGGCCGGTAAACTATCGAGTCCGTCAGCCGGGACGAAGAAGAGAAGAACAACTGTACCACATCAACTTAATGAAGAAATGGGTTGCAGCTCCAGGTCATCTAGTTGCCTTTTCAGAAGTAACTTCTCCTGTTGTCCATATAGGTGAGCAACTCTCACCGAATCAGAAGGCGGAGCTGCAAGCCTTGGTCGGTCAGTTCAAGGATGTGTTCTCAGAGAAACCGGGCCGAACCACTATTATCCAGCACGACATCATCACCCCACCTGGCACCATCGTCCGGCAGAGGCCTTATCGAGTACCAGAAGCTCGCCGGCTGGCTATCAACGAAGAGATCCAAAAGATGAGGAAATTAGGAATCATCGAACCATCTCGTAGCCCGTGGTCCAGCCCCATAGTGATGGTCCCCAAACCCGACGGCACCCTCCGCTTCTGCAACGACTTCAGGAAGCTCAACGAAATATCTAAGTTCGACGGGTACCCCATGCCTCGGGTGGATGAGCTGCTGGATCGGCTGGGTGGAGCCCGATTCATATCCACGATCGACCTCACCAAAGGCTACTGGCAATTACCACTAAGTGAAAGCGCCAAGGAGAAAACCGCCTTCTCCACTCCCGGTGGGCACTGGCAACACCGGGTTCTTCCCTTCGGGCTCCACGGGGCCCCAGCCACATTCCAACGAATGATGGACATCTTGCTGAGGCCCCACCAGCCGTATGCAGCAGCATACCTCGACGACCTGATCGTCCACTCCGAGTCGTGGGAAGAATATATATCCCGGTTGCGGAGGGTGCTCCTAGATCTTCGTAGGGCTGGGCTCACAGCTAATCCCAAGAAATGCCACCTGGGTCTAGCAGAAGCCAAATACCTCGGATTCCACATCGGTAGAGGTCTCATACAGCCACAACAAAGCAAGATCAAAGCACTACAAGAAACTCCACAACCCACCACAAAGACCCAGGTACGTGCATTTCTGGGGTTAGCGGGCTACTTTAGATGTTTTATTCCTAATTTCTCATCCATAGCCAGCCCTCTGACAGACCTGACCAGAAAGGGGCAGCCAGAGAGGATCCAGTGGAACAAAAGAGCAGATGACGCGTTCCAAGCCCTGAAGACGGCCCTCACATCCTCACTGGTACTGCACACACCTGACTTCGGCTGCCCCTTCATTCTACAAACAGATGCTTCCGACTCGGGCCTGGGCGCGGTCCTCTCCCAGGTCCACGGCGATGAAGAACACCCCATCATGTACGTGAGTCGGAAGCTTACCCCTGCAGAGACCCGGTACGCAACAGTGGAGAAGGAGGCCCTGGCCATCAAGTGGGCAATCCTGGAGCTCAGATACTATCTCCTCGGAAGAAGATTTACCCTGGTGACCGACCACGCTCCATTACAGTGGATGGCTACAGCAAAAAACAACAACGCTCGAGTCACCAGGTGGTTCCTGTCGCTCCAGGATTTCAACTTCACAGTACAACATCGAGCCTGGGCCTCCCACGAAAACGCTGATGGTCTCTCAAGGCTCTGGTCAGGATGGGCAGGTCTGTCAAAACATTCCACCCCCCCTCTCAATACTTTACCCAGCTGGACCATCATCAACACCGGATCGCTCACAGCTGGACGTCATCACACGGAGAGGCATAAAAACCAAGCCCACGCCAGAAGAAGACGAGCTTCATTCCACTAATGACTCCCTGCGCTAATGCTTGTCTCTCTGTCTCTCCACAGCAGACTCCAGCTCGTGACGATCCCTCACCCGACTACTCACTGTCCTTCACCTACTTCCCGGAGCACCAGAGCACCTCACCTCGAAGAAAAGCACCGTTTGCACACCTTTCACTTTGTAAATAAAGCACCCTCCGGGGACTTGTCTGTAAACCTTATCCAACTGAGTCGGTGTTTTCCCTCTGCCTCGCTACAATATATATATATATATATATATATATATATATATATATATATAAATATATATATATATATAAATATATATATAAATATATATATATATATATATATATATATATATATATATATATATATATATATATATATATATAATTAACCAAAACTATTTTCTTATAAGATTTTCACAGGGTCTACATTTAAGACAAATTGACTTGATGGATGATGGTGTTGCCAAAACTTCAACAACATTGTCCAGAATGAACAAATTGCTCAGAAAGGTAACTTAATTATAACATATGCACACATATACAATGCAGGCTTTTTCACTCTTACATTTAACAGCACCTTACTCAACCAATTCAATTCAATTAGGTTCATTAGTACAAATTTCCTATGGCTATTTTTTACAGGTTTGCATCAAGGCATTGAGTAATTTGAAAAGAAGAACAGGCCTTAGAGTAGGTGAAAAGTCAAGACAGAAGTTTGTGGCCATAGATGAGTCCAAGTTTGCTCACAAGAGAAAGGTATGTTTGATGTGAAAATGTTTATACTGTATACTTAGTAATTTTTACTATGTTGAAATACTAAAGTTCATTAACCTGCATTCAGTAATACTTCCAGAGTTAACATCACATCAAAATAGCACATGTAATCAAAAGCAGGGATATGATTTTTATGTATAAATGCAAATTCCTGTATGTTCTGACGTCAGTGGGGTGACCCTTTCAGTTTTAATGTAAATTTCTTCATTCACACTGTTAGACCTTACCGGGGTTTTTTACAGTAGAACACTGGCAACACTGTTGCCAGCCTCTCACTGTAAAAGTTTGGTTACAGTAAGTAACTGGCAACAGTGTTGCCAGTGAATTACTGTAACTGAACCATTACAGTGAGTGGCTAGCAACAGTGTTGCCAGTTAATTACTGTAATAGAGCAGCAGTGGTAACTAACTGAAAACTGTGTACAGTTAATTACTGTATTGTAGTGTTACAAATCACAGCATTATACTGCATACACATTAATAGTATGTCATATATAGTTATTGTAGTGTTACTAAAATTAATCAGTATTCTTAGCTGTTATTTAAAAATAGAAGGCATAACATTTTTCAGACAAATTTATTTTATTGTTTTGGCATGAAACAAATAAATAACAGAAAAAGTATAACAAAATTAAGAAATCAGCAGATATAAATATTGTCTTGCATATTACAGGTCTGCACAGTAAGGCTGCAGTCACACTAACATTTGAGCAAGCAAAATTCTGTCATACTGCACTGCGAAGTGAAATTAAACAAACCGAGTAGTGGAATTAAACAAAATAATTAGAAATTGAAAAAGCAAGCCAGAGAGGTCATGTTCTGATCTTTGATTGGTATCAAGCAATCACATGATGTGATTTCGCATGTCAGCGTTCTCCAAGCTTGAACTTTCCAATGCTGCGAATTATGAAATTTGTCTCGTGAGCTATCATTCCAGGTCTGCAGTACTCACATGCGTATGAATGGAAGTCTACAGGAAGAAAAGTGCAGTGTGACCGGGACTTTAAGCTGTAACTCTAATTAAACACACCTGATCAAACTAATTAAGGCTTGTTAGAAATCTACAGGTAATGTTGAAGCAGGGTGGGTACTAAACTCTGCTGCCCTGCAGTTCTCCAGGAACTTGGAGTTTGACCCCCATGGTATACAGCAGTGGTGCTCAATCCTGTTCCTGGATATCTACCTTCCTGCAGATTTCAGTTGCTACCCATATCAAACACACCTGCCTGTAATTATCAAGTGGTGTTCAGGTCCTAATTAATTGGTTTAGGTGTGTTTGATATGGATAGCAACTGAAATCTGCAGGAAGGTAGATCAGCAAATGAACAGCAAAAAACACAACATAATTATTTTAAAGTTTAAAGTTTTAAATAATTAAAAACTGTGTTAAATCTCAATAAAAAGTTTAAAGTAATTATAAAAAATAAAGTTGGCAACACCGAAAAACCAAAGGATCCAATCTTTTATTGTTATAATTATCTCATGACAACAAACTTTATTATTGTTTCTAATATAAATTCATAGGTGGAAACACTGCTCTGAAAAATACTTAGCAACAAACTCACAACCTGGGACCAGACAGTGGAGCTTTTGTGTGTGGATGGCTATGTGTATCATGTTTTTGTGATTCCCTGTGACGATGTGCACATGTTACCTTACAGAGATGATGGAATTTAATTTTGGCTTAGTTGCCAGAAAGATACATACAACTGTTAGCATCTGTACATTATGGCAGTATGCAATATCCAATAAATACTTAAACAAAAGTAATGTAAGAAGTTATATGAGGAGAGGCTAACTAGCTAACAATGTAGCTTTCAAGTACACAGTTCAAGATAACAACAATATAACTTAAAACACAGCCTTATTTTAGAAACCCTCAAAAACATTTGAACACATTTTACTTACTCATTATAGATTCTTATTTAAAGCCTAAAACATATCAGACTCTACATCTGAATTTATGGACAGAGAATAGAGCGCACTCAGCAGTAAACAAATCAAACACCTGACTCCCTTAAAGGGCCAGCATTTTCTGAAAACTCTTTCTAACACCTTTGTGTTTAGAATAAGACAGACAGCCTGTGGGAGTGTATGGTGATGCCTAAATCATTATTTTCTGCCTTTAAAATGCACGTCTCTATAAATAGCAACATAAACCATCAGAGAATTTATTGGAATTAATTCTTTGCACTACACAATTTCATACAAAGTCTACTCCTTTCACAGTAAAATAATGTGTTAATAAATAATAAATGTTTTCTTTTATTACAGCAAAACACTGGCTATTTTGCAGTTATTTACTGCACAATCTACAGAGTAACAGTGCAGTTATACTAATTAAACACACCTGATCAAACTAAATCTAAAGGTAGTGTGTTGAAGCAGGGCTGGAACTAAATTCTGCTGGGCTGCGGACCTCCAGGATTTTGACATCCTTGGTACATAGCATATTTTCAAAGGAATTGCCTACATTTATCACAATCATGCACATATCATTGAATAAAAACAATAATATACAAACAATATACAAACGTCATCCAAAGCAAAAAAATAAAAAATAAATAAATAATCTGATCCTCATGTTGTTCCAAACCTGTAGTAATAATAATAATAAAAAACAAATAACCTGATTAATATATTTATTTAGGAAAGTCTTTATACTATACTGTTAATGCCATTTTTACCAACTTCATTTGAAGTTTTCCAAACAAATTCATTGAGTCTCTGCAAAAATGTATGTACGTGCTGTTTAACATATTTTTTAAATAACACATTTTTACTAGTTAATTAGCAAAATACTAATATTCAGCTTAAAGTGCAATTTAAAATCTTAACTATTGGCTAAACTAGGCAAATTAAATTAATTATAGAAAAGTAAACAAAGTTATAAAAATGATTGTGATAATTTGGTTGCTCTGTGTGAATATTTTTGCCTTTAAATGCATCTCGTCGATATCTTTACCTTTTAATTAGCTCTGTGACATTGACATTGGTTGACTCCTGATACTCAATGTTAAAAACATAAAAGGAACCAAAGAAAACACAGAGATGGGTGCAGAGAAATTTAGCTTATCATCAATGCATTGTCTCACTTTCTCCTCAATACTGACCATACACATACCAAAACTGAACAATATATATATATATATATATATATATATATATATATATATATATATATATATATATATATATATATATATATATATATATAGCAACATAAAGCAGTACATGGGGTAATAATGGTTGAGCAGTAATTTACCATTTATTATCACAGTAACTATCTGTAATGGGTACATAAAGTAAATTACTGTAATTTATTCTTTGCACTACAAAATTTCATACAAAATCCTGCTCCTTTTACAGTAAAATACTGTTTCCTTTTAATACAGCAAAACACTGGCTATTTTACAGTTATTTACTGCATAATCTACAGTAAGGGTTAACAGTGCAGGACATCATGTGATTGTACCCAATAATTACAGATTTCACTATTTTCCTGTGTCTCCGGGAAGTAAAGTCTATAATGATATTTGTGTAGTCCTTCAATCTACACATATGAAGAAGCTGATGTCAATGTGAAAAACAATGACAAAGATTTGAATGTTTCATGTGAATTTTATGCTTTCACTTTTGAGTGTGCACCATGTTTTATTACCCTCTGCAAATCATCTGTTCTTACAGTCTTTATTTAATATTTAATAGACAATAACCTGAAATGTATACCTAAATATTAATTTCAAAACGTTATATTATTATACCTAACTCAAGAGTTACACATTATACATAATATTTTAAGAAATTGGTAACACTTTACAATAAGGGTGCATTAGTTAACATTAGTTAATGCATTAGTTAACATGAACTAACAATGAATAACGCATTTATTAAGCATTACCTAACCTTTGTTAATGTTAACTAAACATTTATTTATGTGTTAGCTAATGCATTAGTAAACATGATCTAACAGTAATTAGGGACTTTGTTCAGCATTACTTAATCTTTGTTAATGTTTATTTACACATTATCTAATGCATCTCTTTACATGAACAGCTTAATTAGTTCATGTTTACTCACTCATACACTAACGCATTTGTTAATGGATTAGATCACTTGATCTTATAATGAACAACACATAAAGCAATACTGAATCCTTGTTCATGAAAACTTACAATGTTAGTTAATGCGTTAGTTAACATGAACAACATGTTAGCATAATTGGTAAAGCTTTTAATAAGTGCATAGTTCCTGATCAATGTCAGGGACAAAGGAGGACTCTTTTGGAGTGTATTACATCAGAACCTCAGCTTTAACTGTTATTCATGTTTTCTAACACTTTACTAACATGATTTATTATTAACAAAGCATTTATTCATAGAATTATGATCCTTATTGTAAAGTGTACACTATTTCAACATTACCTAATGCTTAACTAGCGTTAATTAACACTTTACTAACTTGATTTATCATTAACAAAGCATTTATTAATAGAATTATGATCCTTATTGTAAAGTGTACACTATTTCAACATTACCTAATGCTTAAGTAACGTTAATTAACACTTTACTAACATGATTTATCATTAACAAAGCATTTATTAATAGAATTATGATCCTTATTGTAAAGTATACACTATTTCAACATTACCTAATGCTTAAGTAACGTTAATTAACACTTTACTAACATGATTTATCATTAACAAAGCATTTATTCATAGAATTATGATCCTTATTGTAAAGTGTACACTATTCCAACATTACCTAATGCTTAACTAGCGTTAATTAACACTTTACTAACATGATTTATCATTAACAAAGCATTTATTAATAGAATTATGATCCTTATTGTAAAGTGTACACTATTTCAACATTACCTAATGCTCAACTAACATTAATTAACACTTTACTAACATGACTTACCACCAAACCAACAATAACTAATGTTATTAACATCTGTGGGTTCATTTTTGATTTTCCTGGATCCCAAAATCACTCAAAACCATGTATCACTTAGACTTT
Source organism: Danio rerio (assembly GCF_052040795.2). Lineage (NCBI taxonomy): Eukaryota > Metazoa > Chordata > Actinopteri > Cypriniformes > Danionidae > Danio > Danio rerio. Next base: position 41,085,315 of record NC_141028.1, read on the forward strand.
CAAAATCTTTATTACTGTACATTACATAACATATACTGTGCAATAATATAAAAAAAGAAACAAATAAGTAACATAATAATGATAAAAATAAAATATAAAATAAAGTATAAAAAGTGTATATACATATACATATAAAACCTTTTTTTTTTCTTTACAACAATCAATATTTTTTTTTATTAAAAGCAATTTCCCCTCATTTTTCACGGGTTGTATTTTGTGTGCAATGCTCTCATCTGCCATGATATCATCTTGACAATTTTGAGTAAATGCTTAATAATTTCTCTCCCTGTTTATTTTGAATTTCTGTATAGTTCTGCATAGAATAAGAGCTGCAATGGCCAGTTCAGCAATAGCTGCACTCTGCATAATCGTGTTACGGTCCACACCATACTTTCGGAACGCATCTGTCATGTTGCTTCCTTTGTCAAAAATCTCCTTTGTTGCACTTCACCACCTTCCATGGTTGAGTAACTAAAATAAACTTTAGATTACAAAAAAAGTACATTTGTTAACGTTACAGGAATCATAGTTCATGTTAGGTAATGCATTTACAAACATGAACAAACAATGAACATAATTTATCAACCATTTACTAATGTATTAATAAAATCTTACATTTTACTAATGTAAAATATTAAAATGTATTTCTAAAAGATGTGCTGGTCAACATTAACAAACAATGATCAACTGTATTTTCATTAATTATTGTTAATCAATAAATACTTGGTTCATGTTAGTAAACTATAAGTATGACCTAATATTAAGTTCAGCAATATTAAAAAGTGTTACCATTTGGTAAAAAAGTTTGATTAAAGCTACTTACCAGACATTTCTGTAAATTCATCGTTTGGTTTTTCTTTGGTCTTTCTCCCGCTTGAAGGCAAGAGCTCAAATTACTTTCCTCCATTTAACCGCTTGCCATCATCAAGCACAACTTCCGTTACCCGCCAGACTGTTGACGAATTATGGGTAGTGTAGTTTTTTTTAATGGACTACAAAAGTTTGCCAACGAATTCCTAATTCGCAACCACAATAGCAACTTATATACAACCACATCGCTAAAGAGTTATTGACAAATGCGTCTTCTGGAATGAAATAATTCGCGGTAAAACTTTGAATTAATGATCGCGAATTTTACTTCCGGAACCCTTTCACCTGCGCTCGTGCCCGCGAGCCGCGACGACAGCCGGAAGAAACGGAAAACGGAAGTAATAGAATTCAGTGCAACAGCAGGTAAGCAGTGAATTTTAATATTTTAAAACAACAAATAATACTAATTAATTGCATACAGTTAGACATATTTATGTTGCTTTCTGCATGTTGAACGTGAATACATCAACTATTTGTTGTTTGCACAATAAAGATTGATGCATACATGATGAAATCAACTTCCTCCACAAATAAAAGATGAATAATATATAACTTACATGCAAGACATATTACAGAAATAATAAAATTGCATTGTGTGCTTAAAGCACCAAATAATTGTTGATTTGTTGAACACCTTATCTGTATTTAACTTATTTATATTGTATATTTATCTTTGTGTTTATATTGCGTGCATATTTTGCAGTATGGACGTGGAAGACGTGGCACAGAAGAAAATGTGTCTTTGGAAGGCTGGGGGTTGAACACACACACACACACACACACAAAGGATTTTTGCTTGTTCATCAAAGGTCCTGCAATCACCTTATGCCACTTATTAAACAACATTTGCATCCTGGAAGTACCATGAACCTTGGCAATCTTGGCAATAACCACTTTCCCAGTTTTGCAGAGATTAATTATCTTAAAACAAAAAATATGTTTATGTTTTTATAATTGACATAACTATGTAATGTATTAAAGGTTTTGAAAGTCTGAGTGATGCATGGTTTTGAGTATTTTTTGGGTCCAGGAAATGACTGTTAAGGTCAATAATGACTGTTTTAATGAACCCACAGATGTTAATAACATTAGTTATTGTTGGTTTGGTGGTAAGTCATGTTAGTAAAGTGTTAATTAACGTTACTTAAGCATTAGGTAATGTTGAAATAGTGTACACTTTACAATAAGGATCATAATTCTATTAATAAATGCTTTGTTAATGATAAATCATGTTAGTAAAGTGTTAATTAACGCTAGTTAAGCATTAGGTAATGTTGGAATAGTGTACACTTTACAATAAGGATCATAATTCTATTAATAAATGCATTGTTAATGATAAATCATGTTAGTAAAGTGTTAATTAACGTTACTTAAGCATTAGGTAATGTTGAAATAGTGTACACTTTACAATAAGGATCATAATTCTATGAATAAATGCTTTGTTAATAATAAATCATGTTAGTAAAGTGTTAGCAAACATGAATAACAGTTAAAGCTGAGGTTCTGATGTAATACACTCCAAAAGAGTCCTCCTTTGTCCCTGACATTGATCAGGAACTATGCACTTATTAAAAGCTTTACCAATTATGCTAACATGTTGTTCATGTTAACTAACGCATTAACTAACATTGTAAGTTTTCATGAACAAGGATTCAGTATTGCTTTATGTGTTGTTCATTATAAGATCAAGTGATCTAATCCATTAACAAATGCGTTAGTGTATGAGTGAGTAAACATGAACTAATTAAGCTGTTCATGTAAAGAGATGCATTAGATAATGTGTAAATAAACATTAACAAAGATTAAGTAATGCTGAACAAAGTCCCTAATTACTGTTAAATCATGTTTACTAATGCATTAGCTAACACATAAATAAATGTTTAGTTAACATTAACAAAGGTTAGGTAATGCTTAATAAATGCGTTATTCATTGTTAGTTCATGTTAACTAATGCATTAACTAATGTTAACTAATGCACCCTTATTGTAAAGTGTTACCAAGAAATTTAAACAATTTCATTTTGAAATTTAAACAAATTTTGGACTGACTAGTAATTTATTTATCATTTTGAAATTAAAGGTGTACTAAATAAATGCAGACACTTGCATTTTTTAAATTCTATTTTATGCATTGATGAAGACACAATGGCACCACACAACTTAGTGGCCATCTAGCAGCAGCAGTGTGCCGTTCTGTCCTCAGACTAAAGAACTAGGTATAGACCAATTGGTTTAAAGATTATTCAGATGATTATTAAACTGCTTTTTAAGTTAATTGAGATAGATGCATGGTAAAAAATAACTATGGTCAGTCATTGGGAGATTTTACTGCTCTTACAATTTCTGTTGTTTCTTGTTTTCATTACTTTTCAGTTTAATCGTGGCCGCTTTTGTACTACTTGGCAGAGAAGAAAAGGATGGGTTTTTGGGATGATGGAGGTTAAAGGAGATCGCCGCCTACCAGTCTTAAAGATGGTAAAGGACCGTTCCAGGACCACACTGGTGCCCATCATCACAAGGCACATCAGAAGGGGGTCAACTGTTTACAGTGACAATTGGAGGGCATATCTGAATGCATTAAAACCTTTAGGATACAGACACCTAACTGTTAATCACAGTGAAAATTTTGTTGATCCCCAAACTGGCTGTCACACACAACATATTGAAAGGGCTTGGCTTGCCATCAAGGCACAGGTATCAAGATTAAGGGGTAACAAGACTACAAAACTATTGAGAGAACATTTGAAATTCATTCAGTGGCACTACTGGCTGGGAAGGCGAAATAGTAAAGGTGCCTTAGCACGGCTGATCCATGACATTAGAAAAGCATACCGGGTTCATTGGAAATATATATGCCATTTTTTTCTCTTTTATTTGCTGTTTATACTGTGACATTTCTTCAGATTCTAAAATTTCCTGATAATACAAACAATTAACTTGTTTTAATACATTCATAGCTTACTCAAAATACTTGTGTAAAATACTATGTTGCAGAGTAAAAATCAAATATGAATGTGACAGTTTTGATTTAATAGATCCTGGGATATTATTTACAGCACTGATTGTTTTCTTTATTGCTCTTTTAAATTTTTCTTTTGTGATTGCTGGCACTCTGTTGAACAATCTGACTTTACAGTCACAATGTAAATTACAATATTCTGTTACTTTGCTAGAACATTGAAACTGCAATGCAATAAAGTTACACTTTATAAAGTTACATATTAAATATACTATTCCTTTGGATTCACCATGCATTTTCCTTTGTTACAGTTATATGAGGACATGAAAGGACAGTTCATGAGAAGTTACCATGTCAGTACATTGTTAATGTGTTCGATTTGGATTTATATTACACAGTTTGTGCCCATTTTGCTAGTACACTTTAAAAAAAAAGTTACACTTTATTTACATACAGTAAGTACACTTTGGGTGGACGGTTTCTGAGGAGTTTCTATGTAGGTACACTGTTGTTAAGCAGTTGCATGGAGGATTATGTTTTATATATTACATAGTAATTTGTGACAAATTTACACTTTATATTGAGTGGACAGTTCCTGTGAAGTTACCATGTAAGTACACTGTTAATAAAGTGTTGCACAGAGGATATTTTACAACTTACAGAGTATTTTGTGACTATTTTACACTTTATATTGAGTGGACAGTTTCTTTGGGGTTACCATGTAAGTACACTGTTAATAAAGTGTTGCACAGAGGGTATTTTACAAGTTACAGAGTATTTTGTGACTATTTTACACTTTATATTGAGTGGACAGTTCCTGTGGAGTTACCATGTAAGTACACTGGTATCACAAGGTGAGACCTTCTAATGAAGCTTTATTTCTGTCATACAATGTTCACAAGTACATGGTATGCAAACAGTTGTGGAAGTGAGAAAACACCTGCAAGTACATACTGTTGATACACATTGCACTTACATAATTCTTGTTACAGATGTGTACTTTCTTAGTGTTGTTACCAACGTCCTGTTACACATTTGTACTTACACATACTATTCAGTGGGCTGTTACATGTATGTAGTTACACCAATATTACACAAGTAATTACTATGTATCAGTGTGTACAAACACTGTAGTTACATACTACTTACACATCTAGTTACCATGTAAGTTCACAGGTATAAGGGACAATATAAAGTGGGACCGAAAACACAAACTATACTGTTCAATTCAAGCTCGCCACACTCACGTCTGTCTTACCAGTAAACAAATAACAGGTAGGCAGAAGTGAGCTCACTGAGGACTAACTCCTTGCCGTGTGCCCAGCCACCTGTCACCCCATCACTAACATGGATGAAGACAGGGCACTTTCCTCAACAGGACGGACATGCGGAGGCCACGCAGGATGATGTCAACCAACAAACGTCAGCACATCCTGTATGACTACAACGGTGCCCTCGCTAAAGACTCTTTAGACTGCGAGTCCCACTGACCTTCACATGGAAATATCCAACTCCATGCTGGGAAAAGGACATCGGGCTATGCAACAAAACCTGCTCGGCACCCATCTGGCCCGTCCTCAAGCCCAGGGTCAAAGGGTGCCTGACCATAGAAAGCTAAATCAGCAAATGCCATTGTCACGAGGGCCAATGACACCACTGGAACAGGAAGTGCCCAGGACTCAAGGACCAACCATCTACTCAACGCTTGATGTTGTCCCCGCCTTGACACTTGTTACACCTTAAGCCACAAATCCACACTGGGTAACAGCATAGCTGTTTACCAAGACTGTACAACTGACAGCATTCCAGCAACGCCGTAGAGGAGGAACCCCAGCCACCTCTGCCAACCTGTCATTCAAGTACTCCCAAGTACTGGAATGAGAATGCGTGCCAAGGTATGCCCACAACCTGTGTCGATGGATGCTCCCACAACCACCGCAGTATGCAGAAATGGCAGCCACCATTGTAACCCTTCAAAGCACAGCAGCCCATGACATCAGAGTGCAGTTAGCTGCACAGACTCCAACTTGCTAGACTCTGTTTCACATTCCACCTCCCAGGGTGGAAACAAAAGGCTTCAGAACTGCCCACCACAAGCCTGTGAAACATCAACACTTTTTCTTTTTCCCCAAGTAGGCGACCACAACACTGACAACTGCAACATGGTCGTCTACAGAAAAAAGATAAGAACAGTTCAAACTTTCAGGCACTGACAAGGACCTGAACGACTGGACCGATGCCCTTACCAAGAAGGTGCATCACACGGTGGACCATGGTCACCACCCAACCAAAACCCCGAGATCTGGCAGCTGTAACCGGCAGCCAACAACCCTGCCTAGCCTAGCTGCCACATCCAATCTCACTAGCCCGACAAATGTCGACAAACGACATTGCGAACACGTAGGCGTCTGACTCCTTGTGTCAGACCAGTTTTATTTTTACTTTTTACTTTGTCTCTTGTTTTGTTTGTTTTCCACCACTCACCCCACCTACCACCCGATCCTTCTGTCTGACCTCAGCTTCAACGCAGATGTCACTCAACACCTCCTACATCTTAAAAAACAGGTGCGTGTGAATCCTTTTTGGGTTGTCCCTGAAGACCCCACGACACCACAGTTCGTGCTGCCTCAGAGCCAGAGGGGGGTAATGCTAATGTACTTACCCTGCACACAGCAAAACATGCCCAGGGCGCTGATTCACCGAGCACCACAGCAACACAGAGGAACCATCCTCTCATGATCAGACACCCAGATGGATCGGGCGGGACACTTTCATTGGCTCACAAGGAGCAACAATTTTTTTTTCTGTGTGTTTCTCTCTCCTTCGCTTTCTCTTCCCCTTAAACTCATATGCCAGTACAACAAGTGGGTAGAGTGTCTCTCAGCACCAACGACACAGCCCAGACCATGGCATATCTTCTGATGATGTAAACAACTTGGACAAAGGCACCCCCCCCTGCACTACCAACATCACACAGGAAGGGCAAAGACTCCTGGTTGTATACGCTCAGCTGCATAGCAGCCAACCCTCAAACCTACGTATCACAACCAGAGTAACAAACACTAGACCACAAGCCAGGAAAGGGGGTAAAGACCCTGCAAACTGTGTCACAGTGGAATGCCAAGCCAAGCACAGTCATCACAGACATAACCTACTCTCTCCCCTGTTCCCCCTCTCTCTCTCTTCCTTTTCTACACAGGATACAGCCACGATCCTGTACCTCAGTCTTGCCAGAAGACCACTGCAACCTCACAACTATACTCCTCTATCACTCATCTCTGGAAAACTGCGGAACAACTACCACTCCGTGCCTCCCAACAACAGGGAAGCACACATTAACAAGGGCTTCGCCATTCAATAAGAGGCAAGCACCAGTGGACAAGTGCACCCCTGACCTCCCCCTCAAAGCTTTCCTGCGTGAAACCAGGAAGGGGGGAAAGAGCATGAAGAAACCAGGTCAACACTGCTTGAGTCTAAGCCACGACTCGTCGACCCAGCAACGGAGGTTGAAGGAAACTCACCTCCAACCCATCCTGTACGTCAAGTTAGATCTCAACCAACGAGGTTTTCTCCGAACCTCCTTCGTTGCGAAGGGGGGGATGTGTAGCGTACAGTCCGAAGATAAAATTACTTATTGATTTTAGTATTTGATATTTACTATTTGATTTGAGTATTTCGCATGGGTTTTACGACTCCTGGCTCCAAGAAGTCTGGATTTTCGTGACAGCTTAAGTTGTTCAGGGGGACTGGAGAGATAAGCAGGAAAACTTCAAAGACATTCCTGCCCAAATACACACACACACACACACACCCCACGAGGCTGTTCCGACAGAAAGAAAATGAACTCATCAAATCCTGAACCAGCACAAAACCAATGTGTTATGTTTTGTAAACTTTGTATCTCATTTCTGACTTTTCTTACCTGTGTAACCTCTCTTATAACCTGTATGCATGTTCCCTTTAGGCCTTTGTAAAGCATAAATATTGTAAGGATATAAAAAATTATGTTGATGTACTTTAAACCCCCCATGTTTGGTACCGATGGGTTTCTGCTGACATCTTACAACACATGATGCATAGAGCAAGACCATAACTCGCATTGCTTTATTCATTAAAGCCCTGTATTAAATGCCTGTCCGCATGCTTTAGGCGGACACTCAAATTTGCATACGAGCAGCCTCGAGACAAAGGAAGGGTTCCCGCTCGAACTTTGTACTGAAACCATTGGTCAGAATGCTGAACGGGTTGTCACGTGACCCGCAGGTATAACCAGACCTTTTGCCATACATCTGGGCAGAAAGAGAAGGTCCAAAAGAAAAAGAACATCAAAGAGGTGGCCTTCGGGCCACGCGGTTTTCCTACGCTGCATGGACTTTCCTGCCACGTTTTGTTTATTTTTCCGGCAAAGTAAACTCAGTTTAAAGTTTGCGTCCAAACTGCATTACAAACTCAACGCATCAAGAAGGACATCAAAGGAGTTTTCATCACGACGGAAGAGAGACTCGCATAAGAGGGACCTCCCAACATGAAAGTCCAGGTGATTTTAGTTATGCGATTAAGCTGTGCCCCTTTTATCAAAAAAGGTGTTTTTGTTTGGATAATCTTGGTGGTCCTTAATGGTGCGTGTGGAACTGAAAGTTTTGTCACTCTTTTACCTGAAATCTCTATTTCCTCGCTTTACTATTTCTCTTTGTTGTTACAAGTTCTATAGACCCGATATCTCCACGTGGTTTACCTTTGTTCTGTGTTTAATGTATGTTTGTGCGTATGTTTGTTCGTTACGTCTGACTAGTCAATAAATACCATTATAATCAAATGAATTGTATTGTTTGCCTCACGAGAAAATGTCACTGAAATACAGATTCACCTGCCTAGCTATTATAAGTTGTTTAAAACTTTTGAATGATTAATCTACTTCACAAGAAGTAGCAATTAAATTCCCTTTTTCTAAATAAATAGATTATTACCGTGTCCGCTCGGAAGAGCGGCGGCTCTGCTTGTGTTTGTTTGGTCAAATTAACAATAAATTGATCTGGAATATTAATGATTAATAATAATTCGTTATTGTTGATAATTAATATTCATAATCTGGGAGTCCGCTCGGTCGCGCGAGCATGATCATATACAATCATATGCTTGTTTGACCAAACTGACTGAAGCTTAAGCCGGAATATTAATAATTAAGAATAAACCGTTATTGTTGATTATTAATATTCATGAAATGAGCTAATTTCATGTTACACGCGCAAGTGATATGTTAACAGTGAAATTGTGCTCAATTAAGAAATCCCATCCTATTATTACAGGGTAAGTGGCAGTGCGTACATTGGAGTATTGTATTGGAGCTGTCACAGATCCAAGTATGTCTGTGATGGCCAGTGTGGTGGCCACACATTGAGAGTGAGGCATGCACGCAAACATACATACACAAACATACACACACACATACACACACACACACACACACACACTCACCCACATACACCCACATACACACATGCTATACATATTCATTTAAGATTATTTATTGGTCACAATAATTTCAGTTATTGTGTTTATACATTTCGTTTCTTTCATATGTGAGTTTAATAAGACACATACACTTTCGGTTTCGGTTACCTTTCTTTATTATTCACAGTACATTTTTTACTATTTTGGGTGCACACAAAATCAGTTATCTGTACTGTATGTTTTGTTAATTTAGTTTTCCTTTGAGTTTAAGTTACCATGCTGCAGTGCCGACGAGGAACAGTTTCCGGGTGTGGTCCGCCCAACTAAAGGTCCGACGTGCTGCAAGATGCAGTCTTTTGGTTTTGCCTGCCAATACCATTGGCTTAATGGTTTGGAGGGAGAGCTCATGTTTAGTTTAGGTTCAATAATGATTTGCAATGTTTGTTTATTCAGATTTATATTTAGTTTTGCCTTATTTAGAATTTATTTAACTTTATATTTAGATTTGTATTTAGATGTTTGGCTTAGTTTATTGTATTTGTAAATTGTATGTTTTTGTCTTCCCCTTCTTGTTTAATGTGGACTAGTCCCTGTTCTATAAATGTGTTGTCTTGTCATTTCATGGAGTTCTGTTTTTGGTTTAGACATGATTTGTTTGGTTTGAACTCAGTTTGTTTTCCTTGTTTAGTTTATTGTTCTTTCAATTTATTTAATAAATTTATTTTTGAACTTTTTGTGAACCTTTTTGACTTTACTAAAAATAATTATTTTTGAAATCTTCTTTTTTGTATGCCCCTTACTGTATGTGCTGGCTCGGTCCCTCACAAGTGGTGTCAGAAGTGGGATCTGCCAGTAGGGGGCATAGTTTTTTTTTTTTTCTTTGGTGAACTTTCTGGGCCATGAACCGAGGAGGACGAAGAGGAGCCCCAAAGGAATTCAGTGGAGGGTTTCAGTGGAGCAACTGGATGAAGTTGCACAAGAGCTGGGGGATGAAGAATTACAGGAGGTGAGAGAATTTGATGTGGAGACTGAATGCACTGAACCAACAATAGCTGACTTGACATGCTTGTTGAGAGCTCACATGGCAAAAATGGAGGCTCAGGAAGCACAAAGGATGGCAGAGCTGGCTCAGCAGGAACGCCAATTCAAAGCTCTCCATCATCAGTTTGGGCTGTTGCAGCTGGAGGTGCAGGCTCGCACAACTCCTGTTCCAAATACTTTGGTAACACCTCAAGATGATTTGGATCACCCAGATGAGGGTGCTGGTCCAAGTAGGCCATTATCTCAGTCAAGTACCTGTCGGAGAGAGGGAGCTGAAACCTGTGATACAGGTCAGTGCCAACTCAAAGAGCCTAAATTGGAAAAGTTGTCTGATGGTGATGATATTGAGCATTTCCTAATTACTTTTGAGAGAATGGCTGCAGTTTGCCGATGGCCAAAGGAGGAGTGGGTATTTCATCTGATTCCCCTTCTGATGGGTAAGGCCCGGGCTGCTAATGTTCACATGGATGTTGGATGAATCTCTGAATTATGATGAACTTAAATCTGCAGTATTAAGGAAATGTGACATCAGTCAAGAAACCTACAGGCAGAGGTTTCGGTCTCTTGAAGTTGAACACCTTGAAAGCCCTAAAGAACTATATGTGAGGTTAAAAGAACTGTATGGGAAATGGATGCAGCCAAAAAGTCTATTGAAGAAATAGGTGAAGTGATCATTCTTGAACAATACTTGAGAATGTTGTCTCCAGAGCTACAGGTGTGGGTACAAGAACATGATCCACAGTCTGCTTCACAAGCGGCAACACTAGCAGATGTGTTTGTGGCAGCACGTCAGAGAAATCAGTCCTGGTGGTGGAAATCCAGCCGAGATGACCGGAGAGCAAATGCCTCCAGGTTGGTGTAGCGAAGGAGGGCTGGAGAAATGCTCTTCATGTGTACCAAATCTGATCACTCCCGGTATCAACCAAAGCAATCATTTCCTTTCCATTAATCTCAACAGTGGTGCTTGCTGGTGAGCGTTCAGCTTTAGGGGCTGGCTTTGCAAGATGCCTGGGCACATAACACAGGTGAGTATTCTTGATTACATTTCTAGGGCACATGGGCTTGGTATGACCTTTTTGATTACATAGGTAACATATTGGCATATTGTCCGCTGTGTGCATGGTGACGAAAAGCTACTATCCACCACAGAGGTTTATCTGAAGATGAGAGGTCAGACTTACTTCTTGGAGGTCGGTGTAGCTGACAACCTACCTTTCCCTGTGGTCTTGGGGCATGACCTGCCAGTACTGTGGGACTTATTGCAGCCACCATCCACCTGTAACATGGTTGTTACTCGAGCCCAGAGCCATAAGAGAGACGAAAGTAAAGAGTTGCTTGCTACTCTACCATTCTTTGATGCAGAAACCTAGGAAATCCAGACGACAGAAACGGTAAGAAAAAATTCAATATAATGCTTCTGTAATGCCTGTTGAAAAATTTGCTGACTTCTCACCTGAGTTTAAGCTGCCGGTCAACATTGTGCAGATGCAACAAGAGGATGCCAGTCTTGTTCCTTATCTGGAGAGAGCAAAGCAGGAGGATGGAAAAACTGTTGATGTAGACACAAAGGAAAGATTTTGTATGTAACAGGGTCTACTATATCGTCAGATGGGACAAGTGACACAACTGGTGGTACCACAGTGTGTCCGTGAAGTTATCCTTACTCTGGGTCACTCGATTCCTTGGGCTGGCCACCTGGGGAAACGTAAAACCATCGCCCGGATCAGAAAACACTTCTATTGGCCTGGATTGAACTCAGAAGTAGCCCAGTACTGTAAAACCTGCCCTGAATGTCAAAAAGTGTCCTCTGACTGCTCAAGGCGGGTCCCTCTCCAACCGCTGCTACTCATAGGCACTCCATTCGAAAGACTGGGAATGGACATAGTTGGACCAGTGTAGAAAAGTCGTTCGGGTAACCGATTTATGCTTGTAGTGACTGACTATGCCACTAGGTATCCTGAAGTGTTTCCCTTAAGGTTAGTTAAGGCCAAGTACGTGGCTACCTGTCTAGTGCAACTGTTCTCCAGAGTTGGCTTTCCAAGTGAAATTCTAACAGATCAAGGGACTAATTTTATGTCAAATCTTCTGAAGCAGGTCTATAGGTTGCTGGGCATCAAGAGTTTGAGAACCACCCCTTATCATCCCCAGACAGATGGGTTAACCGAAAGATTTAACCAGACGTTAAAGCAGATGCTACGCAAGTTTGTTGGCGAGTCTGGCACTGATTGGGATCAATGGCTCCCATATCTTCTGTTTGCCTACAGGGAAGTGCCACAAGCCTCCACTGGATTTTCCCCGTTTGAGTTGCTTTATGGTCATGAAGTCAAAGGTCTCTTAGCATTACTCCGAGAAGTTTGGGAGGGAAACCCACAGCGAAATGATGAAACTTATGTGGCATCCTATGTGATTCAGATGAGGGAACGTTTGCAAAAGATGTCTGCACTAGCTCAGTCTCATTTGGCAGAGGCTCAAGCACGCCAGAAAACCTGGTATGATCAATCCGCTCGGGAGCGGCAGTTTAAGCCCGGTCAGAAGGTACTCATGATGTTGCCCAGTCATGAAAGTAAGCTGCTTGCAAAATGGCAGGGGCCGTATGAAATTAAAAGGAAACTAGGTCCTACCACCTATGAAGTTGCTCTATCTGACCATGCTCATTCTACACATACTCTGCAAATAAATCTGCTTAAGGAATGGTTTCCTCATCCTCCTGAATCTAGCCACAGCTTGATGATCCGGCAAGTCAAAGAAGAGGATGATTCTGAAGTATTTCTGCCTCAGTCAGCTCTAGGAGATGTGGATCTGAGTCACCTGTCCCCACAGCAATAGCATGAGGTGAGAGAAATTAGTTTACCAGAAGTCTTCTCAGAATACCCTGGCTTTACCACCTAGATTGAACATAATATTGAGTTGAAACCCGATGCTGTAGTTCGAGGAATGACTTACAGGGTCCCTGAACGTCTCCAAGAAGAGCTGAAAGAGAAGGTGGATCTGATGCTGGGGATTATAGAACCCTCTAAAAGCGAGTGGTGCCACCCTGTGGTCCTTGTTCCAAAAAAGGATGGGTCTATAAGGTTTTGTATAGACTTCCGTTACCTAAACTCCGTGACCAAGTTTGATGCTTACCCTACTCCACGAATCAGTGATCTCACTGATCGACTGGGCACCTCAAAGTTTCTAACCACCATTGATCTTGCAAAAAGATTCCATTGACTACACAGTCCAGAGAACTCACTGCGTTTAAAACACCCTGGGGCCTATTCCATTTTAAGGTTCTAGCCTTTGGACTGCATGGGGCACCGGCCAGCTTCCAAAGACTAATGGACCAGGTACTGCGAGGACTACCATTTACAGCTGCTTATCTGGATGATATTGTGGTGTACAGTGACACATGGCAGCAACATCTGCAGCATCTCCAGGAAGTTCTGCAACGCCTTCAGGCAGCCGGCCTGACAGTTAACCCCCAAAAGTGTACCATTGCAAAGGCAGAGACCGAGTACTTGGGGTTTGTTATCGGTAAAAGGGTGCTCCGACCCCAGGTGGAGAAGGTACGGGCCATTGAAAAGTGTCCACAGCCACAAACTCGTAAGGAGTTAAGGTCCTTTTTGGGTATGGCTGGTTTCTATCACAGATTTATTCCCAACTTTTCTGGCCGGGCTGCAGTATTGACTGACATGGTTGGTTTAAGGAGTCCCAATCAACTGAAGTGGACCCAAGTAACTGTTGCAGCTTTCCAAGATTTCAGAAAGGCCTTGAGTAAAGATTCTGTCTTGCATAACCCTGATTTCCACCAACCCTTTGTTTTGCAAACTGATGCTTTAGATCGAGGCCTGGGAGCTGTATGGCTGCAGGGCAGCCCTGACACTCGACGCCCAGTGGCCTTCTTGAGTCGAAAGCTCTTCCCCAGGGAAGTTCGCTATTCCATTGTGGAAAAGGAATGCTTGGCTGTGAAGTGGGCATTGGACTCTTTGACGTATTATCTGCTAGGCCCGGAGTTCATACTGGAGACTGATCATAAAGCTCTACAATGGCTTCAAGAAATGAAAGATACCAACAGTCGTATTACCCGCTGGTACCTGGCCATGCAGCCCTTCCGGTTTATTATCAGACATGTCCCTTGCAAAGAAAACCTTATGGCTGACTACTTGTCCCGATGTGCCAGTGACATTCCCGAAGGGAGGGAGTATGTGATGGCCAGTGTGGTGGCCACACATTGAGAGTGAGGTAATCACGCACACATACATACACAAACATACACACACACATACACACATACACACACACACATACACCCACATACACACATGCTATACATATTCATTTAAGATTATTTATTGGTCACAATAATTTCAGTTATTGTGTTTATACATTTCGTTTCTTTCATATGTGAGTTTAATAAGACACAGTGATATGGTTTGCGGTCACTGTGTTAGTTGGTGGTTGCTGGTTCAACATCACGGGCATAACAACTGAAGGGTTAGCAACACTGATGGCCAGCTGAGCATGTTCGCACCGAGTGGCAATTTTTAAAGCATTTTCTAAAGTCACAGCGCCATGCTCATGAATTTTAAGTTGAAGCGAGGGGTCTAAACCAGTCACAAAACGCCGAAAAATTTCACAATTTCGTGCTACTGCATCATATTGTGGAAATGCTTCAGTCACTAAATTTGTGAGCTCAGCAGCATAAACTTCAAGAGGTTCTTGTGGTTTACGTGGACGTGCATTCAAAAATAAAAACTCTGAAAAGTAGCCAAAAATGTTGTACGGCCAAAAACAGTGGTCAAACTGGCTTTAGCTAAAGCATAATCAGCTTTAACATCAGATGAGAAAGACTGCCAATAAGCAAAAGCAGGACCAATAAGCTTAACAGGAAGAAGTTTGGCCTTATCCAGTGGTACAGCTGAGCCATAAAGAGCTACTTCAAACCTCTGTATCTATGTGCTAAATGGTTATGTCCCATCACCAAAAAAAAGAATGAGGAAAATCAATTTTAAATGGCAGGTGTGTGTTTGCTGCATCCCCCAGATGCCTGTCTCCTCGTGCAGCAGCTGCGTCAAGCTGTTCGTCCGGCATTTTGTTGAAAAAGAAAAAAAATTACGCACGTAATCCAAACTTGTAAACAAAAAGAGCACATAAAAAAATACACAGAAAATGTATCAACGTCTCTGCAGGTCAAAGTGGCGACGCTCCCCTCGTTTAATATGAGAATAGTGTCCCAGCAAAAGAAGCCAACCACAGCTGCCACCAGTGTAACGCGCGTTGGTGCTTAGATATAAACTTTCCAGTTCTCACCACACGCCGTCTCGTGGGTTCTATGGCTTAGTTGCAAGGAGGACACATAGAGCTCAATCGGCAGGTATTAACCCTTGATTTATTAAACATACAGGGTGAACATCATTAGTCAGCCATTACAGATTACCTCGTACGGTTTCTCTCTCTCTCCGTCTCCTTTCTCTCCGTCTCGCGCGCGCGCACAGTCTCACTTACAGGTCTCTGATCCCGCGATACTATTTCCAAACTTATTTAAAGGTACAGAACATTAGTTTCACTTTAAATTTCACTCCCTACACCTGTATAAATGTGGGGTTGCCACAGCGGAACAAACCCCCAACTTATCCAGCACATTTTTACACAGAGGATGCCCTTCCAGCCGCAACCCATCTCTGGGAAACATCCACACACACATTCACACACACACTCATACACTATGGACAATTTAGCCTACCCAATTCACCTACTGCATGTCTTTGGACTGTGGGGGAAACCGGAGAACCCAGAAGAAACCCACGCGAACGCAGGGAGAACATGCAAACTCCACGCAGAAATGCCTACTGAGCCGAAGATCGAACCAGAGATCCTGACCTCCTTGCTGTGAGGTGACAGCACTACCTATTGCGCCACTGTCACCTTAAATATAAATTATATATAATTAAATATATTATTTAAAAATATTAATTATATATATATATATATATATATATATATATATATATATATATATATATATATATATAGATAGATAGATAGATAGATATATATATATATATATAAATACAAACACACACACACAAACACATATAATGCTATTGCAGCCCCAATTTGTTTACCAACATCTTCAAAAACAACTTGAAATAAAATCATCCTGGTTTGAAACGACTTGAATGCTATGGTAAATTTTCAGCTTTATTTAATTTTATATGGTTTATATGGAAATATGGCATAATTTTTAATGACCTTTTAATGAACTGTATGCTTAGCCAAAGTAATTGATTATGAAACCAAAGACTGTTAAAAACACCCAAAAATATTTCAAACTAGGGGAGGAACGCCTGCTTTAGATGGATTAAAGAGTACGGGCCGCCTGTCATTACACTGGTTCGGTTCAGCACTGCGTGACATTGAATCAGATTGAACTGTTTGCTTAGGAATTATTTTATCACATGTTTACAAGCTCATAAAATGCATGTGACCGGGTAGTATAATTAAATTGTAATGAACCATAATGTTGTGTCTTACATTAGTATACAAAAGGAATTGGTTTTAGGTGGTTTCGACTCCTTATCATTCATTCATTCAAGGGAACCGATTCATAGAATCGATTCGACCGCAAACAAAACAGCGTCACCAGGTAACGCCTGCATTTTGAATTCTACCCGTCGTCATCTCATCTCACCCAACGGCTTCATCATCGGTAAGTGTTAATGTGTCAAATTCTTTCAGTAATATGATGATGTTTATATCTATATTTATGTATAGTGCATGTCTTTTAGCAGAATTATTGAAGTAACTTGGTTCTTATGTCACGTTACTCGTGAACAGACTGTTTTAATGCGCCATTTTAAACCGCAAATTAACAGACGGTGTTGTAGTGCTTGTGGGATAATGTTATTGAGTTATTTTAAGCATAGCTCCTGTTAACTTTTACTAACTTCGTGTTAACTGAATTTTCTATTTCAGCACAACACTGAAGTGAGTGTTTGCAGTCGAGTCTGACCGTGAGGAGTAAAGTTAAGATAAGCTGGGCTTCACGAGTCAATAGCCCCTTTCACGCATAAAGATCTTTCCAGAAAATTACCGTCAATTTTCCGGAAAGGTTGTATGTGTGAACAGGTCCTTTTTGAAAATACCGGTAAATTCGTTCTGGCTATTTTTCGAAAAGAGAAGTTGTAACATTACCGGCAATTTACCGGAATGCTGCGCTGTGTGAATGCAGAAGGAAGATTGCCGGAATAAGCGCGTCCACGTCTAGAACGTGCTGACGTGAGACGTCTGCTTTAGCCAATCACAACAGTCAGACGCATTTACGTCCGCGCGGTTTATGAGAATAAAAGCCTTTGAATATTTTTCCAGACACATTTAGCTGCTAGAAGTTGGTCAAATCACGTTTATATGTTCTTCTTAATGCCAACTGTGTAAATAATTATCGATAAGATGCTTATGATAAGCCGCTGTTTGTTTACTTTCAAGCTTTGCGTGTACCTGTGAAACAGCCTGTGGGCGCCAGCACACGCACATATTATGAACATCTCGACATGCGAAAGTGATCCTGCGAAAGTTGTTCAACATTACATTTAGTCAAATGTTTACAAATACAAGCGCAGCCGTTTAAAGCTCATTTGTGGTGAATGATGTCAGAATTTACCGGTGTTTTGTAATGGATGTGTGAACGCTCTTTTCCGGAAAATTTCCGTAAAGTCCTCGCCTGTGTGAACAGCACTTTTTTGAATATACCGGTAAAGTCTTTCCGGAAATTTTCCAGATATTTACCGGTATCACTGTGTGAAAGGGGCTAATATGACCATCAATATCAACCAATAAAATGTTGTCATAGATTATGGCAAATGTTAAGTAAATAACCACATAATAGTGGCCAATTCAAAATACAGCAAATACTTATTTGTAATTTAAACATTAACATTTGAATGTTGAATGTCGATTTTTTGTATTGGCAGTGGTGTTTATTACAGTACCAATTACTTGACAATTTGTTTATTTTCAAACATTAACATTTTTAGATGTTAACCTGGCCAGTTACACGCAGGATATATTGATTAGAAAGGTTATATTTATTGGCCAGATGTTCATTAACGCTGTACTATGATACTAGGTTTGTTAACTTTAAGTTAGTTAATTAAACGAAACTCGTGATGAAAGATGTTATTAAATGGAGCTGATAATATAATTCAGTTGTATTTTTTAAGTTAACAATAGTATAATAAATATTAATATTCTTTTCCTCACTGGTCATTTTATTGCATTACTAATATGTACTAATGAGAACGTATTGTATAGTGTCACTAATTGCAATTCAGGTGTACCTGATTGTTAAAGCTGGCGTGTGTGGTAAGTGTACATTTTGAGTACACAAATATAACCTAAAATCATGATCACAATCTAAACCAACAAATATACATATCGCCTATTCTAAGAGAAATTGATGGGGGCAAGGGATGATTTATGCAAAAATTTCAACTCCATAGAGATTCAGTGGTACCATAGATTTAGACTGTTAAATGTTGAGTCTTATACCAGTCTTTTTTTTTATATTTATGTTTTTGCAGCCATGCGCCATGGCCACTGATGTTGAAAAACTGATGCTACCAATCACCCATCACTTGATTGTTCAAGGTAATGTTGATGTCTTACTCATTTTGATTAGATTTTTAAATGTTAAGTTGTTCACGGGTTTGTTTTGAGCAGTTTCATTTAAAAACTCCTTTTTCTATTTCAGTAATTCCTACATTCTAAACTAAATCTGGTGTTAAAAACAACCATGGCTAGGCTGTTTGGCTACCTGGTGCTGAGTAAATATTAGAAATAGATTTTTTAAAATATAGTCTTTTTGTGTGATTTATTTTTATTTTTACAAGATTTTAGATTTTGCATGGTATCTCAACTTTATTTGTACAAACAAATTTAATAATTCACAAATGCCTCTAATTTAGCCTTTTTTTTTTCCTCCAGCAATACAACGTCAAACAAACTGTCTTATTCCTCGGTGGGTCAAGTGGTCATGTCTGGTCTAAAATTGAAGTATGCTGATGATGCCTTTTGCACTCTGGAATTTAGAGAAATTGTCTACATTTAATGTTGTACTTGAGGGCTTGTTTGGGGGTAATGTATAGAACCACAAGCAGTCATGACTCCCCTTGTTCCCTAATAAGGAGTGTGTTGCAGACTCAATTTGTGTATGTGCTGGAGACCAGAGTGGAAGCTGTCTTTAAAAGGATGGAGCTCTTATGCTGCATTGATATGAAATGTGATCCTAAGTATTCAGGTGATTGGATTACATACAAGTCATTGCAAATACATAAACAGTGGGGAATTTGTACTGAACAGCACAAATGAAGTTAACTAGAAAATTATTTTCTTAGTTTAATGCATCTTGTGCTAACCTTAGGTTCCTCTTATTTACAGGTATCCTTCACATGAGTATGTGGATCAGATGAGAACTCTGTTGATGAGCTTTCCGTTTCTGAGGGAGAACCATGGACTGGATTTTTTAGCTCAGTTTAACTTTTCTGGGTGATTCAGGTGACATATTTAACCAAATTAGTTGGGTTAGCTATGTAAATTCAGCTTCACATAGGCTATAACAGCTTCACATCGTCACAAGTCCACAAAAAATATATATATATATTTCACAGATTCAAATGCAAAGGATGTTTAAGCATTTTTTTCAGTTGATTAACTCACCTTGATAATCCTTCTAATAAGATTGGAAACTTTTGCCTTTGCGAGTTTGAACCTTACATAGGCATGAAGTTTTACTATTTTACTTTTGGTTAAATGCACCTGTGCTGATAAAAAATAAAGTAACTAATGTTTACAGTGATTCCAACATCATGTAATGACAGTGTTTAATCGATGTGGACATACAGTATTGTACATCTGAAGAATTGATGAATCTGTGAATGTGCAAATCTGATTTGTAACACCGGTATGGGCTCTGGCAATTACTTTTCTCCCTGATTCTGCTGTTTTTCTTTGAACTGTTTTTGTGTTTTCTGATTTATTGTTTTTTTTTTTTTTTTTACATAATATTTTTTTTATATTGTGATTTAAGGTGTATTGTTGTGTAGTTTTCTGTAATGTCATTGTGAATTCTATTTTTTTACTTATTAGTTTTTTACTGTTTAATGTTTAATTGTAATTAATATGAATTGTAATGAAAACTAAACTGTTAATGAATTAAGAACCATAAATGTATTAAATATTTTAAAATGTAGAAAAAAAGAAGTAATGTAAATATATTTAGCATTAGATATTGACCTTATTTTCCACGACAACAAGGGTGGCGCCATTACGCTCATTTTGTCATCTCACTTCCGGTTTCGAAGGATCTAACGTTAGTCGTAAGCTTCTACAGCAAGAATGTCAAGCAGTGCGTGTTCAGTTCGGGGCTGCCATAACAATTGGATAAAGAGGAGAAACCAATTACAACAACAGTGTTATGAAAACAGAGTGACCCGGTCGGAGTGTTGTGGTGCACCTTACGATTTACATCCACCACCTAAAGATGATGAGCACCTGAGGCAATGGCTGAAGGCGCTCAATTTAAAACAGCCACCCAAGCGCCCTTACGTGTGTTCTTACCATTTTGTTGAAGGAAAGCCAACTGATAGACACCCTTACCCCGAGAAATGGCTCGGCTACGAAGCTCCTGTAAAAAAGCCACGCCGGGTGCTGAAAAGGTTGTACGATTCAGGTAAGCCAACTTGTGTAGTGATTGCTCGCCTAACGTCATATTTCTGAAATGCATTCTATAAACACGTTTAAGCTCAGCAATGATGAGTTAAAAATAATGTTACAAGAAGTCTTGTATGATTACAATTGGCCACATGACGTTATATTTCATATTTATGAATGCATTTCATAGTGAAGGTAATACAGGAATCATAGACGTTAGCAGGCCAGCTAACTTACCAATCTAGCACAGACCTCTAGGATGAAGACATTTGGGCTGTGACTACACATCTATTAAGCTTTCAACTCGAATATACCAACATCTAAAAATCATTAAACATATATGTTTAAAAAAAAAAACGTATTATAAACATTTAAAATAATAACTTTAAATAAAATTCATTTTGTAGTGTTCCTTTAATTTTACTTTACATATTCCTAAAGTCCATTTTCTCAAACTACATTTCTTATTCAGATAATAATACCAACCTGTATTACTATTGAATTAACTAATACACACAATGTTCTATTGGTGCAATAATGTATTAATTGTCATTATGTATATTATGTACTAATGTAAAAATGATTATGTTTACATTTATTTCAACAGATCCATCAGTGGCTGCCAGTAATGCAGTGGACAGCTGTGAAGATGAACCTGTGTGCATGCCCCTGAATTGTGATGCAGAAACACAATGGGAGGATCTATCCGTCTCTGAGCACAGCTACACAAAGTCACAGCTCAACCTGAAGCCACCTACAAGGGATATGGAAACCCAGTGCAATAAGTCACAGCCGCTGTATTTAACGCTACTAAGAAAAAATTACCTTTGTCAGCTCTACACAGGGTTGACATTAGATGCATTTCATTCAGTTGCAGAGCACCTTACAAATACGTACAGCAACAGCTTCCAGCTTCATCCATGGGATCAGCTCCTAATGACTCTGATGAAGTTGCGTCTTAATTTACTGCAGGGCGATCTTGCTGAAAGGTTTGCTGTTTCTCAATCCATCGTAAGCAAGGTAATTTCATGTTGGATTGACATCATGGAGGAAAACATGAGGGATTACATACCATGGCTTCCCAAGGAAACGATCCAAGCAACAATGCCTCAGTGCTTCAGAGAACAATTTCCAAATACAACCTGCATTATTGACTGTTCTGAGACACCACTTCAAAAGCCACACAACCTTGACTCAAGAGGCAAGTCCTACAGTCATTACTATGGGCAGAACACAATAAAATACCTGGTCTCCATTGCACCATGTGGACTGATCATGTTCATCTCACCTGCATATGGAGGAAGGTGCAGTGATAAATTCATAACTGCAAACTCGGGTTTCCTTGAATACCTTCGTCCAGGAGATGAAGTAATGGCAAATAGAGGCTTCACGATTAGTGATCTCCTCTATGAAAAAAAAGTAAAACTGGTTATTCCAGCATTCACCAAGAAAGGCATGCAACTCTCGGAGGAAGACACCACCAACACTAGGCGCATTGCCAATGTACGTGTCCATGTTGAGCAGGTAATCTGTAGATTGAAAACCTTTAAAATCATCTCTCAAACAGTTCCAATCAACCTTACCCCTAAAATTTACAAAATTTTGAGAATTTGTGCAGCCCTGTGTAATTTACGTAGCGACATAATTTCTGATGTAGAGGATGAATAAATGTTTATTTGTAGGCGCATTGTATTTGTCATTAAATTTTGTTGTTTTGTCTTTAACAATTTTGTGTAAATTAAAATTAAAAATAAAAAATTAAGCAGGTATTTTAATAAACACTTACAATGATGAGATGTTACATATTAACATGTTAGCTGTAACAAATACTATTGAATTCCATGGTCACAGATTTCCTGCATTCTTCAAAGTATCTTCATTTGTGTTCAACAGAACAAAGTGTAACAGGTTTGAAACAAATAAAGGCAGAGTAAATTGACAATTTTAATTTTGAACTGTAATTTTTTAACTATCCCTTTAAGTTTGACTTTAAAAAATAAGACATCAAGTTTGCAAAATATTTTTTATTACATATTAAAATTAAATGGTTAAATCATACCTTTACAAGAAGGTCATCATGTGTATCTATAATCCTGGTAAAAAACAACAAACAAACTTACAACTTAAACATTTAAACTGATTTTACGCAATGGTTTACATTACACATTTTATGATAATAATACACAAATTATCACAATCTTGCTTATCAAAACTGATATAAAACAACTAATATAAAATGGTTCATTTGAAATGATTGTCTTCACCTTCTACACCCCAGCTTATTTAAAATGCAATCCTTATTTGCAAAGCTGCAAGTATCTTGTGGAAAACAACAGACGGCCTGCTTGAAACTCATCTGACACCTGAGGAAGCATATACTTAAAATAAAAGGTTTTTAGTCTAGCTACAGTCTTGCTACAGAACTGCTCATTGTATGGAACTTGTAGTAGAACCTGCTGTGATGGAACCCAGACGAGTAGCTTACAGGACCTCAAACCTGTACAAAACATGCCAAGCTGCACTTGCATATAGAAGCCCCGTGGACCATTTGGCTGTAGCTAAGGTATGCCATCCACCATCCTCACATCATACCTCTGACTTCTGAAGAGGTCCTCCAAAGACTCATCACATTTAAGGAGAGGGGATTTGATCTCCAGCAGTTCATGCAAGTTCAAAACTCCTGTCCCTCTGTGACTGACAGTAAATCCTAAACTCTCTAGCCACTGTATTGCAGATGCTTCACTTTCTAAGCCATGGTTAGTTGCTGCATTCCCATGGAACCTGGGGTAGAGGTGCTCTCTAATAGATGTCTGAGGGTTACCTCTGATGGGTACCTTCTTTGCTGTGCTCGCAGTGATTCTAAGCTTACGAGAGTCATGCCACAAATGAGAAGAACTCTGCTCAAGTGTTACACGCTCCAGTGCTGCACACTTGCTAGGATCAATGGCCACTAAGCTGTCATAAAACAACATACACCTCTGACCGTTTTTGGTGCCATCATGGTTAGCATGTGGTGAGGACGCAGGCTGTTCTGATTCCTCTCCCTGCACAGCACTCACACATTTGTGCAGAAGGCTTGACGCAGGCAGCCGAAGATGCTTGAGTCCCTCTCTGAGGTCTTTCTGGGTACTAAATAAGGGAGTGGGAGAAAGGGGGGCATTTTTGGGCATTCCCTCTGGCATCCGCAGCACATCAGTGGCTTGATGGTGGGAAAACTTTATGTCCATTAACCACTTCAGGCAGAGGATCCTCTGGGTCCCCATATTCCAGAGGCGCTGCTCATCTGTGCAGGCAATGCCAGTGAGCCCACTGGACACAGCATTTTCAACCTGACACCAAACATAATTACTGACAAATTTGTATTATTTTGTATTAAGATGTGTCAAAATGTTCTTGATTATCTTATTTCAATATAATTTATTACACATTACAATTTATGTTTACCTACCTTGTTTTTTTTTCAGGTGATAGCATGATTAGACTTTTTACACTTAATATATGTGTACCAAATCTTACCTTTAGTATATTCACAGTGTGCATAATTACTAAGCAAGTACATTTTCTTATATTATTATATCTTATGTCTTTCAAATGTATGTATTTATACATGCACATCTGTCTATTTATCTATCTATCTCTCTTTATATATATATATATATATATATATATATATATATATATTAGGGCTGTAACGATACACGATATAAAATCGAAATCGCGACACTCAGATCTACGATCCTGTGTCGCGGTGTGATAAGGGAGAATCGCGACACACCCCGTGATACCTTTCCAATAACGTCACGCGTGCCTGCAAAAGTTGAGCTAATTAACACTTTTTTTCGTTGGACATTACAAGCACTGCTCCGTTTAAGCCCTCCAATATTTAGCCGGGAGAGCTCGCACGGAGCTCTTAGTAAGGGACCGTCTGATTGTGTCAGGAATATTAAAAACAAAACCACTGTTAATGTCACACTGTTAATGTGGCTGCGCAGAGAGGGATGGGCGTTCACCAGATGTCAGGTAACAGCGCAAACTTTTCTGTAACCGTGCTGTGCGATTTCTGTTTGAACCTTAGAGAGTGCTGACTGACCAGCCGAATTGCCGTGAGATTGTGTTTCACGACGAAGCTTTCAGTTAAGATGAACACAGTTTCTATAGTTATACTTTATTTAGAGATAAAGGTAGCCTATATGGCTCTGCATAATCACTCAATCTTGCTGGAGTTTATAGCCGTTTCGCTTTACTTCAGGACGCATTAACGCCGCTCTGAAGGTCTAATCGCTGTTTTAGGTTATCCAGAGCTGTATGAATGTACAAATCTTGAATATCACAATAGTATTAAATATTACTATTGTAACAACACAGACAGCAACACTTTTGCACAATCGATATCCAGCTGATTCAGTCGTTTCATCAGAGGACCGCGCCTCTTCTTTTTTCCTTGTCAACAAAGGCAGTGAGGTGCGACTCGTTTTCGCCCCTTGTTTAACTGCAAGGCATACTTATTTTGCGGGACCATAACGTGTAACCCGTGCCTACTGACACATTTGCCAAAGAAGCAAAATGGAAGAAGAATATTGCTGTTTGAAACAGACCTGTTGATGCTTAACCAGCGCTTATGTTGACCTGGATCTGCGTAATAAACGCAACAAATAGGCTTTACTTTTTATTTTACAGCTTATAAAGCATGTACGCAGATTAATGCAATATCATATTTAAACAACAAAACTGTTTACAAAAAGTTCACATATGAGCGCATTGTTGCTGTCTTTTCATCACGCAGCGCGCGCACTTGAACCGCGAGGGAGAGAGAGGAAACCATAGACTATATCAGGACATAATCTTTAAAATAATGATTTCTATTAAAATGTAAAAGGTTTTGTGATTATAATAATAACAGTGGGGCATTAAATAAATGCATATTTTCCATGAAGCGAGCAATTTGAGGAAGTCTGCGATTTTTATTTGACGGAAGAAAAAAACATATGATTGGAAAAAAAGCCTATGCCGGTTATTAAAAAGAATCAGTCAGTATTTTCGTTTTGTAATATAAATTAATTATTTAAGTGAAAATAATTTAGGGCAGTCCTATTTATTTTATTAATTTTATTTAGATTATTCTGCTCTTCTGTGCTAAACACTGCAGGTGCGTGGAAATGCTCTGTTGTTCTGTTCCGCTATTAATATTCTAACATATAAAAATAAATCAGTATTTTAAAATGCAATATTTAATGTGTCAGACACAAAATAGACACGTCAATTTGTTTAATATAAAATTAATAGTAATCTGACCAGTTAACCGGTAATAACCGATTAATGAGCGGCGGTTGTCGGTTAGCAAAATTAACGAAATGAGCATCCCTAGTAGCTTTTTAATTTACTTTTTCTATGTAAGAGAACTTGATTGAAAAATAATTTTCAACATGCTTTAACCATCTACACAATGGAGTTTAGTTCTGTTTGGTTTTTCAACAGTATTTTGTTACAAAAAACAGAAGTGATAGCTTTGGCTATTTATTTATTTTATATATGCCTATTTATGTTGTTAATAATTTGCATAGTTAATATTGTTCTTTGATGTTTAGTTTATAAAGATTTTTCAAATGTTATTTAATAAAAAATAGTTTTAAAAGTCTTTTTTTTCCCACCCCACACGAAAAAAATAAAATAAAAAATCGCGATACGAATTCCGAATCGTGGGTCAAAAATCGTGATACGAACCGAATCGTGGGTTTGGTGTATTGTTACAGCCCTAATACATATATATGTATATATATATATATATATATATATATATATATATATATATATATATATATATATATATATATACCCATACATCTAGCAATCTGGGCTAGATGTATGGGTATATATATCTGCCTTAATAATTTTGCACACTTAAATATAGGACTTTTTCACTTCCAAGTTCGAGCCTCCTGTGCAATTATAAAACACATAATTTATAAACATTCACTTACCTTACAGCACTTACCTCATAACTCACAAATTAAGAGATTTGACCAGATACTTAGTCTGCAGATGGTAACCAAGTCAGCAGCTGTATGTTATGACGCAAATACATTAACATACTATTATACATTAATAGCTTACTTATGTTAACACAAATGTGACATTACCATACATAATAAATAATAACAATGAGTATTATTTACTTACCTTCCATAATATAGAGGCTGCGTGGCTACAGGCCCTACCTAAACCAGCGATGCACGAACATCCTGTAGTCTCCACTGATCCCTGCTTACTAAGTAGCACCCACGCTGAGTGGCATGGACTGCTCGACTGGCTGGGGTGCACATTTGCTTTTAAAAAGACGAAGTCACCCTCGCTGTGCAATAGCACACAACCCACTTTCCCACTATGCAAATATTGGTAGGCCTCGGTACTTTTATAATTCTTCATAGACGCTCCATCTACTCCTTGTGACAGGACAAAGTAATTGAAAATATCCCCGTAAATTACCTCTGGCCACTTTTTCATATCGTCTACCCACATTAACGGTGAAGATGGATGGGGCAATATGAGACCATCCGATCGTTGTAGTGAGGTTTCACCGTACTCCCAGCTCAAAACATTACCTGAACTAACATTAAATGCCATTTTTCTAAAATCTGAAACGATCATCTGATGTATTGTGTCAGCGTACTGGAAGTTGGATGACAAAATGCGGAAGAGCGAAGAATAAAAAGTGGGCGGGGCGGAATAAGGTGAATAGAAATATCAATTTTCGGCAAAAAATTTTTTTTAACTGTTTTTGTGTTTTTCCAGTTTAACATTGTATAATTTGACTGACTTGTACAAAACAAATTGTTTTAGCAATAAATACTTAATCTTTATTTCTGGATTTTCTTTATTGACTGCATTTAAACCTTCTCATAGGTGGTTCTACAAAGAACCATTAAAATTGGTTCTACAAAGAACCGAGCTATTAGAGGTTCTTTAAAGAACCATTAAAAATTGGTTCTTTGCAGTACCAAAAAGGTTCTTTATAGCACCAAAGAAAAAAAGGTTCTTCAAGTAACCATTTGGTGAAAGGCTCTTTAAAGAACCAAAAAAGGTTCTTCTATGGCATCGCTGGGAAACGTTCGAGGTTACTAAAGTAACCCTTCGTTCCCCGAGGAGGGGAATGGAAGCACTATAAGTGGATTTGATGTTCTAAATCCACGTATGGCAGGATTCGGTTCAGAAGCCGCTCGTCTGAAAGAGTATTGAACTGGCCAATGAAAGCAATGAATTGGCAGCGCAAGCCTGCGCAGGTGTGCTGCATTGCCAATTAACTGAGCATATAAGCACACCTGGCACCAGCAGACGCTATCCTTTTTAAGCTGAAGAGACTTTTAACAGCTAAGGGACAGTCATTATGGCGACGGAGTATAGTGCTTCCGTTCCCCTCCTCGGGGAACGAAGGGTTACTTTAGTAACCTCGAACGTTCCCCTTCGGGGGGAACTCCAGCACTATAAGTGGATTTGATGTTCTAAATCCACGTATGGGAGCCCATTGAAAGCGCCATAATTACTGCACCTTACCAACACCCATCATAAGAGGGCAGTCGGGCAAGCGTGACGCACCCAGATCATGAGAGGCGCGGTCCTCCAACGTGCCATCCCAGTAGGGAGGACGCTGCGGAGACCATCCGCACCCAATAGAGAAACAGATGGAAATACATATGGACTAACCCTGAGAAGGGGGAGTGCGCATAAGAAGGTGGTTAACGGATAGGGAAAGCTTGGGTCCACCCAGGGGGGGAACTTAACCGTGGCGGAAAAGCATATGGGGATCACCAGCGGGGATTGGCCATAGCAGGCACCTATACCCAAAACGCGGGCTGACCTACAACGTAGTGGGCCAGCAAGTGACTCCTCCGCTGAGGAATCTGCAGGGCTCACCGAATGGGGAACTTACTGACAGACAGGAGGGTGCACATCTCTCCGTGTTAGGGAAAAAAGGCACAGAAAGCGTGCTACAACACCCACCGAATTGTTTCCTCAATCACCAAAGGTCCCTAACACCCTTGAGGAAACCGGTTCCACTCGCAGATTATAAAACCTTGCAAATGTGTTGCGTGTCGCCCAGCCCGCAGCTCTACAAATGTCTGTTAAAGAAGCGCCGCGCGCACACGCCCAAGAGGATGCAACGCTCCGAGTGGAGTGCGCACGCACTCCCGGGGGGCACGGCTGACCTCTGCTCAAATAAGCACATGAAATGGCCTCCACAATCCAGTGGGATAAACGTTGTTTAGACACGGCACTTCCCTGCTGCCGTCCGCCATAACAGACAAAGAGTTGCTCAGAAGATCTAAAGTTCGGAGTACGGTCCACATAAATGCTTAGGGCGCGAACTGGACAAAGTAAGGACAGGGCTGGGTCTGCCTCCTCCGGGGGCAGCGCTTGCAGGGTTACTACCTGATCTCTAAATGGAGTGGTAGGAACTTTGGGCACATAACCCGGACAGGGTCTCAGGATAACGTGAGAAAACTCCGGCCCGAATTCCAGGCACGAGTCACTGACCGAAAATGCCTCCAGGTCCCCGACCCTCTTAATGGAGGCCAACGCGATCAGCAGAGCTGTCTTCAGGGACAGAAATCTTAACGATACTGTATCGAGTGGCACGAAGGGATCAAATCGCAGGCTCGTAAGAACGAGGGCGAGATCCCAAGAGGGTGTGAGAGGGGGGCGAGTTGGATTAATTCGCCTAGCACCTCTGAGGAACCGGATGATGAGGTTATGCTTTCCCAAGGTGCCACCAGCCACCGCGTCATGGTGAGCTGAGATGGTGGCAACGTAAACCTTGAGAGTGGACAGCCTACTGTCCAGCTTCTCTTGAAGGAAAGAGAGCACAACACTGATCTGGCAAGATCGGGGGTCTTCTCTGCGAGAGACACACCACTCAGTGAATAGACTCCACTTCAGGGCATAGGCGCGCCTCGTGGAGGGGGCTCTAGCCTGAGTGATGGTATCAACCACCGTGGGCGGCAGGTTACCTAAGTCTTCCTCGCGTCTATGGACCACACGTGGAGGTTCCAGAGATCGGGGCGAGGGTGCCAGATGGTGCCTTGTCCCTGAGAGAGTAGGTCCTCTCTCAAAGGGATCTGCCATGGGAGGGCCGTCGCGAGGAGGGAGAGCTCTGATATCCAGGTCCGGTTGGGCCAGAGGGGCGCAACTAACAGAACCTGTTCCTCGTCCTCCCTGACCTTGCACATTAACTGCGCGATTAGGCTCACTGGGGGAAACGCATACTTGCGTATGCCCCGAGGCCAGCTGTGGGCCAGTGCATCCGTGCCGAGAGAGCCCTCGGTCAGGGAATAAAACAACTGGCAATGAGCGTTCTCGGGGGAAGCAAACAGATCGATCTGGGCCTCCCCGAATCGCGCCCATATCAGCTGGACAGACTCGGGGTGGAGTCTCCATTCTCCAGAGTGAATCTGCTGCCGTGAGAGCACATCAGCTGCACGGTTGAGCATACCTGGGATGTGAATGGCGCGCAGCGACTTCAGCCGCGGGGGACTCCAGAGGAGCAGACGGCGGGCGAGCTGAGACATGCGGCGAGAGTGCATACCCCCCATGCGGTTGATATATGCTGCCGCCGCCGTACTGTCCGTCCTGACCAGCACGTGTTGCTGCTCCAGCACCTGAGAAAAACGGCGGAGAGCAAGGAACACTGCCAACAGCTCTAGGCGATTGATATGCCAATGCAGCTGGGCACCTACCCACAGGCCCGCAGCTGCATGCCCGCGACACATGGCTCCCCAGCCTGTGCTGGAAGCATCTGTTGAGACAACAACATGACTGGACGCCTGTCCCAGAGGCACACTGGCCTGCAGGAACGAGGGGTCGTTCCAGGGGCTGAGGGTGCGGTGACACAGCGCAGTAACAGAGACTCGGTGTGTGCCCGCATGCCATGCGCGTCTTGGAACTCGATCTTGAAGCCAGTGCTGAAGTGGTCTCATATGGAGCAATCCGAGCAGCGTGACAGCCGCAGCGGAAGCCATATGCCCCTGGAGCCTCTGAAAATATTTCAGCGGGACCAATAACTTGCTGTCGAGCTCCCTCAGACAGTTCAGCAGCAGGCGAGCACGCTCTCCGGAGAGGCGCGCTACCATGGTATTTGAGTCCAGCTCCATTCCGAGAAAAGAGATCCTCTGCACCAGGGCGAGTTT
The DNA here is from genome assembly GCF_052040795.2 of Danio rerio. Lineage (NCBI taxonomy): Eukaryota > Metazoa > Chordata > Actinopteri > Cypriniformes > Danionidae > Danio > Danio rerio. The sequence continues at coordinate 41,116,499 of NC_141028.1, forward strand.
GCTCTTTTCCCAGTTGACCTGCAACCCCAATAGGTGGTTATACCCAACCCCAATAGGAGAGCCGCTGGCGAAAGTACTGTTGGAATATGGGCCCCGCCCTCCAGCGGGGAAAGAGCAAGTCTCCTCTTCTCCGGATGGCCTGTCTCAGGGACGCTTCGCGGTCCGTTTACCGGACTTAGCGGCGCCCTGGGCACGAGGGGCTACCGGCTTTCGTCGTGCTCGACGCGCCCCGGCGAGGAGCAGCGGAGGTGGATGGCTCGGCCGGGGATGGAGCGGGCTTACGGCCCCGCCGATAGATGACACTGCCCATCGCATCCGAATGCTCCTTTACCGCCTTGAACTCCTGGGTGAATTCACCGACGGTGTCGCCGAACAGGCCAGTCTGGGATATGGGCGAGTCAAGAAAGCGAACTTTGTCAACCTCGCGCAAATCTGCCAGGGTTAGCCAGAGGTGGCGTTCCTGGACCACAAGTGTGGACATCGTCTTCCCCAGTGCGCACGCGGCGGACCTAGTGGTCCGGAGAGCATAGTCGAACGCCGTGCGCAGCTCGTGTAACAAGCTTGGGTTAGACCCACCCTCGTGCAGCTCGGCCAGCGCCTGCGCTTGGTAGCGCTGGTAGGTGGCCATCGCGTGCAAGGCGGAAGCTGCCTGGCCCGCAGCCTTGTAAGCTCTAGCTCCGAGGGAGGCAGATAACCTACAGGCTTTGGACGGGAGACAGGGCGGACCGCGCAAAGCGGGAGCGTCACGCGGGCAAAGATCCACCTGCGGGATCGCCTCATACCCCCTGGCAGCTCCACCATCCAGGTTGGTGAGGGCGGAGGTGGACGCAGTGCGGGCAGAGAAAGGTGCCCTCCAGGACTGCGTGAGCCTACTGTGCACTTCCGGGAAGAAGGGGACGAGAGGCTTCGAAGGCTTCGCATTTTGGTCCTCTACGTAACACCCATCTAGTCGGTCCGGCCGCGGGGCAGGGGGATCAACCATCTCCAACCCGACGGCCGAAGCAGCCCGAGAAAGCACGGCCAACATGTCCGCTTCAGGATCCGTTTTGACGGCGCTCGCTTGCCCAGAGGGGGCGAGTGGGTCCGGATCATCGTCGGACAATGAAAGCCCACCCTCCGATGCCGCGGAGGACATCTGATCTCCGGTGTCAGCGAGCGTGAGAGCTACTGATTAGACGGATCACTCCCAGTACCCGAAGCTGGGATGGAGCGCTTGGAGGAGCGAGAGGTCCGCGAGCCCTTAGGCGGCGGGTTGTCTTTCGCTGGAGCCCTCAGATCTGCCCGAGCGCCCGCTGCAGAGCAGGAGGCGACAGGGGTGGCTCGCTCTCTTACGAAAGCTAACCGCGATCTCAACTGCGCGACGGTCATGGCATTGATCGTACTGTTCATTCATTCACACAAACACACACACACACACACACACACACTCATAAACTTTGGCCATTTTAGTTCATCCAATTTAGCTATACAATCTCAGAAATAAAGGTACGCGAACGGTCCCTAGGGTGGTACCTTTTCAAATGAATATGAACCTTTTAAGAACACATTTGTACATTTTAAATAAGGTACCACCCCAGTGACAGCTCGCATACCTTTGTTTCTTCTTTTTTTTTTTTTACATTCTCTTTATGGTATTTTTTACATCAGTACAAATGACCTTTGTACTGAGTCACCTTGGACTAAGGTTCTATCTGCGTTCTGGATGATTTTGAGATATTGAGCTTCAAAGTTTTTGCATTTCATAGCAAACAGTATGTGTGTAACATTTGTTTTTTAAATAAAAAGTCTTAAAATGTAAACAATTTATAAAAAACATCCCATAATGTAAATAAGTTGTCTTTTAACAAGAATATGTCAATAAATCAATTTTGACAAAAATGTCAGATAAAACCTTATAATTCTAAAGTGACGATATGTGTACTTTTTTCTTTTTAACACAAAGTTGTAACATCATGTTACTATTATAGGTATAAGGAACTAAAAAAAACAGAGAAAAGTGGGGGAAAGGGGCAATAAACAGAAAGAAGAAAAAAGGTAAAAAAAAAAAATAATAATATATATATATATATATATATATATATATATATATATATATATATATATATAAATAAATAAATAAAGGGGGATATTTAAGGTGTTTTTAGGGTTCAATCACTGCTCTCATTAAAGTACTCAATAAATGGATTCTATAAATGGATTCCAGATTCCAAGGAAATTCTTCATTTTTTTTTTTTTTAGAGAAAGCTTTAGCTTCTCAAGACAGGACATGACATTTTTTATTAATGTGGAGCAACATGGAGGATCTTTTCATTTCCAATTTAGTAAATTCAATCTACGTGCCAAAATCGAATCACTGTACGTTCATTATTTCATAATTCTGCATCATCACTAACACCAAACATCGCTAAAATAGACCAAGGGTATACTTGTTTTCCCACTACTGATATTAATTTAAAAACTGAAATCCAATAATTAACAATTGTAGAACAACTCCAAAACATGTGACCAAGCGATGCCTGGGTTTGATTACATCTTTCACACAGTGGGTCTACGACAGGGAACATTTTAGAGAGCTTTAATTTAGACAAGTGAAGTCGGTGTAGAATCTTAAATTGTATTAAACCATGCCTGATACACACAAATCTAGAATGAACTTGTTCTTGTGCTTGGATCCTCTCATTGACAATTTTCAATTTCTGCTCCGAGATTCTCTTCGCTTGGCATTTTGAGATGCTCTAATAAAACATCACCTTCTAACTGAGATAGTTTATTATATATAATTGAAATTCCTCTTTTCATAAATGGGTTCTGTAGAAACAGTTTCCACTAGGTAGTTTAGTGGTTCAATGGGAAATTATATAAAATTATTTTTGGCAAAACTGCGAGCTTGTAAATATTTTAAAAATATGGGTACTTGGCAGATCAAATGTCTGCTGTAATTGTTGAAATGTTGAAAAACAATTATCAATGAAAAGACCTTTAAAGGAGTGAATCCCTTTATTTGAACAGGTCTGAAAGAAAGAGTCAGTTTGAAAAGGGGTAAATGAATGATTCTCAGTCATGGGCTTAAGACAGAACATGTTTGCCACTTAAAGTGTTTTCTAACCTGTTTCCAAATTTTAAATGAATTAGAAACCACTAGATTGTTTAATCAATATGTGGGGGGAGTATCTCCCCTGAGATGTGGGGGAGATAAAGCTGAGTAAAGAAAGAGCCAGCCAGTAGGAAGGGGAACATAACTTATTTTCCATGTCCCCCAATCGGTTAACCCCTCTTTTATCCCAAAATAAAGTGCTCTTATATTACATGCCCAGTAATACAACTAAAAATGTGGCAAACTCATCCCTTCATTTTAATTCTCTGTAAATATATCCTCTTGATTCTAGGATTTTTTTATTCCAAATGTATTGGGTAATCATCCTGTCTATTTAAAAAAAATGATTTGTTAATATATACTGGATTACATTGGAAGAGAAAAAGATATTTGAGCAAAATAGTCATTTTTACTGAGTTAATAGAAAAAAGAAAGTGGTCCATTTTTTAAAGAGTTTAAAGAGGGTGCTTTCATATAGTTTCAAGACATTTTCTCTAAAGAGTGAAGAAAAATGTTTAGTAATGATAATCCCTAGACATTTAAATGAATGTACTTAAAAAGGAAAAGTTGAAAATGATTCTAATTGATCTTCAGGGTTTATTGGATATAAAGCTCTTGGAAAAGTTTATCTTATATCCTGAGATTTTACCAAATTGACCTAAAATTGACATGATGGCTGGTATTGATTGTAGTGGATTGGAAATATATACTAAAAGGTCATCCGTGTACCTTTATTTCAGAGAGTGCATAGCATGTCTTTGGACTGTGGGGGAAACTGGAGCACCTAGAGGAAACCCACGCGAACACGGAGAGAATATGCAAACTCCACACAGAAATGCCAATGAAATGACCCAGCCAGGACTGGTACCAACAACTTACTTGCTGTGAGGTGACAGCACTAACCACTGAGCCACCATGCCACCTTTTGTCGTAGTGCATGCTGGGAGTATATGATGACTTTTGTGTGGTTCTCTGAGCATGTACTGCAGCATGAAGCATGTTAACATTGTTGAGAGTCATATGCTGATTCAGATGTTCAATGTGTTTTAAAATCTAACCAGAGCACTGCTGTTCTCTCAATATGCTGAACTCCAAGACTTCAATTATCATTTCTGTGAATTCAACACCACACTAATATGAAGAAAAAGACTTGAACCATTGACAAAATGAGTAAAACTATACTGTTTAAGAAGTAAACCACAACAATTTGTTTTAATCTGTATTATTATAAAACAGAACTTGAGCTTACAAAGAGAAATAAATTATGGAATAGAGAATCAAAGAGACCAAGTAAAGGAACCACACTTCTCGACAGTGGTGATTTCTGAAAATGTGTATTTTTCATTTAACAACACAGGATGATGAATGAAATGAACGGACATCCTTAAAACATTTTGAAAATGTTTTTTCTTTAAAACATTAACCAAAGTCGTACAGAATACAATGAACACAGTAAGAAGGTTGCTGGTTCGAGCCCTGGCTGGGTCAGTTGGCATTTCTGCATGGAGTTTGCATGTTCTCCCCGTTTTCCGGTTTCCTCCGGGTGCTCCAGTTTCCCCCACAGTCCAAAGACATGCGCTTGGTGAATTGAAAAAACTAAATTGGCCGTAGTGTGAATGAGAGTGTATGAGTGTTTCCCAGTACTGGGTTGCGCTGCAAGGGCGTCCTGCGTAAAACATGCTGGAATTGTTGGCAGTTCATTCCACTGTGGCAATTTATAAATAGACTAAGGGACTTAGCCGAAAAGAAAATGAATGAATGATTATTATATAAATATATCAAAAAGTGATGGTTCATTGCACTGTGGTGACAAAATGAATGAATTCATAAATAACAAGAAGTTATAGCAGGAAAAATAGCACACGATTTATGGTATTAAATATCTCAATAAAGCAAACAGTTCTCAACTATGAACACTGAAATATTTCCAGTGAATCTAACCTGGGCTTTTGCAGGCATCTGACAGACAAAGTCAAACAGATGCTTCTCATGCTGGTTGTGGATTTGTTTAATGTTCCTCTGCTGAGATTTTCAGAGATTCAATGTGTTTTATTTCAGTTAATAAAGTTTAAAGATAATATCAGAGGGGCAGCATGGTGGCGCAGTGGGTAGCACAATTGCCTCACAGCAAGAAGGTTGCTGGTTTGAGCCCTACCTGGGTCAGTTGGGCTTTCTCTGTGGAGTTTGTATGTTCTCCCCGTGGGTTTCCTTCGGGTGCTCCGGTTTCCCCAACAGTCCAAAGACATATGGTATAGGTGAATTGAGTTATAAAAAGTAGAGTAATTTATAAAATTACCAGTAAAGGGAAACAAAAAGTATGACAAATGTTTTAAATGTATATTGGTTGTAGCAGCCTGGAATATATTAGCCCGTGTATTGCTGAGAGAAACAATACAAACATAACAATAGGATGTCTAAAGCTGTTAAAGCTCTGTGATTTTAGTTTTTTTTTTTTTTTTTTTTTTTTATTGTGAAAATCTATTTTTCTTTTGATTTGGTTTAACATACTGTATCTCAAAATCAGTCCTCTTTAAATTTAATTTAAGGAACAATGCTGATCCATCAGACTCATCATTTTATATCATTCTTCCTCTTTGGTAAGAAAACAGGATATGTCACCAAGACCTGTAGGGATGTGAAAGAGTGGCACATGAATTTATAGACCACATACTTGTTGTTTCATGAGAACACAAACTTAAATGTAAAAGCAATCTGTCGAGGTACTGTAGAATAATATAGTACAGTAATGCAAGAACTTTCTTTTTATGTTTCATACTGCAAGCACTTCAGTTATTTATGCCTATAGGCATGTATAATCGTAGACAGAACAAGCCTAAGAAATCCCCCAAATATCCCCAGGAAAACAACCAATCATTTCTTTAAGCTTTCCCTGTATCATCTGTTGCTAGGGTAGGAAGTCCTTAGAACAGTCTTTATAGGCACTAAAAGTCTGCTCACTGCTGCTCCCCTCTGTCTGCAGGTGCTGCTACATTTCTACATGCTTCAAAAACAACTCCAAAGCGCCACCTAGAGCATTTTCACTGGGTTTTCAGTATGTTCATTGCTTCTGTTGTCAAAGAAAGTTAATATTTTTAGTGTGCAGGGACAATACATTATTTTTAGATACATTTTAGTGCAAACTTAGTTACTCAAAACATTTTATTTTTTGTATAAAATGTGTTTAATTATGATTCTTCTTTGGTGTAATGCAGGATATTTGACAAAAGTCTCTTCATATTTTCAATTATTAATTTTCCTTTGGCTTAGTCCCTTATTTATTAGAGGTCGCCGTAGCAGAATGAGCCACCATTTATTCTGGCATGTTTTATATTGCTCTTTCAGCTGCAACTTATCACTTCAATTTCAGACTCTGAACTTCTTATTTATGTGTCTCTTCATCTTTTCCTCAGCTCTTCTAGCCTGTTTATTCTTGCTGTTTTTTTTCCCATATTCTCTCTCTTGCTGTCTTTTCATCTATTGTTACCTACATCTCTCTTCCTGTCTCACTTTTGCCTTGCATAACAGTATTGCTCATATACACTGATTTTTATTGCTGCTTTTTATTGTACCGAGTGGTTCTGAAAAGATTAGTTGTAGATCATTTTGATCTCCCAATCTTGTGATTTTATAATGAAGCCCAAAAAATAAGATGAATGGACACTCTGGTCTCCCTTCTTTCTTAATGTAGTCATAAAAGCAGATGCCATGGAACGTTGCATAACACTTTAAAAAAATTATTGCTATGAAGAGTTTACATGAAAAAAAAATAGAAAAGAAATAGAAAATAACAATGAAACTGCTAAATAGACACAACGATTAAATATATTAGTTACAGGATGTTGAAAATAATATGAGAACTCAACAAAACAGTTTTGAGGGCTTTGAATTAAAGTAAATATTTACTGTTGAAATAGGATTTAACATATTTATAGAGCACAGGAAATTAAGACTTAGCATCTTAAAATTTGTAGAAAGAAGTTTTTTAAAAAATAAATCAATTTATTAGATAATCTTTGTCCTTGACCTGTTAAGCAAAGTTGTGACAACCAAATAAGACATCATTATGTTATGAAAAGTTGAAAATCCATGTATAAAAATACTAAAGTTTTTACAGAATATATAATATGTTTAGTAGGCTACTGTGTAAAAGTCCTTGGTCACTAGTATTTCCAAAAAAAAAAAGTTATTTAAAAAGGTTATTTCTATTTTTTCTGTAGCAGTTTGAAATACCAATTTCAATTCCCAAACATTATTTTTGTCTTTAATTGTAATTATACAGTGATATTATTTTCTGCACAAGGAGTCTGAAAACAGCCAGTGCTCCATACAGAGATCTGATCTGATCATCATCCAGTTTGGAATGACAAGAAGAAACAGAAGACTCAATCCAGAACTTTGGCAACATCTCTAAGATTCTTCAAAAAACCTACCTGCAAAATACAGAACTGTTCAAAGTTTTAGGGACTTGTGTAAAATGCTATGAAATGAGGATGATTTCTAAAAAAAAAATGCATAAATGCATTTTATTAATCAATTAACTTGTAAGATTCCAGAATATCAGACCCTGAGAACTGTTATGGAATTTCATGAGACATGACCATAAGAATTGATATACAATACAACAGTAGAAAACTTTCTGATCTGAGAAGAAGATCAGGATCTCTATTGACAATGTAAACACAGGCTGGAAAAATAAAATACACCACACCAGGGGGTAATGCGAGAAAGTTCACCCTTCTCCTTTCACCTTAAACCCCCCTTCTTGAACCTTAAGTTACCTTCAGATCAGAGCAAATCATCCACATTTTCACATAAAATGTTCAAGGTTTTAATATGGTGTATCTTGCAGCACTATATTCATGTTTGGAATCATTTTAAGTGTCTCTGTGTAAGAGGTAAAATGGTCTTAATTTCTCTATAATATTTCACTGGTATATGTTGATTTGGTTTTTGGCTTTGATAAGATTGTTGCCAAATGCTCCCTTTCCTTAGAGATGGTTAACTCCTCAAATTCACCGGGCAAGGGTCTCGGTGACACTTCTAATATCTTGAATGTATGGCTGTTTGTTCTAGGTTGAGTATTTAAGATGAATGAGCACACATATCAGGGGGGATCTTGTAGAAAGTCACCCTATTGTAGCATCTCTGAAACTTATGCTGCAACGTACTTCTCTGGTCAGGTATGCATCTATAATTCTTTGATTTATCTTTGAGCAATGGATGTTATATTGTTACAGTCTCATCTCTAAATTGGCTTTCTGATGGTTTTATTATATAACTGGCATAGTACAATGTTACCTGACAATTAAAATGTTAAGTTTTGATTTATTCTGAATTCTCCTGAAATCTTTTATATCCAGTAGATTAAGCGGAGCAGCAAGAAGGTTACTGGGTCGCTGGTTCGAGCCTCCTTAAGTTGGCGTTTCTGTGTGGAGTTTGCATGTTCACCCTGCGTTCGTGTGGGTTTCCTCCGGGTGCTCCAGTTTCCCCCACAGTCTAAATCATGTGGTTCAGGTGAATTGGGTAGGCTAAATTGTCCGTAGTGTATGAATGTGTGTGGATGTTTCCCAGAAATGGGTTGCAGCCAGAAGGGCATCCGCTGCATAAAAACTTGCCGGATAAGTTGGCGGTTCACTCCGCTGTGGCGACCCCAGATTAATAAAGGGACTAAGCCGACAAGAAAATGAATGAATAAATGAGATTAAGCGGAGTCTGCGCTACCTTTATGATTCGACATGATTAGATGTTGATTTTAAGGCACATTTGACTGTACAGAGGCATTTTGGCCATGACAGCATGGAGATCTTTAATCAACTAATTGCTGATTCTAGCTAAATGCATTGGGCTTGGCTTTCTATTCTTTTAGGCATGAGTGAGCAGTTTGCAACCGGCCTATTTGAATATTAGTTAATCCTGCACCCTCTGACAATAACTTTAGAGTGTCGACATACTGTCCGTGAGAAGATAGGCAAACCCAGGCGTGAAACTCTGAGCGGCGTTTGGTCCCTAATGAATGTATAACTGAAGAGTAAGGGAACAGATATAAATCAAAACTTTAAATTAAGTCACAAATGATGAATGTGATCTGTTCTTACAATTAGAAATACAGTCTAAATTTTGGGATCACCTAAATTGGAGTCAGATTAAATTCAGAGCTAACAAACAAATATAAATAAATTCTAATAAATAACAAAACTCTTTTCAGAAGCACTAGAAAAGGCTTACATGCATTTAACTTTTGACAATGCTGTTAGTTTCGTCATTGGGATAATAGATGGACTTCTACAAGCTTCAAACATATGCTGGATAAGTGGATGGTTCATTCCACTGTGGCAACCCCTGACTAATACTCTGATTTTAGTCTGTCTTGTCATAACAGAGCTTCAACAAAGACAAAATTAACATGAAGAATCAAAGTGACCAAGTAAAGCAACCACTCTTCACCATAATGGTGAGTTCTGAAAATGAAAACATATTTGTAATCAATTATAACTTTTAGTTCTCAGTAAATGTAAATGAAGACTTGGATAAGTCTTCCATAGTAAGTCTTATTTATTGCAGTTGATTTAATCTACAGCTGTGATTGAAGTCCAAAATAGAATATAATAAATATTTTTCATCATCATTTAGACACTTTACTTAATGGAACGTTATTTCAACTATGGCTGTTTAGTTACTCCATGTAACATTTTACTGCGGGATACTTTGTGCCCTGTGCTCCCCTATAGAGCCAACCACTGCACAGCAATCATGATCCACACAAAAAAACTAAATTAGCTAGCTTGAGCAACTGTTCGTTTGAATATATTAATTTAAAAATATAAATAATTGGATAGTGAAAAAACTTTGGCTTGATTTTGTAAAATTATGCTACATAAAAAACACCTGCAGAGAACATTGAATAAAGATGCTACTTCATTTCCTGCCAATAGATGGCGCTTTTAGACCAGTAATAATCCTACACTGTAAAACCCAATAAGTTAAGGTAGCTCAAACTATTTGAGGTAACCGATTGCTACAAACCATTTAAGTTCAAAAGCTGATCCTAATGAATAATGTGAACTTACTCCATTTGAGTAAGGATAAGAAAACTTCTCATAGGATAAGAAAACTCAGCTATGATTAATGAGAAACCACAGTTGCAGTTTTGCGATACGTCGCCGATTTTGATCCCGCCCCAAAAATCATCTTAAACCCAGAAGATAAAATTAGCTTACATAAAGCTAAAAATTATCCAGTTTTTCCTACAGTTAAAGCTAACAGGTGCTAACATTGTCTTAACTGATGCTCAACAAAGACAAATCTGTTAAAATCTCAAAAAAAGTACTGCAGGGTTTCGTGAACCTTTAAAAGAAATAAAACACATTCAATCTCTTAACATTTCAGCAGAGAATCATTAAACAACTCCACAAATAGTATCAACAGCATACTTATTACTAACTTGGTTGAGTTTGTCTTTGTCAAATGAAATTCTCTGAAAATAATAATTTTCTTAGACATCACCGCTGGCGCTAATGTAAACAGTGTTTGCTTTATAGGGATCTTCACTTCATTCCCCATATTAGTTATTCTTTGGCTTCTTAGTTATTCTAACTATTTTATGGCAAACGTAATAAGAAGTGAAAAATAAATAAATAAATAAATAAATATATATATATATATATATATATATATATATATATATATATATATATATATATATATATATATACTGACGGTTTTAACCAGTTTTTAAATAATATGTGTTATTTGTCACTTTTTACTTTACTGCATAATTCCTGTTGTTGTACTGAAGGTAACTCAGCAAAGCTTTGAAATGCGTTGAACATCTGAATCATCTTAAACACATAGACATCAAGAATCAGACTCTGAATCTCAATGATGTGACATATTTCTTGTGGCAGTGCATGTTGGGAGCCATGAATGAGTTTTGAATGATTCTCCCAGCATGCACTGCAAGATGATGTCTCTATCTCTTAATTGGTTTTGATATTAAGAAAATATTCATGTATGTTTGTAAAGAAGCCCTTAATAAAAAAAGTAGTTAAATTAAGCATCTACTTTATTCACTACTTCACATCCAATACCATACCATCAACTTAATTATATATCTATTTAAATAACAATGATTCTGCAATTTAATCTTATATCTCTTGTAGGCTGAGAAAATATTATATGCTTTTCCTTCTATGCTAATGAAGGACTACTGAGACATTCCAAGCATGGGATAGGTCCTCCTGGTGTAGCAGAGTTCCTCTATCTGCTTACAATAACCATGTGCTTTTCACCATACACAATTCATCTGCTCGTGATCTTCCTTCATATAACTTTGTAATGTTTGGTGTCATTTGACAGTTTATGACTTCAGTGCTGTAGTGATGAAATCAACCGAGACATTAAATGATTATATTTCAATCTACAATATATTTACTATTGTTGAGTCATGGGCTGAGGAGAGAATGTTAATGTTCTTCTCCCCCACTTTATCTCCTCAACTTCGCTCTCATGTTCAGCTGGTTTTGGGAGTTGGTTTTCACCCATGTTTGACAATGCTTTGCTCAGGGTATAATAAGGAAAGATAACTGTTGATCTGGGAGAATGGCTTTTACTCTGCATTTCCGGCACAACGGTGCGTAGCCTCATATGCCAACAAAGGCAGTTTCACTGTCTTTGTTCCTCAGCAGTGCATATGTGACAGCTAATTTCTTTATACAGTATGCTGGTTTGTTTCATTCTAATGTCTTTATTTAAACATGTAACTTAATAAACAACTTTACCTGCTTTAAGCTTCGAGATTCTTTCTCTGTATCAATGATGATAACAACTTTAATGGAGTCAGATTAAGTTAAAAGGGAGTGAGATAAATAATGAATTTAAACACGCCATCCCTTCAACTGCTTTCTGTTTTCGACTATTGGTTCAGATTGGTTCTTGCTAAGGGCTGTTGTAGACGTCTGACAGAAACAAAACCAGCAGGTAGTATAAGTGAAGCTGTTGATAATGTTTAATGATCTTCTGCTTTTAAGAGATTAAATGTGTTTTGAGTTCCTCTTCAGTGATTCTGCAAGTTAACAGCAGGTGCTCGTCATTGACACCGAGTTCAAAACTTTTTAAATGAGTAAAATTAACTTTCAGTAAATTTTGAGTTAACTACACTCATTTTTTATTTGATAAATCAGACTGTTGGGTTTTACAATGTATCATGTAGCTGTGTCATTAAGCTGTGCTGCAGAATTATCTATAGTATACAAAGTTTAGATGTTTAATAACTGCAAATAAGATCAACTGAATGATCACCATAATTACACTACAATAAAAACCTGATCCCAAACCTGCCCATTTACACTTGGTCACTTCATGTTTTTTTTTTTTGTTTTTTTTTTGATCGGATAGATATAAGTTTATAATTGAGATAATTTTTAAATCATTCATTCATTTTCTTTTTGGCTCAGTCCCATTATTTAACTGGGGTCGCCACGGTGGAATGAACCGCCAACTTATCCAGCATATGTTTTACGCAGCAGAAGCCCTTCTAGTCGTAACCCGTCACTGGGAAACATCCATACATTCTCATTCACACTCATACACTACAAACAATACAGTTTACCCAATTCACCTATAGCGCATGTCTTTGGACTTGTGGGGCTAACTGGAGCACTCAAAGGAAACTCAAGCGAACATGGGGAGAACATGTAAACTCTAATCAGAAATGCCAACTGTCCCAGCTGGGGATTGAACCAGCGACCTTCTTGCTGTGAGGCGATTGTGCTACCCACTGAGACCACCATGCTGCCCCACCCAGATTATGTTATATACAAATTAATTGAAACCCTTTATAGTTTGCAATGATGTTTTACACATATGTATGACAAAAATAGGTGTTTCATTTAGACTATAATACTTATAAAGTAATCACTGAGCCTGCCCTGTGCGCTTGTGATGATCTTTTACAGCCTACATATAAAATAATTTGCATGCCGAATATGGTAGCTTACAATTTCGTAAATACTAAATAAAATGCAATGTACCTTGTGATTTGGTCTATGTAACCTAGGTAAATTTGCATATAGCACAGGATCTGAAGATCGTATTGAAAGAATTGTATCCATTTAGCAGTCTCATTCATATGGTCTAGAGTAAAAACTCATCATTGTTGAGATTCATATACTGATTCTTGATGTTTGTGTGTTTAAATTGATTCAGATGTTCAAGGTGTTTTTATAAATTTATAGAAGCACTACTGATTCTCCTTCTGCCTAAACACTGGATCATTATCATTACCAGTCAAGTCAAACAAGAACCATTTTAACATCACAGTTCCAAATTAAACAAACTTGAAAAAAGCAATCAAATCATTACAATATTTGTTCATCTGATTACAACCTTTGAAACTAACATGGAAAACAATCCTAACCACTGGTCTGTTCTCCACAATAGCGATAGAAAAAACATGTTTTCTATTAATAACTAAAATAGTTGTTTCTCGATAAATCTCACTATAAAGTTTTTATGATGTTAGGCAGGAATAAAGTCAAACTGTCGTTTTTAGTTGATTTAATGCAATGCTGTGTCACTGTATGACCAATATGGTCCTTATGCATGTTTCCTATTGGGCTCCACATTAGACCCAGTTAGATTATTTATTCATTCATTTTTACTTTGGCTTAGTCCCTTTATTCATAAAATGTCTAGGTAATAGTGCTTTTTCAATAGCAGCTCCAAGACTCTGGAATGATCTTTCACTCTCCTTATGAACAGCTCCAACTTTTGAATCTTTTCAGAGGTCACTGAATACACACTAATTTTCTTTAGCTTTTAATCATGTGACGTGAGTTTATGTATCTTGGTTTTGTGTATATTTGCATGTGTTTTATGTGTTTTATGTACAGCACTTTGGTACCCATTGGGGTTTGTTAAAAGTGCTCTAGAAATAAATTGAGTTAAGTTGAGCTAATCAGGGGTCGCCACAACGGAATGTACCACCAACTTATCTAACATACGTTTTAAACAGCAGATGCTCTTCCAGCTGCAACCCAATACTGGGAAACAACCATACACACTCATATACAAACAAATACAGCCAGTTTACCCAGTTCTCCTGTCCTGCACTGCAGGGGAAACTGGAGCACCCAAAGGACACCCACGCCAACACAAGGAGAACATGCAAACTCCAAACAGAAATGCCAACTGACTCAGCTGGGACTCGAACCAGCAACCTTCTTGCTGTGAGGGGAGAGTGCTAACCACTGAGCCATCATGTCGCCCCCCAGTCAGATTATATGTGAGACTATGAGATAATTAAGATATGGTTCATAGAGAATTCATGGACAAACCCATATGGTTCCACAAATCAATGTTGGCTGGAATTATATATAAAATAAAAAAGAAAACATACCACAAATCAACCATAATTTTGCAACATTGAGTACATTTACGTAGACCATTTTAATGCTAATATAATTTGATTTTGACAAAAGTGTGACAACTTTACGTCACACTCATGGAATACTTCAATCTAAGCAATAGTAGGTATAACCTTAACAGGTGGTGTATGCCACTTTTGAAGTATGCAGGCATATAAGCACCTTAATTGCATTTTTGCCTTTCTGACCAAAGTGTGCATGTGCACAATGGTGGCAGTAAAGTGCGATATGTGGAATTCAATTTCAAAATTATAGGCTGTGTGTCTCGCTTGGTTCTCATTTGGGACTTTAACCTAATCAAATGCCATGGGCATCATAATTGATTTACCGAATAAATGTACAAAACTTTAACCATGCTTATTTTGACTGTGACTGGCAATGATTTTACCACACAGCAGCACAGCTTGAATATCAGTCCTGTTAAATTCAGTCCCTGGAGGGCCATAATCCTGCAGAATTTAGTTCCAACATTTACCTGTAGGTTTTAAACAAGCCTGAAGGGTCAGATATGTTTAGTTAGTGTTAAAGCTAAACTCTGCAGGGCTGCGGGTAGCCACCAACCTGATTTCACCAAGTAGCACATAAAGAACAACATTCCAATCAGCCAATCAGAATTAAGGGACACCTTTACAGTTTATGTTAACCCTCTACCACACATAATTTAATGGTACATGACAAAATGATTCCACATGATTTTTTGGTTCTTTTGGGAACATTTTACTGTTAAAAGTTGTTTTTGGATTGAGCCCCCACCCCAACCCCAAAATTAGTTTTTGTTGCTTTAAGGCAACTTTATGCAACAATGGTACAGAATCACATGGGAAATTCTTCACATATTGTATATCAAATATCATGAGTCAGTGATCAGAGAGCAATAATAATTTACAAATCTTAATCAAATTGTAACAGAATCGTTAAGGATATAGGGAACAACACATACAACATATACAGTGCTCAGCATAACTGACTACACCCCATTTTAAAAATTATTATTTTATCCATTTATCTGAGAATATAGGTCATATATTTTAGTGCATTTGTACAAAACAGATTTATTAAACTGATATATTTATTAAAATAATATTTTATTCACCGAACATCTTTAGAAATAGAAGATAATACAATTAAATAAATGTGAAATATTGGGAAAAAATTACAAACTACAAAATGACAACAAAATTTGATATATATATTTGTTTTTGTTGAATTTTGCTCTTTTACATTTTTTGTTCAATATTTTTCTCTAACATATCAATTTAGGGGTACAAATTTTGGCCCATTATCATAAATTATTTTGTTAGATTATAGATCTAATATTAATTTAAATGAGAGATTTGTGAGGGGTGTACTCATATATGCTGAGCACTTTATATAGTGGTTTATTACTGGTCTATATATTTGACCCCTATTTTTGTGTGCTGCCAGCTGTGTAAACTGATCACTTATAAATGATAGTCAGTACTACTTTTTGAATTTCTGTATATATTTTTTAAACTTCTGCTCAAACCTTGTTCTCCTCACTGTCACTATATCTTATTGTACTCAGATGGGATTTGTCTAACTCTGGAATCCTACTCTTTACTTCCATAAAACAAGCTTACATACGTTTTTTTTGTTTTTTTTTTTTGTTTTTTTTTTGCCAAATATGTAAAAAAAAAGTAAAATTAAATGAAATATAATACAATATGTAATAATGATAATATGTGAAAATGCCCACTCGTAATGTCAGTAAATACATCTTGAAAAGTACCACTTATCGCACAACGCTGCCCTAAGGCAACAAATAGAAAAAATTAATTTCTTAACATGTAAAATAAAATAAAAACTTCATAAAACCTGACAAAAGGCTTTTCGCTACTTCACAAATGGACACATTTTTTGTATAGTTTATGTTAATTTAATTAAGGTTAATTAAGCAAGTAATCTTAACTTCTCATATGTGCTCCTGTCACCATGAGTAAGAAAATGAAGCTCCACCTTCAAACGGTGCTAGAAAGTGACTTTCACACCTTATTGGACATTTTATTGATACTTTTTCTTACATTTTAATTGTTTGCAATCTTTTTAAGAAATCTGTGCTTAGCACGAGCTTTAAGAAAACGTTCTGTTGCCTGAGGGCAATGCTGTGCTGTGGTTTATGACTTTGTTTGTTACCCAATAATTATTCCCCTCTGATTTTAAGAATAATTTACAGTTATGATTGGATTTAGGGGTAGGGAACAGGTATTGATTACATTTTCAAACAAATATTATGTCCAGGATAAACGTTAAAGATGATAAAGATGTTGTCAATCCAGGATCACATCGTTCTTGGTAAAAAAAATGACATGTGCAGGTGCCCCTTTAGGTTTGACACTGTTGCACATCCTCAGCTCCAGGGGTGCATGAACAGAAATCGCTTGTATAACTTTACTCATCTGGAGACAAACAAGTTCACATATATCTATGAACGAAATCAGTGACATTTTGAAGCGTTGCCTCCACTCTGAAATGCTAAACTCTGTTGAACACAACTCACTGCCTCATACTCATCAACAAAAAAGCATGTAGGCCCAGCTGAAGTGGCATCGACATCACATTTCTATCAACATTATTTTTAAATGCACAGAATACAGCCATAAATAGACAAATTAATTAAAACAGCAGTCAGTAACACCTACTCTTTTGTTCCATCATTTGTGTTGTGTGTGTCATGTAAATAACTTTAATACGACCGATGAATAATGGTAATTGCATGTAAGCAAGATTGGAAAGCTTGCTCTTGTGTAAACATTGTGATTAAGTCCTTAGGCTACTCTGATTATTGGAAATACTTCCATTATTTGCACATAAATGTAGTCTTTGTTTAACCATGGTATTTGTAGTAAAACTGTGGTTATATAAATGATAATGACACATGAATGATTGATAAAATTGTGATAGGACGATGCAAAACAGCTAAAACATTAATGAGGTACTATATAATGATGCGCTGTACCTTTAAGAGCGGAAGCAGCTCCTGTTCTCTCCTCCACCCTCCGCTCTGCTCAATGACGCTCTACAACATCGAACACACGAATGAACGGATGAGTTAAAAACAGGTAAAATACATACTATCCTTTATTTAAGTATGTTCATGTAAATGCTTTTGATGCATCGTTTTGTCGCTTAAACTAAGAGGACAACAGGGGCAGTTTCTCACCTGTCGTCGTGACGATGCTGAAACACCTAGTGCCTTTTGCATGGAAGGAGAAGGAAAGCGGACAGCTGGCTCAGTGTCGTGTAATTAGACGACAGACAAGCATTCCTGATAAAGGGAAAATTTCGTTGTCTCGATCTTATATATAAGCTAGTTTAACGTTTGCTGTTTGACAGTCTCAAATACGTGAGCTTATGTTTCATGTCCTGTTTCGTGGATAAAAGTAGTCCAATATCTGTATTTCTCATTTCTTCAAATGTAAGTATTTAAATTTGTTTGATCATATAATAGTGATGTTCAGTCAATGATGACATATGACGTCATGCAGGGCTCCAGCAGTGGGTCTGGAGAGGCAGCGGATATGATGTTAACGGGAATCACCATCTGCCATCCGCAGCATCATAGCCTTAAGTGTCAGCGGATCCGCTGCAACCTAAACCAGGCTTTATCTCAACATAACCAACATAATCGTTAATTATATCAAATAAAAACTGGTTTATTTAGCATATATTTAATAATATTTTAGGTATGTCTATTTTTCACAATTAAAAAGTCACACTGTCTCACTCACACACAAAGTTTAATATTTATGTGATTGTTCTGTCTACAGTAATTCATTAAAGAGGGTAAATGAAGTGAGGGTCCTTACTGAATCATATAATGGAAGTCAGCAGCTGTTGGCATGTTCAGAGTAAAAAGATGTATAAAGACAAAGCAAAAGAAATAAATGTGTATTATGCATGTGCCAAAATAATAATGCTGTGCAAGAAATTAAAAATTATTTACATTATTATTACCTTCTCCACAGCCTCAATCTACCCTTACAACAGTCAAACTTCTTTCTCAAAATAATGTATGCACAGACTCAGACGTGTCTGACCCTGTTAACGTCTTTTAAAAGAAAAGTGTGTGATGTGTAGAATAAAGTCGCAGTGTCTAGGAGAAGCACAAGTACCGTCTTGATGAACAAAACTTTGCCTACTTTCACATTTTTTGTTGCAAAAAAATATCTTCTTACGTGTCAACTTGTGTTTGGCACTGTCATGCAGAGATGTGTGATGTCATTGCGAGAACTATGATATTAATACATATTGTTGATAATCAGCATCATCATAAAAACAATCAGGGTCTATTGTGTTTAAGAAGTTCCAAATACTTTGCGTTAAAAAGTGCCAAAACCCCAATTTAATAAAATATATTTTTATTTAAAATTCATTTTGTTAATGAACATTTGTAAAGTACGATACTGTCAAATATGCGTTCACTGAATCAAAGCAAACAATTTAATTAATGGGTAAATAAGAAATATCGCAAGTTAATTAAGTAAACAATTCAACACATTCACATACACAACACATCATAACCCAACAAATGCATTTAAAAAAAAACTGACTAGTATTATACAGCCTTCTGTTAGATTTGTTTAGCAGCGTTTCAGGCAATGTTCATGTTTTAGAGCTTTTATTAGTCGAGCTCGGCAATATGACAAAAACTTCATGTCATAATATATTGTCTCAAATCTTGATAGTGATATATATCCCAATACAGTAATATTTCTGTGGATTCAATCAATTCATGGTTTATATTGACCATGTGCGAAAGACATTTTATAAACTCAGAACTGTACTCAATTATATGTGATCGTGTTTCTCTATTCAGGGCAAATGTTTAATTAAAAATGTAGAAATATAAAAAAAACTATGAAACACTTTTAAAAAAAACCAATGATTACATAAGTAATCATTCCAACATAACAATAAAAATATTGCTAAATAAGACTTAAAATGTAAGATGCTGTTATTCATGTTTTGTCTTTTGTATTGTTCATGCCACATAAACTATCACATTGCACAGCTATATTTATGAGCTCTTTACTGTATATCCAATGTATTCGGAGCGTTAAGTCACCAAAAAGAGAAGTGATCACTAGATTTAAATAGGTCTAGTATGAAGGCTGCACAATATATCATTTGAGCATCGATATCGCAGTGTGTTTATTCACAAGGTAGGGCTGGGCAATTTGGCAAAAACCATATTAATCGAACATTAATGCTCGATTAATCGATCATTTAAACTCGATTATGATTAATGAACGATTATTTTGGTTATTTATTTTATTTTTTGGCCATTATATTTCACTGACAGACATATTTAGTAACCAGTGCTCACTATATTAATTAATTGCTCAATAGCATGCATATTATTGAAATATTGGCTGCTTATTATTTCTAATAATCTAAATATTCTGCATGATTTTGTTCTATATCCCGAATCCAATACTTAAACTACCTTATTATAAAATCAGAAGTTGATTAAAGCAAAGTCATAATTAATGGTTTGATCATAGCAAGAAGTGAAAAATGATGCGTGACTATAACTTATTTCCTAGTGCTATTTAATCATTTGGTGAAATTGTAGATGCAGTATAACACAATAAATATTGCAAAAAAATAAAATATCACAATGTCATATTTTTTCCAATATCGTGCAGCCCCAATTACATTTTTTCACACACAAAAATATTTAAAAAAATTTTTGTCTCTTCTTGGCAAACCCAACTTAATTTCTGATGGTTTTCAGTGCATTTATTTGGCTTAACTTTCTGTTTATTTTTGTTTTAGGTTTGTAAGGCCTGTTTGATTCTGAACACTATGGAGCAGGTTTGAGCGTGCTGTATTTCACATTGTCTCTTACCAACTATTCGTTCTCCATCAAGATGGCATCATGCATTTCCGGCTGTTCTCCAGTGATGAGGTTCTGTCAGAAGCTGAACAGGCTGAAGACCCTGGACGACGATGTAATGGCAACTTCACTGAAACGCTGTCTGAACACAGTGGACCTTGCTCTGCTTGGTGTAGGTGGAATGGTGGGTTCAGGCCTGTATGTTCTCACAGGAACTGTTGCAAAAGACACGGCAGGACCCGCTGTAGTGATATCTTTCCTCATAGCTGGAGTAGCGTCACTGATGGCAGCGCTGTGCTATGCTGAATTTGGCGCTCGTGTACCAAAGACAGGCTCTGCCTACATGTTCACATATGTCTCTGTTGGCGAAATCTGGGCATTCCTGATTGGCTGGAATGTCATTTTGGAGTATATGATTGGCGGAGCGGCGGTAGCTCGTGCATGGAGTGGCTATTTGGACTCTATCTTTAATCACCGCATCCAGAATTTCACAGAAAGTCATGTGATGCGCTGGGAAGTGCCCTTTCTTGCTCATTACCCAGACCTCCTAGCGGCTGCAATCCTTCTAGTGGCTTCCTTTTTCATTTCATTTGGAGTTCGTGTCTCGTCTTGGCTTAACCACATATTTTCGGCCATCAGTATGGTGGTCATTGTGTTTATTTTGGTGTTTGGCTTCATATTGGCCGATCCTGTCAATTGGAGCGCTCGGGAGGGAGGCTTTGCCCCGTTTGGGCTTTCGGGTATCATGGCGGGAACTGCAACATGCTTCTATGCTTTTGTTGGCTTTGACGTGATCGCAGCTTCCAGCGAGGAGGCCAGTAATCCTCAGAGGGCCATTCCTGCAGCAACTGCCATCTCATTGGGTCTTGCGGCCACAGCTTATGTCCTTGTGTCCACAGTGCTTACATTGATGGTTCCATGGCACACGCTTGACCCAAACTCAGCTCTCTCGGATGCGTTCTTCAGACGAGGTTATAGCTGGGCTGGGTTTATTGTGGCTGTGGGATCCATATGTGGTGAGTATGACTTAATTATTATGTTGGCTTGAGAAAGCCAACATACTGTAATGCTACTTAAACTTATTCTTATTATTATTATTATTATTATTCCGGCTTCTGACCAAAAAAAAGCAATCGCTTCTCCTCCCAGGGCTTAGATGCTACAAGCCCCAAATTTGGTCAAAAGCTGTCTATTGCCCATGAGATGGTTGCTGTATGTCCTCATGCCGATAAGATTTGTAGTTTTTGAATTAAAAATTTTTTGAATTAAAAAATTGTAAATATTACAATCGAGTATTTGGGGCATATAAAAAAGTATACAATCCTCAAATTTGGCCAAAAGATGTGCTTTAAATTGAAGATAATTATCATATTTATTTGGTGTAATTATAAATAACAGTTTTCCTATAAATATTTTTTTTATATTAAATTTGTTAATTTCAAACCTAAAGCTTGTCAGAGTGTCCACGAGATGGCGCCAGAGAACCATTTTTGAGCCCT
Organism: Danio rerio; assembly: GCF_052040795.2. Lineage (NCBI taxonomy): Eukaryota > Metazoa > Chordata > Actinopteri > Cypriniformes > Danionidae > Danio > Danio rerio. The sequence continues at coordinate 41,138,375 of NC_141028.1, forward strand.
TTGTAATTTAGTAATGGCCCTTTCTCAGCGAAAATACACAAATACAAGTCATACAACACTATTTAGTGTTCCTTTAAGAGGCAGAGAGATCTGTGGTCAAAATCGAGGTAAGATTGAACTTAATTCTGGTCATTAGTCATTCATATTATGCTCGTGGTGAACTCCATAAAGCCTAATAAAACTGATCTGGATGCAGAATCATCCGCGTCGTAATCGACCCGCATGCATTTCTGTCTGCTACCCTGTGAGTTTTAAAATGCATGCCTCTGATGTTGGCAGAAACATAACTTTACATCAGATATTTCTTTCAAACAGAATATTCTGTGCCGTGAAAAGCCTTCTCCTCTACTTGTGATAATGAAAATGAAAGCCATGCGAACATTCACGTATATTATACAATAAACATATTTAATATAAAATCATTCTAACTTTATTTTTAATCTGTATTTTAACCCTCTAAAACAGCTATGTCCTTGCCACAAAACTAATAATCCATCTTCAAAACCTACAATTTCTTTTCATTCGGTGCGGTCGGACCTGAACGTCTTTATACCGTTGTAATCACGTGTAAATTCTAACAAAGACAATGTTTGCACTTTTTAAATCACATTTTATTTATTGTGCAAAAATAAAACATCCAAACAGCATCATAACCAATAAAAACACACAGCAAAGAAAATGTATTTTAAAATAGTGAATATATATACATACAATGTATGAAGATTTTTTATATCCCCTTAATATGCTCTGCTGTTGCTGCATCAATTTCTTTCTGTAACATCTGGATTGCAATTTACACTGCAATGTTCACAATTTATTATTATGGGGGGAAAATCCAAACAGTATTATAATGTTTTAAAGCAAAAATGTTAAGAACAATTATTTACAAACAGGTAAAATAAAGTGTGTGTATATACATATATATACATACAATTGAAGTCAGAATTATTAGCTCCCCTGTTTATTTTTTCCCCAATTTCTGTTTAATGGAGGGAAGATTGTTTCAGCACATTTCTAAGCATAATAGTTTTAATAACTCATTTCTAATAACTTCTTTATTTTATCTTTGCCATGATGACAGTAAATAATATTTGACTTGATATTTTTCAAGACACTTCTATACAGCTTAAAGTGACATTTAAAGCCTTAACTAGGTTAATAAGGTGAACTAGGCAGGTTAGGGTAATTAGGCAAGTTATTGTATAACGATGGTTTGTTCTGTAGACTATCAAAAAAAATTGCTTAAAGGGGCAAATAATTGTGTCCCAAAAATAGTTTTTAAATAATTAATAACTGCTTTTATTCTAGCCGAAATAAAACAAATAAGACTTTCTCAAGAAGAAAAAATATTATCAGACAAATGAAAATTTCCTTGCTCTGTTTAACATAATTTGGGAAATATTTAAAAAAGGGAAAAAAAATCAAAAGGGGGTTAATAATTCTGACTTCAACTGTATATATGTATGTATATATATATATACATACATATATACATATATACATATATAACACATACACACATTTATGGTTAGGGTTATAAGGATTATTTTTTAATCCCCCTTTTATGTTAGCAAAAACATAAGTTTACTTCAGATATTTCTTTCAAAAAAATATTCTGTGCCGCAAAAGAGCATTCTCCTCACTTGTGATAATGACAATGAAAGCCAAGCTTTTGGCCTATGCTGTACCAAAAAAATAAATAAATAAAATCACCCAGGTGATGACAACTAAATATTACGATTATAACATTGTGTTAGTGGCCAATGGGGTGGAACAACGTCATTGGTCAGAATTAAACACGTGATGAAGACGTCCTATAATATTGTATTTAATGCGATTTTTCTTCCTGTAAACTGTATATAATTATATAACTATAACTATATATATAATGCTGCAAATTACTGTAAATTGACTGTACTCTATATTAACTGCAAAACTGATAAGACTGATTAAATAATAGACAAATTAACTAAATGCATGTGCTATTGTTTCATTAGTATTTTAATTTAATATTTTTCTTTATATGATATTTATTATAATGTAATTTTGTTCAGATTATAATATATACTATAAATACTAACTATACTATAGTGATCTGCATTAAACAACCTGAACAAATCAGTCCTCTCTCTCTCTCTCTCTCTCTCTTTCTCTCGATTTGATCAAAAATGTAAATGAGGCCTTCCGATTAACAGTCCAGTGGACCCTAGCAACAGCCTAGAAACCACTCAGAACACCCTAGCAACTACCTAGGAATGCCTTAGCTACACCTTAGCAACCACCTAGCAACCACTTATCAACCGCTGTGCTTCCTGCCAACAGCCTTTGAGTCCCCGGCACAGTCACGTTGGCTTTCTCAAGCCAACATCAAAGTTCGTCAACGAACTTTAGGTTCTAGTTGACATATAATCTTTTAAAGGACAGTTGCAGATCTTTATTTATAAAGGTGGCTGTTTGATATATTACTACTTCTATATACATTTAAATCACAGCACATGATGTAAACTAATATACTTTTAATAGTCACTTATTTTATGCAATATTTACAACAAATTCATAAGTGAATAGTGGTATAGTAGCGACACAAATAATATAAGCAAATTAATTTTCACGAGGCAACAGCATCACATCATTTTAGGAATGTGTGCATCATGATATGTTTGGTAATTTCACTATCCTGATAAAAAAATAATAATAATGATAATTCCAAAATAAAATAACATTTTTAAAAATCTTATAGGAATAACTGCATTTTAGTTTTGATAAGGTTGCGTGTTACTTTTATTAAAAGTACCAGTAAAGACTTGGCATGGGCCGGCATAAGATTGTGATGGTATGATATCCTTGGATAAAGATATCACTGTAACACGGTATTGTTATTTTCTCTAAAATAACTTCTTTTTAAATGTTTGGGTACAAAAACAACAACTTTTTTCACCCATTGAACACAATATATTTTATTTTAAGAAACTTTTAAGATATTTTGGACCAGTAGTTTTTGATTTGGAGGGTCCTTTTCTGCTAAAACTATTGTTGTCCTAAAAAAAATTGTTACAAAAAACATGTAAAAAAGTAGTAAAAAAACAACAACTGTTCATATACCATTGGAACGATATAACAGAAAATTCTGGTAGTTTTAAAACTTTGACTTTTCCAAACCACTGTACATCTTGAAATCTGTTATCGTTCCATACTTAGTAAAGACCTATATAATATTTTTAAATATTTATATTTATTTTATTTATTTATTTTAAATAGTTAAGTTAATCCTATTTTTTATGATGAATTCTTATATGACTTTAACATTGATAATAGGAAATGTTGCTTGAGTTCTAAGTCAGCATTTTAGAATGATTGAATGATGATGATGATGATGATGATGATGATGATGATAGACAGTAGATGACAGTAATGGTTGTTGAAAATTCAGGTTTGTTGTCACAGGAATAAACAAACGAATGAAGGAATGAACAAACAAATGAACAAACAAACAAACAAATGAACAAACAAACAAATACATCTCGCTTTAACATTATTAATTCTTCAAATATTTCTCATTGCAAGAAAACTGTATTAGCTATGTATATGCCAAATGAGTGTAACTTGTTTTTTGTTGAGGAGAAAATGAATACTATCAAACTACTCCCTTATGAAGTGAAAACTATTTCTGTAAATGAACCATAAAGGGCATGTAAAGAATAGTTTAGCTACACTGGATTTGTATGTATTTTGTTAAAATTGTCAAATTAATTCAATTTGGTGCATTAAATGTTTACTTAGAAAATATTGCAATAGTAAATGATACTTCCATAATACTTAATATTTCAGATTCCTTCCTCTTCAACTTTTGCTTTATTTAAATTGCTGTAATTAGAAAAAATAAAATTCTGATTTTGTTAGTTGGGAACTCCTGTTTAAGTTGACCCAAAATTATAGCACTCTCTAATATTGTTTTCTTGAAATTAGGCATGGGATGACTTTCTGACAGTATGATAACCTAGGATTAAAATATCACGGTATCATGGTATTGTGATTACTGCTCTAAAATTTGTTCTCTTTAAATGTCTGGGCAAAAACAACAACTTTTTCCCGTATTGAAAACAATATATTTTACTTTAAGAAACATTTAGAATATTTTGGAGCAGTAAACATGTCAGGCTAAATAATTGAAAAAGATAATTGACTTTTACTTGTTTCATTAGTCTCTGGAAAACTTGAACAGGCATCTTTGGATATTTTTCTTTCTTTGGGTTTAAATAAGCCAGTGCACTGTTCAAATCTAGAGCACTGTTCAGATTTATAGCAATTTTTAAATGTTTTCTGAATCATGTGCTGACCAGTAGCTTTTGATGTGAAGAAAATGTTGCCCTAATACTGCCAGTTAAATGTAATTTTCTGTGTCATATGTGACACAGATCGGATCTGTTCTATGACCGTGTAAACACGAAAAAAACGCATGCATTTGGATATTCAGAAATTGGTTTCAGGCCTCCTTCATATGTGGAAATAAATCAGATATAAATTGGATATGTGACAATGTGACTATCATGTAAACTGACAGATCGGATTTGAGGCATTCCGTTTTGTACTTCATTAAATTTGGACAATGTGGTACTTCTCTGAGGTTTTATGGTGTAGAAGGAAGAGCGTGTGCGTTAAACAACAACACAGGAAACATGGAGGAGGAAAATGGTCTGCCGCTACGATTTGCTCCCACCAGACCTAAGATCTCAAAATTCCTCTGAATAGTGAAGGACACAATAGATAAACTATAGGTGCAAGCTGCGATGACGGCCCTTTCCCTCCTCTTTCGTCTCCACCTCAAAATCATTTTAAAGTTGGGCGAACTTCGCATATTTCACAGAGCTAAAAGCAAGAGAATTTCTTTCATCGTAGCTAGTGTGGTGCAGATGCTAGAACCTGCCTTTATGCATGCACAACATCGTAAATTGTATGGCAAGTGTAAACACATGAATTGGATTTGGGTCACAATTAAAAGAACATGTAAACAGACAGGCAAAAAATCAGATATAGGCAACAAATCGGAATTGGGGATCAAGACCTTACAGTGTAAACAGGGCCTTATATATACCTTCAAACGGTATAACAGATAATGTTTGTGGTTTTAAAGCACTGACTTTTCCAAACCAAGGTAAACCTTGAAACCAGTTATTGTGCCATGCCTACTTGTTACATACAAATTAAGACTTTGTTCTTCTGTTGACTAATTAAAACAACTCCCCTTCATCTAGCCATGAACACTGTGTTGCTCAGCAACCTTTTCTCTCTCCCGCGGATCGTGTACGCCATGGCGGAGGATGGCCTCTTCTTCTCTGTGTTTTCCCGTGTCAACCCTGTAACCAAAGTCCCAGTGATCGCCATTCTTGTTTTTGGCAGCCTTATGGCGATCCTTGCCCTCATCTTTGATCTAGAAGCTCTGGTCCAGTTCCTCTCTATAGGCACTCTGCTTGCTTACACTTTTGTAGCAGCCAGTGTCATAGTGCTCCGCTTTCAACCGGATAAAAGCAGCGGGAGTTCAGGAGCAGGTGGAGTCAAGACCGATGCTTCATCCACACCTTCAGGAAACCAGTCAGGGCAGCAGATGGATCTATCTGTGGCAGCAAATGAAGCCCAGACATTTGCGCAGGATGGTGGAGAGCTGAAGGAGTACGAGTCTTTCTCTGATAAACTTCAACTGGTGGAGAGGCAAAAGGCAGGGAAGGAGAAACGGGCACCCGGGATGCTGAAGGCTCGCTGGGAGCCATATTTAGGTCGATTGCTGGGCGACTGTGAGCCCGGTGAAGTAGTGGCGTTCTCAGTGCTTGCTCTGATGGTCAGTGGAGTCTCTCTTAGTGCTGTGTTGGTGTTTGGGAATAACCAGCTGCATCTGCCTGTGTGGAGCTTCACCCTGCTTCTGGTCATCTTCAGTGTCGTCTTCCTGCTCAGTCTGGCTCTCATCTCGGTCCATGAACAGCGGCCCAACCTTAAGACTTTTCAGGTGAGTTTAAAATATCACAGGATCAGTCCGATTCTCAAATGTTTAAATAATCGTAATGTTGGTTGCTTAGGAGTTGGTTGTTACCTTTTATTGCTTAAAGTCAGCATTAAATCAAAATCCAAGTAGTCTATTTTACTAGCGCACATTGTAACTCTTAAAGAGACCAATTATGCCTCTTTACAAAATATAAAATAAGCCTCTAATGTCTATAGAATGTTTATATAAAGTTTTAGCTTAAAATACTGCACAAGTAATGTTTTATAACCCTTTTAGGCTTTGATCTTAATTGTGCCATGTTGGTGACTGTGCTTTTAGCCTTCTTTTCAAAACTGGGCGGAGTTATAAGTGCCTATGTGTCAGAATAGTGACAGATTCAAAAACAAGACTAACGTTCAATGCTAATTAGAGAGAGAGTGGGTGGGGCTTTCCCCTCTGATAACATGTACAAAGGGAGAGTGTCAATTATCTGCAGACTGTTTTTATCAAGTGTGATAAACATTCACATTCATTGCTTTGGTTATCTTGAATCAAAATCCATTTGTTTCTCCTATGGAATACCAGTTATTCCCTTATGATGTCACTTTGACAGCTTGACAGCATTCTACAACCAAGGCTATGTCCATACTAATACATTTTCAGAAAAAAAAATTATAATAATTTTCTCTCCATTTGTTTTTCTGTCCATCCACAGTGAAACAACATTTTTAGGAAACGGAAGCACAATTCAAGTGGATACATTTGAAGACACCAAATTCATGTCATAGTGTGGACTTTAAAAATAAAGGCTGTCGAAAACAGTGACTCATTTTTAGTAATGTCACCAAGTCAGCTAAAATGGTGGAGGACATAGTAGAACCAGAAAGTAATTAAATGCTATGCAGAAATGAAGCCTTATGTCTTATGCTGTGTTCACACCAGACACGGAACGCGCGGATAAATCGTGATTTTCGCGCGTAAATAGCCGCGTGAACATTTAAGTTTACTCGCTTCATACGCGCGTCAAACCCCGCTTCATTCGCGTGTCAAATTCACATCAGAACAGATGTGGATTCACGTGATGGGCAGGGCTTCTGTCTGCCCGGTGACTCTAGCTTCATAGCTAAATGGCTAACATGAATTTTATGAAGAAAATAACAGTGTTTATGTGCTTTATGAAGACTGAAAAACAGCGTAGATACGTTTAGGGTCGTGTCTGAGTCCACTACATTCTTTCAGAGGTGCATCCAGCTCTGTGAGCTCATAAACTCCTCCAGAAACCTGGCTGACGGAGGCTTTCAGCGGTGCTTCTGACTGAGCCCAGCCCAGTTTGATGAACTGTTGTCCGTGAAGGCTGGAGGATTTCCCTCGGAACACCAACAACAGGTTCTACGTCACAATCACGCCCCCACAAGAGCAAGCTTCTGATTGGTTAACGCGGCGCGAATTTACGCTGAAGTTCAGATTTTCGAAATCGAGAGATTCGCGCGAAACGCTCATTAAGCGCTACAAACGCGCAAAACGCTCAATTCGCCCCGCGCCATTCACGCAATTTGCGTCATTCGCGCCCCGCCATTCGTGCGTATTGCGCCGCAGGACGTCTATTCGCGCGTTTGCATTGACTTAACATGTAAATCACTAGCGATTGACGCGCGTGCCGCGTCCGGTGTGAACGCAGCATTAGTGTGGATGACCAATTTTTCATAAATGTTTGGAAATGGAGCATTATTTTTTTCTATACCCCATGTTGTAATTACAGAATTTTAATTTTGCATGTAAAAGAATTATAAAATTGGTTTCGTCAACCAGTTCTTAGGCTGTGAGAACATAAACCCAGCCCTCATGGTAATGAACTTTGTTGAGTCACATAAATTAGTCATATTTTACATCAGTGGTTTGTATTTTCTCCTTCAGGTTCCTCTGGTGCCATTTATTCCTGGCTTCAGCATCCTTCTGAATGTATTCCTCATGTTGAAGTTAAGTCCTCTCACCTGGATTCGGTTCACCGTCTGGGTCGCTGCAGGTAAAAGTTATTCACTTTTCATTTATTTTTCGTTTTAACCAGTCTTATTGAATTACATAAAATATCACTAAAGTATAGCTGCAAAGGAGCTGACCAACAAAACAGAGAAGCATAATCTAATTAAAGAAATCTACAAAAAAACAATGAAAATGGTTACATTTAAAGTGATTGTTTAATTGCAAATAAACAATTACTTTTAACAGGTGCTTTTATTTTGTTACTTACAAATGAGAACAATTAAAGTAATCAATCAGTAATGGCACATTTTCCTCTTATTGATTAGCCTAAATGAATAGTTCACCCAAAACTGAATATTCCATCATCATTTACTAACCATCAAACCTGTTTGAGTTTCTTTCTGTTGAACACAATAAGATATCTTGAATAAAGCTGGAAACCTGTAACCATTGACTTCCATTAGTATTTGTTTTTTCTACATTGGATGTCAATCGTTGCATGTTTTCACCTTTCTTTAAATATCTTCATGTTCAACAGAGAAAAGAAACTAATAAAAGGTTTGGAACCACTGGGGGGTGGGTAAATAATGAGTAAGTTTTCATTTATGGGTGAACTATCCTTTTTAAATGTACACGCTATTACCCTGACAGGTAGGGGTGTAACGATTTATCGTTGTACGATTTATTGCGAATCAAAAATGTCACAATATGCATCGTGGCGTTATGACGATTTGATTACGATATGACGTCCGTTTTCTCTTATTTGTTGAGCTGTTTGCACGTGAGCTACGTTCCACCTGCTGTCGCACGTGAGTTCAGATTGCAGCAGCAGTAATGTTAGCAGACCAAGATGAGTGGAGCTGAAATAGAGGATGGCTCATCCTCTCAAAATCAGACGTCTGGCAACATTTCGGTTGTAAAGTCATTGCTTTAGACTTGTCCGCTTTTTGACACGCATCCTGGGTCAAACATAGCCGAAGTTTTAAAGTATTCACAGTGATTTACATACTTTGCACAGCGACATGGATACCTCCTAAGGGTGTTGAAAGAGTCACATACTGTATTTATAAGGTACAATTCACCCTAAAATATCATTCTGTCTTCATATAATGATGTATTGGCGGCCGCAAAATCACACATGACATGAGCTGACCGTGAGCTGTTACTACAGAGGGCGGACTATGATTGACGCGCGCGTATGGCAAGCCGTTTTAGCATTTAAACCTTTGTTCTGACTATCCATAAATATATTAAGAGATATCTCTAATTATATTTTGACTAGTCATAATTATAATTTGACTAGTCAGAATGACAATTAGAGATATCTGTACTAGTACGAAATCAGAATGGAGATATTTGCAAATATATTATGACTAGTCATATTCCTCTATTGACTTCCATTGAAAAATATTTGCTGATATCTCTAAATGAGTTTTGACTAGTCACAATTGTAATTAGAGATATCTCTAAATGAATTTAATTAAATATGAATTAAATATATTTATGGATAGTCAGAACAAAGGTTTAAATGCTAAAACGGCTTGCCATACGCGCGCGTCTGCTTCAGTGAACAGAACCTGCATGTTGTGACGAACAGGTAATAAAGTAGTAAACAACATTCAGTTTGTGGAACAGAGTGATCAGGAGCCACGTGGGAAGTATGAACAGCAGTGGAAATGAAACCGAAAACGTACACATTATTTAAACAATTATATCGCATTTTAGAGTTATGATTACGACGAGCATTAACCCTTTTGAGTACAGAGGTACACAAAAATGCACGTCAACATGATACACTTAATAGCACCTACATCAGCGACGCCGAAGAAATAGTAAACCTGCCTAAACTGCTGAAAAGAGCCACGACTGTCCTGTGTAATGAAAAGACGGCCACCCTGTCACTCATCATGCCCAACATGAAGACAGCCATCCATAAAAACCTCTCAGACAGACACACATAAGTTCAGGATTATCTTATAGAACTGCTGATTACCTGGAAATGTGAATTTTTTTTTTGCACACACAAAAAACGCAAGTGACCAAGCAAAGCATTAAGCTCTTACTGTTACATTCAATTGAATAGAAAGCTTTTTTTTTTGCACCTTTACTTAAATTAGTCCCTAATTTTGTCTCTGTCATTTCAATAATAATTTCTTAAAGAAGGTTCAGTTTAACAAGTTGAAACAAAAGAAATACATAAAAAATAGTTTACTTGGTAAAATTTGCATTTCAGTTAAATTTTCAATTTTTATTCCAAATATCGTGATACATATCGAATCGTGAACATTATATTGTGATACACATCGTATCGTGAGCTGAGTGTATCGTTACACCCCTACTGACAGGTAAATAAAAAGTTAAACATGATCTTATTGATCTTATTTTAATGAAGAAACAAGTTATACATTAAAAATGTTTGTAGATTGAAGGTTTAGACATTTTTTGTTTATTATATATTCATATCGCTAAACGGAAGCTGCTTCTTTATTTATTTAAAACCACTTAAAGTGACGGATCAGCTCCTGTCAGCATTAATTGGAAAAGAAGATCAGTCCAAACTAAATTATCTTCAGTTCCTGTCAGCACTGCAACAAACCATTAAACCAGCCTGGTCGAATAATCTAATTTGTCCTCTTTGCTCTGTCGCAGGCCTCCTGGTATATTTCGGGTACGGCATCTGGCACAGTAAGGAGGGTTTACGGGAACAGCAGGGGCAGGACGTGGCAGCGCGTTACGTGGTTCTTCCCAGCGGCAGCCTGGTGGAGACGGTCCAGAACGTCCAGCCTGAAGGACACACTCACAGCACACACACTTCAACCGTTGACAATCCACCTGCCAGCAGATGATCTGATCACACTGAGGTGTGTTTACAGTACACCTGCATGCCTGCCTGGTCTCTTGTATTTGCTTTTCTTTCTAGTCAGTTTTTGCTGACAGCATTTCAAGTTAAGCTGTTCATCAACAAGATGGATTGAAGGAACGTTCTGGGTTCAAGTTAAGCTCAGTTGAGAACTTTTGTGGCATAATGTTGTCCATACAGTTGCCTTTAAAATGGCAAATAAATAAATAACTAAATAAAAACTGTGTGATTTACTTATAATAGAAGTGAATGGAGCAATTTTTGATGGATCACAATTGCAGTATTTTTTGTTTGTCACAATCGTTAACTTTTGTCTTGGTTTCATACTTTTAAAAACATTCAGTATTTTACAGAATTTATTGAATGGCCCCAATCACGTTGCAAAAATGCTTTTCTTGCTTAGATTTTTTGTCTCATTTCTAGTCCAAATATCAAAAAATTTGTTTTACCTTAAAACAAGAAAAATAACAAATAAACAAGTAAAATATAATCTTGTTTTTATTTTGAATTCAATTATTTTGGCTTCCTCACTGGCAGATTATTTGCTTGCTCTAAGGAAAAACTTGCTTAATTTTAGCATATTAGGTGTTAACCCTTTCACGCATATGATCACACCGGTGTTAATAGCCTTGGCTGCACTGCAAAAAATGCTTTTCTTGCTTAGATTTTTTTTGTGTTATTTCTAGTCTAAATATCAAAAATTTCTTATATCAAGAAGCATTTTCTAGCCAAGCAAAGCATATTATCTTGTTTTGAAAAATAATATGCCAATATTAAGTGAGTTTTTCCTTAAAACAAGCTAAATAATCTGCCAATGGGGTAAGCAAATTAATCTTGTTTTTTATTTGACATAAGATTATTTTGCTTACCCCATTGGCAGATTATTTAGCTTGTTTTAAGGAAAAACTCAATATTGGGATATTATTTCTTAAAACAAGACGAAATATTTTGCTTGTCTAGAAAACTCTTCTTGATTTAGGAATTTTTAGATATTTGTACTAGAAACAAGGCACAAAAAAACTAAGTAAGAAAAGCATTTTTTGCAGTGCGGTCCCTGAATTGTCTGATCACACCGGTGTGATTAGAAAGGTCAAGAGCACACGTCATCAACTGCTAAAATTCAAATTTGACGGTGCCCATTGCTTGTCATAAATCACAATTTATCTGTGTTTTTAAACAAATAACATTTATTATAGATATTTAAATACACATAACTACATGTGACACCAGAAAAACATACTTACTGTTACTAGAAACATGTTACTAGAATTTTTTCTATATTCCTCTCCCAAATAAACAGTTGCTTAGCTACCTTAAGAAAATTATAAGTAAACATGATGGAAATCCAGATTGATGATGCAGCTCCTGCGGTTGTTGCTCGAAGGGATACAGCTGCCTCCGGAAGTTAATTAGAAGTATTTATATTATTTATTAAATTACGCATTAATTGTATATTATTAGTATCTACCCCTACCTTGATCCTAAACCCAGCCCTCATGGTAATGAAAAAATATTATTTGTTGAACAGTGGCACAAAAATTGTAAGTATGTATACAAAAAGATGTGAGTATTCTCAGCTGTATCCTATCTTGCTGCGAGAGGGTGAAGTTTAGATGAGATACAGCAGAGTATACTCGTGTCAATATAGTAAAATTTTTGTGACAAATAATATTACCGCAGCTGTATTTCTTCTAGCAACAACGGTTGTGTCCATTACTCATCATATAACAAAAATAATGATCATTTTTGAGCTGTTTAAAAGACAAAATATGTTCTATCACTTATCTGAAAATCAGAGTATCAGACATTTTTACAATTTAATAGGAACATTTGTCAATATTTACAGAATAGAGCTAAATAAACAATATACATAGATCAATGGGCTGGTGGGTCACGTGATAAACTTGACACATCATCATGGGAACTTTAGAACTCAATGGATTTTAAGTAACGGCCACAAAAAAAAAAAAAAACACAAGAGGGTGAGCTGGAGTATTTAAAACTCACATGTGAAAGAGTTAAACAAGACTAAACAAGAAAGTCTTAGACATTTGAACTCAAAACGACAAAAGAATTAAGAAAGGCATTTTTCGCAGTGCACTTATTGATGTTCATGCTTAGTTTTATAAATAGTCATTATATTAGTTATTTTCAAAAGTAATTTTTATTTTTTTTTCCATAAAATATTTTCATGTTAATACATGTTAATATTCAATTTTAGACAGCACAACACAATTTTTTTTACTTCTTAACAGCTAAAATGTTAGCATTTAGTGGAATAACACTTCTTTTTAATAAAAACAAATTAAATAAGTTGTTACTCTGACTAATTTGAAATAAAAACTAAGGAAATCTGCACATCTGAGCTCCAAACTTACAAACAGTGTCATGAAAAACTCAACTTTTGAGCTCATCATCATGAAATATTCTGACCAACACTCATATAAAACAAATGCCCTAAATGACAATATTTTTATTAATTCAAATCTGGAAGTAATTTTATTATACCTTTATGGAATGAAACTAATATTAACATTTTGCACAAACCCATCACTAATCAAATTTAATTTATTTTATGTGATAAATTTAGCTTCATAAACACTGCAATCAACATTATGCCACAAGTGTTGTTGATTGATCCTAACTTGAATTGCAGCTTAGATATACATTTAAAGACACTAAGTCATTGTTTTGTATGTACAGCAAGCAGCTTTCTTTTCACCATCCTTAACACAGGCCATTTGCTTTCTCTTTTATATACAATATCCACCATGTTTAGCTACATTTAGCAACACCGCTGTCTTGTACGTAAATTATATATGAGAATAAGTGAAGTGCACCATAATTTGGTGGCAGGATTCAGAATGTCCCTCATGTTTTATGATGTTTGCTTAGAGCCGGGTGGATCCACGTTTGCTGCTCTGTGAAAGCTGAAACCTTTAAGAGAAGCTGCTGTTTATCTTTCAAACACTGATGTAAGTTTGTCACTTCAGCATATTTCAAGGAAACTCATATTTATGTCTTTAGTCCAAACACTGAAATGCACAGAAACGATGGTATATTATTCTATAATTCAAGTGTCTGTTGCTGTAAACAGATGATGTAGATTATAATTACTGCCAAAAACACAATACTTGCATGGTTTCTACTGATTTTTTTGTAATCCTGACAATCACTGGTTGAGAAAATATTGGGTCTGTTTTAAAGTTAATTATGTTAAGTGATCATGTGGAGGCACTCAAATCTCCCTTCCTCATGTACCACACACAAACACACACATACACTCGACGGCTGTAATTTGACTTTAACAGATCACATGAATATCCTCAAACGTTATTATTTTTACACACGCACATTCATTTTGCAGTCTGGGTCACAAACACACTCCCTAAACCGACGCTAACCTCATTCTACCATTATTCTACATCTCTGCGCTTCATAAATATTTGTTTTAGAATACAGCTGTATATTCATTTGTTTCAGTATATACTCGGTCAAAAATCATGGTATAATAATGTTTACTATTTCTAACATTATTATGAATAAAGTATTTCTGTTTTTAAATATGATTACATTACATTATATAACTTAGAAAATGCATCTATTTTTCAGTTTTGTTTGCTGTCGCACCTCACCTTGCCTAATGACTTTGCAAACATACTTGTCCCAAGTTCACTAATCCTTGTTCCCACAGTCCTTTCTGTGTGTCTCATGTGACATCCACACTAAACTGACCTTATTCGCACACACACTCACACAGTGTGGCCTGACAGTGTTGGGACATTTATTTCAATAGCTAAATCGGTACATTTGGTTTATTTTAGCAGCTGGGTCACTGATACTTCTTTTTTATTAAAAGATACAATAAATGTATATAATTTACACATACAGGGAACTGAATATATATATATATATATATATATATATATATATATATATATATATATATATATATATATTACTTTTTTCAGAATTTAGAAAAAAACAAACAAAGCTGAGGAAGGTTTGACTAAAATGTAGGTAATAAAAAAAAAGCAGAAAAAAAAAACACATTCTGAATGATCTTTTGACCTTTGGCTTAATGACACAAGAGTCTTTACATTAGCTGCATTTCCACTGTTGGGCCAGTGCGAGCCAGGGCTTTTATCGGGCCGGGCCATGCCAATAGCCCGGGAGCTTGAGCAGTGAAGCCGAAATCATGTTGCATTTCCACTGTCTGGCCAATAACTCAGGCAGATAAATCACACCATCACATAATCACAAAACTATTAAAATGGAGACAACTGAAACAAACAAATGACACATTACTGTACAGCACTACATTATATGTCTGTACGCATAGGCCCATGTATTTTTATTCATTATATTCATTTACTTGCCGACCGACTGTGGGCCAAGTGTCACTGCAGGTAGGCTAAAAATTTAATAAATTACTGCTTTAATATCAAAATGAATCAAAACCAAACCTTGAATTCTCTTTCTTAAATTTTAAAAATGAAGTGGCTTTGTTAATGTATACTGTAACTAAAACTCAAGTAACTTTGCTAATATACTGTAAATTATGATTAAAAAAGAAAAAAAAGAGTACATTTCTAAGCACATGTATTTAAACTAAAATATTATGTTTTTTCTTGAACATTCTTACTTGTCATTGATCCAGCTTCAATTGTGCAATAGGAATTATTTAAAAAAAACATTGCTGACTATAAGGGTCAACTCGTTTTTATCTTGAAGGAATGTTGTCATAATTATATTGTCAAGTTCACACTGTTAACAATGTCCTGTAGAATCTACAGTAACTTATTGTAAACAGTAAATCAATTACAGCAAGAATACTGTATTTAGATTTACAGCACCATTTATCTTGCTGTATTTACAGTATTGTATAACTTTATACTTTCTCTGTTTTCACATTGACACTTTAAAAGTTACAGTAGCACACCGCATAACTGCCCTACAGAAAAATACAATTCATATTATAGTTAAATACTGTGTAATTTACAAATTAAAAAATCGTTAACAGTGTACATACAGTACACCCCTCACAAATTTATCTTTAAATTCATATTTGTAATAGGATGTTTTTTTGCAACATTTTGCTTGAGTTTAACTGTATTATCTTACAATTTCTAAATTTGTTTGGTAACTAAAATACTATTTTAATAAATATATCCGTTTAATAAATATGTTTTGTTGAAATGCACCAAAATGCATTGCCTATATTCACTGAGAAATAGATAAAACTATTTATTTTCAAAATGGGGTGTACTTAATTATGCTGAGCACTGTACAAACATTTCTGCATACTGGTTGGACAGCAGATACTCATAAATATGGCATACAGAAGCAAGTATTAGATAATGCATTTCATAAGCCCCTGTAATCTCCCTCACCCCCTAGATATACAGTGTCCCTCCCTCACAGACTGACCCAGATTATCCCTCCAGAGAGAGTCAGTGCAGCTGGAGATTATTACTGTCACTCTGATGACTTCAGCTCTGCCACTACACACACATTCACAAAACCTCGTGTCATTCTTCTTCCTGCTGCTTCTGCTTTATTATCCAATATCAACACATTTACAACCAAGAAACCATTAATATACTACAAAAAAAAAAAAAATTAAATGTTGGTTTTTTTAATATACCAAAACATTATAATATTTTCCTGTTCATAAGCCTGTTCTCATTTCAGTCAATCACGTCCATTCAGCATGTGGAAGTGCAACAAGCTTTAAATATGGCTTAGTGGGAAAACTTGGCACAAAGTTATATAAAATACATAAAGCAGGCACATTATAATCAGATCACAAACATAATGTTTCATATCCTTCATGCAGTTTTACGAGAATATCAATAAAAACTACACTGTAAAAACTGCTGTAAAAGGGCACTGTAAATCAACAATAAACTACAGCACAAATGTAATTATTAATTTACAGTACCCTTGTAAAATTTACAGTAAAACTGGCAAAATTTACAAGCGCACTGTAAATTAACAATTACAACTCAGTTTTAAAGTACAATTGTATTTTTTTTTATTTAGTGCACAGTAATACTGTAATTTTCATTGCCAGTAATACTGTAAATTTTACAGCAATTCTTTTTACAGTGAATGCCATTGTACACTTATTGTTTTAAATGGGAAGTGCACAATATAGTGTGAATGCACAATATAGTGGAGTAAACATAGCCACCAATAGGCCGTATACAAAACTAGGCCTAGTATTAGCTTGCGTTTTGGCCATCTAATCACAAGTGAACACCACTAAATATCAGTGTAAAAATGGAGTCTAAAATAGTTTGAGAGCTTGTCCACTTTTAACCATTTCCAGATGTTTTCGAATATTGCATTGCTTTTGTGGTGTGGATGCTCATTTAGTCAAATTTGGATTAAAACAACAAAAAACACTAGTTCTTTTCTGGTTACTGACTCTTTATTTTTAGGATATGCTGTTGAATTGCGCTGACCAGATAAAAACGTTGCCATCGACAATCATAAGTTTGTTTTGAAAGTGAACTGTAAAAAGCAAAGGTTATCTTACCAGTCCTGACACTAACAACATTCAACTTTTGTGGCTATCAGAGCAGAAACAAAAGCTGCAGCTTCTTATATTATATACTATTGTTGCTTTACTGGTTTTGGTTATGTGGTTTTATAAATGCCATAATAACTACTAATCACCCTAAATAAAAGTGGAAAAACCTAAATGAATTGAAATGTAGACAATATAAATGTTAAATTACTTTCACTACTCGGTTATACATTGTAAAACGGCTAGGCTCTCAATGATTTACTCACTGTGGGGAACTAATTTTCACCAAAAATTTGTATTTCATAGTTAAACTGTACAGTATGTCAGTATGGAAGATGTTTTAGCGTACATCATTAAATTAGATCAAAAAAGCCTTTATACCTACTTAAGACCTCCTAATTTGGAAAGTGGTTGGAAGTGAAGAAAAGAGAATGTCATGTGTGAAAGGGCATGTGCCACCTGTGTTTACTTGTGATTATATCAACCTAAATGCATCTTAATACCAGGTGTAAACAGGGTCTTAGTTTAACCAACTAACAGGTTGTCAAATGCAAACAAGTTTGTTCATGCCTGTATTTGGAGATCACCTGAGATGGATGTTGTATCAAGTGTAAACTGAGTCTGAAGGTGTAAATATTTTTTTTGGTAAACAGATGCCAGAACATACGTGTTCTCCTTTTAGGTCAAATAAAGACAGTTAAACTCATGAATTTGATATTATAAAGTACTGTGTTTGACATCCCTACAATTTAAATTTGATGTATCATGATATGAAATTAGAAAGGCAGACATCCGAAAGTGGCACTTTTATGGTCCTACAATTGACTTCTGGTATGTTCACCCCAAAGACAATAATTACATTAGCTATGTTTCCATTCAAAAATGCGAATGAACTTTATGCGCAACACTGGAATATTGCATAAAAGACGTGCGAATAAAGCAGTGTTTCCATCGAACGAGTCGAAGAAAACAAAATTAGCACTTCCTCATTAACTGGCGCCAAATATCAACAGTAAAAACAAAATTTGCTGCAGTAGGAGAAGCTGCGTGAATCTTTTCTTCATCTAATAAATCACTTGCGCCACAAAAGGCAATTCTGACTCTGGAGGTCATTAATAATAATATAATAACACTAATACTTAAATGGTAAGGCAACATTTCAGATGTTTTACAGTGTACTTAGCCTGCTGGTGTATCCATTCACACACATTTTCATTATCACATGATCTCTTATCACAAAATCACATGACCTTTTTTAAATGTGAGTACTGAACTTTGTGCAATAAAAATGTTTTCATTGTAGTTTATGATCATCTTTTCTTATTGAATATAACGTTTATCCTACTCCGCTTTGCACATAAGCTTTTTATGCGGATTTTCTAAATTTATGCGCATCATGGAATTTCCATCAACCGGTTTTTATGGGCATATGCAAAATTCGCATAAAAATAGGTGAATGAAAACGTAGCTAATGCTAACTTTAAATAAACAACATGGTAATCACATGTGGAAATCTGATATATGACCTTATATAAACACAAATATGAACTTTTAGATAATACATTTAAACATATACGGTGCTCAGCATAATTGAGTACAGCCCATTTTGAAAGTGAAAATATTTATCCATTTCTCAGTAAATATAGGCAATGTATTTTTGTGCATTTGAACAAAACGGATTTATTAAACAGATATATTTATAAAAATATTTTTAGTCACCAAACAGATTTAGAAATTAAAAGATAATACAGTTAAATTCAAGCTAAATATTGCAAAAAAAATTTGCACCCTACAAAATTTCTACTAAATATTTACATTTATTTGCTTTTCTTGCGTTTTCCTCTTTTTTTAAATTTGTTTTTATTATTTTTCTATAACACATAAATTTAGGTGTACTAGTTTTTAAACCGTTAGCGCAAGTTATTTTGTTAGATAAACTACAGATTTGGCTTCAGTACTGACTAATCTAATGTATATGCACAAATATAATATTGTATAGCTTCCTATTAAACATGTGAATTTAAAAGATTTTTGAGGGGTGTACTTGTATATGCTGAGCACTGTATGTATAATTCTAATGGTTGAAAAAAATATGTAAATGGATAAATCACTTTTTTTTTCGCCTTGTTTCTAGCCCAAATATCTAAAATTTCTTAAATCAAGAAGCTTGTTTATCTAGTTTTCAGATATGTCAGAAATAATTGAGTTTTTCTCTAAAATAAGCAAAATAATCTAATTTTCACTTTGAAACAAGATCATTTTGCTTTCTCCATTGGCAGATTATTGTGCTTGTTTTAAAGAAAAACTCACTTACTTTGACATTATTCCTGAAAACAAGACTATATTTTTTGCTTGTCTAGAAAATGCTTCTTGATTCAAGAATTTTTAGATATTTGGGCAAGAAACAAAAACCTCCAAGTGAGAAATTATTTGCGGTGATATTGACATATTAGATTTGTATTAATACATGTAATAAATGATTTTAATCAAATAGCTCACAGCTATATATAATGAAAACAGCACAGAGCATCATTATTGAAAACAAATCCAGAACATTTTGGTTTTCCATCTCAGAAACCAAACAATCATTACCAGCCATCAGAATCATTCCTGCGTTAAAAAGCTTGAAACATTTTCAATTAGCAGATGACAGAACTGCAGTCTTCATTTACAATCAACAGAGCTTCATTGTGTTTAATATGGACACTAATATAGTGTTTTTATAGTTATCACTTTTGGTATTAATGAACTGTAACACTCCAAATCACACTTTTTCATTTAGGTATAATCAGTAAATTTAGAGCTAAATGTCCCTCACACACTGTACTACACCAATAATGTCTCTCAAGTATTTACCTGATATGCTCATAAGGCACATCACATGTCCATCCGCTGCCTCACATACAATGTCAATACACTTCTTCACTGTTTGCAATGGTGTTTGTTCAAACTATTTCAATGGAAGTTTCCTGCTTTTTGTTTAAACAGCTGTCTTGAATTTTTATTTAAGTGTGTCTGCCAGTCCGGTCTGCTGTATAATCCACTTTACGTCTTTCTGACAGGCAGACTTTTATTGCGTAATGCAGTTCTAAAGATTAGTAGATGAAGGCACAAGACCCAGTTGAGATGTAAATATGATGTCTGTGTTTGTAAATATAGCACATATAACCAATGGCCTTAATGATTGAGATACTGAAGCATTCCCAAAGTTTTACATACAGCTCCTGTAGTCTGTAGTGTTATTTGTAATATTTGTGGAATTTTAAATCATCGAATCAAAATTAAATGAATTATAAAGCTGCGATTTTTGAAGAAATTTAGCACCTCTTGTTTCTTTTGACTTCTTTCTACACGTGTTCCTGTTTAGCAGTTTGTTTGCTTCTGCCTTGCTCGCTTGCACTCTCGTCTCTTTCGAAAGCACCTCTTTTATTATGAAATTTCCTCTTTGTTGTGTCACTGATTATATACCTCTGTTTTTGTGTC
Organism: Danio rerio; assembly: GCF_052040795.2. Taxonomy (NCBI): domain Eukaryota; kingdom Metazoa; phylum Chordata; class Actinopteri; order Cypriniformes; family Danionidae; genus Danio; species Danio rerio. The sequence continues at coordinate 41,159,207 of NC_141028.1, forward strand.
TTAGTATCTTTCTGTTATGAGAGATTGTATTATGTTGTGATGAATAAATGTTTTGAAGCATCATATTGGTCAATCTGTTGATGAGTCTTTAATGTGTTATAATAGAATACAGTGTGTGTGTGTGTGTTTAATATCCCGAGTATTCTGCATATTCAAGTTAATATTCCGATACTTTTTTTCTCGACTCACTGTACATTTAGCAAACCACATAAGTATTAATCATAATCACTATTAATTTCACATCTAATCATTAATAAGTTATGTAAACACTTTAAGTTCTCATGTTCATATAATTAAGCAGGTTTTCTTTCACAGGTAAACTTGCTCAAAATAATCAATTCACAATGAAAAGTCAAAAATGATTAAATGCCCACATCAGATACAGTAGTGAATTGTGAAGTGGCACTGACAAAATGAGTGCGGATCCAAACACTGGTTTATTAAACAAAATGGTCAGACAAGCAATAGATAACACAGGGGCAAACAGATGTACATGAGCAATCCAGAGTCATTGTTGAAAAATAGGCAGATGGTCAAAAGGCAGGCAGCATACTACATAAACAAACGAAACAAAGTTTAAACACAGAAGGCAAGGAAACCGCGTCATAATGCTAACAGCATAACAAGACTCAGCAATGTATGTGGGTTTGAGAGGTGTAGTCTGTGTGATAAGTGCTTTACAACTTCAGCTGTGTCTGTTTGCAATCATTGGGATCTATGACAGATGTGTGAGTAGTGCATGACTGAATATGTAGTTCTTTTGCTGGCAGATTTGTAGTTCTCCAGTGATCTGCAAGGGCTAGACTGACAAATATTACATAGTTATATTTATTTTGGTGGATTTATATTTAATTACAGTTAAAACAGACTTTTACTTGAGTATATTTCTGAAGAAGAAACTCATTTTTACTCATTACGTTTTTCTTGAAATGTAAATAAACTTGCACTTTTCTATTTCATTTTCGTTCATCTTATGCACATTAAAGGAATAGTTCACCCAAAATAAAAGTCTAGTGCCTATATTTCCTCACCCTCAAGTGGTTTCACACCTTCATGAGTTTGTTCTGTTCAACACAAAATAAAATAATTATATTGTACTGTATTTATTTCAATTTGTCTTTTCATTTTTACCAGAACTGTTTATCCATTAGCTGTTTCTTTAGTATATTGGCAGAATGCAAAAGATTAAGTGCAAATAAAATCCCGTGATGAGAATCTGATTAACAATTAATATATTTTCGATATACAATTGTTTTCACTATATAATATACACATACTTAATTTAATATGTGTTTGCTGATTTTTTTATGCAATAGGCCTATTCACAAATATGGTGATCAAGACTGGAATAGGGAAGCATTGGGGAAGCATCGCCATTCATTATAATAGACTGTGAACGGTTTAGTTTCCTATCAGTCATTATTTAACTGACAGTGACAATATATAGCACATACTGCATGTTTGCTGAAATATTTTTTTGAGATATATGAAACAATCTAAAATGGACAGTTTTTATTTATATAATGAATTCATCATAATGGGGAAATATAGTTAACGTATATAATACATTTTTTTATGTTTGTAATACAATTTTTTTTTACCAGTCACAACGAAACACAACACATCAATCACATCAGACTCTGTATAATCACTGCCAATTAGCATCATGCAAAGGAGGGTTCGAGAACAAATGAATCGCTCAACAAATCATATGGGAGTCGCTGGGACAATTAGATAAAATGCACATTATAAGACAATGAAATTGTTTTTTGACCTTGCGTGCATATCAGCCTGTTGTTGGAGACTCCCAAAACCAAAAGAATGCGTTATAGGGGCTCTAAATTATTTTAAATAGTATTTAAAATATAATAATAAAAATAAAACAATCCTGTTTCTACCCTCTCATTTATGTTGCATTCAGCTTTGTAATATTGCATTATTCATAACAGCACTTAATATTATTAATAATTTTAGTTTTCTTAATGGAAATTTGCTTTTTAATACTTAAATAGTATACTTTATCTATTTTGAATATAGATTTGAAGACTACAAGCAGGCTGCAGTTCTGGAAAAAAAGTATTAAACTCGAGACTAAATGGCCATTAGTGGTTTAGTTCTTGGTTTAACACCTATTTTTTCAACTCATGAAAATAATTTCTCCTTAATTTTTTATTTTTTTTTTGTATTTAATGCCAAACATGACCTTATTTTGGCAATTTCTGTAGTATTGCATCCTTTTTTGAGGCATTTAATTTTTAATTGTTCCATCTTGTCTTGGGCCATTTCAGAAGTAAAGGGGAAACCAGTTTATAAAAATGTATAGATAATTATAAAGCATTTAATCTTCCAGTTCTTACGTGTTATACATCACTGTTTAATGGTTCATTTTACCCCAGTATTTTCAATGAAATTTCTGTGCTAAGCTGTTGCTACTGACATTGCCAGCGGTAACAATGTTTTTTTTTAACTATCGTTTTACGCTTGAACAACTAAATAAATGCTTAAGTCTATTGAACTCAATGTATTGTAATTACACTACAACATTGATGCTGTAAAAACAACCATGTGAAATTGAAAATACTCACATTAAGCTTTCATCAGAAGTTTATCGTCAGCTGTGCATAGAGCCTGTTATATAGTTTGGAATTAGCTAAATGTGTTTGAGAAAAAAATATATGCATAGTAATTATATATAATTTAAATAAATAATACTTAAGCAGGGGTGCCCAAACTTTTTTTTATAGATGGCAAAAAAACCAAACTTGATTGAGGCAAGTAGGCTGAAAGTAAATCTAGTTGCCATGGCTCATTTCCTAATTTATTTAATAATAGTTAAAAATAGAAAAAAAATGCTTTATATTAACTAATACACTACTATTTTTTTTTTTTTTACATTTTATAATAAACTTATTACAGTTAAAACACTAGTGTTAAGTATTACACCTCTTTTGCCTTTATTTTCTCGCTGATGTCTTCTGCATAGTCCTCTGTGTATGACAGTATTTACATTTTTTACAAACTCAGATTTATTTACAACATTGAAACATTTAGTTAATGTTAAGAAAATTATTAGTTAATTATGTTAAGAAAACACCCCAACCCTCTCCGTCATTTTCTCTCTCTTCTTAGATTGTCGGCCAAATAGGTTACAATGGGTCAACTTGGCCCGCGGGCACCACTTTGGGCATCTCTGCTTGAAAGGCAACACAAAATACCATTTATTGAACCAATGAAGAAAAGACACTGAAGGGATTATTAGATTAAGCCGAACTTGTGAGGAGTCACATGGGAATTTTTCGCAGTTAGCAGTTTGACCTTGATGACCTCTGCTTACGGGTCTAGAGATATTTTGAGCATTTACTCTCACTATGTGTCAAATTCTACATGAATGATTCAGCTAAAACCAGGATGTCCCCAGAAGCTATAACATGACACCCATCATGCTTTGCTGCACACAGGGATCCCATTGGTGCAGCTGAACAATACACAGAGATAACATTTCTCTTCCACGTGATGGGGTTGTTAGTCCTATTGTGTAATACTGTTAAATTTTAATGTATAATACAGTGTTTATGACTAATATGTTATAAAAATAAATGACAGGAACCCTGAAAGCACTGTTGGCAGTTATTCGATATTCCAACTGATAGACTGATGAATCTCTGTAGTGAGACCATAACAGGGTTTCACTTGACCCTGAGGGTTGCCATGGTAATATGCTAACAGACTGAATGCCATGGTCTATAATATATTCACATCCATTCAGCTATCAAGGTTAAATGTATGAATAAAAATGCTTGGAAAAAAATAGGAGTTCTAGAAGTCCAAGAAGATGTCCACTACGTACAGTGCAGAAAGTATTCACTTCACTTTTTCCACATTTTTTAATGTTACAGCCTTATTTCAAAATTGATTAAATTAATTTTTTTCCACAAAGTTCTACACACAATACCCCATAATGACAATGTGAAAAAATATTTTTTTAATTGTTACAAATTTATTAAAAACAAAACACCTGAAAAATCACATTGCTCAATATTTTGTTGATGCACCTTTGGCAGCAATTACAGCCTCAAGTCTTTTTGAATATGATGCTACAAGCTTGGCACACCTGTCTTTGGGAAGTTTTGGCCATTCTTCTTTGCAGTATCTCTTAAGGTCTTACGGGTTGTATGAGAAACAACGGTGTACAGCCATTTTCAGATCTCTCCAGAGATGCTCAATAGGATTCAGGTCTGTTCTCTGGCTGGGCCACTCAAGGACACTCACTGAGTTGTTGTAAAGCCACTGATATTTTACCAGTGTGCTTTGGGTCCTGATTGAAGATGAACTGTCACCCCAGTCTAAGGTCAAGAGCACTCTAAAGCAGGTTTTCATTCAGGATGTTTCTGTACATTGCTGCGTTCATCTTTCACTCTATCCTGACTAGTCTTCCGGTTCCTGCTGCTGAAAAACATCCCCATGGCATAATGCTGCCACCACCATGCTCCACTGTAGGGATGGTATTAGCCTGGTGATGAGTGGTGCCGGGTTTTCTCCAAACGTAACGTCTGGCATTCACTCCAAAAAGTTCAAGAGTCTCACCAGAAAAATTTGTTTTTAGGTCTAAGGGCTCTATTTTGACAGTCCATGCGCAAAACGCCGGGCGCAAACGCTTTCAGGGCGTGTCAGAACGCGTTTTTGCTAATTTAAGGACGGGAAATCTACCTTGCGCCGTGGCGCATGGTCTAAAAGGGTTGAGTTTATTTTCTTAATGAGTTATAGGTGTGTTTTAAGAATAAACCAATTAGAGTCTCATCTCCCATTCCCTTTAAGAGCCAGCTGCGTCATGCCTACAGGACTCAAAGTAAGTCTAAGTGGAAAAAATTTCACAAGCAAACAGTTAACAGTCTTTTTAACATTAAACTGTTAAACAGAGCTTCTACTGCGTGAGAATGAGAGATAATGGATCACTTTCACTTTCGCTCTTGGATAGGGAAACCTTTACGCACAGACATCAATTAGTCTATAAAAAAATAATTTTGTTTGTTAAGCGCAAATATTCGTTTCAAAACTATTTCTAAATTCAGTTCTAATTTCCAGCAAACGAATAAATGAACAATAATAGCAAAATGAGCTCAAAAACCTGAGTTATATTCTAAAACACATGCTTTGCCCCATATGGTCTAAAACCTGACATGTGGGCAAATCTAAGCTTGTTTTTAATAAAACAAATATAAATATGGATATAATAAATAATACTGCTAATAATAATAACATTATACAAAAGCAAATAGTTATGAATGAACTGAAAAAGCCTCCCGAGATGAAGAAGACATAAAAGCAGTGATTTTTCATATTTATGTAGGCTAGAAAATAATATATTTATATTATATTTATATTCTATATCTATTCTTATTATATCATATATATATATCCTTAATATTTTTATTTTTTCATATGTAAATATATTTGCCTATTGCTCTCTTGTGCGTATTAAGCAGTGCGTAAGCGAGGCGCAACTCTGCGCCGGAGTTTAGACCGGGTTAGTTTTGGTCTTATGAAAAATCTATTATAGTTTCTCAAAATAGCGACGCGCCAGCAGTCCACCTCAGAACGCCTTCCTTTTTAGACCAAAACGCCTATGGGCGCACAAATTAGTGCTAATGCATTTGCTATTTAAACAGCGTAGCGCAACGCCTCAAAACGACTCTTGCGCCAAGCTGAAACTACCAAAAGACTATTGCGCCACGCCTTGCACCACACTGCGCCGGGTGTATGATAGGGCCCTAAGAGTCCTTCAGATGCCTTCTGTAAGGTTCTCCTCTCTCCACAGAAGAACGCTGGAGCTCAGACAGAGTGACCATCGGGTTATTGTTTACATCCCTGGCTAAGGCCCTCCCCGATCACTCAGCTTAGATGGCCGGCCAGTTATAGGAAGAGTCCTGGTGATTCCAAACATCTGCCACTTACAGATGATGGAGGCCACTGTGCTCATTGGAACTTTCAGAGCAGCAGAAATTTGTCTGTGCCTTGAGACAATGCTGTCAGAAAATTATTTTGTCTTCATGCTTGGTTTGTGCTTTGACATGCACTGTCAACCCTGGGACCTATATAGACAGGTGTGTGCCTTTTCAAATCATGCCCAATAAGCTGAATTGACCACAGGTGAACTCCAATGAAGCTGCTGAAACATCTCAAGAATGATCAGTGGAAACAGAATGAACTGAGCTCAATTTACAGCTTCACGGCAAAGGCTGTAAATACTTAGTACATGTGATTTTTCAGCTTTTTTATTTAAAAAAAATTTGCAACAATTTCAAAAAAATATTTTTTTCACAATGTCATTATGGGGTATAGTGTGTCGAATTTTGAGGAAATAAATAAATTGTATCTATTTTGGAATAATGCTGTAACAAAAAATTTGTGAAAAGTGAAGTGCTATGAATACTTTCCAGATGTTCTGTATTGAACCTGGTCCAGTACACCATCATGATACAGACTGCAGGAAGGACATATTGCTAATTATGCCATACACTGGTTTACAAAGACAGTGGTGAGTAAATAATGATAGAATTTAGTTTTGGGCTAAACAAGGCTTCACACAACACAACATCTTCCCAAAGAGAAAAAGTACTTTGCCACGTGCTTGGATTTTCCCAGTTCTTCTATTTGAACACTCTGAGGCTCATCGTTTACACAGACCACAGTCAATCTCTCAGCTTTCAGCAGACGCTCCTCTAACTGCTGACTATCACAGTATCCCTCATTCTTGAAGCTGACAATGGAGTGCAGCAGCTCATCGTGTAACACCACTCTCTCATCTCTTCCATCCGGCTGTTTGATGGTTATGTTGGCCGTGGCTTTGTTTTGAATGTTTACACATCGGCAGCTTTTGCTGCACTCCTTGCATTTAATCCAGAACAATTTGGTATCAGAGAGCAAGAGAGTGGCACCACATGAACAGATGTATTTAACGGTCAGTAGTGCCTCAGTGACCACCCCTGAGATGACCGTCTCTTTAGGATCCCGGCCTTCTAAAGGAGAAATTTCTTCCAGTTTGGTGAATTCATTTGAGCAAAGCACATTCCCCATTCCAAAGTCACAAATGGAAAGACTTTTAAATACATACCACTGATCGATATTTATATTAAATTCATGTGCTAAACTCAGATGAACATTTGCAGTGGTATCAGAAAGAATATAATGAGAATAATGCACTCCTTCTTCGTTGGGTAGAATGATGATTGCAGGCTGCCGGTCTAAGATCTTTCCAGCAACAGTAACCTAAAATAAAATAAAATAATACATTACATTCACAAACTCAGGGCTCTGACTCTCACTATCAAACTTTTGTTTTGCATCTATTATCATTCACTTTAATATATACATTAGTCTGTAGAGTAAATACTTGTTTGCTTGAGTATGGAAATGACTTAATTTGTACACACATAGAAATATGATACATGGAAATATATTCAAATATACAAGTTCATATTTGCATTTCACATATATAAAATGTCATACATGCAACATACAGTGTCATGTGGAAATGTCTAAGTCAAGTTTGCTGTTTACTGAGCATGTGCGCAGAAGAGGGGAGTTCTGGGAATTGCTGTGAAACAACAAGCTATCGGCTAGTGTGTTTGTGCTGGTGTTCAATAAAAGAGCTGAGCGCTGAATATAACGACTTGCGTAGTTAATCGGTGACTAACGCTCAAACAGTACATTCACTGGCCACTTTATTAGGTACACCTTTATAGTACCGGGTTGGATCCACTTTTGCCTTCAGAACTACTTTAATCATTCTTTGTGGCATAGTTTCAATAAGGTACGGGAAATATTCCTCTGAGATTTTTGTCCATATTGACATGACAGTGTAGCGGGTGTTATGCATTAAACATTTGTGTACGCCCTTTACCAATTATGGCTTTTTTTGGGCTTTATCGTTCAGCTGACTCCTCTATGTAATGGGTGTGTTGCTGTCGTGTGTCTGGTATGTAGCCGTCTCGTCTGTGCCCTTGGTATTTCTGGTGTAGATCACCTGAGCTCTGTGTTTGGACACTAGCTTGATCAGGCCTTTTCCCAGCAGCTCCTGCAGGGCAGCTCTGGCCGATGGGGGCAAGCCAAAAAAGGACAAGGTTTCTCTTAACAAATCGGGAGGCAAAGCTGAAGAAGTAGTCCAAAGGATAGATGAGGGAGAAGCTAAACAACCTGGTCCTCTTGGACAAAGCCACTTATGACAAACTGTACAAAGAAGTGCCAAACTACAAGCTGATCACCCTGGCTATGGTTTCTCAGAGGTTGAAGATCAGAGACTCCCTGGCCAGAGCTGCTGGGAAAAGGCCTGATCAAGCTGGTGTTCAAACACAGAGCTCAGGTGATCTACACCAGAAACCCCAAGGGCACAGACGAGGCGACTCCAGAAAAGAAGGCAGTTGAAGTCAGAATTATTAGCCGCCCTGTTTATTTTCTCCCCCATTTTCTGTTTAATGGAAAGATTTCTTCAACACATTTCTAAACATAATAGTTTTAATAATTCATTTCTAATAACTGATTTATTTTATCTTTGCCATGATGACAGTAAATAATATTAGACTAGATATGCTTCAAGAGACTTCTATACAGATTAAAGTGACATTTAAAGGCTTTATTAGGTTAATTAGGTTAATCTGTAGACTATCGAAACAAAAAATTGCCTAAAGGGGCTCATAATTTTGACCTTAAAATGGCTTTTAAAAAATTAAAAACTGCTTTTATCCTAGTCGAAATAACACAAGGGCGATGCAGTGGCGCAGTAGGTAGTGCTGTCGCCTCACAGCAAGAAGGTCACTGGTTCGAACCTTGGCTCAGTTGGTGTTTCTGTGTGGAGTTTGCATGTTCTCCCTGTGATCGCGTGGGTTTCTTCCGGGTGCTTCGGTTTCCCCCACAGTCCGAAGACATGCAGTACAGGTGAATTGGGTAGGCTAAATTGTCCATAGTGTATGAGTGTATGTGTGTGTGTGGATGTTTCCCAGAGATGGGTTGTGGCTGGAAGGCTGCGTTAAAAAAAAAACGCGTTAGTTGGTGTTTCTTTCCGCTGTGGCGACCCCGGATTAATAAAGGGACAAAGCCGACAAGAAAATAAATGAATGAATGAAATAACACAAATAAGACTTTCTCCAGAAGAAAAAATATTATCAGACACACTGTGAAGATATCTTTGCTCTGTTAAACATCATTTGGGAAATATTTCAAAAAGATAACAATATTTAAAGGTGGGCTAATAATTCTGACTTAAAATAATGAGTTCCACTCATTATAAACAAAGCATTTTTAATCAAGCGTTAAAATGTCTGCAACCCATGATAAATTGTGGTTCATGATAAGTGCTGAATAGGTATTTCTTCGGCTCAATGCCAGCCATCACATTAAGGCAGATATGAGTTTGGCAGACAATCATGACAGCGAGCGGTTACACTGAACACTTAAAGGGCAAACCCCTCAAAACAGATTGTCCAATAATGGTATTAAGTACATTTTAAATTTAACTTAAAACCCTTCTGAATTATAAGTTAGGGTTGTAGTGATAGTTTGGTTTGGTTCAAGATATTAGAACCATGGAACAGTTCTGTTTGCTGAGGTGGTGGGGCTTGTGCTGTGGCAACAGCAATGTTATGGAACACTAGATTCACATTTGTTAGCTACTGTCCATTTAAGGCAGGGGTGTCCAAACTTTGTCCTAGAGGGCCGATGTCCTGCAGATTTTACCTCAAACTTGCCTGAACACAGCTGCATGGATGTTTCTTGAAAGCCTTGTGAGAGCTTGATTAGCTAACACAGGTGTTTCTGATTGGGGTTGGAACTAAACTTTGCAGGACACCAGCCCTCCAGGACCAATAGTGGATTCACCGGATTTAAGGGATCTCACTCCAGTCAATACTCATATTCATAAAACCTTACTTCATTCATTTTTTTGTTGGCTTAGTCCCTTTATTAATCCGGGGTCGCCACAGCGGAATGAACCAGCAACTTATCCAGCAAGTTTTTACGCAGCGGATGCCCTTCCAGCCGCAACCCATCTCTGGGAAACAAAACCTGACTTCTCTTGCAAAATGAAACCTTTGCCTCAAAACAGTTTTACCTGTGTTCAAAATCAAGCACTGCTCTCAAAAGAAAAAACAAAGCAATCAAAATTATATACACTCTCAAGCAGTCAGTACACAATACAACACAAAACACATTGTTTAAAACAGTTCTCAGGGATTTGAATCTCAACGGGGCCGTATACAACCCTGACATGACTTCTCACCTATATCATCACATGACTTGCAGCAGATCTACTCTGGTGTAGGATTGTCTATCATACACGTTCCATAAAACTCCTCAATCGGAATTTAGGAAATGAGAGTATGGAGGGAGGAACAAGGTCATAAAATGCACTCATCCTCTCACATTGTTTCTTCTAACCATGCTTAGACACTTTCCTTCCCACCTTCAACAAGCTGTTTGCTTATATTGGTTGCATCCCATCATTTGAAAAACGTGACATCAATTTGGAGTGGTTGTTTAATCAATGATATCTTTTCTCTTTTTGTGTTTGATTGTTGCTACTTGTGTTTACCAGCATGGATGACGTGTGCATTAGAATGCAGAATGTGTTTTGAGTTCTGTTGAAAAGTCTTAGTGAGATCTGCACATTGTGTTTTACCATTAAAGCTATTAACAACAGTCTGCACAATTAGCAAAATGAGGTCAGTCAACTGAGAACTTAGTTCAGCCAAGGGGTTTTAGTGTTTTAGCATGTTAGAAAAACTTTAAAATGTGCTGACAAATATAAAGACATTAAAGAAACTAAACATGTTGTTGCATTTTTATTAAGAAAATGCAAACAGATTAGTTTTATATGTGGGAAGATGTGGGTCATATTATAGTAAAGGGTATAATTAATAATGTCTGCTGAAAACTCAGTTGAATACTATTTCACAATATATGACAGTTATTTGGAATTTTGATAATATTGAATGATTTTTCTTTAACTAAATGCACATGAGACTTCTTTAAATGACATAAAAATATCTTCAAGTTACCCTATTATGGATTTTAAAAAACTTTCATTCATTGATACTACAGCACAGCTCTAAGTGAATGAAAACATCCGGCTTTCTTAGATCTGAAAGTGCACTGTGAAAAAAGTTTCTGACTTTTAGCCATTTCATCATGACATATTGCCTGCCCACTAGATGAGCATGCAGTCTCCCTGCCTTTCCTGTTCCTCTCATTTTACTGATGACTGCTATAAAGAAACAATGCAGGATTTGCTGGATGTTTGTTATTAAAGGAAGGGTCAGTACCAAAGACTAAAAGCACATGAGAGTTTTTTAGTAGCCAGTTATTTAGCTTTTTAATCCTCTGAATCACAACCTGTAAGTGTGATTAAAATGGTTGCCTACTTTTTCTCTGTTGCATGCAAAATATGTACTTAGTTGTTAGAGTTATTTTTCCTCTGCATAACTTGTATATTTCTGGTTAACTGGCTAAAAAAGCTGGACATGGGAAGTGCTGCGCTGCGCAATGAAACTAATTCATTTTATTTGCGTGAACCGTGCTAGCCGCACCTCAAAACAGTTCAACTTTTGCTGCTGTTTGTTGGTGTTATTACTTTAAGATATGATGAAGAATAAAGCAATATGCTGGTGTAAAAACTACAGTACTTTATCAATCTGTTAAGTAATGACATATGTTGATGGGTCCAAGCTGCTATTTATTTGAATTGAGAAAATATTAGTTTATAACCACTTTTTACTTACACATTACAGCACAATAAAGGGAATTATATATAAAATCATGGTGTACACGACAGTCTCTGGACTTCCTGCATCACACAGACAATATTTTAACAATTTATAAAAATGTATCACTTTCTGGCCATATGACATTAGGATATGTAGCAATCATGATTTTTAAAAGTACTAAATCGCTTTGTAAATGTTGATCACGAGCATTTGTTGTGTCTCCCCATACAGTTTGCTAGAGTGCTTGGACCCCAAAGCCGCTATGCGTGATGTCACATTTAACAAGCAGATACATTTCTGCATTGGGCTCACACTCACATATACTCCACATATCTTCTTGCACTTGATAAGCTGTGATGTGTGTTCCATACATGTACTGTTGGGAACTCCCAAAACCAAAATGTGAACCTTTTATAATGCATAATATGGTTGTTTTTTATTTTCAAAACATTTGGTTACTAGTGTAATACACAAGAAAGTACTGTATACCAATCAAAATATAGTGAACTATTTACTGACCTCTCTTAAATGATTTGTGTTCTTTTTCACCTCTGCAAGAGTTAATGTAGGTTGTTCCAGATGATTTCTGAAGGACAGGTGTCGACGACGATTTGAGCTTTTACATTTTCCCGGGACCCTAAAAAAAAAGTTGCCTATTACACCAAGGTTGTCATGGTTTGACATTTCATCTGCTGTACATTTCAGCTTAGTTTAGTTTGTTTTATTAATGGTTTTGTTAGTTTTAATGTTGCTTTATTGAACAATAGTTTTAGTGAAATTACCTTGATTTACACTGAATACATTATTGATTTATTAATTATCTATAAGCTGTGGCACTTGTATCAGTCTGCCCTTAAAATGCTAGTTTACCCAAGATTAAATAACTTACTCTATATCGAGTGATGCCATACCTTTCTACCTTTCTTGCCTAAGTTTCTTCAAGTAAACACAAAATAATATATTTTAAAAAAAAGCTTTAAACAAATACTTTGGAAGTTAATTGGGTACAGATTTTCATATTGCTTCAAAATATCTTCGTTTGTGAAAACGAAACAGGTTTGGAACAAGTGAAAGGTGAGTAAATGATGTCAATCTTTTTTTGTGTGTGAACTACCCCTTTAACCTTTATATCAGCATAAAATCATGCATTTTTTTATGAAATAAAACATATTTGTGACAATTAAATAGATTCCATCTTTAGCTTATTTTATTAATAGTGAAAGCATTCCCAACCTCCCCTCACTATTATCATTAATATTATTACTCCTACTTTTGTTGCCATTAATATTATTACTGTTTTGACGTGTCCTCCTGTTATCCCCTTATTATCATTATTATAAGTATTTCTACCATTGTCATTATTCAGGTTGTTGTCTTTGTTGTAGTAGTAATAGTGAGTCATTGTAGTTGTGGTTGTTGAAGTACTAGATTTAGTAGTAATATTAGGTGTCATGAGTGTTGTCGTATCAGAATTAGTAGATGTTGTAGTAGCAGTAGTTGTCGGTGGTGTAGTAGTTTCAGAAGTAGTAGATGTTGTTGATGTAGATGATGTAGTAGCAGTCATTGTTGTAGTAGTAGTAGACATTGTAGTAGCAACAGTAGTTGTAACATTAGTAATTTAAGTAGTAGTTGTAGTAGTACTTGTAATTATTATTATTGTTGTCAATTATTATTACTGCTGTCCTTTCTTTCTTTTTACTGTCATTACTATCATTACATTGCCATTATTGGTGTCACTCCTTACCACTGATTGATTTTTTTTCTCTATTTTATTTATATTTATGATATTTGCTTCATTTAATGACCGTTATACATGTTGTTTATATCTATATCTATCTATCTATATATATATATATATATATATATATATATATATATATATATATATATATATATAATTTTTCCCCTATTTACTCTGACCATCTACCTACAGTAGTTACCTTTACATGCACGCACACACACATTTTTTTCATGTTTTGTTGTCGTTTTGTTTTCTTTGTATGTGATCTCATTTTGTGTACCACTTGCATATTCAAATTCAAAAAATAAAAAAGTGATTACTTGACTTATAAACTGAAAAAAAAAAAATGTGAAAACATTCATTAATATTGATTCCAAGAGGGGGAAATAGATGAGAAATCAAAATACTACTCTTGACTTAAAATAATAAAAATCCAAAAGCCCTCTATTTGAAAGGTAAAAAAATAACAGATCCACAATGGAGTTCCATCACATTTTTTATCAATACATTAAATTCTATTATTACTACTACTATTATTATTATACAACCGCAAAACAGAAAATGTAGGAACAGTATGGAAAGAAAGTGCAAATAAAAAAGTAAGTAGTGATTTTCAAATTTGCTTTGAATTGTATTTCATTGCAGACAATATGAACACAAAATATTTCATGTTTTGTCTGGTCTGGTCAACTTCATTTCATTTGTAAGTACACATCCTTTCCTGTCATTTAGACCTGCAACAAAAAAATTGGGACAGGAGCAGTTTAGGGCTAGCAATCGGGTAAATTAGTTAAATAATGATGTGATTTGAAACAGGTGATGTCAACAGGTGGTTGTAATTATGATTTGGTACAAAAGCAGCATTCAAGAATGGTCTAGTCCTTTAGGAGCAAAGATACACTGAGGACTGCCAGTTTGCCAATAAATATGATAGAAAATTATTGAAATGTTAAAAACAATGTTCCTCAAAGAAAGATAGGATGACATTTGGATATTTCACCTTCAACACTGCATAACATAATTAAAAGATTCAAAAAATCTGGAGTAATTTCGGTGAGCAAAGGACAAGGGAGAAAACCTAATCTAAACTTCATGATCTCCGATCCCTCAGCTGGCACTGCATGAAGAATTGCCATTCAACAATATCACCACATGGGCTCAGGACTATTTTGGCAAACCTTTGTCAAGTAACACAATACAAAATAACACGTATTACACAGTATTTTTGAGGAGAAATGGATGCTGTGGATCCAGACCAAAGAAGAAAAGGATCCTCCAGACTGTTACCAGCAATAAAAGCCAATATCTGTCATGATCGAGTGTCCTTGGCAAGGGTAACTTGCACTTATGTGTAATGTGTAATGAGAAAGGTACATACAAATTTTGGAGCACAACATATTTCCTTAAAGAAGACATGTTTTCCAGGGACGCTTATGGATATTTCAACAAGACGATGCGAAACCACATTCTGCACACATTACAAAGTCCTGGCTGTGGAGGAAGAGGATACAGGTACTTGACTGGCCTGGCTGCAGTCCCGACCGGTCTCCAACAGAGAATGTGTGGTGCATTTTAAAGCACAAAATGCAACAATGAAGAACCTGTATACTTTTAAAATTGTTTGCAGGAATGATGGGACAAAATTACACCTAAAACACTTCATCACTTGGTGTCTTCAGTCCCTAAATGCCTTTTAATGTCTTGTGAAAATTTGTTGTGATGTGAAAATTAATGGCAAAATTACACAGTGGTAAATGCTTTACTGTTCAAACTTTTTTGGAAGAACCAAAATCAAAATACATGTTTATTTAGAAAAAAAAAAAGTAAATTTAGAAATCACTTCTTTTTTTTAAATGTGCTTTTCCCATACTGTCTCAACTTTTTCTGATTTGGTGTTGAAATTGGTCCAATTTATACTACAGGGATGTTGAATGTATGAATGATTGGCTGATGAACATTGTTTGATGTACAATTATTTTCTGATAAACCAACACAGCCTCACGGCAATTCGTAACTTTTTGATTTAGTGGCTAATTCGTATGAATTCGTACAATCTAATTTGTACAATTTTGCATGATTTGCTCATCCCCCAATGACGGTTGGGTTTAGGGATGGGGTTAAGTGCCACGCCTCCTTTTTAAAATCGTACAATTTCTTATAACTGAACTCGAATACGAATTAGAACGAATTAGCCACTAAACTGGCAAAACGTAAAATACTTAAATTTTCTCGTGAGATCAGGCTGGATAAACACACTGCTAAAAATGTTTTACATAAATCTTGGCCACATTACAGTTCCATGTCACTATGCCAAACTATTTGAGTTATTTTAAATTATACAGGCTGCAACATACAGTTATACAACACTCATTACACAGGCTACAAAACAGAGCAAAATACTTTAGATGAGCTGTGTAAGAATCTAGTCACATACATGGGAGCTGATTGAGGACAAAAACTTTTGAGGACAAAAAAAGAAATTACTTGAAATACAAAATCGGAATAATGTTAGGGTGTGGTAACTGTATTAAAAAAAACGAAATATGAGCAAAGAATACTTAACTTTTTATCTTTCATCCCAAAAAAGAAAAAAAGTCTAGTCTTGCATTTAAAAAACAATGGGTGAGAAAACTGA
Organism: Danio rerio; assembly: GCF_052040795.2. NCBI lineage: Eukaryota > Metazoa > Chordata > Actinopteri > Cypriniformes > Danionidae > Danio > Danio rerio. The sequence goes on from NC_141028.1 coordinate 41,175,336, forward strand.
TATTTCCTACGGACATAGACCAAATGACTTAAAACCATTTTTCAAAATGTTTTTCAAAAGTTTTTTTTTCTTTATATATAAATGCATGTGTGTGTTAACATACAGTGACTGCAGCTACAGATCTGCATTATTACTATTGATTTAAAAAGACGTAGATAAACATAGATTACTCAGCAAGTTACGTACTGTTCAGTGTTGCTTGAAGGCAGAATCTGATATTCATCATCTGTTCTCTCTTTAACGTCCAAGTGGTTCTAATGCAAAAAGAAACCATTTTTGTTAATAGCAATAATATTTTAAAATACATTTTTTACAGAAAACTACAGTTAAAATAACTGCTATTGTTAAAAATCCTGTGAGATTACAACGTTTTGTGTATTATCTTTAAAAACAAAAGAGATATCTTTTTTTATACTTACCAAAGAACTATCAGCGGGATTCTGCACGACCACTGTAACTAAAAAGCCATAACATTATTTATATAATTTATATCTGCTTACAATTCACAGCTACCCTGATAGCAGACCAGTTATTTAGCTTCACTAAATTAGGAATGAAAAGGTTGAAACTTAAGAAATGAAAAGCCCAAGAGCCATGAGCCCTGTTCTCCACAATGGTGACGAATAACAAGGATATTTTCAATAAATGTGAATAAAGAAGTTTGTAGATATTGTAACAAAAGCACTTCAGCAAAAGCAGCTCCAATTTTTTGATAGGTTGTGCATAAAGAGATTCTCAAAAACATTTTTTGATAATTAATCCATTATAAATATAATCACAGCAACATTGACACCTTTAAATGGTGTAAAAGTGTCACTTACTGTATTTATAAGGTATAATTCTCCCAGAAATGTCATTTCTGTCTTCATGTAATGATGTATTTGTGGTCGCGAAATCACATAAGCTGACACAATGTTTGTTTCTTACCGACTACTTTAGTGAACATAACCTGCAAAGGCTGTGAATAGCAGGTAACGAAGTTGTAAATAACGTTCAGTTTGTTGCACAGAGTGATCGTTTGAGAGCCGCGCTGAAAGAATGATTTGCATGTATGTGTTTTTTTTCTCACAATGACGGTAGCCATGAGCCGCTCTAGGAAGTGAAAGTGAAACCTGCGTGCACATCATTTCAATGATCATATCGCATTTTAGAGTTATGATTACAACAAGCATTTGATATGTTTTTTTCTTTCATAGCAAACACAAAGTTTAGCAGTGTCAGTATAGCTACTTCAGCCTATATAATGTTGAATATAACGCAAGGGAATTTGATAATGACAAATGTCTGTGTCTTTACCGGTGAATAAAATGATCTAATAATGTTGTCAATGACAGATTGCAAGCATATGTCTCAAACACAATAATTCAACTTCAGAATTATGAATAGTTGTATTCTGATGTCACTTTACTATGAATTAACAACCAGTACAAATTTAAATTCTATTCAAGTCCACCATTCAAAGTCAATACAAACTTTTGCATTTTAACCTACACATAGGCCTAATATTATTATTGTTGTTTACTATACCTTTGAAAAAAAACAATAGCAGCCCTACTCATATTAACCTTTTTTTTACATCTAAATAACCGTGACAAAATTGTGATCTTGATTTTAACCACAAAAAAAAAAAAAAAAAAAAAAAAAAAAAAACGAGATTCTTATTATAGCCAGAATCTTGCAGCCCTAGTCAGAACACAATCACACAGCTTGATTTTGAATCACTGACTGGTTCAGGTCTTTAGCATGCCAAATATTTCATGGGCGTTAGTGATTCCCTCAAATCACATCTTTGATAATTCACACAGCACCAATTTTCCTCCGATTTCATGCATTTGTCTACAATTTTACAAAACCTTTTCTCAGAGTCAGAGCTAAAATCAAGCACTGTGGACTAGGCGTGTGTTTCTCTTCAGTGAATCTCCTTGTTAATAGCAGGTCATCATCACTAATGCTTAATCAACTCTACATTAAACACCTAATCATTTCATCTGCCTTAGTGTTCTTTATTCATTCATTTTACTTTGGCTTAGTCCCTTTATTCATCAGGGGTCACCACAGCAGAATGAACCACAAACTTATCCAGCGTATATTCTACACAGCAGATGCTCTTTCGGCTGCAACCCAGTACTGGGAAACACCAATACACACTCATACACAACAGCCAATTGAGTTTATTTAATTCACCTATAGTGCATGTCTTTGGAATGCGGGCATAACCAAAGCACCCGCACGAACACAGGGAGAACATGCAAACTCTACACCGAAATACCAACTGGCCCAGCCAGAACTCGATCCAGCAACCTTCTTGCTGTGAGGTGACAGTGCTAACCACTGAGCCACCGTGTCGACTCTGCTTTAGTGTTCTTGAATCAGGATTTTTTATCAATGAAATAACATTATCTGAGAATGCATACATTATAAAAAAAATCTAATTAGTTTCTTACTATCAGGGTAGCATTAAAAATACTTGCAGAATGACCATACTTAACTTACAGGTCTGATTTATAGTTAGGTTTCCTGTCACACTTGTCTGGCTGATTGTTGGAGCAGAGACTGGACTTCCATGATCCGCTGAAGCAGTGATGTTAAGCTGGGATGGAGTGTCAGCTAAAATGGTCCTTATACGGTCCCTAACTGAGAAAAATTAAAAACACGACAGAAATTAGCAAAGTCAGCGAGAAATGGGAACTTTACAGCTGGCATGTGTTAGCATATAAATAACATACAAATATGTTATATATATTTATATAAAATATGTAATTTAAATGTAGCAGTCTATGTATACAATCGCTACAAATCATATATTCATCTCACACTTTTAGTCTTTCTTACCAGCTTTATTTTTTGATGGTGTTGGGCAAGGAGGTATGTTTTCTGATTCAGGGTCCCCTTCAACTGGACATGAAGAAAAAAAATGAATAAAGACTATACACAGCTTGACTATATAAATTTGAGCATTAAAGTTGTCAACCAATTACATAAATTACAAAAAAATTATGAACTTGATGTTTTTTAGCCTCCTCAAATTGAATTCTCTAGTTAAAAGACAGATGTCATCAACTATAACCTCATAATTTGACTCTATTTGTGTAGCAGTGAAGATGAAAAGATGGTGGTTTTTCCAATTCTAAATGCTAGGTAATGGACTTTCATAATTTAATCAAGTCTTTGTGAAATGTAATGTGACTATTGGTCTTTATAAAAAAAAATTAACTTACCTTTGGTTCTTTTTAACAGACATTTGTCAGGTTTTGATTTTCGTTTGTTTTTAGATCCTTTAACAGAACTTTTCTTCATTTTGGACTCAACATTGACTGAATTCAGATCCTAAGAAAGAGGTGGGTGCATTTATATATATATATATATATATATATATATATATATATATATATATATATATATATATATATATATATATATATATATATACATAAAACAATATATAAACAAGAAAAAACACAAATATACTGCTTAATCTCCCACAATAACTATATTAATAAATTTAATAAATACCTTAATAATTGCATTAGTCTGCTATCAGTGCCTCAAGCATCCATATCACAATATCATAAGTGGTAACAGGGCCGTAGCCAGGGGGGTTTGGGTGGTTCGAAAGACCCACCCACCTACTGACAAAGGTCCAGAATTTGTCCCATACATGAGCTCATTTGTCCTATTTCAAAGCAGGTTTTGACTAAGTGGAATCTTCTGTTGGCTGTCATGACTTAGCTAATCAATTTTGGCCAATGCAAATAATTCGTTTTCATGAGTCCAACATCCAGCTGTGTAAAAAAACATACAATATGAGGAGAGTAAAATAACCTTTCACTGCTGACCTGCTGTATTGTTGTTTAATAGAGAAAACATTTTACAAGTGATTTTAATCTAAATTTTGGACCTTAATCACGAAACAAAAAATGACCAATAAAAAAGCAACCCAGTTTATTTTAATACTAATCAGGCTATTGTTGCTATACATATATTCACAAATTTACTTTTTTGCAAGTGAGGCAAGAAAATTTTAAAGCTCTACATTATTATTATGTTTTAATTATTTTAATAATATTTTTATTATTAAAATGCCCTCCCACCACCCTAATCGAAATGTCCCCACTAATAATTGAATCGAGTACAAAAATAAGATAATGCTCTGTCAGCTCTCATTAACGTAATTAAAGGGTTAAATCACGTTCTCTACTTGCATCATTCGCTTCCTTTGCAGCAGCATGCATTCATTCCACCTCAAAGTAAAATAAATCAGTCCCCACAAGTTAAAAGCAAATCTACTTCCTTGTGCGGATGCACATTCTTTTGGTGTAGAGTAACAGGAAAATATTCACATTCTGTATACTCACGCGTCCAGTAGAATCCACTCACTACGGTAAGTGTACTGTTCATTTGAAAGATTTTGAGCTAACATTAAAGAGAGAAGCGCACGGTCCCGTCAGCCACAAACTTGACAATGATGACTCATAATATAGCTTCGTTCTTTTTGTACTACTTTTTTTTTACCACATCGGAGAATGCAAAGAAGCTGCACCCTTAACTCCAAACTGAACCCCGTCACTTTAAAACAATCCCTGCTATTGGTACAACATTCAAACGAAAAAGAGCGGGAACCAATTCACGACGTAGGTAATGACGTAAAGATCAAAGGGTTTTTAACTTTCGTTTTGACGTACAGTTCAAGGCTCACCAACAGTCTGATTTTCAGTCATAAAAAGACAACGTGAAAAAATGGAATCAGTTTACTTTTTTAAACACACAGACAAACAAAAGAACTAAAGAAAAGCCTGAATAATTTAAGTACAGTCATCACATACTGTCCCTAGTCTTCTTTTACCATAATTTTACCTGAAACATTAATTGATAGTTTTTTAAACTGTAGAACAGCTAGATTTGAAGAACTACTATTAATTTATGCACTCATGTCACATGTATGTACAAATGAGCAACTCATATGCCAACTCAATCTCCAGACCAATAACCAGTGATATCACTTCCGTCTGCGACGTGTGCCAGCAGAGCGGATGCGAGCAGCCTGACGAATGTTCTTGTATCTTTCTTCTACATTTTGATGGAGAGAAAGGCAGAGAGTCTGATGATGAAGAACAGATGAAGAAGAGGTGGGAGAGGATATGACAGAAGAGGCACCAGAGTTGTCCTGGGGTTCCATCACTTGAGCTTCCATCCTCAAGTCCATCTCTACTATCCCAGAGTCTGAAGGCTTTTGATTTTCCTCTCTTTCCTTTAGTCGGACGAGACTGTTGCTCAAAGAAGAGTTCTCCTTTTGAAGAACCCTGATCCTCACTAAGTTTGCCTTCAGCTGGTGCTCCATATCACACACCACATCACCTGTAGCTGTTACACATCACCAAAAAAATAACTAATTAAATTAAAACAAATGGTCAAGATAATAATATTAATAATAATGATTTATGTTTTATAGTGCCTTTAAAACTTCATTCTCAAAGTGCTTTACAAAAAAAGATACAGATATAAAACAGTTTAGAATAACAGTAAAAAAAGGACCATTTAAAATTAAACTTTTAAAATTGATAAAACATTCAAATATCTAGAAACAAAACAAACCAAGAATGCAAACCTCAGGAGTAGGCGAGTGTACAATAGTGAGTTTTCAAGGATGATTTAAGCAATTTTAAAAAATTCAGCATGTCTAATGTCATAGGGGAGAGAGTTCCAGAGCCTCGGAGCCAGGGATGCGAAAGTACAGTCACCCATTAAACATAAATGAGTGGAGGGGACTGTTAACTTTTTAATTTCAGTTTTCGTTTCATTTTCAACTTCAACTTGTATGCAAAGCCTATGCTAATCAATGGGAGGTACGTATTCAAGTGATGTTGTGCGTTTTCACAGAACCAGAGGGCAGAAGCACGGTATTGATGGATGGGACATCGTGAGTTACTAATGTATATAACAGAAGTACAATGGCTAAAACTGTTAGTCAGCTCTTACGTGAGGCAGCTGACCGCAGGTTAAAGTTGAAAATGAAAAAAAAAATGAATAAAAATAAAATAAAATAAAATAAAAAGTTGATAATGAAAACAGAAATTAAAAAGTGTCAGTAAAAGTAAAGCTTAAATTTACATTTTCATTTTAACTGTGTCACTATTAAAGCGTGAACATTAATAACAAGCTTTGTAAAAATTGTGTTTGCTTTTTATTTTTCAGTTTGGCTTTTTATTTAAATATTGGCAGTTTTGATGCAGAAATGCAGAGAAAATTAAATGTTAAATTGGCAACTTTATTTAAATTATCGATTTGACAGGGACGATGTGTTGTCACAGTGAAAATAAAAATTACTTAATTTCTATTTATTTATAATTTTGGCAGATATTTTGTGTGCAGTGTTTTAAAAATGAAATTGTTAATCTGGTTTTCATTTTAATTTGCAATGCATATTTGATTTATGTTGGCAGTACTTACCTTCCATATGTAAGCATGAGGATTTTAAAATCAATATGGAATCTGACTGATAGCCAATGAAGAGATTCCAAAACAGGAGTAATGTGTTCTCTGATTTTAGTCCCTGTCAGAATTTTGACCGCTGAGTTTTGAATGTATTGTAGTTTATTGATGTTACTTTTGGAAACGCCAGCTAGTAAAGCATTGCAGTTGTCTACTGAGAAAAAATTTAAGTATTAAACAGTTTTTCTGCCACAGAAAAGGACAGCATGGGGTGGATTTGTTAAATGTTTTTGAGATTCGAAAATGAAGTCTTTACAGTGGACAGCACGTGCAATTTTTGTCAAATATTACCTCCAAGTTCATTAGTTTGGCCTGAACCTCCATGGTCGAGACATCTAGTGTAATTTTAAGAGATTTCGTTTTACACAGTTGGTTGGAAGAACCAATCAACATAACCTCTGTCTTGTTAATGTTCAGGCACAGAAAATTTTGGAACATTCATTTTTTATCTCTAAAATACACGGTTCCAAGTGTGTAACAGCTGAAAGATCACCAGGTTTGGTGTGAGTGTCAATCTGAGTGTCTTGCCTAATTACCCTAACCTGCCTAGTTAACCTAATTAACCTTTTTAAGCCTTTAAATGTCACTTTAGGCTGTGTAGAAGTGTTTTGAAAAATATCTAGTCAAATATTATTTACTGTCATCATGGCAAAGATAAAAAAATCAGTTATTAAAAATGAGTTATTAAAACTATTATGTTTAGAAATATGTTGAAAAAAATCTTCTCTCCGTTAAACAGAAATTGGGGAAAAAATAAACAGAAAGGACTGTGTGTGTGTGTGTGTGTGTGTGTGTGTGTGTGTCTCACTCTGTGGTGCTGCTTGTGGACTGAGCTCAGGAAAGGCCACCAGTAGTCTCTCTCGCTGAACAGCTTCTTCTAACATCCCTTCCAGACGAGACACTCTTTCCTCCAGTTCTGTGATCTGTGTCTGCTGGCTCTCTATCTCAGTACACAGTGAACTATTCTGGGACTGCAGACAAAGACATTTTTAGGTTTCATTTATTTTTGTGATGTTTCAGTCACACTAAACATTTTAGACTTCAGTCCAGTTTACACCAAAAATGCTGGGGATAAAGCACATTGTTAGCGCAGGATAAAGGCCAACAGCGCAGAATAAAGGCCAAGAGGTCACCTCACAGCAAGAAAATCCCTGGTTTGTTTCCCAGCTGGGCCATCGGGCATTTTTATTTGGAGTTTGCATGTTCTCCCTGTGTTTGCGTGGGTTTCCTTCTGGTGCTATGTTGGTATGTGTGTGAATGAGTGTGTATGGGTGTTACCCAGTACTGGGTTGCAGCTGGAAGGGCATCGGCTGTGTAAAACATATGCTGGATAAGTTGGCGGCTCATTCTGCTGTGGTGACCCCTGACTAAACGGAAGAAAATAAATGAATGAAAAATAGATAAACAGACACATATGAATGTGGATGTAAGTATATGGATGTGAATGTATTCACTTACAATTAATGTGATTCGAAGTTCACCAATTGGTCTGAGTTATTCACCAGGTTGTTATCCGGGAATAACAAAGCTTACCTTGGAATGTTGCGACTAACCAATCAGAATCAAGTATTCCAGACAGCCTGTAATAATCTGCAATAGTGTTCTGGCTATGAAGCTAACCCTAAAACACTGTGATAATTGGATGGTCAAGCTTGTCAAAGAACGATGGATTTTGATTGGCTGTCAGTTTACATTGTTTATTTGACAGAAAAAAAAATCTGAAAGTTAGTCCGATGATATCACGTCTTGTGTTGAGTTGTGGTGTGGAGGCATTCATTATTGCCCATTGTAATGATTAAGATAACAATTTTTAGAACTATATATCTGCTGTTATAGTTATATAGTTATGCCATTGCATTTGGTGTGAACGGACTTTAAAATGAGTATTTTATATGCTCACTTGATGGTGAGTGAGTTGCTCCTGAAGTGTGTCTTTTTCTCGCATGATCTGCTTGAGTTTGTTGCCAAGATCAGCTTTTTCATCCTCACATTCTTCCAGACTGCTGTGGAGTTCTTCAGTCTGCTGAACCAGCACATCCAGATGTTTCCGCAGAGCTGTCTGTTTCACCTGAAGTGCCTGAACAAAACATGACCATTTTAAGAATCTAATCAGATGTCCAGTTATTATCTTTTACTTCGAAATTTATCACACTATGTATGCAAATTTGCAAAACTGACACAGGTGTTCATGGTGAGGTTTCTTTATAGTAAAATCATACTATGATCCAGACCTCATGTTGGTGCTGCACACTGTGATTCCTGCCTCTCTCTTTGTCCAGCAGTGTCTGTGTAGATCTGAGCTCCTTCTCCAGGTTTTGCCTGCTCTCCTCAACCTCTTTTAACATGGTTTCAATTGAATGTAGACGATGGACTTCCTCCTGTAGTCCATTCCTCTCAAATTCTGTACAAAAATATAAAAAGCTATGACTTGTTATGCTGAAAACTATTTTTAGGACTTATCTATTTCAGGGGTTTTCAAATTGGACAGCGCTATGTGCTTGTGTAACATTTGACAGGAATAAAATATGTTCTACAATATATTTAAAATTCAATTCTATAGATTTTTTTAATATTTATTTTATACCCTGCAGCCCAAGACCGGTTACTCACTGAAGCTAAGCAGAACCGAGCCTAGTCAGTACCTGGACGGGAGACCACATGGGAAAATTAGGTTGCTGTTGGAAGTGGTGTTAGTGAGGCCAGCAGGGGGCGCTCAACACGCAGTCTCTGTGTGTCCTAACACTCCAGTAAAATGAAGGGGACACTAGTGGGTGCCGCCTTTCAGACGAGACCTTATCTGAGATCCTGACTCTATGGTCATTAAAAATACTATGGCACTTCTAAAAAAGTAGGAGTGTAAGCTCGGTGTCATGGCCCTGTTCCCTCCATTGGCCCTTACCCATCATGGCCTCCCACTCATCCCCATTCACCAAATTGGCTTAATCACTGTCTCTCCACTCCACATATAGCAGGTGTGTGGTAAGCGCACTGGCGCCGTTGTCCTGTGGCTGCCGTCACATCATTCAAGTGGACGCTTCACACTGGTGGTGGTGTGGAGTGCCCCTGCCTCCCCAAGCGCTTTGGGTGTATGGTCATATACGATAAATGTGATATATAAGTACACATTACATTACATTTTACAATAATAAAATTAGATATTATTTAGGGTTGTTAAAATGTAAGATATAAAAAGAGTTCACTGGAATAATTTTTACCACAAGGCTTAGTTAGAAGAATTACATTTTTTTTTTGATAAACATAGTTTTCCATTATGAAATAAATAGCAAATCTAGCTATGATTTTGCTAAACATTTATTATTTTAATAGTTCATAATTGTAATAAGATAATGATTTATTTGTCATTTGTCATCTATCCTTCCTTACAACATCAAAAAATGTCCTTAAGTTGTTAAAATTATTATATTACAGGGTTTAACGCTAAGGACATTTTCTACTGGCCCGACTGGACCAGCGGTTCAGATTTTTACTTGCCCTGCCAAAAATTTCACTGGCCCCACCAAAATAAATAAATAAATAAAAAATAGCCACATATTTTAAATAATGTGTCAAAAATATTGTCTGTGAATCTAGAAATTAAATATTTTTAAAATGTTAAAATATTCAGCGGGTAAAATATAGCAGTATGGAAAATGTGCAGGTATTTTATTGCAAAACAAAAGGAGGCGGATTTAAAAAAAACTTTAAAAAATATGCAAACCATCACATTTTTTTTTTGTTGTGTTATACCCATGTAAATATCTGTTTCCACAACGTTAGAAACAGACGTTTCCTTTTAGCCTCGCAATTTGATGTTGCTGTCATGTTGCCATCTCTTTACTGTATTGGTTTTTACCAGGTGGTGGAAAAAAAATTACGTGCTCACAACATAAACTCAGATAAAAGAAACCAAAAAGCATTAAAGTGTTTACGACTTCACAGAAAAGGTAGCCTTCAAAGACTTAAAAGTAAAAAAATTTTCTCGATTCTAAGACTGTATTTGCACGCAATACACAAATACTCGCAGGCAAATTTAAATTTTGTGACAAGGCAGCACTGGCCTGATCGGGCTAATAACGATTCCCTCTACTGTTCCAAACATCTCTCACGCTGGCCCCAGGCCATTGGGCAGTCCTTATTGTTGAGCTCTGTATTATAAAAATGGTCCCTCACTGGGAGTTGAACTTGCACTATTAAACAGCTATTTTGAAATAAGATATTATAAACAGCCAAAAATACACCATACGGCCAAAAATCCTTACAATATTAAGTAAAGATAATGTAAATATAGCATTTTTAATTATTAATGTCCCTTGCTAAGCTCTTAATTTAGACAACTTTAAATGTATCTCAGCCAAATATTGTCAACTTCTAACAAACCACACATTAATGGATCATTTATTGGGCTTTCAGATGATGCATAAATCTCAAAATCCAAAAAAATTACCTTATAAGTAAAGTACATATAAAGTAAAGAATGTGAGTAAAGTGTTTTATTCCAGTTCAATTGCTGAATATAGTAGAAGTAGATAAAAGTTGGCAAATACTTTAATCATGTTCTGCTTACCAAGACTGTGCTTCGCCTCTGTCTGCAATTTTAATTCTACTGTCAGCTCAGAATTTCTGTCTTCCAACAATGTCAGACCTGTTAATGAACATGATAGTTATTGATAAGTTATGTCTATGAACATATTAGCATCTCTTGCACATATTTATTTGTGCTCAAACACAAATATAATGAATAAACTTCATAAATAAATGTTTTAATGTAAAGAAACTGTCACCTCTCTTTAACTCCTCCTGCTCCTGCTTTAATCTCCTTACTGCATCCTCACTCTTGACCTTCACCTCCTGCATTCTGCGCTCCCACTGCTCGTCCATCTTCCTCCTCTCCTCCTTCTCTCTATTCACCGTCTCTGATAGCTGTTTCCTCAGCTTCTCTCGCTCCATCTCTGTCTCTTTCACTTTCTTTTTTAGTGGCTCAACAGTTTCCCTAACCTACGATTGAAAATCATTAAAAAAAGACTGAAATAATTAAAACAAGCAGCAATTAAGGGGCCAAACACAACTAAACATGGTATGGAGAATCAGACAAGCTGGAACACTGAGTAATTGAAAAGAATAAATGTAAATACAATCATGACTTAGAGTGTTATCGCTTTTGACCAGTAGGTGGTGATGTTATCAAATTGATGAGGTGTGGTTGGCGTAAGGTGAAATTGAGTTGGCGTTATTGTGAGAGGGGTCTGGATGCAGACTTGGTGCAGTTGCAAGGTGAACTTCATGTAATGCTTTTAATGCACTAACCTAACCCCACCCCTCATTGAGTACATTGTGTCTGACATTGCAAGTTTGAGATATGCACTATGAGCTTGCATATCCAAGTGTGCATCCAGATACTGTTGGGTTAATATGGCTATGCTTTGCAAAGATAAAGTCTTAGATGCACCCAGAATGCTGTGAAGATGGTCTAAGTTGAATTTGGTGAAAACTGAACCAACTGTTGAAAATGTAGGCGTTTCAAAGAACGTCAAAATGGCAGAACTTTGTGACCAATCATGGAAAATCAAGGTTCTTTGAGTGATCCAAGTAATCAAAACCAGACATAATTTAATAACCAAAAGCTATTAGCATTTTTAAAAAATATAATTATAATTTGTGACCGCATAAAGGTGCTAACTTCAATCCTTCTGGGCATGGTAAAAGACATACACATTTTTGTAACAATACACTAATTTGTTTGTAAAATCTATAATTTTATGACTAAATTAAAAATGGCTGACATGGGGAAATTGGTTAATGTTGATTTGGTATGCTGCTTCAAATCTTAGTTTTCTTTACACATATACAGTTATCTGATGTACTGTGCAGAGGACATCCTGGATTTTCTAGTGATATGTCATTTGATTTGGCTGGCATGGTAGGAACCATTTCTTACACTGCATCCAAAATGGCCGACATACAAAAAAAGCATATTTTATGGGAAGGAGAGAGGTATGTAAAATTTAGCTTTTTAAATCTTTTTTTACTATTATTATTACATATATATTTATTTACTGAAGTGTCAGGAATAATACATTTAGCTTTCAAAGCTGTTAATTTGTTTGTGTTTCAAAATATCATCCTTTTTTAAATGTCCACTATAGTGGACACAGGACCATTTTAATGTAATTAATAACTGCATGTTATAGGGGGTAGAACTGAAGCAGAGAGGATTCTTTATAAGATAGTTGAGGGAGACTCTGATTTAGAGTCTGACAATCAGAGAATTAGAGAATGAAAATTAGCTTTAAGCTTTAAATCGCTTTTATGTTAAATTTGTTTTGGGTTATCATATATATATATATATATATATATATATATATATATATATATATATATATTTTTTTTTTTTTTTTTTTTTTGGCTCTCTTTCAGACTATAAACTGATTCAGGAATTTCAATACAAAAGAAAAAAATGGCTTTTGTTTAGTTTTTGTTACATTTATATTGGATTAATATCCCTTTACAGCCATATCTTGTACAGTTTTGTTGTCTGAGTGGCGGTCGTTTCTAACTAAAATGGTCCTGTGGTCCACAACAGTGGACATGCTGTAAAATTAAAAATAAAAACAAAATGAAGAACTAAATTGTAGATTTTTTTTTAACCCAAATGATTTAGGAAATCACAGAAAAAAGAAAAAAAATATTTGGGTCTCAGGAGGATATTCTAAATATATGTATGTAAAGCCTTATGTCCACAACATTGATTGCATAAAGACATATTTACAAATCAAAGGCAGCAAAGAAACCAAACCTGAAGTGGAATAAATTTTTTTAAAATTTGTATTTACAGAGACTATTACACAAACCATTTAATGTGTCTTAACCTATGGTCTTTACACTAAAAGCCGAGCAGAGATCCAATTTAGGGCCGCATTAAATCAAGTGGTTTAAAGAGTGGTTTGACTAATTAACTTGAACTACCACGAATTAACATGTATAAAAGGTATGATTGTTGGTAAAAAAAAAAAGGGTAAATAATTATGTTTGCTTTTCAAAAAATGTACAACAACAGAAATAATTCCACCATTATTGTTTCTAGTCCTTTTGAAGATCATGAAAAAAATAAAACAATAAAATTGCAAAAGTGTAAACAAGAAAAATCTGATTTTGTCAAGTACTTTACAAAGTATGGACTAAACATCTCACCTCCAGGACATGTTTCCCTACACGGCTCATATCCCTACGCTGCTCACTTGCCCATTGGGAAATGTCACATGCAGACAAGCGGCCCAGCTGCTGCGTTTCCTCAACCGCTTCCAGGAAGCCCTGCATGGAGCAAGGCAACCCCAGAGACTGGCACAGAGACACTACAGCATCACTGTTCTCCTTCAGCACAGCCTGGACACAAGCACAGGCCGCACAGGGCACCAGGGCCGACTCTACTGTCTGACAGCTCACAGTGTGGGTCAAGACACAGGAGCCATGTTGGAGAGTGAAAGCTGGACTACTTGAGGACGCTTTATGGATGCTGCTCATAGAGGCGCTCTGTGTTTTAAGTGTAGTTGGAGTGTTTGGTGCTGTTTTGCTAACGGATGGACTTTGTTGTGATGGAGGTTGTTTTCCACTGCAGGAGCTCTGAAAGACAAGACATTTTAGCTCTATCACTGAATGTTTAATTTATTAGTATTCAAGGAAATAGAACTTGTAATAAGAGTTAACCTAGTCTGTTTTGTCATTATTGTACTTCTCACCTCTTGTTTTTGTTGACTGTTTAGCTGAAGCAGGTTTTTCCAGTAGCGTTTGACCACAGGACCAATGGAAACTGAGGTTTCATTTGGATCAAGTGATAGAGTTTGCTGCTTTTCAAGTAAGAGCTCAGCATGAACGTTAAAACTCTGAAGTAGAAGCATCAATCTTTGATAAATACACAAATGCACATAGGTTAATGACGAAAAGGGTGTTTTCAAGCATCAAAATAATAAATGTGTATTTATAAGTTAATATATTCATTCATTTTCTTTTCTTTTCGTTTTTTTCCCCTTTATTAATCTGGGGTCGCCCTAGCAGAATGAACTGCCAACTTATCCAGCATATGTTTTATGCAGCACATTCACATCCAGCCGCAACCCATCACTGGGAAACACTCAGACACTTCCAGTCACATATTATGGTATTTTTATGCTTTTGAAGAGTTAAAAAACTTACATACAGCACCTTTAACTGTTCACTATCAAATCTTTGCTTTATTTAAATAAAATTATAAAATTATAATAAAAATGTAGTATAATCTGTTTTTAACTTTTTAATTAATTTATTTAACAGGGACAATGCTCATTAATCAACAGTAGAACTGTAAATAAGCCAGAGTTAGCTACAAGGGCTTGTTTTCCTCTGTTGCCACCTGCCAGATTTTAAAAGGCAACCTAAAATCATAAAACACATCATCACACATACAATAACATTTAAGTTACATACGACAAAAGGATAAAACATACAACAAGAATTTCTTAAAATGTTAGAAAAAAGATTTATGATTACAAACTTGATTTGCTTTTAGCCATTTCTTTAACTTGTATTTAAATGTTGAATAATTGTAACACACCTTAAATCCATAGGAAGTGTGTTCCAGAACTGATTGGCTCTAACGCCTAAACTGCACAGCACAGTATCTTATGGTAGTAGATTGTATTGCTTAACCATTATTATTATTAATCACTTATCATTTAATATGTAATAAGGTCAGGATATGTTTTTTTGGTAATTTTTACAAAAGTAGATTTTGTGCCGATGATGGAACAATATTTCATCCATCCATTTACTTTTTAAAACAAACATTAAAGTAGACACAACTTGCTTTTATGCTTTATATTTAACAACTATTTCAAATAATTATGTTTTTAACCACATAGATTTTAGGAAGGTTGTTCATTCCACTGAGGTCAGATAAATCAGTTCATAGGCCGAAAGATTAGCACATAAAACTGTTTACATTATATTGCATTGTTTAGCATGTAACTAATAACTATTTTATTTGTATATGTATGTGTATTTTTTGTATTTCTGTAATTATTTTTTATACATTTATCTGCAAATAAAAGTTATTATTGGTAATTAAGTTATAATACAAATATTATGTATAATATAAAATGAATTTAATACAGCAGAACAGTATTTTGTAACAGTATTTAAAAGTGTAACGTTATAACAACAAAACAAAATCTTAAGTCTTAAGTACTATACCTGTCAATCAGCAACTCTTGCAGGACTATGTGGGAGTGCTGGCTGAACTCTTCATCGTCCTCGACATAATCATATTCTTCCAAAAGTCTGACCAAGTCCAGGTTACATGATAGTTTATCAGGAAACTTCCATGATGGGAAACGGACAGGTCCAGTCTTTGAGAAAACATCCAGAAGAGCTCCCTGTAAGTCAATAAGATCTCTCCGAAGGCTGTCGATGCAGTCCTGGCGACCTAACAGATGGCTCATTGCTAAACAAACCAAAAACTGGTTTAATCTTTAATAAATTAAGTCTTTTTTTGCAAGATCATGTGCACAGGCTCTATTTACAGCAGGTTTCCATGGCTGCGTGAAGCCATTGCTATTGAACTGCATTTCCCACAATACCGCTTTTCTTTGCTACCGGAAGTTATTTCATTGGTTGTCCGTTTTGTGTTGTGTGTGTGTGGCTGCTGGCTAACGAGAGGTAAGTGAGTTATGTAAAACTGCCTTCATAATTTGTATAACTTTAGCCATTCTTGCGACTTTCATTGTTCATTATTTTATAACGGTTAAGTCTTTAGCTTCAAATAACCTTTCATTTTACACAGTAACGTTTGAATTGGTCCGAGAAGAGCCAGTAGTGTCGCAGTCATGCCGCCTGGGCCTGTGCAGATCATGCAGCCGGAGCTGAATAACAAGGTATGAAGCTTTCAGAATTTATTACTTTCATAGACACGATAGGTAGGTTTATCTGATTTATATTCATCTGCTTACATTTTTCGTCTTTCATAAGCATAATACTGGGCATTATTGCAATTTTATAATTCATTGTTTTGAGTAGAAGAATTACTAGTTTAAAGTCAGAACTTTAATATATATGTTATCTGTTTTGTTATCTTTTGTAGCTGTCATTGTTGTATATATTCCCTGCATAATGTTGTTATATTATCAGTATAAATATAATATAATATAAAAATATATATTATGTGAATTTACTGTTTTATTTTCCAAAATCGATGTGGTCAAAGACAACCATTTTAAAAGCTAGTAGTGTCTACTTTTTTTGTTTAGAAAAAAAATAAGATATAAAAAATATATACTTTTGTAAAAATGACAACAACAACAAAGGTATACTGACCTGTACTTATTAAAATAAGTAAATGATCCTTCTGCATTTTATTGTTTTTTTAAATAAAGTAAAAATTTGGATAATGGATAGTTAAATTTGAAATCTTTCATTTGCGTATTTTGGGGGCTGCAATGTGATCTTTAAATGGTTTTCTAATGTCATCAAATTATTCTTCAGATGTTAATTGAATAATTATTCTTATTTTTCTTTATAATGGAAAAATATAAATACACAAATTACATGTTAGCTTATAAATATACACTTATTGTTTTGATTCTTGAATTAAAAATTATTATGCAAATTTTATTTACCAATTATATTTAAAAATTAGGGGTGTTTGAATTGAATGTTATTTTTTATTGATACTTATTGTTAAAAAAACTAATTAGTCTGTAATATAAATTTCAGTTTATTATCAGATTCTGTTTTATTGCTGTTGTGAAATGAGAAAGGACAGTTGTGCAATTATAATAAAAAGTAATAATTTTAAGGACCATTTACAGTGAGAAGTGTATTCTGTTGTACAATAGAAACACTATTGGCTGCGGTAAATCCAATTCGCTTGAATTTTTCTGTCTATCTGATATGGTATTCTCACATAAAATGGTAAAGTTTCTGAGATTGTTACCACAAGCATCACCCATGCTTCAATATTTGTGTAGTAAATGAAACTGGCATCTGTATTTAAATTATATTTTAGTGGTCTCAAAATTCTCACACAATAGTACACATCACAATTTCATTTAAAGGACATGATTAGTTTTAATATATTAATTCAAAACTTGTTACATTTAATGACATTATATAATTAATTCCATATTTATGACTGTATTCTGTGATTTTTGTTTGTGTTTCCTGTATTATTTTGCTTATATTGAATAAGCTGTGCGATGTTTTAATCAACAGCCCGAAGAACCGAAAGAAGAAACTCCAGCCACAAAGCCCATAGTGGGAATCATCTACCCTCCTCCTGAAGTGCGAAACATCGTTGACAAGACTGCCAGCTTCGTAGCCAGGTTTGACATCCTACCACATATATCATGTAGTGCAGTATTTCATTTGTGTACTTTTATTAAATCAATAATTAATTCCATTTATTTTGTCAAAGGAATGGACCCGAGTTTGAGGCCAGAATTCGACAGAATGAGATCAACAACCCAAAGTTCAACTTCCTCAACCCGAGCGACCCATACCATGCCTACTACCGTCACAAGGTCAATGAGTTCAAGGAGGGCAAAGCTCAGGAACCATCCGCAGCCGTTCCTAAAGTCATGCAGCATCCTCAGCAGCTTCCTCAGAAGGTCAGCAACTTCTCTGTGGCTTTATATAAATATTATCAATATTATAGATGTATACAGATAGTTCTATAATAGTTAAAATCAAGCCATAATCCAGCAGACAGATTTAAAAACTTTTAATAGCTTTCTATGTTATAAAGAGCTTATGTTTTGTGATTATTTAGGTCCAAGCACAGGTGATCCATGAGACGGTGGTGCCAAAAGAGCCTCCACCTGAGTTTGAGTTCATCGCTGACCCTCCCTCCATCTCAGCCTTTGACTTGGATGTGGTGAAACTGACCGCACAGTTTGTTGCCCGTAATGGCCGTCAGTTTCTCACACAGCTGATGCAGAAGGAGCAGAGAAACTACCAGTTCGACTTTCTGCGGCCACAGCACAGTCTGTTCAACTACTTCACAAAACTAGTGGAGCAGTATACGAAGGTAAAATATACTTTGTAGAAATGCTGAGGGCTTATTGGATTGCAAAGAGATTAGAGATGTTCAGTATTTTTTCCTCTAATAATATTTTGATTGATGTTTCAAAAAATGCAAGCTCATAACAACTGTCAATAAATTTGCAAAAAATATATTAAAACTATTATTACTTTTGTGAAAGCATTTAGAAGATACATTAGGGCTGGGAAAAAAATTGGTGATTTCCATGCACATTTTGTCAATAAAGCAATAAAAGTAAAGTAAGGTACATTCAGCTGGAGCAGCATTTACCACACATTATTCACTATAAAGCTACACAAAACTTGCAACACTTGATGAATCTGTAGTTGTGTCTTTATTAGTTGGGCTGAATTAGCGAAAGTATTTAAAGTTTCTGTTTCAACACAACACTCTGGGGATTTCTTTTGGTATTTGGAGTTTCTGTAAGAGCAGCCTCTGGCATTTAGAGGAGATTTATTGCTGATCATGCTGTGCTTTTCTGACAATATGTGCATGACAAATTTAGCTTTGAAAAATGATGTTTGGGATTTACTTTAGATTAATTGACCAGCCCTAAGATATTTTGGAGTTCAGTAATATCACACAAACAAATACTTTTTCCATGAAAAATCAATTGCAAATGTGAAACCCCCAATTGCAAAATACAGGTCACAAATACAGGTTATTCAAGTGTGACATTAAATAACTTGTTTGATTGGCTTTTTGCAGGTTTTGATTCCTCCAAAAGGTCTTCTGCTGAAACTGAAGAAAGAAGCAGAGAATCCTCGAGAGGTCTTGGACCAGGTAATCAAATATAGAAATGAACAGCAAAATTAAAAATTTCAGGTCACACAGGGTGTTAATGAAAACTTAAAAAAAACATAAGATATTGGTAGACAAAATCATATTTAGAGTTTTTTGTGCCCTAAACGTACTCTTTGAGCTTTGAATGATTGCAGTTTAACCAGTGAAGTTTCATGGATTGTTTTAACAATGTCCTTGATTCTTTTTTGAACCTTTAATGTCTCACGAGTATTGCTACCTATACATGACAAGATCTAAATCCTACATTTATGATGAGATAAAATCTTTAAATATTAAATCTTTATGTTCTGAAGAACAAATAAGGTTTCTGACGATTGGAACAACATGAGCATAAGCAATTAATAAAATCTGGGTGAACTAACATTTAGATAAAGTTTTAGAAGACACATTTTACCAAAGCCATTTACATTTGATCAGATCTTGCTTTTCCTGAGAATAAAACTCATGATATTGAACAGCATGCTCTGCTGTTATAGCGACAGGAAAATCTTGTAACAAAACTTAAGGTCAATCAGACAGCAGAACTAAAATACTAAATATGATTGATATGTTTTAGGAAGTCTTTTGATTATGAAAATCACAAATATATCCCAGTATGTGAAGTGATGAGATTGACCTTATTAGTATAATATCTTATTGTTCCCTTGTGTTGTAGGTGAGGTATCGTGTGGAATGGGCCAAATTCCAGGAACGAGAGAGGAAGAAGGAAGAGGAGGAGCGAGAGAAGGAGAGGGTGGCATATGCTCAGATTGACTGGCATGACTTTGTTGTGGTGGAGACAGTTGACTTTCAGCCTAATGAGCAAGGTAAGCATGTGTAACACAGGATATTTTAGGGGTTCACACAAACATTCAATTGCACCAGAAGAAAGCTCTCAATTTTGTACATTTTGTTATTAGATTTGTTATTAATATTACTGTCCATAATTGTATTAATAGGTTAGTATATTGATTAAAATATTAGAAATTTTGTTAATGCTATTTTTATGTTATTAGTTTCAGCAATAACATATCATTAATGTGTTTAATAGTGTTTTTGTCTTGCCTAAATACTACTTTTATATGTACAGTGCATATTATTAGTTATTACTCTTATACATTTACAGGTAATTTCCCTCCTCCAACAACTCCTGAGGAGCTGGGTGCTCGTATCCTCATCCAGGAGCGCTATGAGAAGTTTGGAGAGAGTGAGGAGGTAGAGATGGAGGTGGAGAGTGAAGATGAAGATGATGAGAGGGAGGGCAGAGAAGATGGACATGCAGCTCAGCCTGACCAGGACACACAGCTGCAGGACATGGATGAGGTGAGACAAACTGCACAAGGGCTTATTCTATGCATCATGTTTATGCATCAGCATAGATGAGCAGTTTGTGGAAGTAGGATCTACATTTTTCTGACTGACTAGCACTTGTTCTTCGTTTCTCAATAGGGCTCTGATGAGGATGATGATGGCATGAAAGCTCCTCTGCCTCCTGATAACCCCCTGCCACCGCCTCTGCCCCCCACCCCAGACCAGGTTATCATTCGCAAAGACTACGACCCCAAGGGTGAGATTCCCACTACATTCATTAAAAAGCATACTAAAAGGACATGTATAATTTGCTTCATTCATTAAGGGAATTGTTTGAATTTGTTTTCTAGAAATATTTTGTTTTATTATTGGTTTATTGTCAGTTAATCCTTGAAAAAACTTGAATTTTAATCTAGTGTATAAGTTTGAAAAGTGCTTCGATTTTTAAATAAAGCGCTTTAAACTGCTTGAAAAGGCATTACAAGGAAAGTTTATTTATATAGCACATTTCATACACAATGGTAAGTGAAAGTGCTTTACATAAACAAGAATAAACTAAACAAGTATAAGAAAACAAAGAATAAAAGAATTGTTGTTGTCTGCGCCAATAGCCTAGTAGTTAAGTGTGTCGACATATAGCAACAAAGTGCTTAAGATGACTTCAATTCCAGGCTCAAGGTCCTTTGCAGATCCTTCCACTTTCTCTCTACTTCATACAATTTCCTGTCAATATTCTCCACTGTCCTATCAATCAGAGGTTAAAAACCCCTAAAAATAATTATAAAAAAGATGAAAATAGAATTATTCTGCTTTCATAATAATTGATTTTACCAAATAGGGAGTAATTAACTATTTCTTATAATCAGCTTTTTCATAAAATTAAAGCTAACTCCATGGAGATTGCCACTTCATGGGAGAACATGCAAAATATTTAAAATAAATAAACGTTTATTAAGATAAAAGATTAAAGATGACACATTTTAAGATGGATGTAAATTACTTATAAAAGGGTAAATGCCAGTAAATCATTATTAGGCATCATAGAAAATGTTGTTTTAAAATACTTTACTGTACTATATGTATTTATAGTTACTAATAACTTTTTAACCTAATAAACTTTTCTGATTTTGATTGTAATGCAGTAATGTGCAGCTTTTGTAAAACTGTTTTGAAATAATAATTATTGTAAAAAGTGCTATAAGCATAAAATTGAATTAAACCAATGGATACTATACCAAATAGCATCTAAATAGCATCTTGTAAAATTCTGTAAAAGTTTGACAATGCTCCTGGAAAGTACTTAAAGCACTTAAATTTGACTTTATAGATGATGTAGGAACCCTGTATTATTTGAAATTGAAAAATATGCTTTGATTTCTATTTTGTATTTATTTATTTGTGTATTTTTTTTAATGTAATTTAAAAAGTGTTTTTCCCATGAAGTTAGTCTTGGATGCCAGAATAGCATTAAATTAAACAAATAACTAACTAACTGACTTTGTCTTTTTTCCCCTCAGCTTCCAAACCTCTTGCTCCGGTGGCCACACCAGACGAGTACCTCATTTCCCCCATCACGGGTGAGAAGATCCCTGCCAGTAAGATGCAAGAGCACATGCGCATCGGCCTGCTGGACCCCCGCTGGCTGGAGCAGCGTGACCGCAGCATCCGAGAGCGGCAGATTGAGGAGGAGGTGTACGCTCCCGGCCTGGACATCGAGAGCAGCCTGAAGCAGCTGGCCGAGAGACGTACTGATATCTTCGGTGTGGAAGAAACGGCCATCGGTAAGAAGATCGGAGAAGAGGAGATACAGAAACCAGAGGAGAAGGTGAGAAGAGTTTTAAGAGACCTCAATAAGTCCACAGAACCAAAACTCTGCTCATAGCTAAAAAACACACATACTAAACATATTTTTTGGGTTATACTTGTGTTTTTGGGCAAATTAGATAGATTAAGTGATTAACATTCTATTTAAATTTATTACAACAAAAGTTATTTTTGACAAATTAAATAGTTTTCTCACTAAACTGACATTTTTAAGCCAGCCAAAAATTCTGGAAAAGATTGGTGTGACTTTATCTTTGTCAATGCTGTTAAATAAACCTAATAATTGGTGTAACATAATCAGAAATTTGTCAGTTAAATAGTAACCATTCATTTAGTTGTTCAGGCATAACACAAAATGAACAGATCTTGAGGATGACAAGTGTCTAACAGCTCTTCCTTTTCATCTGCAGGTCACCTGGGACGGTCACTCAGGCAGTATGGCTCGTACCCAGCAGGCGGCTCAGGCTAACATCACCCTGCAGGAGCAGATTGAAGCCATCCACAAAGCTAAAGGCCTGGTGCAGGAGGATGACAGCAAGGAGAAGATCGGCCCCAGCAAGCCCAATGAAGTCCCTCAACCACCCATGCCTTCAATTCCTCCCAGCATGCCCAAACCAGCCCCACCAATGAACATCCCCAGGCCCACATCTGTGAGTCTCATTTTTCTCTTCTGTCCAGGAGTTGTGAAAAGCTTGCTTGATTATGTGAAATAAAGTATTGAAAATGTGCTAGTCCTCACTCAATGTTCTTATGTATTTCAGATGGCACCTCCAGTACGGACCACCTTGCTCCCTGCTGTGCCTGTCATACCCAGGCCTCCAGTGGCCTCTGTGGTGCGTTTGGCCCCAGGACAGGTTTTGGCCCCCATGCCACCCATGCTGCATGCCCCACGCATCAATGTGGTGCCCATGCCACCTTCTGGACCTCATATTATGGCACCCAGACCTCCACCTATGGTCGTCCCTGCAGGTCAGTCTTAGGGAACACTGATCTGTTGTGTAGATGCTTGGTAATTTAAAGACAAATTCAAATCAGTTCAAATTATACATATTTTTGTGGTATTTATTTAATGATATAATAAAATGTAAACATATTTATATGTATTAATTATTTTGTTATTGTGGTTAATATTTAATAATGCACTGTGAAATATTTTGAAAACCTGCTCATTAGGATGTTTTCAGAAGGATCTTTTGACAATGAGCACAGAATAAAAGCTTTGGCTTCTCAGGGTTAAAGTATGGAATAAAAAAAAAAAAACTTTAAATATTTTATAAAATATAATATTTTAATAAAAGAAATTAAAAAAATAGTCAGGTTTTTATGAAATAAATGCACCTTTGGTAAACATTAGAGACTTTTGGATGGATCTTTTGTTAAATTAAAGTGATTTGTTTTTAAATGTGTTGATATTTTTTGTATTTATAGTAACAAAAAAATTATATTTACAATAAATATAGATATACAATAATGTTACTACATAAATAAATGGTTTACTAATTAAATTAAATGTAGTTATATTTAACATTTAAAAATTGATTTATATTTTAGATTTAGTCTTTATAATTAACCTACAGTAATTATGTAATTAACCTACATTAATCATCGTTTTTTTTTTTTGTTCTCCAGCATTTTATAAATCTATTAACATTTGTTGTTTTAATAATACTCATTTTAGATATATTATTAATAGTAATGATAGAATAATAACATTAGTACGTAATTAAATGGTGTACTAACTAAATTAACTAATCCTTGTTGTATTATTTAAACTTTAAATAATTTCTTGCAATCAACCTACATTTACACATTATTTTTCTGTCCTCCAGCATTTGTACCTGCTCCCCCTGTGCCTCAGCCTCCCAGTGCTGTGTCTGCCCCCATGCCTCCTGCTCATCCTCCACCTCCTCACGAGGACGAGCCTTCTAGCAAGAAAATGAAGACCGAGGACAACCTGATTGCAGAGGACGAATTTCTGCGCAGAAACAAGGTACAAAACTGCTCATTAACTTGAGAGAAGCTGTTAATATTTTCTTCTACAAAAAATCATTTGTGTATATACATTTCACATAATTCATTTTTACTCTCCTTTAGGGACCTGTTGCAGTCAAAGTACAGGTGCCCAACATGCAGGACAAGACAGAATGGAAGCTGAGTGGACAAGTGCTGAACTTCAACCTGCCTCTCACAGACCAGGTAACAACTTTGACTGTTTGATATCATAATGAACAAAAACTGTACACATTTTAAACACTATCCTCATATTTGCAGTTTATACAGAATATGAGTGCTAATCAAAATGTCCTGTGCCTCAGGTGTCTGTCATCAAGGTTAAGATCCATGAAGCCACTGGTATGCCTGCCGGAAAGCAGAAGCTGCAGTATGAAGTAAGTTACTATAGTTTAATTGCAATCTTAAGATGTTATTTTTAGGATTCACTGTTTAAAGTGCCTCATTGTGCTTTTTAAATTTTACTTGGTATAATGTAACTGTGAATGCACGTCTGCAAAGTTTTAAAGATCAAAGTTAACAACAAATGATGTAAGAGAAAGATTGAGTTCTTTACCATAGAACTCCAAGCATCTGCATCTGGATATAATATCCACTTAAACCTGCCCTTAAACTTTAGTTTATGCTGTCCCATTCATGCTCAGAAGAAACATCTATTGTCGGGACAGAATGTTTATTTTATTTACTTATTCAGTTTCACCAAAAAAAGTCTTCCAAGCACTAAAGCTGTGAAATTAGTCTTTCTCTTTCTTTGTATCTGCATTTTATCTGAAGAATTGGATCAATGCTCAAAAAAAATTAAATCCAGCCAGTGGTAGAAAAAACAACAAACAATTTTTACAAAAAATAGGCCACAAGACTCCCGCATGGACATTTACTAAAAGGAGAAATTCCCTCAAAATGTCAATATTGCAATGCTCTATTTTACTGTTATCAGACAATGATTTTTATCTGGAGAGACTTTAAAGGAATTATTTTTAAACGTGAATTCTTCAAAAATGGTAAACCTTAGATGGTTTTAGATTTTTGTCTTATGTATTATTATTATTATTATCCATATGGTTTATCTTATGTATTCATTGCTGTTGGTGTCTTTTATTTTCTATTATTATAGAAAAACATTTATTTATAAAACGTTGTAAATTTGATGTGATTTTGCCATGAAATAGCCAGCAAAGCCAATATGGCAATACATTCAAACTCACTCTTATGATAGAATTTGCAGGAGTGCAAAAGTAAGTCATTTGATCACATAATAATAGGGGCACAAACTGAAAAATAATCAAAACAGTTGTTCTTCTTAGTTATGACATTTGTTAATATATATCTAGTATAACGTTTTATTTGAATTCCCCAGGGCATTTTCATCAAAGATTCCAACTCTCTGGCTTATTACAACATGAACAATGGAGCCGTCATCCATCTGGCCCTTAAGGAAAGAGGAGGAAGGAAGAAGTAGATCGATCACTCGTGTTTTTTCACGTCCAAGTTCTCCATCAATATTACAAAAGTGTATAATCTTGTTTCATTTGTACAAGTCACCGAACTAGTGCTGTGCTCGGTAGAAAAACTGTAAAACAAAGTCATCGCCAGTGTCTTGTGCTTTCCTATTAATGTGTTTAAGCATACAGTGTATGAATACTTAAGTAACATGTCATACCAGTGATGATCTCTTAGCAAACTGTATTTAGCTTGTTTTTAGTTGCACTTCTTTGATTTGAAGTGACAACATTTCAAATCTGATTCGAAACATTTTGTGGGACACATAAATATTTTTTTCTTATGAAAACGTACCTTATAAATTACATTAAGAAACGTTGTCTGTCACACTTGTCTTTCTCTTTCAAAAATACTACTTTTTTTGTACCTCTAAAGGTTGGTTTCACAAAAAGGGTGTAAGACGAAGCTAGGTCTTAAGTAAATTTTGAAATTTCTTTGTAAGCAGGGGTATAACGTGAATAACACTTCTTAAATAAATTTTAGCGTACTATCGTATCAAAACTTTTCATTTATATGAAAACGCAGATCAATTTCGCCTCCGGTGGCTTTTATTCTGAAAGAGTATGTTTACAGGAAGTAGCGTCACATTTTCATAAGGTCATAGGTGAAATATTTAGCGGGAGATACCAAAAAATCAACAGCGAACAGGGTCGATCTGATGTTTATTTTGTCTGCCTGATCATCGACTACATTTACCATATACCATAGGAAAAACAATAAGACAAATAAAACATAAGGTAAGAAAGTGACGCTATAGTATGCTGTTAAGTTAGCATACAGAAGCATGCTTGCTTGATAGCTGCTTCTCAATATATTCTATTGTATTCATAATTCATTTAAGTTACGTGTAACTGTTTAAATAACGTTACTAGTTTAATGTCTAACACTTGTCTTCAGTCATGTTCTCAGACGTGCTTGAGCCGAAGGAGACGTTATTAGCCGCTCCGGGTTCAGAGGAGCCCGTGTTTGAGCGCGCTGAGCCCGCATACAGCGGCTGCTCGGAGCGATTCCGCATCGGTGAGCGCAGCTTCAGCCGCCAGTACGCGCACATCTACGCCACCAGACTCATGCAGATGAGACAGATCCTCACCGAAAGAGCCACGCACAAGTGGGGTCAGAAACATTCTAGAAACTTATGTAAAGTTACTGACATGTTCGTGTTTCTGTTGTATTTACTTTAATCACTATTAAACATAAGTGAATGTGTGTGACAGGCACTGAGGTGCCCATCAGGAAGCTGTGTGACCTGCAGATGGGTGAAGAGTGTGTTATAGTTGGCACCATATTCAAACACATGGAGCTGCAGCCTTCTATCCTGAGGGAGATCAGCGAGGAGGTAAAACATAGGCAGATTATTGGTCTTTTATTTGTTAATTTCCCCGTATTTTAATGAATATTTCAGCTAAAATTTAAATATGATAATCTTTTACACACCCTCTAGTAGTTCCAATGCTATAAGGCAGGGGTGTCAAACTTAATTCCTGGAGGGCCGAAGCCCTGCACAGTTTAGTTCCAATCCTGCACCAACACACTTACCTGTAGGTTTCAAACAAGCCTCAAGGACTCAATTAGTTTGATCAGGTGTGTTTAATTAGGGTTGGAACTAAACTGTGCAGAGCTGCGGCCCTTTTGGAACTGAGTTTGACACCTGTGCTGTAAGGTTATTTTTACAGACACACACAAAAAGAATGATGTTTTGAAGACTGTTAGTGACTCCTTAAAAACACTACTAACATTCTTCAAATTGTCCTTATTTTGTGTTTAGCAGGAAAAATCAATTTGAATTGGTAAGTTGACCTAATCTCCATTTGTGAGAAAATGATCTCTTTAATGTTTCTTTTTCTTTTATCTTTAGCACAATCTATTGCCGCAGCCACCTCGTGCTAAATACATCAGCCAGTCAGATGAGCTTATTTTGGAGGATGAACTGCAGAGGATCAAACTGGAGGGCAACATCGATGCACCCAAGTTTGTTACAGGTGGGATTCAAGAAACCTAAAAGATTAGTTCACCCAAAAATAACATTTTGCTATTAATTACTCACTCTTATGTTGTTCCAAACCTCTGAAAAAATTTTGACAGAGACATTTTTAGTCTTTGAAACACTAATTAAGATCTTTTAGATCAGGGAGTGCCCGACCTCAGTTCTGGAGGGCCGGTGTTCTGCATAGTTTAGCTCCAACTTTCTTTAACACACGTGCCTGGAAGTTTCTAGTATAAATGGAAAAGTGCTTGATTAGCTAATTCTGTTGTGTTCAATTGAGGTTAGAACTAAACTTGGCAGGACACCAGCCCTCCAGGAGTTTGCTCACCCCTGGATTATATGAAATCTGAGAGCTCCCTCATCCTTCATAGACATCAAGTTTTCTGACTCATTCAAAGTTCAGAAAAAAAATCATTTAAATCTGTTTCTGGCCTGCATATTATTGGCTTCCATCTTTCACGTGATGAATGTAAGACTCAAACCCGATAGTAGACTCAAAAGGAACTAATCTTCTACTCCACCGGCACATTGTGCATACACATGAAAGAATGAATCACTCCCTGATGGGCTTCATCATTTTCATGTCGCACAAAAGATTTGTTCATAATAAACTAATCATTTAAGAATGACCCATCACTAATGCCTTCAGTGGTTGAATTGGAATATTGTGAAGCTACAGGAATACTTTTATGTGAACTTAAAACAAAAATAAGTTTTCTTCAGAGTTTCTTCTCTTCAGTGTCAGTATATTGCTCACATTCACAAGCATTGTGTCGGCTACTCATTTAAACCCCAAATGACCACACTGCACATGACTTTGTTTTTTTTTGTTTTGTTTTTAAAGACAGCATAAGCATTATGATATTCCAGAGGCATGACATGCATAAAGAGGACCACAATCTAGTGAATGTGCATCCTATACTGACACTGAGGAGAAGAAACGGATTTTAAATCATTACTTTTTGTTTTATGAGCTCACAAAAGTGTTTTAGTAGCTTAATCAAATTCTGAGTAAAACATTGAAGTCTTGTGGTCTGTTTTAAAAATGTTTTAGGATATTTAAATGAGTCTGGAACTGTGTGTGGAAGATGAGAGAGCTCTCAGTTTTGACCTAATCTATATTAATTTATGTTCCAAAGATGAACAAAGGTCTTTGGAATGACATGAGGGTGAGTGATTAATAAACAAACCTTTTAAGGAAGATTCTCAAAATTTTTATTTCAATGTAGAGCAAATCAGACTTGTGATTTTGAAATCTGCTTTCAGGTAGTGTCATTGCCATTAAAGGTGCAGAGCAGAATGACGGGAAATTCACTGTTGAAGACTTCTGCATGGCTGACGTTCCTCCCCAGACACCCAGACAGCCTCTCAGCTCAGACAGGTACAGTACATCCCTGACCTCAGGTGTATCTCTGCACAAAACCGATGATTTTGTACATACTTTGACGATAAAGTCACTTAAATGTGGGGAGATGGAGCAATATTTCTTGCACATTACTGTAATGTTAAGTGTACAATTAACAACAGTGCTATGAATAATGTTAAATGTAACTAATGTTCACACCTGGTATTAAGATCATGTTGATGTTGCTGCAGGTTTGTGCTTCTCGCCTCCGGTCTGGGATTGAATGGCAGCAGAGCAGACAGCATGATGGGATTGCAGCTTCTGGTTGACATGGTAACTGGTCAGCTTGGTGATGAGGGGGAGCAGAGCGGTGCTGCGTCCATCTCTAGAGTCATACTAGCTGGAAACCTGCTGAGTCGAAGCACTCAGGACAAAGACTCCACTAACAAGGTATACAAACTTTCCAGTCAGCACGTCAAACATTTTTGGTCAAATTCTGTGATATTTTGGATTTTATTTGCTCAGACAGGGCTTTAGGCCATAGCTCCATTAAGAAAGTTATGTTTTATACATAAATGTGCCTTAGAACAAAAATATGTCCATCTTTAGACAAAATAAAGACACTGATATATTTTAAGATTAGTTAGTGCAATTTTTTTTTTCAGTTGAAACAGCCCAGGCCTCATTTATTTTTAGTCTGGGACTTAAAATAAAACTAGGGGTAAGTGAATAAATTAGGAGTTAAAGGTGCTGTACTCTTCTGAAGCATAAAAATACAATAATATGTTTGCAGATATTTATGAAAAATGCCAAGTGAACATTCTTGTTTATCTGGAAAACTATGCTGAAGTCAGATTTTCTTCCTTGAAAATGTGTTTGGTGTTTTTTATTTTATTTTTTATTTTTTTCGGTTCTTTTAACCTACCCACTGCCAGTTTCAGCACCATGGGTTGCCTTGTTGGAAAACTGCATATTTCATTCATTCATTTATTCATTCAGAAAGACTCTCAAAGCATGCGTCTGTGACCGAAATGCGACATCCAGTGGACAGTAGCAGCTTCCAATATTAGAAGCAGAATCAGGTTATGATCTAATTAATATATATTAAACCTCTTTACCATTATAAATGTAGATGCTGAATCGCTATGTGTTGGTTTTGAGTCACTTTGTGTTGGTTTTGAGTCACAAACTTACATTGTAAATATTTTACACTGAATAAAGCACATGAGGTGTACCTGAGGTGCCGAACCAGACTTTAGGCTCGATAATCATACTCACTCCTGTTAATCCTCAACCTGGCAACCTGCGCTTGCTTTTGTTTTGGTCCAGGAATACAATGCCTGGTTTAACCACTGGGTGTCAAACTTAACTTATAGGACTCATACTACTCCTTTAAAAGTCAAATGAAGTGCTTTGTAATGTGCATTTGTATTTCAAATTTGAAAAAATGCCAACTAAACATGAAGACAGGGAAGGACATGCTTTATCAGAGCTCTGCCAGTGAAGGGTTGAGATCAAGCGCATCAAATGAAAGGCAATTGAGAAGCGCCTTGAAAGGGCGGGACATGTCATATACTAGAAAGTATTTGATTGGTCAGAAGATTTTATTAGAAAATAAAGTATGAGATGATGTCAAAAAAATCATTGATCCATTAAGGTGAAATTGACAAACTGCAAGCTTTGGATGTTCATGTAAATGTGAATTTTGTTAATGTTTTTGCACACAACCAGCAAATAGATAAAATTAAATCAAACATTACTGATACTAATATCTAAAATAACCTTGTTTAACCTTTGTTCTATTTTAAGGCAAAGTACTTGACTAAGAAGACCCAGGCTGGGAGTGTGGAGGCCATCAGACTGCTGGATGAGCTTCTTATGCAGCTTGTGGTGAGTTTTACTGCATTGTTTAAATCAGTGTTTCTCAACCACGTTTCTTGAGGACCACCAGCTTTGCACACGTGTCATGTCTCCTAAACCAAACACACCTGATTCTGATCTAACAAATCCAACAGTTGCAGTATTTGCTACTACATTTAGTTTCCCTTTTGTTTTGTTTTTAGGTAATCTGTTTGAGGTTTTATACCAAGTTTATATAAATAATTCTAAAGTAATGGTAATGTTTTTAGAAAGTTATTACAAAAATAAATTGCGGTATGTGACACAAACTGTACATAAATAATAGACCCTGTAATATACACAGTGAAACTAATAAGACTACTGTTTCAGGCCATCAGTCTTAATAAATTTCATATATTAAGGACATTAAGCGTATAATATACCAGTTATTAATAAAAAGCACAATGAAATAGGTTTTACATTATCTCTCCAAGTCTGTCTGATCTCTCTGGTTTATTCTCTACAGGCCTCTGTGTCTGTAGATGTCATGCCTGGACAGTATGACCCAACGAACTACACCCTCCCCCAGCAGCCCCTGCACCGCTGTATGTTTCCACTCTCCATTCCTTTCCCCACCTTACAGCTGGTCAGCAACCCCTACCAAGCCATTGTAGATGGTGTTCGGTGAGTTTCTCACCTCATGTTTATCCTCCTATGAGTTAGATTCACAACACCTAATAGTGAATGCTTTGTGTTTTCAGGTTTTTGGGCACTGCAGGACAGAATGTGAGTGATATGGTGAAGTACAGCAGTGTGGACGATCATCTGGAAATATTAGAAAGCACTCTGAGACTGCGCCATCTGGCTCCAACTGCTCCTGATACACTAGGTCTGGAACATCTCCTCTCTCTAATTAATTATAGACTGTACAGTCAGTGAAGGTCACAATTAGAGAACACTTGACTTGTATATACACTACCTGACAAAAGTCTTGTCATCGATCTTAGTTGTAAGAGCAACAAATAAGAACTTGATCTAGTTGATCATTTGGAAAAGTGGCAGAAGGTGTTTTTTTTCTGATGAATCATCTGTTAAACTGCATCCCAATCATCAGTCATCACAAATACTCCGGAAGACCTATTGGAACCCGCATGTACCCAAGGTTCTCACATAAATCAGTCAAGTTTGGTGAAGGAAAAATCATGGTTTGGGGTTACTTTCAGTATGGGGTGTGCGATAGATCTGCAGAGTAGATGGCAACATCAGCAGCCTGAGGTATGAAGACATTTGTGCTGCCCATTACATTACAAACCACAGGAGAGGGCAAACTCTTCAGCAGGATAGTGCTCCTTCTCATACTTCCGCCTCCACATCAAAGATCCTGAAAGCAAAGAAGGTCAAGGTGTTCCAGGATTAGCCAGCCCAGTCACCAGAAATGAACATTATTGGGCATGTCTGGGGTAAGATAGAAGAGGCTATGAAGATGAATCCAAAGAATCTTGATGAACTCTGGGAGTCCTGCATAAACACTTTCTTTGCCATTCCAGACTTTATTATCAAGTTATTTGAGTATAAATATATTTTGTTTTAGTAAAATAAGCATAATCTAGAGGCTTTTGCCTTTCATTTATGCAACTTTTGATACCAAATGATCAACTAGAAATCAAGTTATTATATTCAAGTTATTATTTGTTGTTTGTAAAACTTGGATAGGTCGACAAGACTTTTGTCAGGTAGTGTGTTACTCAAGAAATATGCTTAAACTTTAATCCTGTTTTCGTAACTTCAAGTAGTCCTAAGCTTTAACTGTGAAATTTAGGAAATTGTAGGTTCTTCTCTGATTTTGATTTACACTTAAGTTTGATTGTAGTTTTGCAATAAAATAAATGATCATTAAAAAGATCTAAAATGACCCAAAAATACCCAGATTCATGCTAACCTTTTTTTCCTCTACATTTCTGATATGGAGCCTTATAGAGAACATGGTGATGGTGAAAATATGACATTGAGATCAATTATATAATCATGTTTTGCGTTCCTGTAAATGCAATTTTTACTTCCACTAGTTTAAGTGAAACTACTTTTACTTTCACTACTTTTAGTAAAAATAAATTGACTAAATGTACTTTTTCCCTGTTTTGTATACTCCACCATGAATATGCCTGGTTACTCTGTCCTGCTCTTTTGACTGTACAGGTTGTTACCCATTCTATCAGAAAGATCCCTTTATTCTGGAAGAGTGCCCTCATGTGTACTTCAGCGGAAATGCACCATTATACCAAAGTAAACGAGTCACTGGTGAGTAAATACTGTTTAATAAAGTTGTGGTCACGCTGCACTTTTCTCCCTCTAGACTTCCATTTGTATGCATGCGAATGCAGCAGACCGTAAATATAAGCTTGTGTGTCAAGTTTCACAGTTCGCTACATTGGAAAGTTCTAGCTTGGTGAGCTGTGACCTGCGAAATCACTTCATCCGATTGCGTGAGACTAGTCGAAGATCAAAACATGACCTCTCTGGACAGAAATTTAAAATAAGGACCATTCGCTAGCTTTTTTTTTAATGTCTAATCATTCTTTTTGATCCCGCCACTTTTCGCAGTGCTGTACGACAGAATTTCGCATTGACAAACTCTAGTGTGACCGCAGCATAACATTAAAAACAGCACCATGTAACAGCATGGGCCAGCATTCCTGATAGCTTTTTGTATGTCAACTTTTCTTCTTAGGTCCTGAAGGACAAGACGTTCTCCTGGTAGCAATCCCAGAATTCAGCAGCACACAGACAGCTTGTCTTGTGAACCTGCGCACTCTGGAGTGTGAGCCGATCTCCTTTTCCTCTTTTTCCACCGAGGATGATGAGGACAGTGAGATGAACATCAGCCATTAAACACTCAATTAATGACACTTGTCTGTATAGTACTGTATTTCCTCCAACATAGACTTGCTCTTGTGCTGTTTTCGTTAATAAAGCTCCTTTTGTATGAAAAACACCTTTCTTTTTTAGTGAAGTTCCCATTTTACTTCTTACCTTGTTTTAATGTGGGAAAATACAGTCAAAACTAAAATAACTTTTTTTAACCTTCAACACTTTTCACATCATCAGTTTGGTTCTGGTAAACAGAAGTTCAGAAGAAGAAAGAAATTAAAAAATGTTTGGAACCACCTGAAAATTAATTTAAAAACTGAATGATAAAAAGCTGAAGTCAGAATTATTAGCCCCCCTTTGAATTTTAATTTATTTTTATTTTTCTCAAATGATGTTTAACAGAGCAAGGAGTTTTTCACAGTATGTCTGATAATATTTTTTCTTCTGGGGAGTCTTATTTGTTTAATTTCGGCTAGAATAAAAGCAGTTTTACAATTTTTTAAACACAATTTTAGAGAGAAAATTATTAGCCCTTTAAGCCATTTTTTTCCCGATAGTCTACAGAACAAACCATCGTTATACAATAACTTGCCCAATAACCCTAACCTGTCTAGTTAACCTAATTAACCTAGTTAAGCCTTTAAATGTCACTTTAAGCTGTGTAAAAGTGTCTTGAAAAATATGTAGTCAAATATTATTTACTGTCATCATGGCAAAGATAAAATAAATCAGTTATTAGAAATAAGTTATTAAAACTATTATGTTTAGAAATGTGCTGAAACAATGTTCTTTCCGTTAAACAACAATTGGGGGGAAATAAACAGAGGGGGCTAAAAGTTCAAGGGGGGCTAATAATTCTGACTTCAATTATATTAGGTGTTTTTTCCCAATAGGTAATAAAGTAGTCTGCATCAGATAGGCTCATGTTTTTTTATTTTATTTTTAAAACTAGAAACACATTCAAGAACACCAGTTGCTATGGGGAAGTGATTGATAACTCCTGTTAACAAGCACAATCGGTGAAGAAACGCATACATTTTTGTCCATCTTGATCTATTGTTTATCATAAAATATATATTATCTAAGGGAGCAAACTTGAAAAAAGTCAAAGATAAAGTTTTTTCTTTCTGCTGTAATGACAATCCCTTAATAAGGAATATACAGTGTGACATGATTATATGAACTTTAAAGCTGCATTAAGTATTATTATGCTTATTTGTGGATCAATGTACATCCTAACTAGAATATTGTTTGCTTTTTACTGAAACTCACATTGCTGTTTTTTAATTCTCAACACAATATTATACTCACATTCATGTTTTAGGGAACGTTAAAGGAATCGTACAACATTTTGCATATATTTAGAAATATATTTATGCTGGTTTTGTTTAAGTAAGATAATTATATTGACAGCTTATAATATTTTGAATAGTATAAAATATAATTATATGATACAATTATAAAGCCTACTAATGTTTATGCGATGACAATGATTTCATTTTAATATATCAAATCATACAATATATGCAATATAATAATGACAGTCTAGTGTATACTGTTTCTTTTCATGTATTTACATTAATAAAAGACATGTGACCTTGAATGATTATTAAGGAATGTTTAGTTTTATTACATTTCAGTAAACGCAACGTAGTTTAAAATAATAATACTTGAAGATGCATATTATTATAATAGTCAAAGTGTAGTTAAAAGTAATACGTTAAACGCACATTAAAATAACCAACAATATGAAATAAAAATATGTTAAAGGACTCACAACTGTAGACTGTTTTAACTAAAAAATAAGAATTTTAAATACAAGTTCCGTAACGTTTTCTTTACTTTATTCCTTTTTGAGTTCAGAAAAATGTACAAACAAAATAGGCCTTACATGCATAAATATAGGAATGAAGAATTGCCGTTACAACAATAACTTGGACAAATTATCATGCAGGGTTTCACAGAGAGTCTGTTCATATAAGAATAACTCGAATTCAACGGAATACTAAAATGTTTATAAATTACAATTGCCCTGTTAAAATGCAAAATAAATAAATAAATATTTTACAAAGAGCAACAAAAATGAAGAAATGTTAATGTAGGCCTTTCACTCAATGTAGGAATAGAGTTGAGCTTGTTCGCAAAAAAGTCATCCTTTAAATAGGCTGCTCTTGTCAGCAGTATTCGCTTACGGCCATACTACCCTGAACACGCCCGATCTCGTCTGATCTCGGAAGCTAAGCAGGGTCGGGCTTGGTTAGTACTTGGATGGGAGACCGCCTGGGAATACCAGGTGCTGTAAGCTTTTGCTTTTGTCAGCTAATACACTTCCCAATGTCTCCGTTTTAGTGCTAGTATATGTAATACAATTTGACTGCTTTGTTAACTACATTTAGTTTTCTCCGTGGTAGCTTACTCCTTTCACAGCGGCAAAGGGACAGCTCAGCTGCGTCATTCTGTCTTTCTCCTCCAGAGGGCGACTGAGAAGCTTTTCAATTCAATAGTTGCTTTATTGGCATGACAAATGTTACAAATGTTTTGCCAAAGCATTTATAAAGTTTACATTACAGATAAGAAAAACATACATATATAATAAGGACACTGGTAAATACTATTAGTGTGTATGTATATATATATATATATATATATATATATATATATATATATATATATATATATATATATATATATATATATATATATATATATATATATATACACACACACACACACACACACATAACAAAAATATAAATAATATATATTATTGAATGTATCATATATTATTATTTACTTCTCTCTCTCTCTCAATTCAATTCAATAATTACTTTATTGGCATGACAAATGTTACAAATGCATTGCCAAAGCAGTTCTAAAGTTTAAATATAAAGTAACATACATATAAACACAGTGAATAGTAGTAGTAAAAATATGATATTTATATATAGTAATTAAATAAAACCATATGTTATTCAATATATCATAACATTATTCAATATATCGCATTAACATTCAATAGATCATGTTATTTTCAACATATATTATTCATAAAAATCAACACAAAAATAATAGATCAGAATAAACTGTACATTTAACAGTAATAAAAAACAATAGTAATCAGTATCTTTCTCTCTCTACTCTTGTAAAATAAGTATTGCCAGATATTTTAAGGTAATATTACAGTTGTTTTACCTCACGTGTATGGTCTTCTAATATGCCTTCTTGGTTACATGCATAAATTAGATGTAGATTAAATATTGAATATTTGTAAGTCCTGTATTTTGTCTGTTTTATTTCACAAAAAATATACAATGTATGGCAATAATAATAGGTTTTGACATCAAAAGTGATAGAAAGGAGAATCATTTCGAAGCGTTTTGTTCGTAGTAATCCTAGGAGACGTCACGGCAACGTCATCATTACGCGCCCAGTTCGCTGCTTTGCCTCTTTTCAATGAAACTGTGGTCAAATAACTAAATATTTGGACATCGGAAAGGTAAATAATGCTACATTCGTCATTTAGTTCATAATACAACTGCACACAGAATAATATGTATATTACATGCATATAAAACATGCACCCTGTGAGCAGTTTTTCATTTTCATTGTGGCTAGTTCGAGTTTCGTGGCTCGTCAACACTGATCACTAAGATGTTTTGCTTTTCTTTTTTAGATGCCTTTGCCTCCTGCTTTACTTGCACGACTCGCTAAAAGAGGGATCGTGAAACAGTCCGACCACGGTAACATAACTATGCTTATTTAAAGAGACACTTTACCCAAAAAGGATAATTCTGTCATCATTTACTCACCCTTTACTTGTTTCAAACATTTATGAGTTTCTTTCTTCTGTTGAACTCAAAAGGATATATTTCGACGAATGCTGAAACTAGTAACCATTGACTTCAATAGTAGGAAAAACAAATACTTTGGAAGTCAGTGGTTACTGGTTTTCATTTTTCTTAAAATATAGTTATGACAGATACTGAAAACCAATGACTTTCATAGTATTTGTCAAGTCAATTGAGATAATGTTGATTTTATATTCGCACATTCTTTCAGTGACAACTTGTGACACATTCTCTATATTGTTTACCACACTATTTTGTGTATTCGGTCTGAAATTGCATGCAAGTATAGCACTATTTGTAACAATGTTTTACTCTTGATATTCATTGGCTGCTAGTATGATTTCACCATTTAAAATTTACAAAGAGTATATTTCTAAAATTACGTTATTATGGAGAAAGTCTCAATGCGCAAATTTAAAACCTACTATAACCCAATTGGAAGTCAGTGGTTAAAGGTTTGCATAATTTTTTGAAATATGTTCTTTTGTGTTTAACATAGGAAAAGAACTCATCATGGTTTGAAACAAGTAAATGATGACAGAATATTTTTGGTGAACTATCACTTTTAGTCAATAGGCAATTAATAAAGTGTAATTTGGTGAGTCCACTCTCTAATATACTGCATTTCATAATTTTTCATCTTCAGAAGCAGAGGAGGAGATTATCGCTGAAGACTATGATGATAACAACGTGGATTATGAAGCTACACGGATTGAAAGTTTACCATCGAATTGGTACAAAGTTTTTGATTCAGCCTGGTAAGCATTTCATGTTTTAACCTTTATTTTATTTTCCAGTTTTATGAGCTGAGTTTTGCTGAATAATATAAATTTTCCTAATGCTACATTGCAAAGCTTTAATAAGATAAAAAGCAGTGCATATATTTAGGTCTAATCTATAAATATTGCTGTAGTAATGGGCTCTTAGATGACTATAAAAATATCAGTGGTAAAATATTTTTTGGTAAAAAATACAGCATTATAGATGTGACAAAGCTAAGAAGGTCTGAATGCACAGAATATTTGTTAATATTTGTCTTAATCAATAAAACTTCCTGATTCTGAAATTTGAAAATATAACTGAATGAAAGAAAATCGTTTGAAGGATTTTATGATTACCACAAAATTAATTGTCGTTGCATGGAATAAATGTATAAAATATAATGTAAATCATAAGTACATATCAATTACAAAGCTGTGATGAATGGGTTTATTACCCTGAATGACATTCTAAAAATATTTCACCCTTATTTTGACATGCTTTTTAAATGTTATTTTAAAGTAGACAAATGTATTAGCTTTCATAGTATGCTATATATATATATATATATATATATATATATATATATATATATATATATATATATATATATATATATATATATATATATATATACACACAACTTGTAAATGTAATTTGATACAGGCACTAAAATGAAATGACTTTGAATAACTACCATATCCATGTTAATGAAACACCAAAATCCTACAAAAAACATAGTCATATCATGATAAATGCCCCAAATTTCAGATTGAAGCTCATTACATATAAATAATTCTTTACATGAAATAAGCCTTATATGTAATTTTTGTCCTCAGTGGGCTTCCTTACTACTGGAATGTAGAGACAGATTTGGTGTCCTGGTTGTCCCCTAATGACCCTGCAGCTGTCATCACCAAAGCTGCCAAGAAACCGAAAGGTAAGACACAAGGCATGGAACAGTATGTAACATAGATACTCTCACTACATCTCAATTTGCATACCTCAAACAAAAAATGAGTATGTTCAAAATTGTAGTGTGTTTAAATGAGTAGGCAATTACAAAGTTGTCTAGAAGGGCTATTATTTTCTGTAGAACTGCGAGCAATGATAAAAAGCGTTAAAAACTATAAACATGGTGGATGCACAAGACCAACATTTAAGTGGGGGAGACTTAGGTAATGGGGTTTAAATGGGTTGCTGCTAGAAGGGATACATCTGCAGCTGGAGGTTAACAAGAATTATTTATATTATTAAATGACCCATTAATTGTATGTTGTTATTGTCTACCCAACCCTAAACCTAACTCTCACCATAATGTAAAAACTGTCATTGTAATGAGAATTATTTATGTGATTTGTTTAATTACTCATTAAATTGTATTTTATTAAAGTCTACCCCAACCCTAAACCTACCCTTCGCGGTAATGTAAGAGTATAAATTATTGTTGTAGTGTCACAAAGATGATGCTATATTTATGTGAATATATGCAGGTGCATCCCTTCTAGACTTTACCGTTCAAATCAGTTTAAAAAAAAAGTTTAATTTTATACTTGTTTTATTTCATCTGCATCAGCATTGTGAACTTTTATAAAGTTTTATTTGGTCATGACGTTTTGTATCCATAATTATGTAAACATAAAAACCTTCAAGACCAATAAATGGCATATTAATGTGCTAATTCATCTTCAGTGCAGTAAAAAATTGTAATATTTTAATATTCAATGAAAGAATTGCGAAGGATGTGACAAGCAATGTTGGGGGTAACGCATAACAAGTAACGCAAGTTTTGTAATATTATTACTTAACTACGAAATTTAAGTAATAATATTTGAGTTACTTTTTTTAAAAATGTAGTGCAAGTTACTTTTTAGTTTAGGTAATTTGCTTTTAAAAAACAAATTGATGCATTAAAATGAACATTGTCATGTTGACTCCAGCGCACAATGAGAGAATGCAGGAACAGACAGAAAGGAAGATTGCTGAGCCTTTCATTTCTGCAATGGAAATGTGCTCAATAATTTAAACACATGGAAGAAAAGGAAAAGAGGATTATCTGAATGGACAGTGATTTTACTGTTTCATTCATTCATTTTCTTGTCGGCTTAGTCCTTTTATTAATCTGTGGTCGCCACAGCGGAATGAACCGCCAACTTATCCAGCTTAAGTTTTACGCAGTGGATGCCCTTCCAGCTGCAACCCATCCCTGGGAAACATCCAAACACACTCATACACTATGTACAATTTACCTTACCCAATTCATCTGTACCGCATTTCTTTGGACTCGTGCGGGAAACCGGAGAACCCGGAGGAAACCCACGCAAACATGGGGAGAACATGCAAATTCTACACAGAAATGCCAACTGACCCAGCCGAGGCCTGAACCAGCGACCTTCTTGCTGTGAGGCGACAGCACTACCTACTGCGCCACTGCGTCACCAACGATTTTACTATTTAATAAGGCAAAAAGTACAAAATTAGTAAACACGTTGCTTTAAACTTTTATTAATCTAGATATACGGCATGTAGAGCTCTGGGGTCAGGAAGTTCTTTGAAGATAACATAATCCTACATAAATGTTTTATGTGTTTTTTAAAGGTAAATGAAGGTTATACAGTGTGTTTTTAATTTCAGAGCTCCTCTATTTAAATAAAAAAGAAGACAAGAAACCCTGCAAGTTTTAAAAGAGAAGCCTGAGCCAGGTCATCTGAAAAGGGGCGAGATTAAACAAGATGATTAGCCATTTGAAAAAAGCGAGCGATTGATCCATATTTTAAATTTTTGTACAGAGAGGTCATGTTTTGATCTTTGATTAGTCTCACACAATCACTTGATGCAATTTTGCAGGTCAGGGTTCATCAAGCTTAAACTTTCCAATGCAGCAAACTGCGAAACTTGTTGCACGAGCTTGCGTCTCCAATCTGATGCATTCACGTGCGCATGAATGGAAATCTATGGGGAGAAAAGTCTAGTGGGACCGCAGCTTAAGTCTGTGTCAGTTGTAGTTTTGTGTTTCTCTTCAGTGATTCTGCTTGTTAACAGCAGTTGTTCATCATTAATGCTCAATCAGAACTTACTTAATCACTTAAATGTCTTTATTAACTTCAACCTAAATGGAGTAAGTTCACAGTGCTCATAAAGATTAGTTTTGAACCTAAATGTTTTGATGCTTTCAGTTTCCTCAAATGGTTTAAGTTGCCTTAACCTATTAGGTTGTGGGTTGTACAGTAGTATTGTCATAAGTATCAAATTTGGTATCAATGGGCACTGAAATTTTAAAAAGGTTCTATTTCCTGCTAACATTTGAGCGATGTTGAGCTTGTTCTTAAACATATCATTGGCCATTATGCTCAACAGAAATGACTGTGACTAGCCATAAAGGTTATCAGTTCAAAACTCTTCACCACTGTTTAGAGTACAAACACAGGTATAGGATCATCATAAAGCATTTCAAAGCCATATAGATCAGTCGATTCATCAGCAGATTGCTTGTATGTCAGCTCAAAGACAGATTCGCTTGGTGATAAGTGGTAAACTGATGACATTTACGGCCAATCGCAGTCATTTCTGTTGATCATGTGAGCACAATGGCCAGTCAGTGGTGTTTAGAAATGTACTCTTAAAAATTTCTTTACCAGTAGGTACCAAACTCAGTACATTAGACTACACTACACAACACTTAATTAGTTTTCTTAATTTATTGGGTTTTATTGCCATCTAATGGTTTTGTATACTCCAATAGAATAAGTACTCAGTACTCATTAGGTTTCGTTTTTGAACTTTAATGGTTTCCTCAAATGGTTTTAGGAAATGAATTATTTTAGGGTGTACTTTAAGTTTGCAAATTGGTCTACAACATTTGTGTTTTGTTTCAGGAGAGACTGGACATGAGAAAGGAGACGGTCACTATGAGAAGGCGGAGAGAGACCGGGATCGGGACCGAGAGAGGGACAGAGATCGAGATCGGGATAGGGAGCGGGATCGAGACAGAGACAGGGATGATGGACGGGACAGGGATAGAGATAGAGATCGAGACAGAGATCGAGAGCGGGACAGAGACAGAGATCGTGACAGACGGATGAGGAGAGAGGACAGCGCACCATACAACAAATCAAAGAGAGGTACTTTATATACTGTCAGCTTAAACATTTTACTTACAATTTTGTTTTGGTAAGCTTTTTTTTTTATAAGATTTATTCATCAGAATTTTCTGACAGTTAACGCAAAAGTAAAAGAGAAAATAACAGTACAAATAGGAAAAAAAAAGTATAAAGCAGTACAGAATTGATTAAAAAATAAAAACATATTGTGCAACAAACCGTATGTGATGTGCAGAAACAATATATAATGTGCATTCATTTTACAAATTAAGCATATAAACGGCTCAGTACCAAAAGTTGAGGCTGGCAGCATGATGTATTACAGTAATAAAAGAATAAAAATTAAAAATGTAAAAGTTAGAGAAAAGGGATGTTTTGGTAAGCTTAAATTAACACAGACTTATTTGTAGGAGGATCAGGAGGAGGAGGAAGTCGGAAACAGCAGCAGGAGGAAATGGATCCCATGGATCCCAGCGCCTATTCGGATGCTCCAAGGTAAATAACCTGCTGGTTTACATTAAATATTAATTGACTTTTCTTAATGAGACTGTATTATTTTGTGTGCATTTTGTTGAAAGTATATTTGTTATTAATAGTAGTACGTTTTTTTATGTAGGGATTTTTATTGCTACCTAATAAGTACATTATTTTTGAAACTGGTTAAAAGACAGATCATATGTGACATATCACTTCACGTTATACACTACATTACATTTTATGACTGGATTTCATAACTAAAATTTAGTGCACTCAAAGCATTTACGTGATTTCTGCAAGGAGGTTGTTTCGAGTTTAAAGAATATGTTCGTGATCCATGTGTGTTTGTGTTTGTTTATCATAGGGGCTCATGGTCCACTGGTCTCCCCAAACGCAATGAGGCAAAGACCGGAGCCGACACCACAGCAGCGGGACCCCTGTTCCAGCAGAGGCCGTACCCCAGTCCTGGAGCTGTGCTGAGGGCAAACGCAGAGAACACAAGGCGACTAGAGGAAGAGGATGATGACGATGATGACTGAGCAGGAATAGTGTCTGTAAAGCTTTTATGAGTTTGAGTAAATGTCTTTGCTTACATATTGGGACATACAGTAGTTTCATTTGTAAATATGCCACGTGTTGTATGTCGTACCTTTTATAAACATTCGCCATTTTACTTGAGATAGTGATGTTGTTTCCTGCTAAATAAACATTCTGTTTAAAAATGCATTCAGTTCTTTTGTGCCCATTTTAAATGTGTTATAGTAGGTAGTAGATGTTTGACAAACTTGAAATGAACACTGTAATCATGTAATCACCTTTTTTCTTTAAAAAGTTAGGTGTACTGTTTTGAATTGACGTGATCCCAAATAAATCTTGACACATCTGTCAGTACACTAATGGCAGTTTTATGATGAAAAATTATGTTACTTGGATCATTTTAGAGCTTTAGAGACTCCCCTTCAGTGGATTGTCAACACTCATCTGAACAAATACTATAGTAATATAGTACTTTTTGAACCATAAAGTGTGTTGCACTGTGTATATTATAATTTTATAACTCTTTGATAGTGTATTACGGTAAACTGCAGTGGTATTGTTGTATCATTTAGTTAAATACAGTGCATTAGGAAAGTATTCATAGCGCTTTATTTCACATTTGTTTATGTTACAGCCATATTCCAAAATGGATTCAATTAATTAATTTTCTTAATTCTACACACAATACCCACAATACAAGACAATGTGAAAAAAGATTTTTTGAAGTTGTTGCAATTTTATAAAAAAATAAAAACCTGAAAAATCACATGTACAGAAGAATTCATAGCACATAGTGCATTCGGTTTCCACTGATCATTCTTGAGATGTTTTAGAAGCTTACCTGTGGTAAATTCAGTTGATTAGTCTTGATTTGAAAAGGCATACACCTGTCTATATAAGGTGCCAGGGTTGACAGTGCATGTCAAAGCACAAATCAAGCATGAAGACAAAAGAATTGCCTGTAGACCTCCGAGACAGGATTGTGTC
Organism: Danio rerio; assembly: GCF_052040795.2. Classification (NCBI taxonomy): domain Eukaryota; kingdom Metazoa; phylum Chordata; class Actinopteri; order Cypriniformes; family Danionidae; genus Danio; species Danio rerio. Next base: position 41,220,064 of record NC_141028.1, read on the forward strand.
AAGGCACAAGGCTGGGCAAGGTTACAGAAAGGCATCTAAAGGAATCTCAGACCATAGGAAAAAAAAAAAATCTGTGGTCTGATGAGACTAAAATTAAACTCTTTAGAGTCAATGCCAGGCATTACATTTGGAGAAAACAGGAAGACTAGTCAGGATTGAGGGGAAAGATGAATGCAGCAATGTACAGAGAAATCCTGAATGAAAACCTGCTTCAGCGCATAGTACACTCTAATATTTAATATAAATTATTATGGTATTTTTTGTATGGGCAGTGACTTTGTAGTGAAGTGAACTGAATAATTTTTGTAATTTGACATTTTGTTTAAAACTTTGTATCAGATACATAGTGCCCAGACCAGCCCATAATGCCAGATCCTTTGAGAGAAAGAAGTTTCTCTGGATTCTGGAGTCATGCCAAAACTGTTAACCAGTACTCAGACCTGAACTGAGTTTCCTCATTATTTTTAATCAATATATGGGTTGAAATGATACAGAAGAGTAAAAGCAAAAGATGAAGTAATGGTGATAAAGAATTATCTGAATTGGGTATAGTTCAAAACAATAACAATATTAATAATACCATGGCAGTACCAACTGAAATCTTACTGATTCACAACATTACCAAGTACCATTGAAAACTTTAAAATAGAGATATTCTCTTATCGTTGAATCCACACAATTATATGATTATAACAAGGGAAATAATAAAGTTATAATAATAATTAATAAAAAGAAATAATAAAAGTATAATGATAAAAATGTAATAATAAAATATAAAAACCAAAAAAAGCTTAATCAAATGATCAAATAATAATTCTATGAATAATCAATAATTATAAATGCTTATATCATCAAATTAATTTAATTGTATAAATTAAGAATATAAAAGAATGAAAATACAAAAACAATTGTTTCCTTGAAGCGACAGACAAAGCAGAAAATACAACATTAATAGCAGTGTGGCAAAGACAGAAGAGTAGGGATGTGCACTGTGTTGCTGTTTACACCAAATTTTGAGATTGTAATGCTACCCAATGTCGACAGAGGGCAGTGCAGCCTGTGTGTTTTCCATCTTTTAAGCACGTGGCGGCTAAAATTAAAACGTTAAAAAAACGTTTCAGGTTCATAAAAAGTCTGGATCTTTTGTATCATATTTGACACGTTAACTTGATCTTAAGTTAATAAGCGTTAAGTTCAATAATGAAATCTGTGTAGTTTTAAATGTGGGAGTCACACGATATCACATGCTTATGAAAAAAACCTGATAAACTCAAGTTTCTCCAGTTAATCTAATGTTTATTTCCAAATATTACATTAAACTGTTATAAAATATGAAAGTAGTTTAATGTTACCATTACAATAAATGAATCATTTAAGATTGTGTTGCCAAAAACACAGTACAAAGAGCTGAAAGTAGAAACTTAAGCCAAAGACAATTGAATGCTGAAATAAAATAATTAAAAGAAACCTATTACAGAAGCTCAAAGTAATGAAAAATATATACAAAAAGCATAACCTAATAACCTTGTATCATTTTGACAATATATAGAGGCCTTAAAACAACAAATCCAAATATGATCCAGTAACATTTAAAGGGGTAAATAAAGAAGCAAAGGCACATTGATGGCATTTGTACATTTTATTATAAAAGGATGAGATTTGTAGGTGGCGTGCAAACGTAAACAACAAACTGAGGTCTTTATTGGACTAAAAAAAATTACCAAAGCAAGTGTTTTGATTCCAATGAACTGGCAGTGAAAGTCTTTTCCACAATTACAAGGGATCAAACTTTGATATTTTCTTCCCAGATCTGCAATAGACACTGATATGAAGATGATCCTAAACATTCATTTATACAGACAGAAACATGGCAAGTTTCTATTAGCAACATAACACACTCTTATGCTAACAGGACATTTATGTTGCTTTAAGAACCAATCATGACTCCACATCTGAGTCTGAACTGGCATTTAAAAAATACAACATCAAACTGGCAAGATAAATTAAGTCTAGGTTGTATTAAAAATATGACATGTTGGTCTTTTGTGATGACGGGAAAAGCAGCCAATTGCTACTTGATGAAATGTGTGTTGTATTATCTGATTGGCTGCTCAGTGATCTGTCCCGCCCACATAATGACAGATGGTGTCATAGTCAAGAGTGAACACCCTTTCCTCATATCGATCCAGCTGAACCATCGCTCGACACTTCTCTCTGTCCCGCTTCAGGATGCGGCCCACCTGCAGGACAACAGACATATTAGAGTTCGACAGCAGAAACTGAACAGATTTGATTGAAGATATAAATTAAAAAACAAATATAGACTTGTGTGATTGTAATTACAAATGCATTATGAATATGTGTTGAATAAAATAGATAATTAAAGATAAACTAGATTTTTCTCGCCGTCTACATGGGCAGCTACTTTTTAAAAGGCACGCTAGATGCTAAGCTAATGATCCAATACTCTACAGATGAAAACGTGGTTCAAAAATGTTTCATTTTAATTAGGTGGATCTATTTTTAGCAGTGAATGAAATGTTGTTTATTTACAGTCTTAGATTGTTGTTGTGTGTCATGGGATTGCCTCATTCATTGAGTAAATGTGTGTAAATGTCAGGCTGCCCTACTTTGGCCAAATTTAGTAAATGTGGGTTTGTTTTTAGCACTTATAGTATATTATAGTATCTCTCAATCATTTAAAAAAAAAAAAAGAAAATGTAAAAAAATAAATGTATAAAAGAAATAAGTAAAACAAATGTATTGTATTTCACTTAGTATTATTCATTTACATTAGTTATTTTATTCAACTAAAAAATAAATTACTAAAACTTTATCTAAACAGGTTTTAATTATGATCAAGTATTTTATGTATTATTTCTGATATTTTTTTTTATGCTTTTTTAAAAAAAAAATCTTTTTTTAGTTAACAATAATCATCTGAAATAGTCAAATATTAGGCATCTTATTCTTATATTTTAAAGAGTATTAATGGCAGGTGAAGTTTCTAAATGATCATTTCAAATATTGTAAGTGAAGTTAAAATGAAATAATGTTTTTATTGTTGTTTAGTGTAACCTTCATATACAAAAAAACCTAACTTTTTACCAAACTGTATTTATTAAAATTCATAAATATGATCATGCTAAAATCAGTTATATTTTAAAATATTTGAAAACATGCTGATTAATGCGTAATAAAAATGGTAATAAATGAGCATTTCAAGGATGTCTTTTAATATGTCATTAACATATTTCTATTATAAATATATGTATTTTTTCAAATCATGGTAAAAAAAATTCTGTATTTTTTTTTATTAAACTTTATTTTAAAAAGGCACCTTTTCATGCAAAATCAACATTTGCCAGCTGTTTTTCACATTTGTTTTAATTGTATTGTATTGCATTGTGTTTATTGTGCATACTGCCATATTGAAGTGATTATAAACACATAGACAGTCTGTTTAAACAGTCATAAAAAATCTTCTTTTCAAAATATCTTAAAATTAGACCAGAATCCAAATCTCAGTATATATTGTTTCCTAAAATACTTTTTTTTCTTATGGAGACAGTCAAACTGATTTATTTTGGCTAGAATAAAAGCAGACTTTAATATTTTAAAACCATTTAAGGGTCAGTATAATTCACCCACTTGAGCAATATTTATTTTGATTGCCGACAAAACAAACTATCACTATACAATGACTTGCCTAATTAACCTAGTTAAGCCTTTAAATGTCACTTTAAGCTGTATAAAAGTGTCTTGAAAATATCTAGTCAAATATCATGTACTGTCATCATGGCAAAGATAAAAGAAATAAGTTATTAAAAATGAGTTTTTAAAACTACTATGCTTAGAAATGTGTTGAAAAAATCTTGGGGAAAAATACAGGTGGGGTAATAAATCAGGTGGGCATATAATTATGACTTTAACCGTTTATAAAATATATAATAAAACATCAATGTTTTGTTGGGAAATCTTTCAAATCTGAATAACATTTTTATTATTTTGATCCTTAAATAACTTTTTGTCTTTGACCCATATAACAGTTTGATGTCTATGATGCTCATTACCCCGAGTAGCCCAGCAGGGTTTAAAACAGAGGCAAGCTGTAACCACACAAGCGATTGAATTCATTTACCTGTCCTCTGTGTTCTCCCAGAACCACCATTATATAGTCAGAGTCGTTCTTGGGTACAATCGTCTCCAGCATTTTCTGTCTAATATCTGAAACAGACGACACAAAGGTGCAGATATTAGGGTGAATATCCTCGATTAAATGTCCCTTTTAATAACAGTTATATTGATAAATGCAGTACCGTCCAGCAGTCTGCCCTCTTCTGTACGACAAACACAAGTGTGAGGGGTCAGGACGTCCTCCACTCTCATCTGAACACATACAAAATTAAAACATCTCAGTTATTAGTACAAATGTTATTGCACTATAAAATAACAACTCAAAAGTAGTTATAATTTAATTTAATAATTTATTCCAGTGATTGTAAAGACGAATTTTCAGCTTCATTACTTCAGTCTTCAGATCACATCATCCTTCAGAAATCACTCAAATATTAATTACTGATATATAATAATAATAATAATAATAATAATGAATAATAATAATAATAATTAATAATAATAATAATAATTATTATTATTATTATTATGATTAATAATGTATTTATTATTCGATTCTCAGCTAAAATGTTCACAATTAGTTTTAGAGGTCAACTAATAAAAACTTTAATTACAACAACAGAAGTTATCATATCATTCTGTTTTAAATCCACTGCTCTGGCATTGATGGCATGACCTCAGATATTAAGAATCATTCTAATGCTGTGTTCACACCAGACATGGATGATGAGTTAAGAGAGAGCGATTTACAAGTGAAGTCACTTATGGAAAAATGTGAAAGACAACACAGGGTGCAGTTCACACTAATAACGCAGTTTGAGCGATTTATATAGGGTAAAGGGATTGTTCTAGTCATTTGACATGTGTAATGTGTGCTTTGCACAAATTGTTCTTGTTTAAAAATCTCAATTTTGAAAATTTGTACGTTAACCAATCATGAGCTTGCTCTAGTAGCGGCCGTCATCCAGTCAGTAGCCTGCTCAAGTATTCAATTCAATTCAGCTTTATTTGTATAGCGCTTTTACAATGTAGATTGTGTCAAAGCTGCTTCACATAAATGGTCATAGTAACTGGATCAGGGTAGTTCAGTTTTTAGTGTTTAAGTTCAGTTCAGTTTAGCTCAGTTCAGTGTGGTTTGAAGTCTTTATTGAGAGTCCAAACACTAAAGAGCAAATTCATCGATAAGTAGCTTTTCAGATCCTGAACCATGCAGTAATGGCCATCATCCAGTCAGGAGCTTGCTCTAGTAGCCTTTATCCAATCAAGAGCTTAATCCAGCTTGCTCTAGTAGTGGCCGTCATCAAGCTAGCTCTAGTAGTGGCCGTCATCCAGTCAAGTGTTTAATCTAGTAGCTGCCATCATCCAGTCAGGAGCTTGCTCTAGTAGCCAATAATATCCAGCTGCAGGCCCGCAGAACCACACACGTTTTAGGCACACACAATCTAGGACACACAATCTAGGCAAACCATATATGGTTACGACGGATGTTAATGTCATTAACGTCTTTTTGAACATCGTCATCGATATATTTTGATATATGTAGTTAATAAATATTGTACACAATAAACAATAGTGTTTACTTTATTTTACAAATATTGCGATCGAGACGGCCGAATGGGGAGCATTGTTTCCGATCGCCATTCAATATAATAGACTGAACAGTTTTTAATCAGTCATTATAGCTGATCAGTCGTTATTATCTGACAATAATATAGCAGATACTCGTTTGCTGGCCTTGCTGAACGATCTAATTTGGACAGGTTTAGTTTATATAATGCATTAATTTTTGATGAAGGAAATAATAGCAAGTTAATATAGGCAATAATAATAATAATATTAAGATCTTGAATTAATTAATTACACTAAATCCAACAATTAGACGGTCTATGATTTCTTTGTGTATGTGGACACATGAATAAAGTCATAATTGTCTTTAACCAATTATTTTTATTTACATAATTTGAGTTCAGAAACTGCAGAGATGTTAAAATTATCGTAACGATATAATAATAATAATAATAATAATAATAATAATAATAATAATAATGACTGAAATGGGAAACCATACTTGTGAAATTCAATAGGTGGCGACCATTTATGGTTTGCCTAAATCGTGTGTCCTAGATTGTGTGTGCCTAAAACGTGTGTGCTGCGGGCCTGCAGCTGGATATATCTCCTAGTAGCGGCCGTCAGCCAGCTAGCTCTAGTAAAGGCTGTTATCCAATCAGGAGCTAATTCTATTAGCGGCCGTCAACCAGTCAGTAGCTTCCTCTAGCAGCAGCCATCAACCAGTCAGTAGCTTGCTCTAGTTGCGGCCGTCATCCAGCTTGCTTTAGTAGCAACTGTCATCTAATCAGGAGCGTTCTCTAGTAGCAACCGTCATTCAGTCAGGAGCTTGTTCTAGTAGAGGCTGTCATCTAGTCAGAAGCTTGCTCTAGGAGAAGCCATCATCCATTCTAGAGTTTGATCTAGTAGCGGCCATCATCCAGTCAGGAGTTTGCTCTAGCAGCAGCCATTAACCAGTCAGGAGCTTGGTCTAGTAGCGACCGTTAACCATTCAGGAGCTTGCTCTAGAAGCTGCCATCACCCAGTCAGGACCTTGCTTTGGTAGCGGCCATCATTCATTCAGGAGCTTGCTTTAGTAGCAGTCGTCATCCTGTCAGGAGCTTAATCCAGTAGCGGCCATCATCTAGTCAGGAGCTTGTTCTAGTAGCTGCCATCATCCAGTCAGGATCTTGCTTTGGTAGCGGCCATCATCCATTCAGGAGCTTGCTTTAGTAGCAGTCGTCATCCTGTCAGGAGCTTAATCCAGTTGCGGCCATCATCTAGTCAGGAGCTTGTTCTAGTAGCTGCCATCATCCAGTCAGGAGTTGGCTCTAGCAGCAGCCGTTAACCAGTCAGGAGCTTGCTCTACCAGTGGCCGTCATCCAATCAGGAGCTTTCCCTAGTAAAGGCCATGATCCAGCTTGCTCTAGTAGCAGCCGTTAAACAGTCAGGAACTTGCTCTAGCAGCAGTTGTCATCCAATCAGGAGCTTTCTCTATTAGCAGCCATCATCCAGCTTGCTCTAGTAGCAGCCGTCATCCAATCAGCAGCTTGCTCTAGTAGCGACTGTCATCTAGTCAGGAGCGTTCTCTAGTAGTGGCAGTCATTCAGTCAGGAGCTTATTGCTCTAGTAGCGGCATCGAGGTGCAGCTCCTTGAGGAGTTGGTGAAACTCACCGAACTGTGTGCACCTCTACAGGATCTGATGGACCCAGACATTGTGCAGAAGGAGTCCATAATGTTTTTCAGTACTGACTTCCATAGCACATAAAGCACAGTTACCCCTTTAGTAAAAATCCATGACAGCCATTTTGCAAAAATGCAGAGCAATTTTTGTTTCTGTTGTGAAGTAAATTTAGCATGCAAATGAAGTGAGTAATCTCAAAATGTTTAATCATCTAATTACTCCTAAATACGCGAATTACTCGTACAAGAAGGTGCGTCCAGAGTGAATGCCCCATAAAAATGTAGTGCTCAGATTACAAAAACAAAAATTTCCATCCAATAACCTTCCTTTTTTAATTTGTATCTTTAAAAATACTAGTTAGTAATAAACTTCATTGAACAAAGCAGGCTCACTACAGCAGTGAAGTACCTTAGAGTTGTAGTATTTTCCTCCTTTGAAAGCTTTATCAATGAAGCGCACACGGAGGTCCCGCTGGAGCCATGATGGAGCCGGTGGAGAAGAGCGAGACTCCTTAGCTGGCGGAGGCTTCTCTCTGGGAGGAACAGTCACAATTTGTGCAGTTAAACACAGATTTATTCAAACATGCATCTAATCTTATATGTTCTTGAGTGTCTGTGTTACCGGTCTGTGCTTGATTCTCTGTGTTTTCTTTTCTTCTGGTCTCTGTCTTTTTCTCGACTTCTATCTGTCTTTCCTCTCTCATCTTTGCCGTTTAACCTCTGCTCCTGTTCCCTCTTTTGTTCCCGTTCTTTTTCTCTTTCCTTGTCTTTATGTGCTTTACTAAGACGACCTAGAAGACGGAACAAAAATAATATTTTTATAAGGCATCAAGGCACATACAACAGAGTTAAATAAGGCCAATTTTTGTAGAAATGTGAAAATTGCACAGCTGTCCTGGTGTTTACATCAACACTGGGTATAACTTTATTAAAGCCAAATGATTATTATTTCTTATTTACTTATTTAACCAGGAAAGTCCCACTGAGATACAATATGTCTTCTACCAGGGAGTTCTGGTCAAGACAGATAGCATAGGACAGAGTTACAGAATAATATATTTCACAACACAGACACACACACAAAAATAATACAAAACATAATCAATTATTAAAACATGTGCACTGTTCTAAATAGACAGACTTTAAAATATTGTAAATGTAAATGACTGTATATGAAAAATGCAATTAGAATTTGTTTCTTTTTTAGATAAAAAAAAGATACTTATTCTATGACAAAATTTTAGTGTTACGTAAAAAAAAAATAAAGACTACAAGATTAAAGTTGATAAAGATAAAAGTGTATAAAGTTGAAATATTATGATAACAAAAGTCAATTGCAAAAGGCTTTATTTTAAGGTTTACTAAGCAATATGAAACAACTAAAAAGTGTACAGACTTATGATAGAAAATAAATAAAATTGTAGACTTGTTACAGAAAAATGTTAGAATTCTAATATATTCTAATTCTAACAGAGATGTTGTGTTTATTGCCATTTCAGCTTCTCTGGCTAGATCATGGCAAAAACAACAGATCAAGTTTACAGCATTTTATAAATACAACTTTTCTATAATTATAAAAATATTTTAACAATGAAAAGTTATCAACATCAATAAATAATACAGAAAATAATACAGTGTACATTTTAGGACATCTTCTGATATTAGTCTTCTGAGACAGACAAGGTGTCAGTCACAGGACAAAACAATGTCGTTCCTCAGTCTGAAAGACTTTAGGTCTCAGGAAACACTTAGTCAGATCTCATACAACGAGGCATCGGTCAAAACTGAGTAGACAAAATATACTCAATGAAAAGCTATCAGACAAAAAGACATCAAAAAAAGTGGACTCAGATGAAAAACTGAGGTCACGCTGTCTGTTTTAAATTATAGTGCCCGTCCACTCAGTGTTGCGTGGTAGATTAAAGATGCGTGTTTAATGCGCTGCTGTTTTATAGCCTTGTTTCAGTTTTATTCACATTAAGCAATTCAAATTCGAGGTAATCAAACATTGTCACACAGTCTAAGGAACGACGCAGTTTTGTCCAGTGACAGAAGTGTTTTTAGTCTGAGGCATGACGCCTTGTCATAGTATGACTGAGCTCTGAGGATGTCTCAAAATGTATTACACCGTATGTAAGATAAAATACATAATAAATTATAAGATACAAATCTGAATAAGTTTAAGGTTTAGTTTTAATAAAAATTGTATAATTTTGAAAGGATTCACATTTTTAAATATTTCATTTAAAGTACCTCCAGATAAAAATTATTGTTTGATAACAAAAAAATAGGACATACCACAAAAAAAATATGTTGAACAGTTTGGTTTCCGTTGCAATATTGACATGTAATTCTAACATATTATTTTCTAGAACTTGTACAAAAACATACAAAACTCCATCTTTTAACATTCCATGACCTGTGGAAACCCTAATTGTAAAACTAAAAGCAAAATTTTATACATAGAACTAAACAACTAGCACAATAAACTAGTCTGTGATGTCACTCCAGACCACACGGCTTCCGCTTACAGAAAAATAAAGAGTTGCTGATGATGTTTTAGTTTTAAACAGTTGAACCCAGACAGCTTGTTTTCCCACAAGCTCAAATTTCCCTTTCCACAGTAAATCCAGCTTTCAGTCTGTCTTCTCAACTGTTCTCAGTCAATCACAAAACTGAGCACAATTCATCAGTTAACATTATCAGCTAATAATATCAGAGCTCATTTTAAAACTCCAGAGAAATCATAACAAAGAAATAGCGTAATTTCCCATTATAATCTAAATAAGGATATTTAATAGAAAACTCATGACTGACTTGTAAATGCAATAGCTGGAAAGTCAAGACTAGAAATACTGAATCCACTGATTTATAGTGACCTGACAGTGTACAGTTGTACACAAAAATAAGATTTAAGAATACTTACTGAGGTCTTTGCTGTATTTGTCGTATTCTTTCCTTGTGACTAGTTTAATGGAGTGCTGAATGATGGTCACTGTCTTGCCGCCAATGGCGAGTTTGACTACAACTCTGCCATTATCTGGATCCACTCCCTCTATCTGTCAAAGAACAGGTAGCGTAAGAAAAAGAATTGGGCCAAAAATATATATATTTTTAAATTATTAAATTATTTCTATTATTATTCAATATTTTCCAAGGCCAAAATTACAATATTTTTGAACAGTTAAAATAATTATAATTAAAAAAACACACTCAAAAAACAAAAAAACAGATAAGCGAAAAGGACAAGATGTCTCATTTTGGTGTTTGTATCAAATAAAATAGACCCCAGCTATTTTCTTTACATAAAAAATAACTTTTTAAAAACAAAATAATTTTCAAATAACTTCCAGTATAGCTTAGGTTTTCTTTAATTTAAAAATTAACAAGATGCTTATTTTATGACGACATTTTTTGTCACTTAAAAAAACTAAGAATACAAGATTAATGTTGATAAAGATAAATGTTGAAATATTATAACAAAAGTCAATTGCTAAAAAAAAAATTTATTTTAAGGTTTATTAAGCAATAAGAAAGTTAAGAATTCATTTAATTCTCACAACATTTTATCCTAATTTTTGTAATATTCAGATTTGACACTAAATTGCTGTCGCATATTTCCGACCTATAATTGTTATTTTTCATACAAATAAAAAGATTACATCAAAATATAATTATTATCCATAGTTTTAATCTAATATTAATAATTAAAAAAAGTTTGCTGACAAATGTGCAAAGCCTTTTAGTCTATACGATATGGGCAAAGAATAAATATAATCCTTAAAGAGAGTGTTGCTAAAATAAAAGTCTCAATATGTCAAAAAACAATTTTTCTAAATAATTCTAAAAAGATTTTTGGGATCAGCTATTGTTATATTTGTAAATGTAAAAGACACTTTAATGGACGTCTTCTTTGAATCATAGTAAACTGTATAATAGTCATTAGTTGATTTTTTACTTGAAACTACCATTTGTCTTAGACCCACATGTAATAAATATTATACTTTCATTTCCTACAATTAAAAAGAATTACATAAAAACTAATGTGATTTAATTCCGATTATATATCTGATAAGATTCTAATTTCTTAAAACATGTGTTCTACAACATGAATGGGGAGCTCAAAACTATGAGTCATCAACCAAAGTTGGCAATCTCAAGATCCAGATTTGTATTTATATTTTGGTCACACTTTATTTTAATGTACAAATCATGCTATTAACAAACCATTAGTAAGCTCAATAAACTAAAAAAACATTTAATTAATTGCTTATTAATAGCTAACAAGATAGTAGTTGGGTTTAGGTACTGAGTAGGATTAGGAATGCAAAATAAGATCCTACAAGTCCTAATAAAATATTAATATGATAATAGGCATGGAATAAGCCAGTAATAAATGTTCTAAATTGCTTAAATAACATGTTACCTATTTTTTTTAATATAAGAGGAATTTTAGTGAATAAATAATATGATACTTTTTCAGATATTTACCTTTATATGCCTTTAAGGTCTACATTTTATAAAATACAGCATCTCTTTGTTGTGCGTGTGTCCTTGGTTCACCTTTACTGTCACAAAAATGTCTCTGGACGAAAGTAAAGTGTGCTCACCTTCCCGTACAGGTCTTTATGTGCTCCTGCCAGGACCTGCACACATCCTCCAGGCCCCAGAACTAGAGCCTCCTCCTCTTTCCCCTTCTCATCTCCAGGTTTAGGTGGTCTCTTGGGGACTCCGGGCTCCAGGTCTTTAATTGCAGATCGATCAGCACCCAAACCCAACCCTTTAGGCCTCAACTGATGCTCTATGGGCTTTACATCTCTAACAGGAAAATACACAAAAGTCACATTCATTTTTGAAACAAGTTGATGGAAAATACCATAAACAATGTGGTAAAAAACATAAAATTTATTTGAAATAATTATTTTCTCTTGTATTGTAGTTTAATAAGGTGAGTTCAAATACAAAAACAACCAAGTGGCATCTAAAATGTTCTTCTAAAATGAGCATTTTTCTCACCTGCTATGTTTCTATTCAGGTATTGCTCATTAAAGGCAATGAAAATAATATATTACTAGGCCTAAAAGTGAAATTGCTTGACTTATACATAGGAGTGCTCAAAAAAAAATGCTCATGAGCGAAAAATGTCAGCTGGCCCTTAGTGGTGTTTGCATCTGAACTCAGCATGCAATCTATTTTGTTTTGATGGCAAAGCTTAATTTTCTGCAGACATTACTCCAGTCATTAGTGTTTTGCAAGATCTTTCAGAAACCATTTTAATATTTTCATTAGGGTTGTCCAGACGTATTAACATGTTTGGAAAATTTTCATGGAAACTCTAATAGGGACTTTAAAGTTGGAAGTTGGAAACTTAACATGATTTAATAGGAATCAACTGGATATTTAAGGGACATTTAGGGGACAACTGGATATTTACTCTACCATATTAATGAGATGATCATAAGCGGACATGGATTGCAAACTAATATGAATTTTAAAAATGATACATTTTGGACTTAGGCAGAACTTGAATTATTTACTGAACAACACAAACACATATTCGTACACTGAAATAAACTGAATTAATGAAATACTGTAGAATGACGTAAACTTTATTTTTTGGAACAACATTTTTAAAACTTTTTTTTTATTATTTATGCATGTATTTAATTAATTTATTTTATTCATTGATGAAAATTAGTGAGTTTAGTAAAAGCATTAAATATTTTTATTTATTTATAATTTATTTATTTATTTATTTTTATTTATTTAAAGAATTTAATAAATTTAGTAGAAATAGTTTTTTTATTAAACATTTTATATATTATTTTTTTATATATTTATTTAAAAAAATACTAAATGATGGAATTGTCAAAGTAAATCAGGATTTTTTTTTTATTTATTAATTTATTTTTATTTATTGATAGAATTTATTGACAGCATTTATTCAAAATAAACCCTTTTTAACTAAGCATTTATCACTTTTTTTTAAATCCTTGCCTGAATAAAAGTATTATTTTCTTTCAAAAAAGAAAATTAAAAAAAAAGAATGACCATAAACCTTTGGTGTACCGGTAAAAAAAGTTCTATTTTAAACAAACATTTTATTCATTGAAGAATGATGAAAAAGCATCATGTCATTAAAAAATATATGTAGCATAAAAACATTAACAATTTCCAAATTAGATAATAAAAAACATATTACAAGGACTTCTATTAGACCATGTGATTGAAAAATGGAGTAATGATCATAAAAATTAAGCTTCACAATTTAGCATCACAGAAAACCACCCTGGATTAAAGTATATAAAAACTCTGCATTAATTAACGCTGCAATAATATTGTACAAAATAACAGGTTTAAAATAAAATAGTTTACAATTAAACCATATAAATGTGTTTACTGTTATTTTTGATTTTGATCATTTACAGCATCCTTGTTAAAACAAAGATTAGTACTTTCTTAAAAAAAAAAAAAAAAATTGATGAAGTCAAAATATTTAAAATAAAAAAACCACAAGCAATCACGGTCTTCTTCTTCACACACACCCACCAGCCTCGACCTCTCATAAAGAGCATCCTGTGTGTTTCTCCATGTTCATACGGATGGACAGATGGGCTCGTAAGTACAAAAGATTAAAAAGTGTGTGGCCAGTCTGTGCCAAAGATTCCCTCCGACGGTCTGAAATAATTCTTCATTGCATTTGACATCAAATCATAATCTGGCGTCATTAATGTCTCGAAGCCGGGACAGTAATCCCAACACAGGGAGACACATAAGTGAAAAAAAAGACTAGCAGAGAGCCAAACATCACGTGCTTTAGAAAACACGTATCATTCAAAACAGTGAGAAAACTGTAAAGACACTGAAGAGGATGAAGATGAAATCTGATAAAACAAAACAGACATCTGAGGGAGGAACATATGGTCAGTCTGATGATTTATAATGATGAACATACTGTTATAGCCATTATTTTATTACTATTTAAAATAATAATGATAATAATAATAATTAATAATAAAAATCATTATCATAGAAATCACAATAGGCGACACTGTGACTCAGTAGTTAGCACTGTTGCCTCACAGCAAGAAGGTTGCTGGTTGGAGTCCTGGCTGGTTCAGTTGACATTTCTGTGTGGAGTTTGCATGTTCTCTTTGTGTTTGCCTGGGTTTCCTCCACAGTCCAAGGACATTTTTTTTATTTATTTATATGTTTATTTAACGTGGACATCACAATTACACTGGAAAACCAAATGCATTTGTTTAAGTGTTTTAGCAAACTTGCTAATTCTTAACACCTGTCCACAGGAGGCATAAAATTGACAAAATAGAAATATAATAAAACCTACATAACATTACAATTCTTTCCATAAAATTACTGCAGGCAAAAGTACAAGGGGTACATGTGAATTGAATACACTAAACTGGCCGTAGTGTATGCGTGTAAATGAGTGTGTTTGGGTGTTTCCCAGTACTGGGTTGCAGCTCGAACAACATCTGCTGTGTTAAACACATACTGGATAGTGACGTCTATTATTATTTTATTTTATAAATGAAACAGTAAATGAAAATATGTAAATCTGGCAGTTCATTCTGCTGTGAGGACCCCTGATGAATAAAGTGAGTAAGCCGAAGGAAAATGAATAAATTAATAAAAATGAATAAATGAATTTTAATAATAATAATAATAATAATTATTATTATTTATTGATGGAATTCAGCAAAAGTATATTTTCATTATGAAATATATTTTTTATTATATTATATTTATTATATATATATATATATATATATATATATATATATATATATATATATATATATATATATATATATATATATATATATATATATTTTTTTTTTTTATTGATGGAATTTAGTACATTTAGTAAAAGTAAATTGTTTTCAATGAAATATTTATTATTATTATTTGTTATATATTTATTAAATTTATTTATTAATGGAATTTATTAACAGCAATTATTTAAAATTTAACCCTTTTTAACAATACAAGTATTTATGACTTAAAAAAACATTCTTGCCGAATAAAATGAATGAATAATAAAAATCACAGGTGTAGATAAACATGACTAAATAAAAACTAATTTAATAAAATATTGTGAAATATTTATTAAAATAATAATTATTAAAATATTATTGAAAAAAATATAATTGACTAAATTTAAAACCATAAAACTAAAATGAGTAGGTGTTTGTAATAAACATTAACTGAACATTAAATAAATAACTGTATAAATCGTATCCTATTTCAATTAACTGCCAGATTTACATATTTTCATTTACTTAATATAAAATAAAATAATATTAGACGTCACTAATAATAAGTCACTAATATTAATTAACTAATCAATATTAATAAATACAACTTCTGATTTTAATAATGTTAAAGTAAATATTGTTTAATGCAACAAACATTTCATTAACTACCACTCTGTTTATAATTTGGCCCATTATGATAAATAGTTTTGTTGTGGCATAGCCACAAAAATGTATGCGATAGGTAATATTAGTGTAAGTTTAAGATTATTTTTGCCATTTTTTAAAATTTATGCCACTGTTTACACAATGATTATATGACAGCATAAATAAAACTCACTTTCAAGGGACAAAAAATACAATGAAATGTCCTTGTAAAATGGCTTTGAAGTCTGTGGGAATTGAAAGTTGCTGAGACTTTTTATTTCAGCATGTTAATGTACGTCCGAATGAACAAAAATGGTCAATGGTAAGAGGAGCGGGGTTAAGAATATTGATACTGAAGCCGGCAAACAGAGGTCAACAGAGAAGTTATACGTTATAAAGTTATACAAGTTAAAAGAAAAGAAAAAAGAAAATTAAAAATGCATAATATATTATAATATAATAATTATTCATCTAATCTAATATAATATAATAACAATGCATATGACTAGATATTAGATATTTAAACACAGGCTTTAAGAACATCTGAATACTCTCTGGGTCATTCAATAAAATAAATGCATATAAAAAGCAAACTAAAATGTCAAATAAAGCTGCTAATATTTCCATATCTCCTGAGGCCCTTACTGTTTAAATGTGCGTCCGATTCCTTCTTCTTGCTTCCAGCCCATTCCCTTCAGCATGGCCAATCCATAAGCCTCCACAGGCACACGCTCATAGTCGGCCTCTGTGGACTGAATGAGAACAGACATCAGCTCTATATTCACCACACATCTCCAACATCTCCACTGAGAAATCAAACACAAGCCTCCATACACAAACTTAGACACAAACCAGACACAAAACCACACAACAAAACACCAATTAGAAACACACACCATCCTACAGAGAAGCTGATAATTAGATGAAATATAGCAACTTCTTTATATGCAGCAGAATAAACAACAGCTTTGACACACAGATTAAGATTCACTCATTATGGTGGAGCAGCTTTATAGATAGGGAAGAAAACAATTAGTTGTCGACAATCATTTTAATCAATACACCTTATTAAATGTCAATTCTAAAAGAATGTCATTAAAGGAACGCTCAACCTTTAAAAAAAAAAAAAAAAGGCTCAAGTGTCCTAAAGTTAAAGGGGACCTATTATGCAAAAATCACTTTTATAAGGGGTTTAAACACAGTTGTGTGGCAACGGTGTGTGAATATAGGCAGCCTCTAACAGTAAAAAAAAATTATTAATTATATTTTTTTATAATCACACTTTATAAAAACACTCTGTAGAAACACTTTGATTGACATTCTCCCGTTGTACATGTCATTGGAGGGAGAAAGTCCAGCTCATTAGTGACGATCTCTCCCTCATAAGCATTAACAGCCCTGAGTGAGAAGCAGCTGTCCACCATTAGAGTTTTGAATCTGTCGCTATGGTAAGACAGAGGCATTTGTAGCTCCACCTTCTTTTTGAAAAGAGGGCTGGGAGCACAATCTGATTTGAATTTAAAGCAACAGTTTGTATCAAAGTCTAAAAGGGGCAATTTCAGAGAGTTATAAAAAATATTTGTGTGGTATTTTGTGCTGAAACTTCCCATACACTCTCTAGGAACAACAGAGACTTAATATGCATATGAGGTCCCTTTTAAACATCAAGTCCCTTTTTTTTTCGGGCGGAGTCACTTTTAGCTTAGCTTGATGCATTGAATTGCATTTGACAATTAGCATTCTGTAAAAAAAAAAGGTGTTGAACATTTTTCTTTTTAAAACTTGAGTCTTCTGTAGTAACACTGTTCAATAAATCATGTAATTAATTGTAAAATAATCGCGTTATAGTGTATATATATATATATATATATATATATATATATATATATATATATATATATATATATATATACGCAGTTCACCTTTTGCTGCGTTGCAGTTTCGCAGATTTTTTTTTTTCTTGTTAAGCATATTGTGTTCTCTATCCTGATTGGCTGTAAACCATTGTCAATTAATCTCCTCCGTGTTTCCAGTACAGTACCGAATGCATTCAGCTTGCCAAATTTACATAAACTTCAATCACTAGCAGTGGGAGTTCCAACAAGGTTGCAAAAAGGGTTGTAACTGTCCCCAGCAAGACCATGGTAAAGGGTATTGCACACCGGATTCGCCGCGCCACGATGCACCATTTATCACTGTGCATTTTAGGATTGTAAACATTTTTTACAGGATGTTTATAACGGGATAAGCACAAGTCTGGCAGCTGTCTGCAGTGCCCAGCTATGACTCAGGACACTGTTCATATTTCTCCCATGCCACAAAGCACCATCTGATTCAGTTTTTTATTTTTTTGAAACTTTTTATTTAAGATTTTTCTATATATTTATTTTACAGAACAACCCCTTCCCCAAAAATTTTTACCCCTTACACACGAGGGGGTACCTAAAAAAATAAATAAATAAAAATAAATAATGAAATTATAATAATAATAAAAAATAAAGAAAAAAAAAAATTAAAATAAAAGGTGTTGCCATCATAATTACTTTCCAGGGGATACATCTGTACATCAAGTTACATTGTATTGCATAGTTACATCAAATAACAGTCATGTTAAGGTGAGGTTAAGCAATCTCTAAATATACATTTCCAAATATGTCTTAATACTTTTCCACCTCCTTAGAAAAATATCAGTTTTCATCTGTAGACATGCAGTCATTTTTTCCATTATATAGACCTGTTTAAGTCTCTGAATCCACTGAGACACTTTTGGAGAACTTTCTTCCATCCAATGTACTGTTATCATTTTTTTTGCAACCAGTAATAATATCCTTAGGACAAATCTTGCTTCCTTATCAAACATCTCTTTGGGCAGTGCTCCCAGTAAACACACAACTGGATCGAGGGGTATCTCCCTATCTAATATATTATCTATTTCTTTTTTAACATTTTTCCAAAACTCTTGAATCGTAGGACAGTCCCAAAAAATGTGGGTATGGTCTCCAATTTTACCACATTTTCTCCAACACAAAGCTACCGATGGTCCTTTTACGTATGTAGAAATTACAAAAGGAGTATTAAAGTACCTCATTTTTACTTTCCAATCAAATTCTTTCCACAATTGACTATTAATTCCTTTATGACATCCTTCACATAACTCAGTCCAGACCTCATCCTCGATTATGGTATTTAGTTCTAGTTCCCATTTTCCTTTAACGTGATCTGTATTTTGTACAGTATTATTTAGTAATCTTTTGTATAAATGGGAGACGTGATTTTTAGCTGGAGTGTTTTTTTCTGTAATATTTATGAAGTATTCCTCTATTTTATTTGGTTCTTGCATGATTAGAGCTTTTTCTTTATGGTTTGTAATGTAATGTCTTATTTGGAAGAACCTATACATATCTTTTGGTGAAATATTAAATTGTTCTTGGAGTTGTGAGAATGATTTAATTTCTTTTCCAACGAATAACTGATTTATTGTTATAAGACCTTTATCTGCCCATATTCGAAATCCACCATCCCACACAGATGGGAGAAACTCAATGTTTCCTACTATAGGCATGGCCCTGGATATAGATTCTGGACCCCCAAACATTTTTTTTATTTTATTCCAAATTTTTAGAGTATGTTTTATCCATTGGTTATCTATTTTAATTTTTGGAGCCTGTTTTACATTTATAAAAGGTAGAACGGACAGTGATGTCTCTTTTATTGTGCTTTGTTCAATTTCGACCCATCTTGATTCTTTATTATTTTTAATCCAAGTTACTATTGCGGTTAATTGAGCTGCCCAGTAGTAATATTTTAGATTTGGTAGGCCTAAACCTCCTTTATCTTTTGATAAAAGCAATGTTTTATATTTTATCCTAGCTTTCTTTTTCTGCCATATGAATTTTCCAAATATTTTATCTAACGAATTAAATTCTGAGGCAGGCACATTTACTGGGAGAGACTGAAACAAAAAAAGAAATCTGGGTAGTATGTTCATTCTTATTACCTCAATTCTACCCAGTAATGAGAGAGGAAGAAGCTCCCATCTTTTTAAATCATTTTTAACTTGTTTTATTAGATTTGTATAATTTGCGTCGAAAAGCTGGCTAGGTTTGGGGGTAAGAATGATACCCAGGTACCTAAATCCTTTCTTTGACCAATGAAACGAAACCTGCTCATTAAGCTGAGGAGGCCAAACCCCAGAAACCATCATGGCTTCAGATTTATTTTCATTGATTTTATACCCTGAGACTAGTCCATATTCATGCAAACACTGCATAAGTGGGGGAATGGAATGTGATGGGTTTTCTATGTAGAACAATACATCGTCTGCAAACAATGCTATTTTATGAACCGATCTCCCTTCATCTTCTATTCCTAGAATGGCTGTATTCTGACGTATGGCTTCTGCTAATGGTTCAATACTTAAAGCAAATAAAGCAGGAGACAGAGAGTCCCCTTGTCTAACTCCTCTTTCTACCCCAAAGAATTTGGAACACTGACCGTTCACCCTTATTCTTGATTTTGACTCTTTATACAATATGTTGAACCATTCCACAAATTTTTCTCCAAAACCCATTTCTATCAGTGTTTGCTCTAAAAATAGCCAATCAACTCTATCGAAAGCTTTCTCAGCATCAAGACTGAGAAGCATTGCATTCTTTTTACTTTTTACCGCTATGGATTGTAAATTTAATGTCTTTCTTACATTATTAGTTCCATGTCGGTTTTGAATAAATCCAGTTTGATCTGGTTTTATTACATCTTTTATACAATTTTGAATCCGTTTCGCCAATATAGATGTTAATATTTTGTAGTCTACACACAAAAGACTGATAGGACGATAACTATTGCATTGCGTAGGATCTTTACCTTCCTTATACAATACTGAAATTATAGCATCTGACCATGATTTTGGTGGATCGTGTGATTTTTAGCGCGTAGTTGTATACTTTGCATAATATTGGGGTAAGATCATTCACAAAAACCTTATAATACTCTGCAGAAAACCCATCCACTCCTGGAGATTTATTGTTTTTTAATTTAATGATTGTTTCTTTAATTTCATCTTCTGTTATGGGGTCTGTTAATCTATTTGCTTTTTCACTTGATAATTTTGTCAGATTAAGTGGTTTCAAAAATGTCAAAATTTTTTCTTTTTTTAATTCTTGGTCTTGGCATTTATATAACTGTTGATAATATTCTGCAAAAATGTCAGCTATTGCTTTAGGTTGTGTCTCAATTTGTTTTGTCACCGGGTGTCTAATCTTTGGGACAATACGGCTAGCTTGGTCCTTCCTGAGTTGAAAAGCCAATAATCTACTAGCTTTATTTCCCATTTCATAGTAATTTCTTTTTATGTATCTAAGAGCTCCTTCTGCTTTATGCGTTAGTATTTCATCTAATTTTTGCTTAAGTTCTTTTAACTCTTTAAGTGTTTCTTCTTTTTTATTTATTTTGTGTTCTCTCTCTAACCTTTTTACTTCGTTTTCATATTCTTGTTGTTTTAAGTTTCTTTGTTTTTTTAATTGAGACCCTATAGATATAATCCTACCCCTTATTGTGGCTTTTCCTGCATCCCATAATATTGAAGGGGAGACATTACCATCATCATTAATTAAAAAGTATTCTTTTAATGCTTCTTGTATTTCTTTTTTTGTTTGAGTGTTTGTTAACAATGAGACATTCAATCTCCAATATCTAAACTGCGTGTCTAGTCCCAGGTTAATTTTCATAATAACTGGATTGTGGTCTGAAATGGTGGCTGGTTCAATTCTACACTCTTTTACTTTATATATATCTGCTTTTGGTATACAAAAATAGTCTATTCTTGAGTAGCTTCCGTGCACATGTGAAAAGAATGTAAAGTCTCTTTCCTTAGGGTGCAAAAATCGCCAAACATCCACTAATCCCATTTCATTCATCAAGTTTGTAATTTCTTTGGAAGTTTTAGAGAGTGGTTTTATTAATATTGGTGATCTGTCCAGTTTAGAATTCAATATAGAATTAAAATCCCCTCCCATAATCAAAATCCCTTCACTTTTATCTGTTAAAAGTGCTGCTATTTTTCTAAAGAAAAGCGGACAATCTTCATTTGGGGCATAAATGTTTATAATTGTTATCTTTACACCTCCAATTGATCCAATCACCATAACATAACGCCCATCCTTATCTTTAAATATTTGTTCACTATTAAAGCACACCGCTTTACTAAGTAGGATCGCTACTCCTCTTTTTTTGTTATTTTCAAATGATGAACTAAACACTTGATCTACCCATTCTCTTTTTAATTTGGAATGTTCTATCTCTGATAAATGTGTTTCCTGCAATAATATTATTGAACACTGCCATTTTTTTAACTGATTAAAGATTTTCTTCCTTTTTATAGGATTATTAATTCCGTTTATATTGTAACTAACCACATTCAATAGTTCCATGTTCATTAATTACGTTAAGATGTGCATTCCTCCTTATGTTTGTATGTCTACACTTGAAATGACAGCAAAGAGCAAAAAAAAGAAAATGAAAAACAATTCCCTCAATAACCGTAAACTGAACAGAACTGAACTGAACTTCCATTTGTCCCATTAGACGCAGTTTTCGAACGTGTTCTGCATCTAATCCAGGTTTGTATGGCAGAGAGGCGTGGTCCATCCTCTCCGGGGAAGATATAGCACTCAGTGCTATTGAAACCCCTATTACACTAAAGTACGTGTAAAAGATAAGAGGTCTGATTGAGTGCATTTCACTCATTTCCTATTTAAAATTTAGCGTCCGTCAAAACTTTAACATACCACTTGTATACGTATGGCAACAGAACTTGTAAAGTTATAAAATTTATAGTCATATTTTAAACTCCTAACACAAGCGGGAACGCACCTTCCTGAATTACTTAGAAAGCAAGAAAACTATTGTCCCGTTTTGAAGTACCGAATCTACCCTTCTTGAATCAAAGCCTTTATGTCGCTTGTCGACAATACTGTGTCTCGTTCTCTCCTTTTATTTCCCGGCTTTTCTTTCAACTCCTCTTCCATTCTTTCTCTCTCTCCACAGCGTATTTCAATGTCGAGTTCTTTCAGTTGTGTAGTCGCATCCTTCAGCGTTGAAAATGTTTTCTCGCCGCTGCTAAGTTTCAGTCTTAGTTGTGCCGGGTAAACACATTTTGCCTGTATTCCTTTCTTCTTTAGTTGTTTGACGGCTTCGTAGACTTTCGCTCTTTTCCTTTGAAGGTCAGGGGAGTAATCTTGATCAAAGAAGATTCGCTTTTCCCGAAAATGAATCTGACCTTGGCTCCACGCTTGTCTGATGATCGCGTCTTTCACCGCTGCATCCAGAAATCTGACAATTATAGATCTCGGGGGGGCTGTCGTGTCCGTTGGTTTCTGCATTAGTGAACGATGCGCCCTCTCAATCTTAATGTCAATTTCTGACGGTAAATTAAGTACTTCATCTAGCAACTTCTTCACGAATCCCGCCGTATCTTTTCCTTCACTTCCTTCTGGCACTTGATAAATTCGGATATTGTTGCGCCTCATTCTATTTTCAAGTTCGTCACACTTTGCAGTTAGATCCCATTCGCGGTGAAGCAGGTATTTTATCGCCCTTTGGTGTCGCCGTGATGTATCTTCCACCATGCTTATTCTTTCTTCTGCCCGTTCAATTCTTTCTTCGTGTTCAATAAGTTGGTCCTTTATATCTTTGACTGTTTGTTCCACTCTTTCGAGGCACATCTTTGTCTGACTGTGTCCTTCTTGATTTTCCTTGCGAAGTTTCTTTAATTCTTCAAGCACGTCTGGATCTAGCTTCATTTCGTTGCTAGCGTTAGCCTTCTCGATGCTAACTGGGCTCGGCGTTCTCCGTTTTTCCTCCCTTTCCTTCTTATTGTCGAGTTTATTACTCGTCTTATGTCTTGAAGTCGAGCTCATTATGTTGATGGTCTTGATTTTACTTCAACCAAAGTGTTAGGAATTAAAGTTACCACTTGACTTTTTTTATTTTGACGGAGCTCAATTTTATGCTGCTTACTTGGTCATAGCGCCACCGGAAGTCTGATTCAGTTTTTTAAATAACACGCGAATGTGCGTGTCCAGTGTGTGTTACTTCCAACTATCATATGCGTGGTACTTCAAGTGAGAGACCCCAACTTCAGACATGCCCTCTGTCAAGTGTTGACGTTGAAGCCCGGTGTGAATCAGGCGTTAAGGATGGAGTCTGCTTTAGCTGGGTATATTAGTGACTGCAGGTAAATGCACATTACGCTGGATGCCACACAAAAGCTAAAGAGCTTTATGAACCCTTTGATGACAGCGATGACTGTTTGTGCCTGACAACAGATTTGGATTTTTGGTTTCATACTATAATACTGGACTTATTTTTCTACAAAAGTTTGAAAAAAGAGAAAAGTGTGGAAATGTTAATCCCTGTCTGAGAAAAGTATATAAAGTGTGTAGTACAGGGTTTTACAGCCTTAAAACATCTATAACAATTGTAAAAATCAAAGCTAACTACTTTGCGGATTTCACATATTACATATTATACTACATATTATTTCACATATACAACCCATAATATGCGAATACTGAAATGTTTTGTACGTGATGTATATAAATTTGAACAAGGCTTGATAAACTGATAGAAATCAGGATTCTGAATACAAATTAATACAAAAATAGAAATAAAAGGATGCTCTGCACTAGGGATGGTAATTTCAGTTAATTTTGCCAACCGACAACCGCTACTCATTAACCAAATATTAACCGTTAACAGATGAATATTAAAATATTATTTAATAAAAAAATTGAGCTATATTAAGCTACCTCAAATTGATCGCTTTATGGAAAAAATGCATTTAATTAATGCTCCACTGTTAGTATTATATTACAAAACCACTGTCAACATTTTTAATAGAAGTCATAAGTTTAAAGATTACGTCTTTAATTATAATTTTGACATTTTCTCTGTCTCACTCGCTGTTACGATTTGTCTGTTTATTATTACAGATTGTACTCTGTCCTTTTCTTTTGTCCCGCTTTCTTGTTGTTTTTCTGCTTTCTCATAGGCTCCCATACCGGCGTGATTCCCTGTTCTGATTCGCTGAGGAGCTTCCGGCAGGGATCGGAGAGCTTATTTCTGTGTGTTCGGAGTGGAGCTCCTGGGTTTCCCTAACCCCTCCGGTCGACGACCAACAACAAACATTGTATTGATGACCATCATATGTTAAAATGAGAGTTTGAGCGTGTATGGGGTGACCTGCCTATTTATTTGATTACTTTTTACTTTGTTTATGTTAGGGAGTAAGGTAAGATATTTGTATTTTTCTTTAAATAGTAATAGGTAATTTAGTGGATTTATTTTATAGATTCTTTTGTTTGTTATTTTGGCCTGTGGTCACCCTGACGAAATGCTCATTTCTATTAACCCCATTTTTCTACAATAAATATATTCATATATACTCTCAACTGAGTGTGTGAGTTTGGTTGTCGACTGAAGGGAATCTTTTGCTTTAAGTTTTGTTTAGTTTGGGAAATCCACCACCCCAACACATTTGTTTTTTTTTTCTTCGTTTATTATGCCCTTTTTGTTTCCCCTAGACTTGGGGCGTAATACTCGCGGTTCATGTGTGTGCGAGCTGCATGTAATAAAGACAATGACAATGAGCCTTAAGGCTCATATGCTGACTTTTTGTAAAGTATAGGCTACTACATAGCATATAACAATTTTGTTGTTTATTTACAATATTGCATTAATTTGCATACATGTTTTATAAGCTGTAAAATGAAAGCCTCAGTTTGGTGTGGCAATATCATTTTGCCAAAATCAAGAAAAACTTTGGATTTGTTTGACTGGTAGATTAGGCTATGAAGGCTATTTAAAAATTTAAATTATACAAAAACTATTATAAATTGTAATTTTCAAAGAAAAACTTTGGATTTGTTTGACTGGTAGATTAGGCTATGAAGGCTATTCAAAAATTTAAATTATACAAAAACTATTATAAATTGTAATTTTCCAAATGGAAGAAAAGGTTGGTTTGTCGGTTGTAGCCTAAACTAAATCATCAATAGCCTATTTATTAAGTTTATGACGCGGCTCCAGGCAGCACAGAGGTGATCAGCATCAGTGCTGGTTTGTCAACTCATCCGTGTCAAACTAATACCAGTAATATCCTTCTTTGATTTTGCTTCTTTGGCAAAATACATCTGTAGGCATGTGTGGTTGCATGTGTTATTGTCCCGCGAGTTGACAAATGTGTTGCACATCAGGGGTCGATCACAGCGAACACGCTGTTCCAATCCAAAGGCGCGAGGCGCACCGCACTGCCTCTTATGTTGACAATAAAAAAAGAATCGCGGTGCTCTTTTTGTATATCATAGGAAACGACTGAATCAGCTGACCCATATTGTGCGCAAGTGTTGCTGTCAGTGCTGTTATAATTGTAATTTTTAATAACACCTTGAGTACCCAAAAAATATCTTCTTCTATAAAGTGGTGTTAGTGAGGCCAGCAGGGGGCGCCCAACCTGCGGTCTGTGTGGGTCCTAAATCCCCAGTATAGTGACGAGTCTATACTGTTCAGTGAGCGCCGTCTTTCGGATGAGACATTAAGCCGAGATCCTGACTTTCTGTGGTCATTAAAAATCCCAGGATGTCCTTCGAAAAAGAGTAGGGGTTTAACCCCGGCATCCTGGCCAAATCTGCCCACTGGCCTCTGTCCATCATGGCCTCCTAACCCTCCCCATATCACAATTGTCTTCATCATTCTGTCTCCTCTCCACCAATCAGCTGGTGTGTGGTGTATGGTCTGGCGCAAAATGGCCATCGAGTCATCCAGGTGGATGCTGCACAGTGGTGGTGGATGAGGAGATTTCCCCGAATGTGTAAAGCACTTTTGAGTGCCCAGAAAAAGAGCTATATAAATGTAAGGAATTATTATTATTATTAGTTATTATTATTAATTATTAAGAAATCATCAGGTTGCGCTTTTAATACAGGTAATACAACATATTGCCATTAGAGTCAGCACAAAAGAGATATATTGACCATACTAAACGAGAACCCTGATCTCATGCAGAAAACCCCTTTTTTTCCAACAGTGTTTGGAGCATTGCATAAAAATGTTTTTTGGTCAAGACTGTTACGGTCAATGGAGGATGAGAGAGCTCTCGCATTTCATCTAAAATATCCTAATTTGTGTTCTTAAGATAAATGAAGATCTTAGGATGTTTGAACAATGAGTATTTAATAACAGATTTGTCATTTGAGGTGTAAACTAATCCTCTAAGTGTGATTTTCACATCTTGAAAGTGAAAATGTGTCTCTGAAGTAGAAATATCTTGCATTATTAAGGTTAATGATATATGGATTAATTGATCGTTCTTATAAACAACAATTGATTACAGGCATTTATGGAAAAAGCCATCCATAGTTAAAGCCCAATCAAGCTGAATAGCTGGCACTCTCACAACAAGCTACAAGTGATGGACTTGCACTGCAGGAGAAAATGACACTGGAGGTGTGAGGAAGAGAGAGAAAGAGAGAGAGTTTATGCAGAGTAAGCTGTTTGGATGCAGCAGGAGAGTTCTTCATCACTCATTTCATTAGGACACACCCTTATCCAACACACACACACACACACACACACAGTCTCAATGTAACAAGAGCAGTGCATGTGCAGTGACCTTGAACTGCCCTGTGCTGACACCACATTTGGCATCATTACCGGACAACAGCTCGGGCAGAATATACACTGACAGAACACTAATGAGTTTTAATTAAATACACTTCACAACTCTACATCTAATTGCATTAGCAAGCCTCAGCATGACCGAATGCACCGCTGTCTGGCAGATTTGCAATTCATTTGAACCTGAAAGAGAGCCGCATCTGTATATAGAATCAATCACAGACACACAAGCCAGCGCAAATGCTGCAGTACCCATAATAGACGCTGCTCTTGTATAACAGCTAGCATACGAACACTGGACTGGTATTGAGCTCGATATTCTGATTCCTTAAATTGGCTTCTGATTAACAAGGTAGCATTTTTTTAAATGTTTAATTATAGTTCAATAAGCCTAATTATAATTCTAAAAATATACATTTCGTTTACAAGATGTTTCATTTCAGTGACAGTTTTAAATTAAACTTACAAAAGTGATTTCTTTTATATGAGCAATTCCATGCAAATGTTAACCTAGCCAGGAAAACAAGTTTTTAGCGAAACAATCTGCGTTTTTTGTTAAAGCCAAGAAGTTTACAGTGCTTAAAAAATACTAAAAAATGTCCCTGTTAATGTTTTCAAACAATTACATTTGAATTACCAAAATCAAACAAGTGCTAATGTCACATCTGTCACGTCCATAATGGATAGACGTCATATCCACAGCAGAGGTTTTCCTCATACATGCAAAAAAAATGTCAATAAAATAAAATTAATCATGTTTGTTCTATAGCGAGGCAATGCTTATCCTTTTGATTAGCAGTGTTTATTTTGGTTGTGCAGTTTAATTCACAGAATTTAAACAAAGTATGTTGTATGTTACTTTGTCTCATCCATAATGCATGTTCGTTTTCCTAATTTAAAATGCAAAAAATGTTTACAGATTGATATTTTTCTGCTCCCATAACTCTGTGACTAGTTGTTTTGGAAAATATAAACAGATCTTTTAAAATAAAGTTAACATACTTTCTCTGTGAATTTATGTTTTGAGATTTTACTGTAAATGTCACATCCATAACGCTGGAATTGCTCATATAGATCAAAAGCTATTTAAATACAAGTATCTATATTAATGTTTTAAATAACTCTACACATATCATTTTATTACATATATTTAGGAATAAATGATAAATCACATTTTTTATTATACATAGATAGCTGTAAACCTTAAATATTTAAGACTATTTAAGATTAATAAGCTCTATTAAAAAAATATATATATTTCTCAGGCAATCAAGTATATCGAAAGAAATGCCATGATTTCTCGATGACCACATCAACAAACATATATTTGCCATTCGTTACAAAACAAATATCAAAATGTAAAGGTAAAAGGAAAAAAATAATAGTAAAAAGTTTTCACAAAAATACTAAGCAATATTTTCAACACTGACAACTAGAAATGTTTCTTGAGAACCAAATTAGCATATTAAAATGATTTCTAAAGAATCAAGTGACACTGTAGACTATTGTATGCTAAAAATCTAGCTCAGCTATTACATTAATAAATTATTTTAAAGTACAATAAACTGAAATTCATTTAAAAAATATTGATTTAAAGTTTATAAAACATATATATTTATTTTCATGTATTTTGATCAAATAAACAGAGCCTTCTGAAGGATAATAGATCGGTTAAATGTCGCAAAAAACACAAAGAATTTTTTATAAATGTTTAAATCACATTATATGACCAGAATATAGTTGTTTTATTAAACATTTCTTGATAAAAATGACTTCTGGCTATAAATCAACAGCCAAATGCCTAACAGCATTAGACACAATTTTAATAAAACAATCCTAAATACTGAATACTTGCAGTCATTTTTGGGTCATTAGTGTAGCAAATTTCTCACAGAGCATTAAATCTGTATGATTGTGACTGACACACTAATGTCAAAGCTATAGTCTTGCATAGATTCATTTATTCCCACACTGGATCTACAGTCTTAAGAAAAATGGATGCAGTTTTACAAGATTTTTCCTTTATCCATACATTTTAATAAATGCAACAGAAAAATTATGTCCTATAAGAAAAAAAAAACTACATGTGCGGGACTCTCAGCAGGAAATGCACTCAGGAAAAGTATTAGCAAGAAAACTTCAAATGCTAAATAATTTAATAATGTGTAACACAAAAATTCCATGCTGAGAAGCAACGGAGAGGACAGACTACTTTCCAAGGCTAAATGCATTGCGTCTAACATGCAGCAAAACCTACCGACTCAGGTCGCAGATCCACATTGACTTTATCTCCATCCTCAAAGCCATCAGGGACCTGGTTCTGCATGAGAAGAGGAATAGCAAAGTTTGGATCCGACTGCGGTCCATTCTTCCATCTGTCCTGGTACTTCTGAGACTCTGTGATAGATGATATTTTAACAGAAGAACATCAATACACTACATTTCATTTAGTACAGTAGGTGTTTTCTTTTACAAATCTAAAAGACCTAAGAGTACAGATTCCACATAAAACCTTTAGCTTACTGATCTATAACCACTAAGCCAACATATAACCACTACGAATTGGGTTATTATAAGAATTATTGATGCATAGTTTGTCAGGCCTTACAATAAAAATAACAGTGGACTCACAAAACAAGCAAAGAAGAATTTATTCCATTAGCTTTTTTAAAAGGATTATTTTTAAAAAGTGACTTAATTCAGAAACATTTTGCAGCAGGGTAAGGTTTTTTTTATTGTTAAGGGGTGATATTTTCCCCCTGGAAATAACCTTTTCCTTCGAAGATAATTTTTTAAAAAACAATAATCACATTAATTGTGTCGGTGCCCTTTTTTTCTCATTCAAAACTTAAAAATCCCTGAAAAATACAAATAATGTTTTTTTAAGACGTTTAGTATGAGTAAGTTAGTTTTAAGAACATATATAAGTAGTATGCTCCAAAACAGTAACAAAATTGACATTTAGAAGCTTTAAACATCAAAGCTTGCAGTTTGTTACTTCCATGATCAA
Organism: Danio rerio; assembly: GCF_052040795.2. Lineage (NCBI taxonomy): Eukaryota > Metazoa > Chordata > Actinopteri > Cypriniformes > Danionidae > Danio > Danio rerio. Next base: position 41,250,536 of record NC_141028.1, read on the forward strand.
TAATTTTTTTTACATCATCTTATACCTTAGTTTTTCATCAAATCATGACAATCAAAAGCTTTCTATTATCTGACATACACCACTCCTTCCTTTCATTAGGTGTGTTCGACTTCATGCAGCGATACAGGAGCTGCGATGACGACACTGATATAAGATTGGCCGAGTTCACTGCATGACAACAACTCTGTGTGTTTCGAGTTTATTATTGGAAAAATTCCATCTCACAAATTTCAAAACAAACAATTAACTTTCTAGATCATCTCTATCTTCTATATAATATGCTATAATAAAACTACAAATATTTAACATGCAGTATCATCTTTCTGTTAAATAATTTGTATATAAAGGCTAGATTGCTCGCATAGGTTTATTTTCGAACAGACTATTCACTGCATTCAGCAGTGAAAGATTTAAAATTTATATTTTAGTGTATAACCTAAACATTAACTCAAATAAATCTTACAGACTTGTAATAAAATAATGATTATCATTGATCCTGACACCCCAAAGGTTTCTTAACAAATTAAGTTAAGAAACTATTTAATTATTAATTAAATATTTTAAGAAAATTATTAAGAACGATTTTATTAAATAACTATAAAATTATTTGTACGATTATAAAATATTTTATTTCCTGTCTAGCTCCTTATGCACAAATTTTAAAAGTAACATTGATGTACCTGCTCTTTCTGGGAAATTTCTACTTAAAGTGTAGCTCACTTATTTTGGGAATGTTCAATCTTTTTGGATTAAAGTGCCTTTTATTAAAATCCTTTTATTATCAAAAATAATGTTATTCATTATTTAAGACTTAATCATAACACCTTGTTTTGGGTTTTACGCTAATATCTATTGTAAAGTTTTATATCTATAAATGTAAATAAATGTAAAGCCCTTTAGCATATTCAAACAAGAGGTATTAGCCTAAACAAGGATGTTTGAACTCCTAGAATTTGTAATCATTGCTTTGTATTTAATAAGCCTAGTTGTTTTATGTTTATATTACCTTTTCATTTGCCCTTATTTCTCTCATGAGTTTGTTATATAGGCTACTTAAATTTAATTCCTAATTCCCTTGTTGTTTAAAAATGAACTATAGATTGTAGAGACTGTATTCTGTTTTATTTGTACTGTAAATCTTTTGTTGTTACAAATAAAAAATATATGATGATCAAGCTATGTGATTGGTTATCATGACTGCTGTAACTTTGAGCCCCGATGTGTCCAAAAATGCTATTGGCTGTTTTAATAAAAGGGTGAAGGAACTATATGTCCTGCCCTTTCTTCATGTTTCAGCTGATATTACGTCAAATTTCGGCTAAAAAAATGCACATTTAAAAACACTTCACATGACCTTAAAAGGTAAGCAAATACTAAACTCAATCCTTCATTCCTGCTGGATACCCACTATTGTCTTCAGCTACAACTCTAATCAAACACACCTTTGGCAGCTAATCAGGCTTGTCAGTATAATCTGGTAATACACAAGCATGTGTGCAGGAGAGGGTCTCCAGGAAAAGGAATGAAGACCTCTGCCATAAACTCTTATCAATAACAACAAGTTGAATTGATCTATATAGATACTGCTTTAATGTGTATTGCTATACCTCCCCTAAAAATCTAAATAATGAGGGGTTTACCCCTAGTGTGCTGCATCCATCTCAATAAAGTGAGAGCAATCACAGGACAACAGCACCAGTGTGCTCACCACATACCGGCTACATGTGGAGAGGGGATACAGTGATAGAACCAATCCATTGGAGGAGGATAATTAAATGGCCATGATAGCCGTGATAGGTAAGGCTTGAAAATGAGGAAATGTGGCCAGGACACAAGAGTTACACCCCTATACTATTTAAGAAATGCTGTGAGATTTAATTATCACTGAGATCAAGGACCATAGTTCAACATCTCATCTGAAGGAATGAGAGAAAAACCGTAAACGACAACAAAGTCTGCATCTTATGAGTAGACAGACTTAACAAGGTTGAGATTCAAATCTCACCGGATTACTTAAACATATAAGCATTGTATAAGCCTCATACAGACAAACTACACAAAAACATTTACATTTACATTTAGTCATTTAGCAGACGCTTTTATCCAAAGCGACTTACAAATGAGGACAAGGAAGCAATTTACACAACCAAGAGCAACAATGAATAAGTGCTATAGACAAGTTTCAGGTCTGTAAAGTCTAAGAAGGGAAGTATTAGTAGTATTAGTTTTTTTTTTTTTTTTTGTACAGTTAGTGTGATATTCTGAGAGGCAGATTAGGAAGTGTAGTGGAGACTAAATAGTTGGGTTTTTAGTCGTTTCTTGAAAGTAGCGAGTGACTCTGCTGTTCTGATGCAGTTAGGGAGTTCATTCCACCAACTGGGCAGATTGAGCGTGAGCGTTCGCGAAAGTGATTTCTTCCCTCTTTGGGATGGAACCACGAGGCGACGTTCATTCACAGAACGCAAGTTTCTGGAGGGCACATAGATCTGCAGAAGTGAGAGCAGATAAGAAGAAGCAAGGCCAGAAGTCACTTTGTAGGCAAACATCAGAGCTTTGAATTTGATGCGAGCAGCAACTGGCAGCCAGTGCAAACGGACTAGCAGCGGGGTGACATGTGCTCGTTTAGGTTCATTGAAGACCACTCGTGCTGCTGCATTCTGGAGCAGTTGAAGAGGCTTGATAGAGTTAGCTGGAAGCCCAGCTAGTAGAGAGTTGCAGTAATCCAGTTTGGAGAGAACAAGAGCTTGAACAAGGAGTTGAGCTGCATGTTCAGATAAGAAGGGTCGGATCTTTAAAAACATGGTAAGAACCACAAGCTACCATTAATGCAGAGACTTACAGTACTGTTGTTTTATTGAACACAAAAGATGATGCTTTGAAGGAAGCTGAAAACCCCTAACCATTTACTTTCACATTAGAAAATGAAGTTCAAAATTCAGCTTTCTTCAAAATATACTGGTTTGTTTTCAACAGAAGAAACAAAGCTTGTAACAGTTGAAAACAAGGAGTAAATGATGACAGGATTTTCTTCTTTTTCTTTTTTTAAACTAGTGTTTCTCAGCCATGTTCCTAGAGGACCACCAGCTCTGCAGATTTTCCATGTCTCCTTAACCAAGCATACCTGATTCAGATCATCAGCTCATTAGCAGAAACTGAGAGTCCTGTATTGGGTGTAAAAGACAAAGGACACATCCGAAACATGTAGTGTTGGTGGGCATCCAGGAATGTGGTTGAGAAACACTGGTTTAAAGCATTATGATTGTGACTGACATGCTTATTTGTATTAGACAGCCAATTTTCACACTGGATGCACATAAAGCAGATTCTCCCTGCTTTGGAATGATTACACAGTACACAGTCACACATACACAGTTTTGTAAATTCTAGACGTTTATAAATCTAGTGAAAACATCATTTTAACGAATTGTGTAATTTTCTGTCAATTAACATAAGTAGATACCATCAATAAAATGAGGTATTGGTTTTATATTTGTTGAATTTACATTGATTCAGTGACAACTTGTGACGTATTGTTAACCACGGTACTTTAAATTATAGTTTTGAAATCACAAATATGACTTCAAAACAACATTAGCACTATTAATTGAACTGTAAACAATGTTGTACTTTGATAGTTCTGGCTGCTAATATGATTTCCCCATTAACAATTTGTAAATAATACTTTTCTGAAACGTCCAAATATAAAACCAACTTTACCTCAATCCCAAAAATGCCATCTAGGAGGGCGCCTCACTGGGATTTTAAACACTCAAACCAATAACATAAAGAAAGAAGTAAAAAAAAAACAAACAAACCTTCGATGAGTTCTTTGACAGCTTGAGACTCGACCGTGTCCTGCTTCACCTGTGACGGTTCTTCGGTCTTCTCTTCGCTGGTTTTGTCCGCTCGCTCAGCATCCTGTCGGTACCAGCGGTTCTTGTGGATCAATGGGATAATCAACTCCTTCGGTTTCTCCACCGGTTTGGTTCTGTTAAAGCAACAGAGACGTACAGAACTTGAAATGCATGACACACAACCTGATATAAATAGCCAGTCTAATACAGCTTTCAATTAGGCTATTTGCTAATCTAGCTAACATTAGCTTTCAGCTCACCCTTTTAGTTCTTTTCCTTCGACTTCAACTAAATAATCTCGCTCCTCCGCTTTCCCGGATTTGACCTTGATTAGTGTTTTACTAAAACCGAAAGATATCGGAGCTGCTTTTTTGCCCCCATCGTCTTGGCTAATATCCTTTTTCAGTGATTCACGTTCTTGATACCGCTCAGGCGACGCCATGTTTGTTGTGGATTGTAGTTGCTGGTAAATGTAGTTTTACAGTGCGAACACTTTCATGCAATAAGAGTCAAAAAACTACAATTCCCACAATACAACACGTTTAGTCCAACTTTTTTATCTGGCTTTATAAAATAAATTTCTTAGAAACTATTGATTTTGTTTTTAATTATTTATAAATAATTGTTCAGTTATTATCTACAATATTAATATTATTTATAGATAATATATAAATAACATTTTATATAGCCTATATTTACCTGGTTCAATTCACATTACAGTGACCTCTGCTGTGTAAAACACCTTTAAAAAAATGTGTTACTGTTACTTAATGTTATTAAATAAGTTTGAATGTTTTTGAGTTTGTTTTTTCTGTTAAACACTACACTCTCAGAAATAAAGGTACGCAAGCTGTCACTGGGGTGCTACCTTTTAAAAGGTACACATTTGTACTTGAAGGGTCTATATTGGTACCTCAAAAGTATATATTAGTACCTACAAATTTTATAAGGAACACCTTTGTACTTTTTAGGTGCTAATATGTACCCTTGAGGTATTAATATGGACCTTTTAGGTACAAATTTTAACTTTTTCAAAAGGTACCACCCCAGTGACAGCTCGCGTACCTTTATTTCTAAAAAAAAAGATATTTTGAACAAAACCTGTAACCATTGAATTTTATATTTTAAAAAAAACAAATACAAGTCAATGGTTACAGGTATCTATTTTCCTTGGTATTTAACACAAAAGTCATGAAAACTGAAAAAAAAATAAAAATAAAATAATATATATATATAAAAATATGTCTAAACTTTTCAGCCTGTGAACACCAAAATAGCGATGCCAGTGTCTCGCGACCCCCATATTTCTTGGAGGTGGTTATAAATATACAAATTTTGCACACTTAACAAGGGGCTTATATAAACATGATAGTATTGACAACACAAAAAAGTGCAACAGTTTAACAATAATATAATTTTATAGTCATTTATTAATTTGTTTAATTTAATATTAATCCCAGCTAATAAGACCAGTGGGAACAACATTTTTAGCACAAGTCTATCTTGGTTTAATTGTGGAGGCTGCCACTCAGAGATCATTCTCAATGTCCAGATGTTGCCTGTATTGATTTTTAATGTATTTGATTGCCATAAAGGTGTCCGAAATTATAACCTGGTGTTATAGAATCAATCTGCTGCAGCTGACACTATTACTGTGCTGTTGATCTAACATAAATACACCAATCCTATAAAAACAAAAATAATGGAAGGCTGATGGCTTTTCATTTGCACGTTGTTGTTTGTGTAACTATTACCTACTACTTTTTTATCTTCTGTGGCTTATGGATAAAATATGGTAATTCTATTAGCTTAATAAAAATTATTTGACTTTTGGAAATCACCAAGGGACCTCCTGTCATTGTCCCACAACACCCACTTTAGGGAACCACTGTGTTAAATATATGTTCACTCTAAGCTAGGAGAATGTTCCCAAAATGTTTTTATATCACTTTTAAAATGTAGATGGCCAAAGCAGATTAACATAGAAATTCTAGGAATTTGAAATCGTGTCAGTCCAGATTTTTAAGAGTTCAGTTTAGTTCAGTTCAGTGTGGTTTAATTTTCAGTGCTGAAAGTCCAAACACTGAGCAAGAGCAAAGCCGTTGATGCCCAGCTCCACAAGTCCCAAGTTGTCAAAATAAGTAAATAAATAAATAAAACTCCTTACAACATTCTGAGGTTGTTTTTATATTACCAAAAATATCTATATGGGATAATATTCCCAGCACATATTTATTTTATTCCCAAAAATTAAACAAATGGGAGCCAAACTTGTTTGCTGTGAAGTAGCCTAAACATATCCTACCTTGTTTTTATGCAATCAGACTGAGCCCTGCTGAAAATATAAACAAACAAACAATCTTAAACCAGACAAAGATTGCTGTCAGGTTCTTGCTGGTTTGCATTTCTCAACCTGACCAGCTGCCTTAAAGTGCATCTATAAACAGCAAACAGGTCAATATGCCCATGTAAAAAATATTATTGTAATTATAGTAAATTATAGCCTATAGTGTTTCTGAATCACACATATTGTATAGCTGAATTAATTTGTTATGGTAAGTTGCTGTGATAAAACAATTATGGTAACATAAATTACTAAATGTTGTATACGTTTCTACAACTATAGAGTATATTATACTACATTACACCTCGTAATGTATTCCTCATGTAAAAACTAAACTCTACAGTATGTGTTACAAGTTATTAGTTCACCATAGTAAATAGGCTAGCCTATTCTATAGCTTCATTAACAACTAAAAATTTCAATGCTATAATATACACTACCTAACAAAAGTATTGTCATCAATCCCAATTGTGTAAGCAACAAATAATAACTTGATTTCTAGTTGATCATTTGGAAAAATGGCAGAAGGTAGACTTTTCTGATGAATCATCTGTTCAACTGCATCCCGAATATCACAAATACTGCAGAAGACCTACTGGAAAGATTCCCACAGAAATCAATCAAGTTTGGTAAAGGAAAAACTGTGGTTTGGAATTACATTTAGTATTGGGACGTGCAGCAATATATCTGCAGAGTGGATAGCAACATCAACAGCCTGAGGTATCAAGACATTTGTGCTGCCTATTACAAAAAATCTTCAGAAGGAC